>NC_067127.1:15535880-16187030 GCF_021347895.1 Acanthochromis polyacanthus | reverse complement strand
AATATAATGTTACCAGACAGGATGGTTAAAGTCAGCGTGAGCCGTACGCTGTCTCCCTGGATCCTGTGTTTCAGGGGGAGGGGAGGTGTGAATCAAATAGAGTGAGCGGTCAAGGGTGCCAAAGCAGGGAAGACACAGAGCTGGCACTGTGCTGGCAAAGAGCTGGTTTTTGGGGGAGGGGGGATTCCTTGCCTGGCAGTGTCTGTCTGTTGGAGTTGAGGGACCACATCTCAATGACTTCTAAGCTGTCTGTATTATGCTAAGACATGTATCCTTGAGGGAGCATGGATTGGAATTGAAAGTCACACAAGGACGGAGATTTAGCAGTGCCAATAAGAGGATACCAGCTACAAGTCCTGGGTGACATACAGCGCTGCATCTGCATAAATTTGTTTAAATAGCTATGTTTACATTGGTTTATATCGCTTCCCCTCATGAACACATCACCACAAAATGTTTACTACTCAATCTGCCTGGTTTTAATATCATGGCAGTGAAAAGTTTAAAATTGAAATTCACAGCAATAAACATGGAATTGACAGTTTTTAGACGCATGGCTTGATAGGATAATAAATGCAGACATCTGTGCTATGTTTGTGCTTGTGTTCTCTGGGAGTTTAACTGCATGTGTTTCGATTTCCACCATGTGA
Source organism: Acanthochromis polyacanthus (assembly GCF_021347895.1). NCBI lineage: Eukaryota > Metazoa > Chordata > Actinopteri > Pomacentridae > Acanthochromis > Acanthochromis polyacanthus. The sequence continues at coordinate 16,186,380 of NC_067127.1, read as the reverse complement.
TATATATCTCTGACATGAAGAGATGAATTACACCCTCAGCTCATTTCCTCCTCCTTCCCAACCTTTACACAAGGTGACCTTGCGTGGAACATAATTTACAACTGAATGACATGTTTGCTGTTCAAACTGCTGCCAAGCTGCATCAACAGTGCTTGTGACACATTGCTTAGCCGGTCTGTAGAACTAAATGGTACAATTCAGTGAGGGAGGAATTGCATCCATATGCCTTCCATCTGCTTTGCATACACTGATCCTTTCTTTCTACAGTGAGATTGCAAACAGTTATGGCATGTACGGGTGGATAAACAAAGCGCAGATGTCATTTCACCGAGATCAACAACCTACCAACGTATCTCCCAGTAAATTGTGAGCTGAGCTGCCGCAGAGCTGAAACACAAAGAGACACCCCCATACAATACCTGGCTTTTGATTACCTCCACAATATCTGTTGTGTGTCCTATAGGTGCAACCAAGATGCGACCACTAACTGGACTTCCTTGACTTCTCCTGCAGTCTAAATCCTTGACAGTATTGGCTGCACCTCGTCCTCCTGTCCCCGTGCTCCACCAGCCAGTGGCTGATGATGTGAAATATTGATTTGCATGTCCACCCATATCACCACGCCTTGGCTTCGCTGTCAAGTTCATTTAGAAGAAGCCTATTTAATGGCCCTTTGATGCCAATCTAGTGGCAGTAGCCAGAGCAGAGGTGCAGAGGGAGGGGGATGAATTCCCTCAGGGTGTAAAACTCAATGCAGACAAGACAGCAAAAAAGCACAATGCAGTGCAGATTCTCATAATCTAACACCCACTTTATAATCAACAGTCAACCATCGGTGTAAAAAGCTACACATAAGCACTGTATTTAGGGCACAATCCTGCACTTGTTCATGCAAAGGGAATAAGTTGCTTGGTGCATCAAATGAGGTTGTACACTATATTTCCCAATTAGTCATTTCAGCATGAATACACTCTTCTGCTTCATGTAAACAGCCAACAGCCTTGCCTGAACTTAGACACATACATACACACAAATGGAGAAGCACACAAATAAGCTGATATACACAGACACATACACGCTGAGGGTAAGAAACCCTGGTTTATGAGTTGCTTTAGAGACAGGATGGCCTTTGCAGAAAACAAGGGGTAAAAGGTTACTCTCTTGTCATAGAGTGAGGGTCAGTGTTACGTCTCTGGTTCAGTGGTCTATAGACAGATTTCAGGCAGAAAACTAATGCCACAGGAGACCATGTGAGAGATAATGAAGTGACCTTTTCATGTACAGGACTGAAATGACAAATTGATGTTAATTCTTTGACTCAAACCCCCTTTAGTGTTCTTCTGAGCAGCACAGAGTTTTGCTTTCATTTCTCTTAACAAGAATGACTACTGCAGCCCGAGCTGAACACCTCAGCCGGTGAAAGTTTCACACAAATCAGTCTCTGCAGATAGTTGATGGGGTTTGTTTTCCAGCTTTTTCTCTTTCAGTGAATTTTAGAGGCGGCTTCAATCAGACAACGACAGTTCATCACGAAGCGAGAAAAACCTGTGGCCTTTATTCTCACTGCCATGGTCTGTGACACCGCCTGAATGGCAGAGAGAAGAAGAACTCGTCTGAGACAACAGAGGGAGGCAGACATGATGAGGGGAGAGGAGCAAAGAAGAGAGGCAGAAAAAAAGGAAGATAGACAGTCATGGTCTGGGGACAGAATGAAGGAGAAAGGCTGCATCACTGTCAATAAGAAAAAGATTCCAAAAACCATCTTGTGTCAATGTCAGAGATCTTGAAAAATATACCAGTACATGAAAGCCAGGACATTCTCTGTGCTCTTCTGAAGAGTGCAGGGAGAGGTGAGTCACAATATACACTTAAACTAGGAGAGGCCAATTCAAACAGAGCCATGCTGGGATAGAATATTGCAGGCGGCATTGTGGGATAGAATGATTATGGGGGAAGCAGAGGAGAAGAGGTAAGGGAATGAGTAAGACAGGATTGGTCTCTATTACACTCTCAGTGTGAAACCCAAACTCTTTATTGTTTGAATGTCATTAGCTTATCCTGTGTCCCACTTCTGAAGATTTGCATCATCCTCCCTAAACCCCTGCTTATTTATTTATTTGCATGGAAAATATAGGTCATGCATTCATAGAGACCATACATTTTTAATAGTTTTGCAGCTTTAATTCAAATGTCTGTGAGCCGCCCCTGTGAGCCGATCTGCCACAGACGCAGAGTATGAATTAAGCACAAACAACACACACAATGCGCAGTAGTGCAGGATGTCTTTTCAAAAGCCTGCGGTATTTAGAAATACCCCTGCTAATATGTCTGCGGTGTGATTACAAACAAACACCCTCCTTTCAAACTGAGCTATGATATTCAAGGTGAAAAGAGGACAGAAACGTCTGCTTATAACTGAGGCTGACTAACAAACTCAGTATTGTTTCTCTATGATGGACACGTTCCTCTTAACTAGAGTCAGTCTGGATGACAGCATCAGGCGATTGACAAACATGTTAAATGGAAAAATGGTAAAATGCCTACTGAGCCATGTACAGCAAACCTGCCCATTAACCACCTGGACAATATCATTTAACAAGCACACTTTGGAGACAAAACCAAATTATTTCATCTCTGTTTGTGTTGATCAGTGTAGCTCCATTTCTAAGAGGCATAAAGGAGCCCAGAGGCTGTAACTGGCCTTTTCCCTCCCACAGCATGCTCTATCATTTCCACTCTTCTATCACTGAGGAGAAATGAAAAAAGAACACTCTGTCTGCATCTTCAGTACCAATCATCACCACAGAGATTATGTGAGTCTAACATGTGTGCTCAGTCAAATAAGCACTCTGAATCTGATAAGCTAACAAAATTCCTTAAAACAGTGCAGAGGACATGCTATCTCTGAATGTGACTCCTGTGTGGTTATTAAAATTTTGAAAGTCATGGAGACTTTTGGACAACCATAAAATATGGGAAAGTCCAAACAGCAAAATGCACAAATCAATTTCTTGTGGTAGATCACACATGATAGCAGCTAAAGTGTTTAGAATATGAGTGGTTTGGATGTTTTGCTAGGACCGGAGCACTGCTACCAGAGCGACATTACTGTGGTATTTTGGTGGAGAGAAAGGAACAGGATGGATATTGTGGTTCCACTGGTTCATTTCTACATCCATTTAAATGAGATTAGGCTAAGATCAGAAACCCTCTGTGTGAGAAAAAGGGAACACTGTCTTCACTTTTGAACGAGGATTCTTCTGGGAGGCAGCAAAGCAATAACTGTCTCCGGGATGATCACAGGAGATTAAATGACAGTGAGAGGAACTATTTGACTCTTCGCTTACTACTTCTCTCACATCAGCAGTTTGCCAAGTGACACTGCATTTCAATTACCACCATTTGCCCCAAATGTCTGCCAAATTACATTGACTTCTGTTTGCTCTTTTTGATCTCAAGGGAGCAGCAGCTGTTTAAAATGTGTTTACTTCAGTGTTTATTCTGATCATTACTGACTATAACTGCAAATAGCGGGGTTCTAATGCATCCAAGCATGGAAGCTTTAAAGTCTAATACATTTTATAGTTTCAGGATGAATGCTAACAATTCAACAGGTTCTCTAGTATCTTTATACAGTTAAGGCAAAGCCACTTCTTTAAAGACAACCATCTTCCAACTGCAGCAACAATCCTGCAAATGAAATGCCGGTTGTTAGTTATGCTTGATAAGAGAAAGACAGACCAGTTCCTCAGCTGAGTGGAGCTGTAGTATTATATCTTGAATGCATTAAATGGGCAAAATCAATAAATGTCTGCACTGTCAGCCACCAGACCGGAAAAACACATTTTTTATTTCACGCTCTGTCTAAAAATGAAATTGCTAAGACAACAGAATTTACCATGGTTAAGTTAAGACATTAGAAATGTTTACTTTCTCTGTGCAGCCAAGCTTTCTACCCACCAATCCTCTCATAAGAGATGCCAGCTTGGGTCTTAGAAAAACATGACCAAAAAATCTAAATTGTGCTTGTACTGTTTTTTCCAATCACAGTTAATTCTGTATCTTCTAATTTTATCATATCATGTAAATGAGTATCTATCTGGTATGTTTCTAAAAAAAAAACCTCTGAAACAGTAGCATTTTCTTCCAATTACTAAAGTGAGAAGGCATTCAATGAAGTGATAAAGACAATATATCCAAAATTGAAACTGGAAAAGCAATTTATTTGACATGATAATATAACAAAATCATCCATCCTGCAGAATATGTAACAGTATTTGCCATTTTCAGTCTCATTATCACTACGACGGCCTCATGTTTAATCTCTATTCAGCACCAGCAGCAGGTCAAACTTATCTCTTGTTTAGCATTTATTTCCTATGTGACTGAGAATGAGAGGATCTGCCAAGAACGATGGGATAAACTACCCAAATCCAGGAGTGCAAAGCCTGTGGAGACCAATACAAGATGACTTAAAGCTGTAATTGCTGACAAAAGCGCCTCTAAGTGAATAAAGCATCTGAATACTTTAGGCTAGATTTCATTTTGACACTGTAACTAACTTCAGCGTACACACAGATGAGCAAAAATGTCAGTTTTCTTCGTGAATATTTTTTAAATTCTACTAGATAATGAATACTCTCTAAACTCCACTGTATCATACTAACATGCTCTTCTAGGGCCCACACTATGTTGGAAAAAACAAACAAACTTGCTGACGCTGGGGTGTAGATTTCATTTGAACATTGAGGGGATGCATTAAGCAGGGGACTGAGCTTCCTTCTGCAGAAAATTTTGAGCATCAAACATCTCATTTCCTTCATTCTGGTGAATTTTTATGCCCCAATTTGTTCCTTTTCCGCATCATTTTGTGGTGGAAATGTTGTCATTTACAGAAAGGAAAACATAAAATTTAGGAACTAGTTGACAATTCAAAATGAAATGGAGTATAATTCAGTCAGGCTCGCAGGCATTCTGTATTGCTTTCAGATATTTACTCACTTATACATCTAGTTTACTCGCTAAATATTATCGTATTAGGTAGGACTTACTCTTCTGTCCTCTTTAAATGTGTATTTATGGTTATCAGTGCTAAAAGGATTCATTTTATTTAACTTCTAAAACCTTTTAAGCCTCAGACTTCATAGCTCATGTGCGTTTTGTCATGTTGGATGGATTTTTGCATCTACACAAATAACGGTACTAAAGGTACTTTGGAGGGGGGAGGGGCACAAATGCATATACTGTATGGTTGCAACTATTGAGAGGGATGCATCTCTTATGTCACTAATGCAATCTACATCAGTGAATTAATGCAGCTAGCCTCCCAGTTACATCATTAATTTGCTAATGCTGACATATTAACCTTTTACACAACTGCATGTCAAATGGTGAACTAGCACAGGAATTGGTTAAAATGTAGAGCATTTCATTTAATGTCCTACTAGTAATGGACATCTAAGAGATTTGCATCAATGCAAGAATTTGTTTGTGTATACTGAGAATTAATTACAGTGTGACAGGGTTCCTGGCATTGCCATTGAGACTTTTATTCTCTCCTCAACAGCTACAGCTCTTTTTATGGATGTGTACACTAGCAACTCAAAAAAATTATGCATAAACATATAATCAAATATACAGAAAATAGCATCAATAGAGTAGCAATTAGTCTATAATTTGATCTCCTGCAGCTCTGACAGGGAACAGCGTGTATCAGAGAGTTAGGGTCAGAAATAGCTCTGTCCTTGTTGAGCACTATTTACACAGGAACACATCTTTCTTTATACTAATCAACCAATGTTGTTTAATCATTTCATAAATCTCACTTCACAAAAGAGGCACTCTATAATTACGTAGATGTTTTTTTGTTGGTGTTCACACTTTGCTCCGGCAGCATGGTGGGTGCTCAGTGCGTGTAGCACCCAGCTGTTGTAAAAGCACAATCAGATTTAGCCAGCTGGGTTCACAATTTATCACGTTACAGTGTAATGTCATTATATCATAAGTTCGTGGGAGCAGCTGCAGAGGAGACATTACGAAAAGGGTAGAGAGATAGATTGCACTGATGAAGCTCAACACCGATGTGTTGTGGAGTCAGTGCTCTGATTAGGTGTGTGCTCAGTCTGAACAGAGATTCAAGCATCATCTCATAAAACTCCTTCACTCCTTCTTGGTCTCTTGCCGCAAGCTGCTGGTAACTTTCATGTGCAACTCATAAAAGAGAAAAAGTGAATTGGATTTTTTTTCTTTATTTAAATCTGTATAAATTAGAAATAAAATGCCACATTTAGCACACAGAATTTGTGATTTATATCATGGTAAATGCAGACAAATCTTTAATTGTTTTGGAGACTCTATATGTGTGGTAGTGTGTCTGTCAGCATGGGTGACTGTGTGGGTAAGCATGCATGTGTGTATTTGTTTTCATCTCAGTGAGCGCTGCGGGAAAATAGCAGAGCTGACAAGAGCACCATCAACCCTCGGTGGCACATCAGGGACAGCTGGATGTTGTCAGGCAGCTATAACGCTGATGGAAATGGGTTGATTGCAGCTCACGGGCCCCTCCCACTTATAAATCAGCTTCACGGCATTCACTGGTAAAATACAGCAGCGACAGGCGGCACCACACCTACTGTAAAGTACAAGAAGCCCTGCAGTAAACAGGGCATTCAAATGTCTGTGTTACTCTCCTGCATGGATGGGAGTGTTAGTGGTGTCAGGAGTTGACATTTAAAGTGCACTAAATTGACTTTAACATGCTATTCTGGTTAAAAAAAAAACAAAAAAACAAGTATGTTCTATAGATAAAATGATTACATATTATGACTTTCTGGCTCCCTCCTTATTGGGGTTTAATCACATGTATGCTATTTTTCAGTGAATGTATCCATTTTTAATAAGAAAAAAAAAAGAAATGTGAAGCTCACACTGACGGATTGAATCTATGACATGACAAATACTTCTGCCTGTGTGAATTCTCTGACAATGATGCTCTCTTGTAAGTAAGTGCAGTCTTTTTCTCTTGGCATGTTGAATATGAGCTGCCAGGCATTTACACCACCCACATGGGCTGCACCAATGTCAGACAAATCTCAAATTAGAAAGGGAAAAATTGTAGCACACAGCTCCAAAAGCAGTATCATTCTAATTAGTCATCTCTGGCTCTCCCTCACAAAGAAATTAAGATGTACAAGGTCTTAACAGATTGTTTTGTACCCATAGTGGCTTTAGACTTGATTGACATCAGCACTTTGGAGAATACAAAAGCAGAAATATGACATTGCTTCAGGATACTGCTGCTTTCTGCAGTCAGGAATATGAAAGAGTTTTTTAATGTGCATCAGTGGAGCCACACAAACCTCAGTGACATGACAATATTTGCTGCCTGGCAAAAGATACAATAAAAAATGATATTCCCTCATTATCTCATTTTCAATCATGTCACTGAAAAAAATTATCTCTTAATTAAAACAAGTCATAATCCATCATTCACGGCTGACCTTTTATTAAAGTTTACTTAAATTAATCGTGCTTAGAAATTACCAGATGCCCAGAGGGTGAACTCACACAACAATGAGGAAAAAACTTCTCTTCCAGCGAACAGGCTAACTGGCAGTGGGCATATAGTATGTTTGGTTTGCATGAATGTGAAGGTTAGTTTCAGAAAGATTTCTTTTTCTACTAGTCTGGTTGAAACTAAAATATGAAACCTTTTAGTAGGGCTTTATCCAAGCTAAGCCTTGATGACATTCATTTCCACTACAGCCTCAAAGCAGGACATCTGGGGTCCTGCCTGGTCGCCAGGTCGACCATGGCCAACCTTAACTCTTGCATGTCGGTGCTGGAGAGCTGAGAAAAAGCTCTGAAACTTTGTGGTTTCCCTTTCACTCCTGTGTTCCTAAAGCTTCCCTACTGTTGTTGCATTCTTTTAAAAGCATTCCACTAGTGAACCAGCAGGATCCCTTTATTGTAAAGAAGTTAGAGAAGCTGCACTGTGTTTATATAACAACGTTAGAAGGTCCTCCAGCATGACTCATCCAACTGTAGAAAACACTAAGATTGTCCACAGTGACACTGATTCCTCTGTTGTTGGTGAAAGCTGTCCTTTAAAGACAGAAAACAATATGCAGATTCAAGTAAGGCGTCAACAAATATGAGACTTTAGAATGGCAAGAAAGAACCAGTGTCCTCACTGAAACCTAACCTGATAGAGGAGTTTGAGTTAATAACACCAACCCAAGAGAGCACAGAGACGGTAGTTCAGAAAAGTATTTCAACCGATGTCATATGAAACCTTCACAAAACAATCAAATATGCTTTGGAAGTCCTGACAATCGGGACACCAAATCAGAAAAGGCTCATATGTGTCTAATTATGGAAGGCATTGACAAGTGACGTTCAGAGACGTTCTCCATCTGGACAGTTGGCCCCAGACTTGCTTTAATCTTTCTGCTTCTTCTTTCAGTTCTCCAAGTCTTTTACTTCCAGTAATTCGACAGCCAAACAGAACAAAAGTTCCCAGTATTTCACAGCAATGTCTGCAACATGTTTAGCACTTCAGTTGTTGCAGAAAAATATGCTTTAAAAAACAACAGCAACAACAAAAAACATCCCAATGCAAACAGTAATGTATTTAAAATAAAGCCTAATAAAATATATGGTCGGTTTTCATTATTGCCATCTCATGCTACAAATTGAAATTGAGTAAAATGTTTTTTAAAGGTGCCACCACATTATCCTGATTAGTGTCATTTTGTTTGTATTGCTGATAATAAAATAGGAAAAGGTCATTTCCACCCCCCTCTGGGGCCGCACTGAGGCTTTGAAGAAATCATGTGAAATTAGCTGTGAGAAGGTTAAAACATACACTCCCATCCCAGCAGGAGGCAATTAGTGTAAATGAATAAATCTAGGTGGTCGCAGCATACACTAGATTTAAATTGCTGTGAAAAATTTAAATGTTAATGCAGTGTCAGAGATTAAACTGAGCGGAGGAGAAGGGAGGAGGTCTGGGGTAGAAAGGGATTAAGAAGCAGCTTTGAAGGGCTTTTCCCATGTGCTCCACAGAACCATATCTCACTTTTTTGCTTTTCCGCGGGTTTCTATAGGGACTGTTTTCACTCAGTTTAGAAAACTCAATCTCCTCTCTGACCTTCTCCTGCCCAGCAGTTTCTGCTGATTCACACACACACACACACACACACACACACACACACACACACACACACACACACACACACACACACACACACACACACACACACACACACACACACACACACACACACACAGCCACATATATAATTTCATGTTGCAGTGTAGAATGTTGGGATGGCTGACAAAATCCACCTTGCACCAACTTACAGCAGCTGGTCATGATGCTATACCACATTATTGTGAACCTATTTAACATTTATTTAATCCAGAAATATCTGATATTACACTGTCTAATATTTTTTGTGAACATGTAGATACCTACTTTATTTTAATATGTTTATTGTGTGTCTCCATGATACAGTTCTGTCTTCATCTCTCTTTTTGTACAAATGCAATGGATATGATGTAGACAGCTGAGCACAACATTTGTCTTATCCCACTGCCATTTTCCCTTCTGCTTTATTAAGACGGTAAGAAGACAGCCTCTCCTCCCTCAACAAAAGGACCCTCATTACAAAATATCTCTATATCTCCTCTCCATCTGCTCTCTCTCTCTTTGTTTTCTAGATGCTTGTTTGTGCCTGGTCAGCACTCTGCTCCTCTGGGGCTCCTTTGGTGCAGCTTGAACACATAAGGAGGCTGTTTACACACTCATATATTTAGCACAATCCAAGATAATTCAATTCCAATGGCGCTTTACAGCTCAGAAAAATGTATCTGTATGATAATATGGTACATTTTGCATCATATGACTGGGCGTCTGGTGTAAACACACTGGTTCCTGCATCTGCACACGCTGCAGACATGTTAAATCACATCACGGGATGAACCATATGGTCAGCCTTTCCAGCACCGGTGGGACTCCCGCCAACACTGTAACAGCTTCGTCAACACCTTGCCTTCCATATTTTAGGTATAGCAGAGTCTGGTACAGTATTGCAGGAAGAGGCATCTGCATACCACTTAAATCTGAGAGCATGCTGGTTTTAGCTCTAAAAGATCATTAAACGGCTCACTTTATGACAAGCACCTCCTGCCAGGTTGACATTATGCTAATAAGTGAAATCATCTGCTAATACAATGACTGGTTGTAAAGGATGCAATGCATGATTTAAACCCCATCGCTGACTTAAATACTTAAAATAAAACAACAGAGTGTCTGTGAGTTTATTTAGGTGAGACTGTGGTCTACAAGTTTGTGAAACCTGATATTAAAGTGCTTGAGGTCTTGGATGGTCACTCCATTGATTGGGAAACTATTTTGGAGATATTATGACAACTACTATTACACTGAATTAAATTTTTTAATGCAGAGTAAATTGACTGAATCAAAGTTAAAAAGACATCTCTAATAATCTTGATCTTACAGAACTCAGCTCAATGAAAATCACCAAAAAGTCCACTTGGATGGAGCTTTCCAGAGGCTTAAAATGCCATTAAAGGAAAACTCCAGTCTACATGACTGCCTACTGAACTCAGAGGGGTGTGTCTGTCCGGATGCCCACTCAACAGTATCCTGCCACTTATGTTTTACCAGAACCTCTGAACCTGTGGACCTTTCCCCACATGAGCTGTCAGTTCTGAAACAACAGGTGCCCTGGTCTGTGTGGCCTCCATTTTCTGCTTGACATCACCAGATTCTGACAGTGACAGTTGGATTCTGCAAAAACAAAGGACTTCTGTAGTCAGATTTACATTTTAGCCACAAGTAATTTTAAATAAACTGACTGAATCAGAAGCAATACAAGAGTTAAAAGTTGTGATTGTGTTTTGAGTGTCAGGGAGAGGGATGAACCCTCGCAAGTGTTATCATTACTATTACACTCAGTGATAATAATCTCAAGAGATCTTTTTCAACATTGTCCTTGAGCATTTTTGAAGTGCTTGAAAAGAGAAAACAGATAAGAGACGGTTTGTAAGTACCAAAAACACTTGAAATCCTCGACTTGAGAACTTCCACTTAAGGCAGCCGACGCTCCCCAACCTCAGCGGCACAACACTCGTGTGCACATTTTCAGTCAAATATGGCTGTAATGGATACTTTACAAATGCTGGCAACACCTGGATTTCTGCAAATCATTCCATGGAACCAGCAATAACCTTTGAAAAGCTTTAGGGGATACTTTAAAGCAGCTCTCACTCAGAGAGTATAAGAGCCGAGTAGGTCTCTGCAGCTGCCTCAGCACCAACGCTTAAGTAGCATCTCCTTGTGGAAATCTCAGAGAACACAGTCAGATGTGATGTCAACAGAGCATTAAGCATCTCCACTGCAGAGCTTTATAACTGCCTCAGTGATGTATACAAAGGAGATAAGCCATGTCCGCACTGGATTAGCAAAGCAGGACAATCAATGTTGGTTATGTAATTTAGCACAGTCCACGTCAGTGATTTTAATGAACAATATGAGCTCATAAAGTACTACTTTACGACACTCATAAATTAGTGGAGAAGCATATCCTTCCAGTCAGGCTCCAGAGTACGTCTCCTGCCAAAAGTGTTTGCAATTTATGAATCACATATTGATCTGGATGGCAGTGGAATTAGAAAAACGAGAAGAGAAATCCTAGTATCTGTATTTCTGTGTGCGACATGCAATACTGGGTGACTACAAATAATCTTGAGCTTCAGAGATGGAACTCACTGAAAATCCCAAATAAAAGTCCACATTGCTTGAATATTCTGAAACACTAAATGCTTTTAAGAAACTTCAAGACTACAGCGCCGCACATTGAGTAGAGGGTGTGCTTCTCAGGAAGTTTATATTTTCCAAAATTTCCTCAGAAGCTTTAGCATTCCTCCATCCATGAATAATATTCTGATTCCAACAATGGTTTTACACAAACTCTCTGAGGTTCAGAAAACAGAAACCAAAAATCATTTTCCATTACCTCACTTGGACTCCCCCCACATGAGCTGTCACTTCTGGAGCAGCAGGAGCTCTTCCAGGCTTTGTGGTCAGCCTGTTCCTGCTTGCTGAATCAATGCAAACCTGAACCAGAAAGCCTCCATCATCTGCTTGACATCACTAGATTTTGCCACAACAAGACTTTTAGACGTCTCCAACTTTCACAGGAATACAAAATGATGTCATTTAGACTCCAAAGACACCCCACTGAACCAAAGATCAAAACCCCGAGATTATTAAATACCACAACCATCTTGAAAACTGGTTTAACAAGGTCTTGATCAGCTGACATCCTCTCAAGCTGTTATGCCTTTTAAGCTTTCTGTTCCCACACAGCACACATGCAGTCCACGATAATAGTGGCAGATTTACCGCTTAGTAATTAGAGAAAGAACGAGCCCTTGGTTTCAAACATATGAAGGTGTTACTGTAGCAAAGGGTGTGAAGAGTGGAAATCTGCAAATCTCTGTATGTACAGTGCATGTGTGCTGTCTTGCACATGTGAGAATGTGTGAGCCAGTCTGTACAGTCAAACTAAGTCCGATATGTCTCTAGATCCGGAAGTGCACTGAGATTTGTGAATGAATTAGAGAAACTGTAAATGTGCACACGCATCTGTAAAAGTGTACTGATGATTGTTTTATAACAATCATCAGTACACTTTTACAGACGCGTATTATGTGTATATACAAATTATGTGTAATATACAAATGTACAGAGATTTGTAAATGTGTTTAGAGTATGGATAAGATGTGCACATATGTTAAAACAAAATCTGAAATACTAGTATATGTTAAAAAAAAGACAACTTAAATTCCATTTTATTATAAATGAAAGTCTTTAGCTTCAAGAAAATCGATAATTCTGAAAACGTCAGTCGTAGAAGAAGCATTCAGATCCTTCACTTAATGAAAAGTATCAATACAGTGATGCAGAAATACTGAAATACAAGTAAAAGTCAGGCACTAAAAATAATACTTAAGAAAAAGTACATTAAAATTAGCTGTAAAATGTAGCCAAAGTACTAAAGTAAAAGTACTGGTTTGGTCCCTCTGACTGATAAATTGCTATATAAGACATTATCAAATTATTTACAACAATATCATGTTATTGTTGTAGATGCTGCAGGTGGAGGTTCTGTAGTTTGAACTACTTCATGCATAATTTTATATCTAATGGAACGGCAGACAAACTGGAGGGGTCATCAGATGATTAACGGGAGACGAAAGAAGAAAAAACAAAGTTCTAGTAAAGAAATCTGTGTTCAGAATTTGGACTCTTTCTCAGTTGTTTTACTTTTGGAGAAATATGTAATTATTTGAACATTTATTCAGATTAAATCATGCAAGAACCTTACAAGGAAAATTCACAGAAAACTAAAATGGGATCCTGACTACACACTGCTTTTTGCAAGCTCTCTGAAGCCAAAAAAGTTGGAAATGCATGTTTAATATTTAACAATGTGTTGTGCTATTAAAAACTTTGGTATATTATATTTTTTAACTCAAAAGCAACTAAAGCTGATAGATTAATATAGTAGAGAGCAAAGCACAATTTGTCCCTTTTAAATGAAATGGAGAGGAAGAATTAAGTTGCATAAAATGGAAATATTCAACTAAAGTACAAGTAACTCGGTGTACTTAATATTTAAGGATACACAGAGCGTCATGAGTCTTACAGCACCATGCACACCACTACAGTCTGTCGAGGAATCCAAAGCTTGACAGACCTAGTTTTAGTCGCTAAACTATGATTGAAGTGTTGCTGTTCAGAAAAGAAGGTCAGCAAATGGTACATGATGATTAAAAACAGGTGACTCATCAGCTGTAATGTGAATCTGAATGTGGCATTTGTTTTAAATGATAAAAAGCAGTTCTTTTACAGAGCTCGACTGCAACTTGTCCTATTCAGACCCCATCAAGGTTTCCCAGATGCCAAAATAAATGGAGTAATCTCTCAGTATAATTACAGATTTAATACATGTAGTACCAATTAGGTGCTATGCACATGCAAACCAAGAGCAGGCTCAGACAATAGCAATTACGAGGATCTACACAACAAACAAGCAAAAATGCTGTGATCAGGGGAGCGTCGAGCTACACAGCCGAATTAACTTTAGGGCAGAATTTGTGATGTATCTGAAAAGACCCCCTCAAACCGCACGCCAAACGTTTAATCACGCTGGAAATTACGGCTATCAAGCTTTACATGACAGCAAAGAGAGGGCGATGAGTGAGCAATGGTGGAAAGTGTGTGGGAGTCAGCGTGCGAGCATGCTGTGGGCCAGGGTTAGAAGGTCTTCTCTACACTGTCATTACTGTCTCCACGCACTCAGCAGCAGCACACACGCACACACACACACACACACGTGCACACACACACACACACTGACATGCAGACACACATATTTGCAAAACAGATGCATATAGAGAGAGATATATAGATGTAAATACAGATAAATCCTGCATGTGTGGAACACAGGTTAGGCACATAGGCTTCAAGTTAAAAAAGATTTTTCTTTTGCAAGTTCTGCAGAGAGGCTTGTGGCTCTTGCTGCATTCTCCAGTCTCCGGCTTTTCTGTGCTTTCCAGGCAAGTAAAATTACCCCCATACATCTTCTGCCTGTGACATATTGATTGTAAGCTAAAGGAGAGGCTATCATCTCATCTGTGGTGTTGTTGTCTTCTCTGGTCAGTTAAAGTGTGTTCGGCTATTTGTTGGACATTGTTAAAAATCCATGCCGCATAATGAAATGCGTGATGAAATGTTTATCCTGCCATTGTTAGGGCTTCGCAAATGCTGACAAGCTGATTATGCAACGGAGGCTCAATATGAGATGACTGGCAAAAAAATGTAATGCCATGACGGTCGATGTGAATAAGCAGCAAAGACGAATGGGTGAACAGTGGAGTGTCAGAAAAAAGAGAGTTTGGATAAAGGGTGAGATTCATAAACGCACATTTCGTATACGGGCTTTTACTTTCACATGCATACACATACAAATACTAGCACTGTTCTCGTGCCTGACTGCCAGCTCTCTCCAAGACCCCGCTGACTAACAGCTCTCTTTTTCAGGAGTTCTAAGCCCCGTCTCTGGGCAGACGCCATCCCTTCCGCCCCTTCCACCTGTCAGGTGCCCTTGTCTGCTTTAATGGTGGCAGTGAAGAGGGCAAGCTGCTGGGAGGGCGGAGGTGGCGATGGAGAGGGGGACTGGGGGGTGGTGATGAACACTGGACGCTGCTGGATCCTGTCCCTGCCTTCGTGTGCCAGGCCTGCATCACAGTTCATTTCCCAGCCTCCTCCGCTATGCTCAGCCAAGCCTCCCAGCAGGTGTCTTTCTGCAGAAGAGCTGTGCCACGACGCAGGGCTGCATCTCAGCGCTCAAACTCCGAGTGGCAGGCAGCCACCTCCACCACATAACTAATGACCTCAGTATTCAGTGAGTTTTTAAGAAAATGTACTCAGATCTCTTCCACCAAACCCCATTAATAATACACCTCTTTTTTTTTAGTAATAGTGCTTTTTACACTGAGAAAATATTACCCAGCACTTTTACTCCTACAGTTACAAATTGATGTCTTGCAGTGAGTACACACCAGTAATTATTACCACAATTCACTGCCTGAAAGCCACTAATGCATTTAAAATAATAATAATAACAATTACTTCACATAATTTCGGAATTGTGTAGTCTAGAAATAGGACATCTAATCTTATCAGACACAAAAACTACATCAGTTTGTTCAAAAATGCTAAAAAATTAACTTGTGCTGATGTCAACAGCGGAAGAGATAACGGCGTTTATTTCAGCATTATTTAAGCACCTGACTTTTTCTGCTGTTTCTGATTTTTCTGGCTAGTATGCAATGCACACCGTTACAGTTACTTCTTAAAAGAAGAAGGTGTCCTGGTATAACTACTTTGAAGATAAGGGCGTTGCATTGAGTAGTGTCATAAAGAAGCAATCCACTAAGGCACAGCTGGACTTCTGCCGCTTTTGACTTTCCCTTTTGAAGTTAATACACTGAGGCTGGAGGCTGGAGCACCGCAAAGCCTTGAAATATGAAGGAAATGTTTAAACTGCATATTTGCATCATTAATATCTGAAGTTCAAAGTTTTAACTGTACTATCACAGGACTTATTGAGCATATCAAAAACTATTCATATACATTTTGTTGTGCACTTTTGTCGGCCCAGGTCAGAGTCTGCTTTATTTTATCAGCAGTGATCAACAAAGAGCAAATGGCCTCCGTCGACCACAATGCTGATTGCTGTGCTACTACAATCACGCTCGTGCTTTCCTTTTCTGCGAAAATGAGCGACTACGTGATGACAGAGCGTGAGACAAAGGTGATGTTGACGCTGTGACAACACCATCATTACTTCCTCCTCTCACTGCTCCCTTCGAATGTGTGAATAACAAGATTACATTTTCTGCTGATGAGTGGAGGGAAAATGCAATTAAAGAAAGCAGGAAGCCATTTAGGGTGATATATAGTGACATCCTATTTATCATATACTGTATACTGCTGCCAGACAGTGATGCCACATAAATCACAAAACTGTTGGTTTAACATGTGTATTCCGTCACCCGTTATCAAGGTTACGTCTGAAACTTTACAGTTTTAATTTAGTGGTTAGCAATGGCATTGGATTACTGTGGAATAAGAAAAAAAACAAAAAACAAATTTATAGTTAAATTAAGGTTTCTTGTTCAACCAAAAGACGTACAATTGCACAAGGTTTTCTCCTTTATTGTTTTTATGTCTGTATACTACATCCCTGTCCCAGTGTTGCTTGTGGATGTGGTTACCAGGGTAACATCTCTAGTGGCCTGCAATTTGAGAGTATGGTGCCCTGTAATGTTGGCTCCATGTTACCATAGCAAATTTCTCTGTTCGACAGCGTACACTGTATAAGAGGGCTTAGTGGGCTAATGCTCTTCAGTGCAGCAAACACGAAGACAGTTAATTAGGGTTTATAGAAAAATCAATATTGTTACAGTGGCTCAAAGGAAGATGTCCTCCTTTAAATTTATTCACCTTATTCTCCTCCTTTGGCCGGTTTTAGATTTGCTTTTGCAAAAACATGCAATATATTAGAATTCAAGTGCATCTCATAGCAGTAAAACTGATACTTAAAGTAACTCTATTATCAATGCAAGTGGCATACTAGTGCTATTAAAGAAAGAAATAAAACAGCAAGCTACTACATCAAAGATGCTATCATTTCATAACAGTTTAAACCACCACCACCAAATACCTAAATCATCCCAGCACTTTAAATAGAAAACCCACTGTGCACAAGCCCAACTAAACAAGCAGAGCAAAGGAACCATATGCATTATACATTGTGTACAGAGTGCATTACATTCATAGCCCCATGTGCTCTACTGAAGAGATGACTTGACAAGAAAGCTTAAGAGCAAGCACAAAAGAAAGACTGTGAGAAAGCATCCATGGAATTATACTGCATTAAAAAAAAAAGCAACACCAGAACATTATTCTAATCTAATATTTGAAGATGTAGGAATGTGTGTTCATAACAGCACACAATATGTCACATGTTTAAATTCTGTTTCTATTAATACCTTGTGTAGGATGTTTATTTGTGTGTACCTGACTAATGTTTGTGAAATGAATTTGTTTCTAAAAATATTGTTTAGAATAAAACTGGCACAATCCAATCAAAGCAGTCGAGTAAATAATGAAGAGCAAATTCAGTTGTTTGTATGAAAGTATGAAAAGCTCATTAAAAGAAGTACGGCTGTGACAGGAGGTATGAATTAAGCAAATTCTGCCCTTAAAAAGAGCATGTAAATTTACATTGCCCTTTTGAATTATAACATGGAGTCTGCTTTCACTGGAGTGCAAATTGAATGCTGTGGCTTCAGGTAAAGGAACCACAGGAAGTAGAGCTGTGGATGAGTATATCATTCTTATGGGGCATGGCTGTCACTTTAATGGAGACGTTGACTATTGCATATTCAAGTATGTGCTGCACTAGGCTGCATCAGCCAATCGTGGATGGTGTGTGCTGCCATTGGCTGAGCCCTGGAGAGAGCTATGTGCTGTACTGAGAGGGGGCGGGAAGGAGGGGGGCTCTCGATCTCCTCTGCGCTCTCCCATTCAACCTCTGTAGTCAGCAGAACGAGAGGCTGAGCGGAGCGGCGCAGCATCCACAGCTACAGCATCCTGCAGATGACTCTGCTCCATGGAGGAGAGGAAGGGAAAAAAAGAACCGGCGCTGGAGAGAAAAAGGTAGACCCACAGATGAAGAGAGGCAGAGAGGGGGAGACAGGCGCAGCGGGAGTAAGAGTGCGAAATGAAAGGAACTGAGTAAACACCGCTGCCTAAGGACCACTGCAGTTATACTAAATCTGGAGCTGTCAGGCCAACCCTCAGCGAAGCAGTGAGTGAGAGAGGCAAGGAAACAGAGGAGGAAAAAAGAAGTGATTTGAAGAGCTGATCTCATCACCCTGGATGAGCAGGGATGGGAACCCCAAGAGCCTCTCCATCAGCAGATCAAACTTCACACAGGAAAAGTGCCTCCAGATCACCAGTCTGAACCTTTCACTTCAGAGGAGTGACAAATACGGCAAAAGAAGAGTTATCCTGGTAGTTCCCTAAAGGTCGAACAAACCTCATACAGGATCTGTGACTACTGCACTGCTCAGCACAGCTCAAGTCTCTCTTCCCCCCTCAGTCCTCTTCGCACCTGCCTGCTCTTGGCGAATGTCTTCTCTGCATACACTCCCACTGCTCAGCAGTTGAACACACTCATGGTCGATGCCAAGGGAAGGAACATGAAATGTCTGACTTTCTTCTTAATGCTTCCTGAGTCAGTGAAAAGCAAGTCAAGTAAAAGCTCCAAGAAGGGGAATGCCAGTGGCAGCTCCAAGCTGCCCCCAGTCTGTTATGAGATAATCACTCTGAGGAGCAAGAAGAAGAAGAAGATGGCAGCAGACATTTTTCCCACCAAAAAGCCGGCATCCACCACCACAGTGCAACAGTACCAGCAGCAGAACCTCAACAACAACAACACCATACAGAACTGTAACTGGCAGGGACTCTACTCCACTATAAGAGAAAGGTAAGCCTCTGGCTGCACTGGAAATCACCACTTATAATCTCAACAGTTTTCATCAACGTTACATTCAGGGGAGACGAATTTGAAAATTTAATCTGGAAATTTCTCAGAAAGTTCAGCAGAGTTCAGCTCCATTTTAATTGCCAGTGTTCTGAACACAATCTCTATTAAAATCAGAAATGTATCACGAAACCCTTCTGTAAGGTAATTACTCTTGCGTATTGAGATGTGCTGTGTGTGTAGGTGTGTGTAGGTGTGTGTGTGTGTGTGTGTGTGTGTGTGTGTGTGTGTGTGTGTGTGTGTGTGTGTAGGTGTGTAGGTGTGTGTGTGTGTGTGTGTGTGTGTGTGTGTTAGTTTCAGTATGGGTGGATGCGCTATCTCTGCCCTGCCCTCAGTCTGCTGGGGGACCCTCTGTTTACAGCCTCTCCTGCTCCTGCAGACTTTGCCGCTCTGACATAACAGAGGGTGGACAGGCACCGGGTGTGTTTGATATGCACAACAGGCAGAGGCTGCTCGTACTAAAAGCAAAATATTTACCTTGGCCTATCAGTAAAAGACCCCAGCTGTCCTGAGCAAAGTGTGTGCTTTCTGACCTGGCTTTGTTGTCTCTCCAGAACATCATGGGGCTGTTTACCCACCCCTGTGACATGTTCCAGTATTCAATAATATATGAACGCAGCTTTATTGTTGGTCCCATTCTTTCACAGTGGGGATTTTCCATCGACTTCATTGTCTTGTTTCCCTGATTTTATGTCGAACGAAGGAATAATAAAAGTAAAGTAAGGGTGAAAAACGATAGAGTTTTGAAGTAGTTTTTGTGTTTTAGTGTGCTATGTGATACTTTAAAATCAATAAAATGTTTCTAGTCCTGCCTGAAGCACCTGGGGCACTAAACAACAGCAAAACTCTTGTTCATAGAGTAGCAAAAAAGACAAGTATAAATGTCACTTAATTTTTTTTTTTGCTAAAGACTGAGTTTTAATATCCAATTAAAAAAACAATGAAATCATGTTTTTACATTGTTCCTCCCCCTTTAAAATCTAATTTTCTTGCTATTTCTTTCCCCCTATTTAGAAACTCAGTAATGTTCAACAATGAGCTGATGGCAGATGTTCACTTTGTGGTGGGTCAGCCTGGAAGGACTCAGCGACTGCCAGGACACAGGGTAAGAATTTCATCAGCCACTAAAATCAGGGAAGGAAATTAACAAACAAGCAATCAGCCAGTGTTGCCCATTGTTGTTCATATCACACAAGCATAAAAAATAATCTTCCTCATTGCCAGCGGTAATGGAACTCTAGTCCTTTGTGCTCCACTCTCACTTCCGCACCATGTGTCTTTTCGAGACAGTCCTCAATTATTTATGTAAATGAGGCTGAAGGATGGAGGCAACGGAGTGAGTGAAGGAGGATGGGATATCCTCCTCAGCAGTCGTCTCACACAGAATGGATCGCCTTTGTCTCTGCTTTAGCTCAGCTTTTCAGAAACTGCTTTGCAATTACCCAACTTTTAATCAAACACGTCCAGCAGCACACAGTTTCAATGATAATGCAGATTAAGGTGCATTCAACTGCGTATCTCACTTCCTAGAAAAATAACTTTTGTACTCATTAATGTGATTAGCGTTTGGATTTTATAATGAAGGCACAATAAATCTAGAATATTACCAGTGATTATTATAATTGGGTTTAAATTCATGTGGTTTATGCGTGTTGTGACCTGCAGGTCGACATCCTGACTGCTTTGTTTAGTCCGTCCTCTGACCTCATTGTTTTCTCAAGATGTGATTAAGGCTTACATCTGCCTAGCTCATATCCTTCATCTAAAAGTGCTTTAACTTGTTCTCTATTTGAATATGATTGTGACATTCACATAAATCGGATAAGTGATTTTGCAGCCATAAATTTGGCTGCAGCTGTCCATTGCCCATCTACAAGCTCAGATCAGCTCAGCATGGGTCATCTTTCTTGTTCTTTATATGGGACCCAGATATATTATGTATGATCGGTGGCTGCAGTGCACGATTTGCATTTAGAGAAAGCAGTTACGGAAGGACACTGAGGATGACTTGACTGCACTTTATGCTGGGACATTATGCCAATGGGTTATAATGACGTTCAGCGCGGAGATCTTTATTGTGTCCAGTTGGCAGGAAATGCATATGCATTATGATCTCATTTACGTTTATAGTTATACCCCTCCAAGATAGGGGGGCTGTAGATAAAACCAGTGCTTTATGTAGATATCTGTAAAATATAATGGGTCATGAGGTGGAACTAATCTCATTCTAATATGTATTTGTGTACTGGTTTCTAAACCCACATAAAAGAGCATCAGTCTTTGAGCTGATCTCATCTAATGAACAAAGAAACATGAATTTCAGTGTGCAACAACATCGACAACAACAACAGTATTGTTTCCAAAAACAAAAATTTGCAGGCTTTATTTTCAATTGGCTTCCCTGCAATTTACTTCAGAGAAACCCTGTGTTCTTTTTTAGAGAAAATTTATACCACCCACACACCCACCTACACATACTTGTGCAGCACACACATATCACACAGAGACACATACACAAAACCTGAAACATAAATGTACTTCAGAATAATAAGAGTTCATAGTCTTGTATACAATGCGCATTATTGATACTGTTAGTAGAACTGTGTTGCACCTGATTTCATCAAAAATACAGAAAAGCCATTAATTTCAGTAAATTGAACTTTTGTTGCACTCTGCTCAGTTGTGTCAGAGGCAGTCTACTTCATTAGAAATCTGCCTCCCTGTCCTCAGGGGAAATAGAAACTCGCTAAGCACAGCTGAGAAACTCAACAGGTACAGTCTCTCCAGCACTGAGACATTGTTCAATATTCACTGAGAGATTTGTGTTTTATGTAAAGTGAAAAAGCCACATGTGAACTAATTGGATTTACTACAATTCCCACTTCAAATATCCGTTCTCCTTTTTCCTGGATGTTAATACGTGTCATGTGAATTCCAGTGAAATTCTAGATGAACTATGTTTTCATTTCTGCTTCTCTCACTTTGTTTTCTCTTCTTTTTTCATTAGTATGTGTTGGCTGTGGGCAGCTCAGTGTTCCATGCCATGTTTTATGGTGAACTTGCTGAGAACAAGGATGAAATCCATATACCAGATGTGGAACCAGCAGCATTTCTGGCAATGCTGAAGTAAGACTTCTCCTATGTCTAAATTCTTCATCACACTGCACTCTCTTTGACTACCATCTCCATTACATAACTGTTATTTCAATTTGATCTGAGTGGAAAAAAATATTTGATAATAGTAGTCTACATCTAGCTCTGGCACATCTTGAACAAAACTGTTGAGCACTTCCTTCCATAGACAAAAGAGACGAAGTGTTTCTTCTTCCTGAGTTTTACAGATAAAATCTATATCTGTCTATTCTACTTTAATGCATTTCCTTATGCTTCCCACTTTCCGAGCTGAATCCCTTGATGTTGTTTTCTCCTGACTCCTTACAATTCTTTTATCACTTTTATTTCTGAGTGTTGTTTTCTCTGCCCTTGCAGGCAAGCTACAGTAGGTGGTAAAAAAGATGTAGGAGGAATACTATTTTAATAGCTAGTTTGATTAGTTAGCACAATGATTTCACCCTGTTTAGAATCTCATTCCATTGTTGTACAACATTTTTTCGTACAGATTCAGTCAGGCTATGGCTTACAAGCATAATGTGAATTTCAAGGATTAACTCTAACTTTCAAATACTGTAATTAATATAGTATTTATTATGCATTTTGGTCTATTTCCAAAACATAGTCATCATCCCAACCAAGCTGTTTCTACTATGACAGCTTGCATGCCATTTCCGTGCTGTCTGATCTGTTGTCTATGAAGTTGTGAAAGTCCCATTTTTTACGTCAACAGGTACATTTACTGTGATGAAATTGACCTGAGTGCTGACACAGTGTTGGCCACTCTCTACGCTGCCAAGAAGTACATTGTCCCTCACCTGGCACGTGCCTGCGTCAACTTTCTGGAGACCAGTCTGAGCGCCAAGAACGCCTGCGTGCTGCTTTCCCAGAGCTGCCTGTTTGAGGAGCCAGAGCTGACACAGCGCTGCTGGGAGGTGATTGATGCCCAGGCCGAGCTGGCGTTACGCTCGGAGGGCTTCTGCGACATTGATGCCCAGACCCTGGAGAGTATCCTACAGCGAGAAACACTCAACGCTAAAGAGATAGTGGTATTTGAAGCTGCACTGAACTGGGCTGAGGCTGAGTGCCAGAGACAAGAGCTCACCTCTTCTACTGACAACAAGCGGAAAGTTTTGGGCAAGGCCATGTACCTGATACGCATCCCTACAATGGCTCTGGATGATTTTGCCAATGGTGCAGCCCAGTCGGGCGTGTTGACGCTAAATGAGACCAATGACATCTTCTTGTGGTACACAGCAGCCAAGAAGCCTGACTTGCAGTTTGTCAGCCAGCCGAGGAAGGGCCTGACACCCCAGCGCTGCCACAGGTTCCAGTCCTGTGCCTACCGAAGCAATCAGTGGCGCTATCGGGGCCGCTGTGACAGTATACAGTTTGCAGTGGATAAAAGGGTTTTCATCGCTGGGTTTGGACTTTATGGATCTAGCTGTGGCTCAGCAGAGTACAGCGCCAAGATTGAGTTGAAACGTCAGGGAGTACTGCTAGGACAAAACCTCAGCAAATACTTCTCCGACGGCTCCAGCAACACCTTCCCAGTGTGGTTTGAGTATCCAGTCCAGATCGAGCCTGACACATTCTACACTGCCAGCGTGGTTCTCGATGGGAACGAGTTGAGCTACTTTGGGCAGGAAGGAATGACGGAGGTACAGTGTGGGAAAGTGACATTTCAGTTCCAGTGCTCCTCAGACAGCACTAACGGCACTGGCGTACAGGGCGGCCAGATTCCTGAACTTATCTTCTATGCTTGACAACACCTGCATAAACATTTGACTGGTTTTCAGTGCACTTACAGAAAATAGAAATTTATCACTTTGTGCATAGTGTCACTTTCGGTTATTATTTATTTTTGTCACTATTGTGCAAAAAAAAAAATAATCTGATCTCAGACCTGTAAAAGGGCCTTATGTGTTTTTGATTTTAGTAAATGGTCCACTTGAGTAGGACCAGATATATGTTTCAAGATGCTGTTGTCCAAATTCATGGATGAACTAAAAGATAAAAAAAAAACATCTCGCACTAGATGTGCATGTATATATGGAGATATGTAAATTCTGAAATGTATATGATGCCACAATCGGGGCCAATGCTGGCCATAGAGATATCTTATATAATGAATATGCTACAGTATGTTTATTATTTCTATGCTTGCATAGAATGCACATATATAGCAGCAATACTTCACATCATACGGAGATCATTTCATGCCATGACTCAGTCTGGACCAGCAACATCATAAGTGAAAAAGGCTGTATGATACTGAAAAATAACAGAAAATTTCAAATCACGAGCAAGAGCACTGTTTGTCCTGTTGTAGTATGTAATATCCATTTGTATTTGAGAGGTTTCAACCGAATCTGCAGCTTTTATAATTCTCTGAATCTAGTATTGGGGCACGTAGAGAGGGCTTGAGGGGTCTTAGATTACGGAGCACTAGATATAATGAGCCACACAACCCTTACAGTATCTCTCTGTAGCATGTTGCTCTCCACCTACACTCGTCTTAGTCACTTCAGCGAAGTTTTATTTAGATCAATGTCATTATGTTTACAGAGGAAATTAGGACTTGAAATGATTACCATTCACCGCTACATGATAGAGTGAAGGATTTCTTTGGTTATCTATCTAAATCTGTCTGCACTGCAGTACTGACTTACAGCATGGTCAGACCGGTTCCATTTCATCTGATCTGTGTACTACTAATTGTCTTGGCGCCTTCGTTTTGTTTACAGCAAAAAGATTAACGATCGATTCAGTGTTCGAAGCTGTTTATCTTATGGACTTTTACTTCTCTTTGTTAAAAACCCTGTGCACTCTGAACTGCTGAGCACTCCCTCCCAATGTGATCATACAGTATCAGTATTTGCAGAAGCATACTGTATATGCTACAGAATTGCACTGATGTTGGTTTGTAAATGAATTTGACATTTTGTTTTACTTGAGGCAGATTTTTATTTTTTATGTTTTTTTTTTTTGATTTACTGTGCTATTGGATATTCTTTCTGGTGTAGGATAAACATCCACAGGCTTGTCTGCTGATGACAACGGATGAGGAAACTGGTGTTCATGTCCTGTGTTTACGTGCTACAGTGCTGGGAGACCAACGAATGTGTATGGTTGTTGATGATGCAAATAAAACAAAACAAGTGGTATATGACGGTTGTGTTGCCCATCTGTAAAAAGTGATAACGCTACATACTTTGTCTGAAATTAAGAGCCGGGGACAGATGATGCCCTTCAGCACTGCAGTGATGTACAATGCCAAGTAGAGATGTCTGCTGATTGATGGTGCCTGTCTTCATGCCACTTGAACACCCTGCTCTTGGTCTGTCAAAATCTAACTCTATCCTGCATCCCACTTAAGCATTCAACATTACACCTCCTCCTCCTTGATATGAATTTAAAAAGCAATCTATGTTTGGCTTTTGGAGATGTGCAATCCCTTCTGTAAAGGTGTGAAGAGATAGACAGCATGCCAAACAATGTTCGTAATCCTGAGTTTATACTGAATGCCGTCGTAAAGAATTGCTCCTTGATAAGGCCATCACATGAGACCTAGAGATAACACAATGTCAAATGTCTAAGAACCCCAAAGTGTTGAATTCCCAGCTCAGTGCTGTGGCTGTTTGACCCACGGTTGATCTGGATGTGTCTTTCTGCTGATGAAAAAAAGACAGCGAGTCTCAAAAGAGGCTTTCTTCTCCTTCATATTCTTGTCTGAAAAACAGTCATTCTTTGAAAGAGGCACACTTGTGTCAGACATAAAGTTAAAAATTCCAGTCACAGACACTATTCCCATACAGACAAAATAATGAATTAACAAACACATAGATTTTTGACTTTCTTTGACTGTCTTATATGCTATAAAATCCCAAAACAAGATGATTCAAACCTTGAGATGAATCATCTTTTCATGAAGATTTTCCCTCCTGAGAGCTTATGCTAGGTGCTTGATTACGAAGGCACTCAATAACACTGAGGCCAAGTTTGACATCACCAATGAGCACAAAGACCTTGATGAATTGAACTCAATATGTTGGGGGACTCGGTGTTTCAGTGCGATTTTTCATGATTGTGGTGCTAATGTTGTAAGCAAGATCATTAATTGCACACGAGGCAGCGAGGGACTATAATGTGCCAGAAGTCAGACTCAAACAGACACACAGACAAACGTGGATATTTTTCATTTTGCAACTGTAACTCATCCACAGCAGCACAATTAAAATTCAAGTACAGATTAGATTTAGTTAAACATTAAAAAGAAATTAAAACAACCTCATACAGGGACACAGAACACTGGAGGGATATTTCTGCATTTTGCTCTACTGGAACAATCCCTTTCAATTTGCAATTTTTTGGTGTTTTTCACAGTCGGCTCAGTAGGCCGGGGAGCTGCCAGAATCTACCAGCTCACTGCCAGAGCTGTGGTGGAAACAACTCTGCTCTTCACAGAGTTATTACCAAAAACGACTCCTGAATCAATAGCAAGACTTCAGTCAGTGCTGTGTTAGGAGCTCTAAATACCCATAGTTCCCAAATCCCCCAAAACCCTCCAAGATATACTGCAAATCTACCATAGACTCATGTTGCACTAAGGCGACACTGTACAAGATCAAAATTCTATTTTTATTTTGCGGGAGGTGACAATTATTGTGGGAACACATTTTAATTATATGAATGAAAAGCAATTAAATCCTACAGGGCTAAGAATAAAATGCATGGTTAGGCATCTAATTATAATTAGTTTGTCAGTAACGGGAAACATTGCAGAGAGCGTGTATTACTGATGAGGATATCAGTGTCAGTATTTTCCTTCAAATACGAAACGTGAATGATAAAAATCTCCCACGTGTTTTAAGACTGCTCACATTATACAATGCAGGAAATGGTTCTAACACGTCATTTTTCATATATAAATGTTGTCAGACTTCATGGGAAGATGACATGCAATATTCATCTTTGACTGTGAGCACTTAATATAACATAGAGAGGCTTTTTAATAAACATATGGCTTAGTGGGGGAAAAGGGGAAATGGAGTTGGTGGATATTGACTCAGACTGGGCACATATTGCTCAGGAAAATCTCACTGAGGGTTTAATTACTGTTCGGTACAAATTAAGGATGAAAAGATTCAGTCTGATTGGAGGGAGGACTGTGGATTACCACTGATCAACATTCCTAATGCACTCTGCGACTGATTGTTTCAAGTACAGATACGTCAGTGAACAGAACCGAAAGGTCTAATGGCAGTGATGGTGTTTCTTTCTTACTCTGAGGTTAACATGCGGCGCAAAAATATCACATTACAACTGCTGGCCATATTAATGTGGTGTCTGGTGTTGGGTTAAACAGGAGAGAAAAGTCTACTGAATCCACCCAAGTGCAATAAAATCACAGAAAATGGAGAAAGAAACCACATTCTGCTGTGTTACCGCATCAAACACGGGTCTGTTCACTGCAGGCAATCACATATCCACTCCTCAACATCCTGATAATTTCCATTTCAGCAAAATGTCAATGAATTAATAATGGCCAAAGAGAGGAGGGAAACACAGCTGTGGGTTTAAAGAATTCATCAAAGAAAATTATTTAAAAATGTGTTTTTTAATTCAACAAATCTCGAAGGAAATCTCCTTTTTCCCCTACCTCCCCTTAAACCATATGTTAAGCATGGATCCATTTAACAGCGTTCAAAGTGCAGGTTACGTTTCACAGTGTACTAGTAAAGTGCAAAAAACTGCCCAGTACAGTCAGTGTTATGAGAGCAATTGGCAAGGGCTGCTGAAGGTTACAATGAATTGCTCGTAATCCTGACAGATATAAGAGTATCTGCGTCCCACACAAACCTTATTGCACTAACTTCAGGCTACTGGCAGCAAGTCAAGCAGGAGTGAGGAATAATAAATGGGAAGGGGCAGACAGAGGTAAGTGGCAAATTTCTTCTGACTAGTATTCAGGTAAAGCCATCATTCCCTTGATAATCATCACATAGATTATCAGCAGACAGCCAAAGTGGCAATTAATCACGCGTGAGAATGGCAAAAGGTCACAAAGTTCAGATGCAAGGTGCAGGTCGAGGGAAGTCAGAAGACAGGAGGTTGACTGATGATAGCCACCATCACATCCCCATTCCCAAGCCTAAAGACCTGCAACACGTAAGAGACATTATTCCAAATAATCTCACATCTCACTGTTGTTGCCTCCGGTCGAGTGTGGTTGGGAAGCACGGCAGGACCGAGCCTGTGATTGTGTCTTTCATTTATCTGTTTATTTATTCATTGCTACCAGGCAGAGCTAAATCGTTTCAACAGGCTGGGACACTGAGAGGCCGGCTTTTATGTTAGATTAGCCTGTTTATAGCGATGCTTCTCTGCTCCAGAAGGATCAATATGGCTCGGATTTCTGGAGGTAAATGCTGCGAGTATCAGGTGAATTATGATTACAGAAAAGAGTGGAAATACACTTTTGGTGGACAATGGGAACTGCTGGAGTCTATTCAAAGCATGCAAAAATACAAGACAATTTAGTGACAGAGTATGAGGCACACACTGGAAGTGAATCACATTACCTTCCAACGGTGCAGAGGTAAATACCCTGTTTACATAATTGTGTGTTTGTCCTATGAAATACGATCCCAGAAGGTATATGAATGCTGCAGTCAGGCAAAAAGTAGCTCTTTCAGCTGCTCCAAAAAGCTAAATTTGTTGGTGATGCATTATGCTAATCAAGCTATTTATTTCCACAACTATGGCTTCGTATACCTGTCACCCACAGCCATTACAGCAAGGCTTGATCAAAACCTTGCACGCTGGCAGCTTCCCACTGAGAGAGGTGATGAGGGCTGAGCATGCTACTTTTTGTATGTACTCCAGAGCCTCTATTCATACTGAAGCATGTCCTCTAAGGCAGCTCCATGGCTTTGATAGTATGGAGTGAGAGGGCCCTTCTCTCCCCAGGGTCCGATATAATGAGAGTGAGCTTACTAAACATGATCTGCAGCTCTCTCCAATGAGCTACTTGAAACGGCTCGAGTCTGAAACAGTACAACAAACAGCGCTGATTCATTTGTACACATGCTCTCGCTCCGTCTCTCTCTTTTTCCGTGCGCCGAATGTGGGCAGGGAGGGAGGGATGGAGGGGGACGCTAATGTGTTTTAATGTATGATCGAGAGTGATCCAGAGATGGAGAAAGAGCACAGAGTGGCACAGGAGTCCAGCTTTATGTGCCTCCATTCAGAACTCACACAGGGAATCTGGCTTTCCGGTTTAATTATTTCCTGCGAGCACAAAGAAAACGTGAAGTGACAGATTTTAAATGATTGCATTCAGGGTTTGCATTTGTACACATATGAATAGAAATGTAGCGTGCAGTTATTACCAGAATAATAGTTTAACTGTGCAATTTCTCATATTCAGTCAGTATCTGCTTTAGGATCTTATCACTTGGCAAAGGGAAGGCTGGTAATCAACAGAGACATTATACTGGCAACAAGGTATTTCTTTTGTCAAACAAATCAGAAATATGTCTGGGAGTCAGCACAATTTAACAGGGCGACAGGAAGGCATT
Source organism: Acanthochromis polyacanthus (assembly GCF_021347895.1). Lineage (NCBI taxonomy): Eukaryota > Metazoa > Chordata > Actinopteri > Pomacentridae > Acanthochromis > Acanthochromis polyacanthus. Next base: position 16,156,475 of record NC_067127.1, on the reverse strand, counting down.
TCGTATCCCTGAATACACATTTACAAAAGGGAATTTTTTTTTTGCTGAATGCCCATTTTCTCTCTATTTAACCTTTAGGTGACCGAACATATTCCAATTTCCGCCTGAATTATTGCAAGGAGTATAATGACATCTATAGTGGAGTGATGTTGCACAGAGTTCTCAGCTCTAACAGCCTGCTTTTGTGGCCTAATTTAAGAAGTGGAGCGCTATCTCCTGTTCCTCTGTCCTTTTCTATGTCCTGCTTACCACAGGGAAAACCAGTTACTGCGTCTAAAAGTCCACGCAATTAGCATTGTTTAAAAAGGCATTACCTAGGCAATAGCGGTCTAATGCTAAGTGTAAAAGCACACAATTCATTGTAACTTTGAGGCAGAAATTCTATGCTCCAATCGCAGAGGGATTTGGAGTAATTCACCTGCATTCACAGCAGCTCCGCATTCATATAATGTGCCCTCATAAACATCCCCGCAGCTGCACGATTCAAGCTTTAATTGTGACGCTGATGATGAATCTGATGTTGGCGAAGCAAAGAATCTTTTCTCATCTTACCATTAGCTCAGATAATTAGTTGCAGCTGCCTCAACTGTCAAAGAAAATGAGTTTGAAAGCTGCTCAAAAAATGAAAGAAGTTATTTTTTTATGTTTAATCAGATACAAGAAACATCAGCCAAGGGGGTCAATACACAGTGACATCAAATGATTGTACTTTACTAGTAAAATGTAAGATGCTTATCTAAGTGGCTAGTTGTGATAAAAAAAATTGAATGTTATGTGTTGTATCAGAGATTTAAAGCAGCTGCAATCAGTGCTCATCTGACCTAACTAAAACTCGTTCTCAGCCTGTGCCTTTTAGAGTCAAGCCCCAAACTATTCCCTCCCTGCCCTCAATAACGGCCTCAATTTAGGCTTTACCGTGCCTTACCTTCCCCTTATTTTCCCTTCCCTTTCAGATACCAAAGCTTTTTCTCACCCTGAGCTGCAGGAAATAATCACAGGACATGAGATGAATGAAAGAGTTGTGTTTGTAGAAGTTTTCCTGGTTGCCTTTGTGTGTTTTGTATTCTTTTTCAGGCAGTCTACGCCTAATTATGTATTACATATGCCTTTTTTTGCAGAAGAAAGCAAACTGACAGCTCTGATGAATGCAGCCACTGATAATGTAGGTCCAATGAAAATAATGTAATTATGCGCAAAGATAGATAAAGAGAGCCATCAGACCTTCATTTGAGGCGCTCATCCCAAACAGACCCACTGTCTGTGGGACTGTGAGTAATGTGTGTCTATACTGGCAGGCAATCATACATGTGCACAGGTGTGGGATGAACATCAGGGGAGGTGGAACATATGTTTTTTTGTGTTCTTTTTCTCACAGCCTTGCAAAACACAGCGAATACTAAACATGACTGTCAGTGTGTGGGCAGATGTCATTTCCCTGGTTTCTCCACTGAACCCATGATGCTGTCAGATTTATCTTGTGAATAGCACTTGAGGCAAGAAAGATAGGATAACAAAAAAATTAATAAATTATACTCATGTTTGTGATTTACATTCTGTGATGTGATATTTTTCCATATTTAATTTATAATAATAGTGCTGCTTGACATATTTACTGTATGGCTTATTATCTTTATGTGATTCATTTGTTTCTGCTGAGCAATTTATCGTCACTTGGAAGCAACCATACTGGATAAGTCTCTATCAGTGAGGCAGAAGATCTTGACCACCTCAAGGCAACAAAAAGTCAACAGAGAGATATAATACCAACCAACCAGTAATGCATCTAATTCCAACATAATATCTTTGGCTATCAATTATTGTGTTGTCACCCAAGGCAGCACTAAAGCAAGCGGAGCAAGAACTGAACATTTGCACTGTTAAGATAGCGTTGCTTTAAATTTTTTGCAGAATTAGCATTTGTGAATAAAGGTGGAACAATAGAAAGTAGTTTAATATGCTGGAAAAAGTGCAAGGTCGGGAATTGTGCATTGGAACAGCAAGATATGTGAATAATTAACATCTTTCATCAAAGTACCAGTTTAAACATTGGGTTCACTGAAAAGGCACATCCCATAGCTTCTACCCTCATCCACAGTGTTCTTAGCTTGGTATAAAATTGAATGGGTTTTAACCCAGGTTTGCCAGCTCCCCCCTCCTTCTTCCTTCATTGCAAAGAAGAGGTACATGAAATATCAAAACGCCGAATACGTCAGAGCTCAAGACATTGGAATGGAGGGGATTTTCCTCCAGCGTGCTGTGCGGCATCTCCAGCAACACTCATGACCATGGGGAGGAGGAGGAGGGGCAGCTGGAATTCCATTTCTCAATGATGAGATTCTTTTCATCATGCCTCCTTTGCATAACAAAAGGTGTATAAAATTCATTATATATGGCAACGTGTAGCTGTAAACCACCGCGACAATGTTGCTCCACAGCAGTCTTCTGTTTTCAGGAATCGAGGCAAACCACGGTGCCATTGCCTTAGAGAGGTTAAAAATATCACCACCCACCACCACCTCAACATGACAAGTGTGCACGAGTCACTAACCGCGCATTTAATGTGATTAGAGTGCTCATGTAATTTCAGAAGTAATTCATCCACTGACTACAATGTGTGAGGACTGCAACGGCTATTTCCTGATGTTATTCATACCTATTTGAATGCATCCTTTTAATTTGCCATATCATTAAAGTCTCATGAACCAATGACTTGTTTCTTTTGACCCCACACAGAGTTCAGCCGTGCACAGAGAATGAGCAGTAGGTTTGTAATATTTCATCTGGGGTCTATTATGCTGATAAAAGGGATGGGATGAAAAGAAGGGCCATTACAGCTGAGGATCCATGCCAGGTGTCACTCTAATTTAATCGAGCCACTAAAGACAAAGAGGCGGCCTGAGGGAAGCCTCTAAATAATAGGAGTGAGTGCAGATGACAAGTGGCATAGTAACCTGTGATGGACGGGGCAGACAGGGGCCTTTAGGGCAGCCTCACCCTGTGCAAACGATGAGTGGATTTAGGAGCTCAAAGATACAAAATGTGCTTTTGTATGAATAACTAGACATGAGGAAAAAAATGATTTAGAGTGACAGATCTGCACTTGAAAAATGGAGGAATACAGCAGCAAATGGAGTGTCACATTTTCGACACAAAGAGAGGAGGCAGCTTGTTTTCATGATAAATATTAGGGATGTGAGAGGTACAGCATATGGGCAGGCTTCACCAGGCTTTTAATAAAGGAGATATTTCACATTCTCTGTGTCATATTGGATTTGTTTGTGGCTGAAACAACTGTGATCGATAGCTTTAGATGTTTCTCCATCTGCAGCCATGTATAATTACTATTTAGATCAAGGTAATTCATGATACGGTCTGAACAGATCAAACAAGCCCCTGACACAATAGTCTCGATAAGGAGAGACTAAGATAAGGTATCCAAAGTTTTCTGTGCCACAGCTTCAATAGACGCTGCAGTTAAATATATTCTGATGGGAGAAAGGTCGACCGATCTTGAAAAATTACCGAGCGCCGATGGGAATGAGAGTAGACAAAGGCAGATGCATTATATAAATTATGCTTAAGCAACGCTATCCAAGTCATTCAGATACTCAGATATTCAATACAGCACTTCGGGTCCTCGAGAAGATTTGCAGGATTAGAGGTTGTAAGGCAGGGCAGCTCGATATATTGATCCCCCCCTCACTGAGAGCTGCATTCAATTTCCTAACAATTAGATGCACCTGAAGGTTAATATGGTGCTTTGTTAATCTGTTGTGTTATCTCAAACTAACTCTCTCTCACACTGTTTTTTCCCAGATTTTCCCGGCTGCATATGCTTCTGCCAGACCGTTTGGCTGAAAGGCTCCAATCTCTGGCAGAGCACTATCCATTCTGCGATCATAGAGGTCATTTTATAATTAGTAATGCCACGATATTAAGGCATTAGGAGACGCTTTCTCTCGCATGGCTTCTAGGTAAGCACTGAAAGCACAACCCTGTAGATCATTCTGAGGCAACATTAGTGGCCAAAGTAAATTAGGTTTGTCCCCACTATGACCTTGTAGCCACACTAACTCCTCCCATGACCACAGTATGTTTTTAATAGGGCCGCCTTGCGTACCCCCCACCCAGTGGCAATTTTGTTTCCATTCCCCTCCAGCTGATTTCATATTCCGCGGATGTTGCACGACTTATCGCTCTGCGAGAATGAAATTTCTCACATGGGATCAGGGGAATATTTCTCTGGTGCGACATACATAGGATTCAGAGAAGTAGAAATGACAGCAACATTACATGGTTGAAATGAGACCTCCATAATGTTATCCATTTTTATTCATAAGAAGCTATTACGTGCTTCTCATTGGTGCGAATGCAGAGCGGTGGAGGGGATTTTGTAGCAGTTCTCGGTTATAAATCATGGACAAGTGAGAATTATGGGGTCAACAAAAACATAAAGTGTTAGTGCATCTGTGTATGTGTAGCGAGCATGCTTCGATACAGGGCTCTCGTGTTCATTTTATACCACTACAGCCCCAGCTAGCCCAATGAATTCATACATCCTAATCTCTGCTGAAAGTGAGCAGCAGAGTGAGGAAAGGGTTGATACTGACCAACTAAGAAGGAGGAGATTAGCTACAGAGTTTTACTGCCGTCTGCTATTTTGGGGGGAAACTAATGGTAACTGAAAAGGCAAACAATGAATCCAGACCTGAAGGAAAAGTCGCTGAAGCAGACATTGGGGAAAAAAGTCCTTCTATAGCATTCCAGGTGAAAATGTAAGATAATACTTACAGTGACTGTCACAAATGCATTTCTTTAGTTCTTGCTCTGGGTGCTTTATTACTATTAAGCCAAGTAGACCTAACCTTTTCCATCAAAAGCCCTTTTTCCATCAAGGCTGATATTTTAAGCAGTCAGGACTAATAGAGTGAAATAATTGGCTGTTTTAAAACTGTTTTTCTCTGTTCAGTGAAAGGGTTTCATGCAGAACCCTGACAGAGGCTACAGTCATCTAGACTTTCCATGAGGCTTGGCGAGCTGGGAAATAAGGAAAAAATTAGACCTGATGGAAAATTTATTAGTACTACTCCCATTTTTTATTCCGAAAAGCTTACTCGCTTACTCTTACTGCTATACGGCTTTTCATAGTCCCTCATTCAGCTCAGAAATGCGTCTTTATTGGTCAACCATTTGAACCTCTTACCCCACAAGTGACAGTGCTGCTTAACTAGTGCAGCTACAATTCATGAGTTTTTGCTTTTTTTTTTTTTTTACCTATGACATTAACCCCTACTCCAATCAGTGTGAAATGGCGACCGTTATCGCGAGTCCATTTTCCCTGCAAGGTTTCCGTCATTTTCACCTTCACCATCCTCCCCTCAATACCGTCATATTGTCAGCTCTGCTACAGCTGATTCTGCAAAACTGAGAAATGAGATGTGTGGGTGTGAGGGTGGCTTCACTGCATGTGTGTATGTCTGTGTGTATGTTGTAGTGGTCTGCAATGTGAGTACTGCAGTGGATGTTTCAAAAGTCAGATGTCTGTAATCAGTTGATACTTCAATAAGATTGATCTTACTGCTTTGCCATTTAAAAGCTGCTGTCTTACTGATAACTGATAATCCATGAGGCAGTCACTGATTCATACAGACAAATGAAAATCCAGCATGGATGTATAACACCCATGCCTCAAGGCAGCTGAGTCATCCTATTTCCTGCCTTTTTAGTACATCTGCATATGTACAAGTCCATACAAGAGATACCTTTGTGGAAATATCTACTGTATTGCATGTTTGTCACTGGGAACGAGACCAAATCAAAGCAGCTCTCTTACCGATACTGTAAACTGTATATAAAAGATATCCTTCTCCTTCAATTTGACTTTATCCTGTAGAACTGCTAATTTAGGTCATTAATTCAAACCATTTTCTCAGCTCCTCACACACCCTGCTTTCCCTCCTGGTGGTGGATGGAGAAACGGTTGGGGGTACTGCCTTGGTAATTGGAGAAACCTTCTGAAACATGCAGATGAAGCAGGGTGAGAAGGAGAGGAGCGAAAGTGGAAAAGGAAAACGGGCCAGATTCCTAATTATCAAGCCCCTTTTCTGCTATTCCCTTTTTCTTGCGCTGACAGGGTAACAGTCAAACAGAGGAGGCTCCTTCTACTCCTCACGCTGCCCTGCGCATAATTAGGTGCAGTGTACATGGCTGCACAGGGATTGATGCTCACATAAAGGCCCGAGTGAGGAGGGGTTCAGAGGAAAGCTGGGTCTTTGATGAGAGGGTTAAGAGCACTGTCAGCACACTCACACTTACACATGTTACAATGAATCACCCTGTCAGCTGACACACAAACTGCCTTACATGAAACTTGGACACACGGCTGCAGTTGCATACTAAACACGCAGGTACGGATTCATATGGTGCGAGATTTAATGGCACCCACGTTAAAGTGTAGCTTAGTCCATTTTCCTTCTTTCATTTTTTATCTCTTGGTATTGACAATGCATTGCAGAGAGGCAGGAAATGTGGGGAAACAGAGCAGAGCAGTGTCATGCAGTAAAGGTCCGGACGGCGGGAAATCGAACAGGGGAATCAGTGCTAGCGACATTTGCGCCCATGTGGCGTACACTCTAACCCCTTGGCTATCAGGTCGCCCAGTTCAGTGCATTTGAAAAATGGGGGAAAGATAAGAGATATATAAATATAAATAGCAAATAGACATCTGAAATAAGACAGCTAGTTTCAGTGAAGCCACACTCATTTCCTTTTAGCTGCTGAGAGGAGGATGAGATAGGCTGTCTGCTTTTTAATATATCTAACAATGTCCCCAGTAGCACACAGCAGCGAGAAGCACATGAGGAGATATAGTCGGCTGTAATATTCAAAGCAGTGCACAGAAATTGTCGCTATTTGCATAGAAATACAATACAGTGCGGAAAAATATCATATTCTATGTGAGGTGACTGTGTCTGCGCGAGTGCGTTTTCTGTTTGTGCCCTTGTTGCAGGGTGTATGAAGTCTACTCAGATCTACTCAACACAGACGCAGTATAAGTGAATGGTAAAGACGGAATGTGGATTTTCTTTTTCTTTATGAGTTAAACCAGCTTGTTACAACTGTGACTATGACTCAGCGAGTCAGGAGGAGATGCAGTTTTACATTCGATAGTAGATTAAAGTTTAGACACCAAATTAAATTGGAATACAGTACAGACAGTATTTATATTAGATGTGCAGTTTTCCTTAAAATTGAAAATGTAGAGGAGATTTACCCACAATGGCTGACGTATCAAATACACGTAGGTCGAAAACTCTGAGCCACACTGAAGAGCTGCCATTTTTTCATGTAAAAATAGTAATATACAGAAAGTCTGAGGATTAAGAAACATTTAAAGACACAAGAAGTTAAAACATTTCAAATGAACAAACAGTACTTAAGATTGTGCTCTGTCAGCAATCAAATTCAAACAAAGTTGGTAACTAATGGTGTTAACGCCTATGTTTTCTTCAGTTGTGTCCTTTTTCATTTAAACATCATTTTGATGAGATAAGTGGATTGATAAAGGGCTTGTTCTAGTAAATAAACATGCAGCCATTGTGCACCAACATTACATTACTCACTAACTAGCATTGTGATAGTCATAAACATGGCTTCAGAGCTAAGTAAAGCTGTCAGAAGTCAAAGTGTTATTCACATTGCAGTTTGTGGACTCAGAAATGCTTTTAAAGCAAGATTAGTCTGGCCAAAAGTGGTCACACCATCAGAATATCAATTAATCAAGTTATACTCCAAGTACTTAAAAGTACTGTCAAAAGAATGCTGTGTAGTGGTGGACTCAGAAGATGAATGACGGCAGACCACTTCTCAGGAGGGGACAAAAGGCCAAACACTTGGGGTTTACTGAGGCCAATGTTATGCTTTCAGTGTCCATTAGGGTCTGAGTGACGTGAATTTCATCCTCTCCTAGTCTCACAGTAGTGTGCATGCACCGAACACATAGAACAACCTGCTCACATGTACAAAAGAGACTCCCCCTCTGACTCCAGTGGACTAGTATATAATAATAACAAGAACTGTGGTGTCCACAAATGTCCACGTGTGCGTCTACAATGAAGTCTAATCAAAGCTTTAGAAGTGCCAGCATAACAGGCTGGAGGACCATCTACACTAAGGGTGTTTTTCCTGCACTGGAGTTGGACAAAGGAACAACACCGTGACCAAGGAGAAGTAGTACTCTATTCCTCAGAGACATGCTACTCCCTCTGGTTTGTATCTTTGTGAAGATAGATTCATAATGCATCAGGATAAAACCCTGAACAGACCTCCAAGCTTCGCAAAAGCTATTTGAAGATTAATGAATACTTTCCTTTACTTTTATTTGACCTCAGTGTCATTGAACATATATGGGGACACTTGAAAACTGAAAGGACTGGAACATTGCGAGATCTTTGATAAGATAAATTATCAGGTTTTGTACAAATAGTTCAAGTCAAGTCAATGCCAGCTCAAGTGCAACTGTCATTAAAGCAAAAGCTGATTTGAAAAGCTGATATCACTTGTACTGAAAAATATTGCATTAAAATTTAATAAATCATCTTTATCAGTGGTTACATACATTTAGATTCCTCTGTGTGTTTAAACCAAACTCTCCTTTTTTCAATATATTCAGATTTCTTTCCAAACTGCTATCCTATTTCTACCTTAATGTCTATTTTTGGTGTCTCCTGTACTACAGACAGACATATTCAGTTTTTATTTCATTCAAATTCATCTTTAAGAAACACCCAGACATTTTTGCAAAAGCTAATTCCCAATGAAAGTTCTGTGCAGCATTCTTCCCATGGTAAAGTCACCTACCGCAGCTAAAGGAGACTCAGCACTACCACTCTTGCACCGCGCAGGGCGGCTCTTATCACCCCGCCATGAGGCCGTAGAGGGGTAATAGGATTGTGATTCACAGAGAAAGTGCCATGCTCACCAAGCAGGGAAGGGCTGAGGCACAAGTGTGAACGGCCTTTGCAGCTGTCCAGCATCATGAAAGCAGAGAGAAGCAGGAGGGGAGGAGGTGTTCTCCTCGCTCCATAAATAACTGTGCTAAATTGCAGGCTTTGGAGGGTCAGTGGGACACTGGTCTGCCAGTGTATATCTGAAGGCCTGGATATAACCTGTAATCCTGCAGCCAAGAAAACGAAAAGCACAGCAGTTACGGCAAAATGTATTTTCTCTAAAATGGAAGCCTGGGCATTTATGAGCTTGGGGAAAGAGAGACAGAGAAAGAAAGAAGAGCAAATGAGAGAGAGAGAGCTACGGCTGGGTGGGGGGATTTTATAGTTTGTAGTCAGTGTCGGAGTGGTAGACTCCTTCCTTGACTGGCTGGGTCCCAGCAGCAGCACAGCATTCACTTTGTACTCAGAGGAGGAAGATGAAAGCAGCAGTGGGTCAAATAGGGATGGAAGGGGAGGGAGAGGAAGGCAGATGAGGGAAGGGGGGGCTTTATTTGACAGACAGCCAGACCCTTTTGGTTTCAGATGCCGGCTGGGTGTGACTGTTACCATTCAGCAAAAACTCTCAGGGTTAAGCAAGCATTCAGAGATTAAATACTGGCTTGAAAAGTTGCAATGATTCTCTGTGATGATTTGAAATCAGAGAATCCTGGAGCACCAAAGTGAAGCGATATTTTTCGCCTCCTCTACAGCAGTGCTGCAGGGAGAAACCATTCCACCTGTCTGCAGTTAAACGAGTGGGCGTGTATTCTAGTTACATCAGCGGCCTGGCGCTCATGGGAAGGGCAGTAAAAGGCACTGCAGGTGGTGGAAAACCGAGATGACCACGGTGGTTGCTTTGCTTTGTATTTGAGAATATAAGTGCCTGAGGCAGGAAGCAGTAAATGGAGGCCTACAGTGCAGATTTAAGGTTATTATTGAGAGGCGGGCATGGTGTGACACTTGCTGCAAACAGGCTTGGACTTGACATCTGTATCAGTCTGGTGAGATAGGAGGCTGCCCCTCCAGGACTGACTGAACATAGGAGTTACACACTAGGTACATATTTAGAAATTATTACTGCGTCCAAAGTTGTCTTGTTAACAACTGCTTTGCTCTGGATGATGGGATGGGAATGATTGGAAATAAGCGCTAATTTGGCAAGTAGCAACATAATCTTGGGCACACAAAGAAGTGTGCTTTTGCTGATGTTGCTGACTGCCCTCTCATCTGAATGCCATAATACACCATAAGCTGTTGCACTGCCTGTCATATTTCCTTTGATTCATGGTACTGCTTATTGCTACACACTCCCATCGAAACAGCTTCCTCCCTTTAACATGTACTGGATGATGGAAAGAACTTGCTGTTGCTAAGAAGGCTAAAATTATCATCTAGGTATTTCTGTACTCGTGGATAAAAGACTTCTGTGAGTGTCTGGACCGTAGAAAACGCATTCCTCTCACAGACTGAATGCGGAAAATGAGAAAGTTAAAGAGTTGCAGTTAGCACAGGGGGGTCTGCCCTTTCACCTTCTGTCCTGGACTGGAGTTTCTTTGCAACTTTGTCTCTGAATCCAATTGATTTTGTGAGCAGATGTTCTCACTCATGACGGATGTGTTCAGCACCTTGAAATCACTTTAGGCATGTGTACCTATTAAAACATGATGTAGTATTCCTTTGAGACAGATTGAGCTAACTAGGGGCCGACAGGCTAGAAGTCAACCCCTTATAGATCTGCTTTACTACTGGATTGAATATTTGCTGTTTTTCCTAATTGTATGATTCTCTACTTTGTCTTATCTGTTTACAACTGAAATATAAATGTGCTTCTATGGCTCAGATACAGCAGCCCCTTTGCACGGTTACTGTCTGGCTGAGTGTTCAGCCTGCAGCTTTATTTGACTGGTTATATATCAAAAGCAAATAATCAATCAACCCTAAACCTGTATAAGTGGAAGAGATGTGGTGAAGAGGAGTGTAGGGAAAGGCATTGCTGTTGCTATAAATGTTGCGCTCAACATGATCTATTTCACTGATGACAATTCCTAATTAAATTTTTTTGTCTGCTAATGTTAATCAACTGGAAATGCCTGAATCTGTTATGTCTGATTGTAGCAAGGGCACCCACGCAGAAAAAAGGAGAGGTTGTTTAGCCATTTTTCAGGAACCCCTAGTGCAAATGTGATCAAGAATTTCACTTAATGGAGGCAATAAAACTGGCACTTCCAGATGGGTGACAAATTAAACGGAAATCTGAATAAATGAGCAGAGGAACTCAGGAGCTTTCAGACATGCTCTGCAGATTAGGTTGCTATCCAATCACAAAATGCTAAGCAGGACCTGCTTATCCTGATGTTTGTAGAAAAATGGCATGATGAAAATATTTAAAATTGCTGGGGCACGGACAGCAGGAGCTTCAGTCACAAACAAATCAGTGTTTTAATAGGAACATTGCCTAAACTTTCATCTGCATTTAGATTTGTTGGAAAGTATCAGTAAATAGGTGCATATGTTGTGGTTGATAGCACACATGCAATGAATGTGATAACTGTGCATTAGTAGGATATGTAAGGGAAAAACAGAAAAGCAAAGAAGTAGGGGGTTGCACATGTGGTGTAAACCATGAGAACCTACAGTGAGAGGTGATGCAGTGAGGAACATTTAGCAGGCATAGCTTGGGCCCACTTGTTCCCTTAAGGAAGGGTCGCTGCAAATCAATATGAAGTTGTTCTGAGTAATCACTTTTATTCCTATGCAACAGCTCTATCCTGATGGGAGTGGTCCCTTCTTGAATGACAATGCCCCCCCCCCCACTATGCATTAGGCACAATTGCTTTGATGAGAACTAAAATGATGCTATGAATCATGTGCAATAGCATTTGTACTCACTAGATCAATTGCAATTAAACACCTATGGGAAATTTGAGTTAGACGGTGCTTTTAACCACCATTATCCTAACAACCCAATGAGGAAATATCTTTTGTAGTAATGGTGCTCCAACCTTCCAGTAGAGTTTTATAGAGTTGGAGAACCAATGCCAAGATATATTGAAATTGTTCTGGCGGCAGATAGTGGTCTAACACTCCACTAAGGCACTTTATGTCATTTTTTTTCCTTAGTCTTTTCATTTTTAGTATTTCATTTTTCATCTGTGCTGCAAATTAAATTTAGTTGCCATTTTTGCATTTACTACAAACACTATGACACTTAAAGACTAAGAAAGTTTTAAAGTCTTTCAAGAGACATTTAGTTGTGCAGTACAGAACATACAGAGACATGAAAATACACGATAACTAAACAAAAGCATCCAGGATTGAGATCTTATGTAGCAGCCATCATAATACTCGTCACAGTCCAGGCAGACATTTAAAGTGCAAATCAGTAACTGTAAAGCAGTAATTAAATTAAAAATAAACAATAAGTGTACTGCACATCCCACACGTATACATAATAGCCTTGAGAAACATTCAGCGCTGCTCTCCCACGGATTCCCCCATCGATGACTTCAGGGAATGTGCTGTACATTTGCTACATCAGCCAGTTAGCCCTCATCATTAAAGTCTTTTCTTGTGTATAAGTTGTTGTTGTTGTTGTTTTTGTCTTATTCTGGAGCACCAAGCTATAATGATGCTCACTGCTACCCCTTAAGACCAGAGGGCGGAAAAACGCCCACCACTACGTACCTGCCGGCACTCTAACAGACCTAAGCAGCAAAAATGAGTCAATATCACACTTGATTTTGCAAATGCACATCTCATTAAACACCCCACCTCTGTACAAGCATACTGCCACCTGTCAATATAAACGCTGCTTTGAATGACAGGTACCCTGTTAGTCATGTTAGTACATAACACATTTAGTAAACCAGGACGCAACTGCAGGAATACTGTACCTAAAGTAATGGTATTTTGTAATGTATATTTTGATCATATGCTAATATATGAATTTGAATGCATTTGTACAGCTGACTTCACTCAAAAGCAGTTCAAAATAGTTTGCGTGATGATTAAAGGGGCCATACATGTATACAGGAGGACATACAGATACACTAAAGCACAAATCTGAATAAAGAACTACTGTTTCTTCATTTTATTTATTGATTTTTTTTTTTACTGCAATTATATACCTGCTAAAATTACGGGCCATTAGGCTCTGTGATTGCTAATAATGTTTGTTTTCACTTTTAATTCTCCTAAACTCTAAATATTTTTATAAATCTGACACTTAATTACAAAAAATACTAAAATGCACTGCTCATGACAGTAGGATTTGCAATATTTTTTAATAATCCATTACTCAGCATTTATATTTCCATTTAATAAGACTATCTGTGCACATCAACATTTCAGTGGCAATTACATTTGTGCCACATCAACATGATGGAATTTCATTTTTGATCATTTGAAAGGCACCGGCATTACATTGCCGCATCCAAGCCGTGCATCAAACTGTAATCAATCTTAAAATGCACATGCATGAAATTATGGATGCATTCATGGCAAAACAAGATTGTCAGCCAATGTCACTGAGGACACGGCTTGTGTTTTCCCTGCGTTTGCTGTGTTCTAATTTATTTCGTGTCAGGCTTGATGAGATAAAGTGATGAGTGGTGGGAGATGTTTGTCAGGAGAAGACAGGGTCTTTCTTCTTGGTGCCTTTTGGTGGCTATCAGGGGATCTGACCAGGCTGAGAGCATGCCTGTCACACTGAGAGGGTCAATAGTCCTGACACTGCAACAAAACCTGTTTTTGTCCTGTGACTGACACGGACTCACCGTAGCTGCTGTTGAGTGCGTAAATGTCTTAATGGAGCAGGGGATTTGAGAATTTTTGAGATAAAGAAAAACACTACCCTTAAAGAAAAAGATGAATTGGAAATGCATTATATATGAAGTCAACCAGGTGATGGTAATCAAAGTAATAATGGTAGAAATGGCAATAACAGAGGACAGACCAGTGTGTCTTGGTGACACTGATTCAGATGCTACCTTAAACCTTTCACTGTTATCTATTAACACACACATATACAGTATCTGAGAGTCAGGACCTGCCATGCTGTCTGCGAGCAGGCAGACAACATGGCTTTAACATATCACATCAAAATCTGCACTGCTACTGCTCGTATTTGTAGATTCTTCCATTTACAAGTAACCCCTCAAAAGCAAAATATGCCAGCTGTATACAGTAGATTTATTTTTATATTCAAATGGTAAATAAGCTGTCATGTGGGACCTAATGTCACATTTCAAAATTCAGATCTACCAAAGTACACAAGTTTAAAAGTGTGAAATTTCCATTGCAAATTCAATGTTTCTATTTTGCACATCCAGCAATAGTCGGTGGTCACTTGACAACCTGAGGTATCTTTTTGTCATCAAAGGATTCAGCTTTTTTTGCACACAGATTTTCTCTCCTCTAATATTACGTATGGATATTTTTTCCTTTTTCATTTATGTCTCCCAACTTGTCACATGAAAGGCTGTTATCTTTTCCTCTTCTGAATTTTCTGCTGTCCAATGTGTGAGTGATGCACTGGTCTGATCCACGGGTTAACAGTCTGTCTTTGATATCCTTCGTACAATGTGATATTTTAACTTTACAGTGAGGTGTCTCTCGATATGTAGCAGCTCATATTCATTCTCCTTTTTCTCCCTCTGGTTTTCTTTTCTGGTGTGACACTCAGTTCCTCTCTCATGTGCAAGAAGTAGACATACTGTACTTTGTCACTGGGTGAGCTTCTGCTTCAAAACACACAATCCTGTTAGAAATTGGCACAGCTATGTCTATTTGATGCCAGTCAAAATATTACAGTCTGTTCAACAATATAATGAGCAATGGGCATAATGCTGCCCAAATGAGGCTTGTTTAAATGTCTCCCTGGTTTAGTATGTGTTGGAACAATGCCACACTGATTAAGCACCCAGATCTGTTTACCTTGTTTTACACTTTGGAGTGTGTGCTCATGGCTGTTCCTCTTTGAACCTCAGCAGCAACGCGCGGATGCTATCGTGACAAAATGACGGGCTTTGCTAATATGAGCAACCGTCTGATCAGGATTCAGCAGGTGTTGTGCGTAGAGGAGACTGACGTTTGCATGGGACCATCCATCAGAGCTAAATGGCAGATGGTCTTCTCTGTGGCCAGGCAGGAAGTGCACTAACACAATTGCTGCAGAAACACAGGGAGCACTCTACCTGCTGATAATCCACTTACGCACAGACAAAGCTGCTTTAATCTGTCCGCTCCTTCCCTGCACACTCCCTCGCCACACGACAAGGCCAGGCTGCATGCTGGAGAATCACCATTGATCCGCTGCACGTATGTACACAGGCTGAGCACTGACAGGCCACGTTATAATGAATCCCTAATCACTGCCGTATGTGACAGGAGGATCACGGACGACAAATACAGATACTAATTTTTTCTTTTTATTTAACCTAAGAAATCATCTGAAAATTGCGGCATTAATGTTGGCTGCTGTTTACTTGCTTAATTGACAATTCTACTCATGTGTCCGGTTTAAGTGATGGCAGAGTTGTTGAAAGCAACAGCTTAAATCAGTACTGACCGAAAAGAAATCCTAAAATAAATATGAGCAAAAAAAGAATAAGAGCAAGTATGATACATATTGTGAAGTAGGAAACAGAATTAATAGTCCATCTGCTGCATTCAAGCATTAGACCCCCTTGTCCTGTCTGTTATCACAAAGGTTGTGTATTAAAATAGGAAACTGGAGTCGCACAGCACTTGAACAATGCCGGTGCTCTTTTAGCGCTACAATACAAGCTGAAAAAAACATTTCCTATTATATCCTCAGACTTTGAGAACTATGTATAGCATAACTGACTGAGAACAAATCGAAATATAGTCTTAAGCAGCAATGAGGGGGCCAAGCAATTCAGCAGGGACAGTCGTCATGGCAACTTACACCATACGCCAAACAGTGTCAGTGAAACCATTGTTAAAATATGACCTTATTTCTTGTTTGGCGGCCTCATCGTCACTGGCTAACAGATGAATGATGTGCTTATTTGAGGCTTGGTCTGATGACTATCCCTGCTAACTTTGGTGGAGTTTGGAAAAAAAATGTGGCCTTAAACCTTATGATAAAATCCAAGTTTGATGTCTCATCAGATAGGATGACATGATAAGTTGATACGTTTTGACTTGTGACACAAAAAATATTTGTTAAAGGCTAAAATATCAACAGTTATTGGTCAAAATGCACTTTTTTTGCAACACCCCCTAGTGGCTATTTTTTGTACTTTCTCAAAATGGGATCAAATGCCAGTTTGGTTTTGACAGATCAAAGCATTGCTGCTATAAAGATTTTTTTCACCATTTTGCAGCTTTGCCGTTAGCTTCCATCCAAAAATCCACATGAAACATTTTTGGCAAGTTTGGCATGGAAAATTGCCAATTTTGGTGAGAACTGGTAAAAAAATTTCTGGTCTTTGAAACATTTTTGTTTTTTTTAAGGGGGACGTACAGTAAAGGATAAAGTTTATGTTGCTTTCAGCTCGATCCACGGTATTCAGTAGTAGCATGTTTTTGAAAATCAGTTAGCTAAACAATAAGGTACATGCAAAGTGCACATCCAATGTCAATCCAGTTGGTGTTGTGTGTTCAACACGCAGACATAACATTTGGTAAAAAGAATCAGGTGACTGTCTGCAACTAGTGTGCCAAGTTCAAAAGCTTTCTACCACACTGCTGTAGAAGTGGCATAAACTCCAATGGCAGATGAAAGTAGAAACACACTGAGCAACTCTGCTCCAGGGTCACTAATCATATTAGTTTAATACAGTCACATACAAAAGTCTTTGTAGTGTTCTATACAAGTTTGTAATTGCTGAAGGATGTATTTTTGAATGAACTGCACTGCAAACTGAATATTAACACCTTCAGCTTGTGCTCCACCTCCTCTGTCATTCTGCCCTCTACTTCTCCCATTTATTCCCTCCTGCCTGCATTTCCACTTTCTACTATGCCTCATTTTATTCAAACGCAGTCCCTGCTTGTTCATTTCACAGGCACCTGTCAACCCAACTCCTCCCACCACCAGAGGGCTCAGGACTCCTCACTGGGACAGGCTCAGACGGCGTCCAGCAGAGCGCTCTGCCAGCCTCCGTCATGCTGCCCATGGAGTCTACGCCTGAGCCAAAACTTTCTCAATGAATCTTCTCAACTCATATTCGTGGGGGAAAGCATTTTCCTGATGGTTCTGATGATTGGGATGGCACAGATGAAAGCTGACTGTTCCGTGTCAACAATCAAATGTTTCTCAAAATGTCCTGGGTGAAATATTCATATTGGTCTTAAATGTCATGCCTCAGAAACTCAGCACACTGAGATTACAAGAATGTTTGATTCCAGCAACAACAAGTACTGCAAAATCACTACTCATATCACAGTAAATTATATCCATTTAGTTTTGATAATCAATATACAATATCGTGAAATGAGGATTCTGTTGTCATACGCTCTCACAATGCAATGCACAGAACACATTTCTTACAGTAAATTGGCACTAGAAGAACAATCTGCTGCAATAAGTGCAGTAGATAAGATCCATTCAGCATGGTGAGAAATTGAAATAGACTAAACTCTGCAGTTATGTGAAAAATAAAGAGATTCCATGGAAATCGTTGCACTTTTTTTTAAACATATTTGGACAAGAAAACATTTTATTATCTTACAAGCAGTGCCTATAAATATAGGTGGTATCCTTGACCACAGCCACAATGAAAACGGCTTTTCAATTATTTATTCAATAAAAATCTGAATAGATTTTTCTGTGGAGCAACTAAGTGCACTCCGGCGTCAAAGCTAGTATCACCCCCTTTAGCAGAAATAACTTCTTGTAGGTAGTTTGCATAATTGGCCACCATTTTCTGGCATCAGTTTGCTGAAATTTTTGACCACTCTTCCATGCAAATTTCCTTGAGTTGGAAGATGTTCGAAGTTTGTTTTTTTGTTTTTTTTGGCATGCAATGCAAATTTCAAATCCCCACACAACACTTCAAAAGGATTCAAATCTAGGCTGTTTTCTTGACTGGGCCATTCCATAATCCTCCATTTCCTATTTTAGAGCCATTCATTCGTGGATTTATTAGTGTGTTTAAGATCGTCATCCTGATGAAAGGTTCACTTCTGGTCCAACTTCAACTTTCAGACACATTATTTTCAAGCTCTCTCTGTTGTGATGCAGAATTCACAGTTAAATCAGTGAGTGGACGCTGCCCAGTCCCTCAGGCAGCAAAGCAAATTCCAAACCACAACATTTCCACCACTTTCTTCACAGTCGGTATGAAGTTCTTCACCTGAAAGGTCGACTTTGGTCTGCACTGAACAAGTCTGTTGTTATTGAAGCCAAACAATTTCGTTTTTGATTTGTCGGTCCAGAGCACATTATTCCAAAAGGCTTTTCAAAGGTCTTTGCCTCTATGTTCACTGGCAAACTGTGGGTTTGCTCTAATGTTCTCTTTGAACAGCAAAGGCTTATTCCTGGCAAACCTCCCATGCAGGTCAAATAAGTGTAATCTCATTCTGATTGTAGGTCCAAGCACCTCGACACCAGAAGAGTTACCTGCTGATCCTGTGATGAAATTTTTGCGATTCCTGGAGACTTATTTTTGATCAGGTGATCTGCTCTTGGGCTGAATTCACTGGAGTGGCCAGTTGTGGGCAAATTGGCAGTCATTTCAAACGTACAACACGTGCAGATGATTTGCTATGCAGTGGAATGATTTATTTTAGATCAGTTGGACATCTTTTTGAACTCAAACGCAACTACAACCTTTTTTCTCTGAAGGCCTTAGACAGCTCTTTAGATCTTGATCTGATGACACCACACACTTTGATAGCAAAGAGGACAGCAGACCCTAAAGGTCAGGGGTTTAAATGAGACAGGTTCCTGCTGTCACTCTGCATGAAGGGTCTAATCACTGATGCCTCGACTGGAAGTGTTGATTCAGCGTAGGGGTTTGTTACCTACTTTTCCATGTGACTGATCTGTTTTGTATTTATTTAAATAATTACATTTTGTCTAATTATTGAGTATATCGCCTTGGTTGTGGTGTTCTATTCACATTGCTGCACCTTTACAGACAACTTTTAAACCACCTCTCAAACGTCCTGAAAATAAATGAAATTTTAAATTTTGTGTAATTTGTTACACACGTGTGTTGCTTTCAGATTCTGTGCAACTTAATGAGTCCAGATTGCCAATTAACACTTGAGTCCAGGATTCGTATTAAAAAAAAAAAAAAAAAACTAACTGGAAGCTGGACCCAGAGGTGCATCAGGCCTGGACCTGGAAGTCCCACAGGGAGTCATTATATAAGAAGAGGAGGTTTGAGTGAGATCTTTTGCCAGGTTGTTCCCACTGATTGGGCTTCATTAAACAACACAGATTAGGAAAAGTCTGCTGCACTGAAACTCTGCCCAGATCCGAATGGGTTTAGAGCAGGTTTCACTTTATGTATCCTGGGACGCTGAGCTGTTCTTGCTTATGGACTCATCTCTTTAACAGTTTGAATAATGTGTTGTCCTCTTTTTTTACAAGGCACGAGCAAATGCAGATCTGCAGGGAGGAGGTGTCAGAGCGGAATAAAAGGGAGAGAAGGAATGAACAATTAGTGTAGAGTGGTGGAACGGTTTCGCGACAAGGCAGAGGGGAAGGGAGAGGGAGCTGTGAAAGAGGCCAGGTGCAATATCGCATCCTTCCTGTCAGGGGGCTTAAAAGGAGAGCAGAGGAAGAGCGTTTAGCTCCGAGGGACGCATGTGGAATGCTGACCACAGGTTGGAAGAATCGACTATTCAGAGTGCGTCTCATCCATGTGCCCTATTGGGTTGGGGAGGTATCCACCAAGTAAAAACCGTTGCCAGCATCTTCTTAGGTGCTTGGAATACCGACAAGGAAAATCAGGTCTGGAGGATGAGAGCTGACCTTGATCACAGCAGCTGTGGTGCTCTGCTGAGGCTGCATGCTTTAGTTGGAAAAAAAGAAAGAAAAAAAAAAACACAAAACCATACATTTGCCACGGTTTTCATTTAATGAGTAATATCCTGGGAATGTTTTCAAGATTTAACTGTGAAGAGGTAAAAATACAGTAAAGAATAAAAACATCTTCGAGGTAATGAAATGACAACATTCATTCAAATCTTTCCTCTACAGTTGTTTCTCTGTGTAACCGCTCCTACTTTATTTTCATTATATTATGCTGGCATAAAAATCAATGCAAATTGCATTTCGAGTATGTCAGTAGATCTGCTGTGTTTTTCATGCCACTTAGATGATGAGGAATTGTAAGCGGCGCGTTGTTCTACCGCTGTACATCCCTACTCTAACTCCCTACAGAATATATTCATTCAGAATTTCTATCCCTGTATCTATTTGTATTTTACAGATCATATAAAATGTGAATTTGGTATATTCAAGCAAAAATTTATAGCCTAAAAACCCACAGGCACTGACATTTGAAATAGTAACACATGAAGATCACAGAGGAAAGTGTAAGGTAAAAAAAATAATTCATGACTGAGAGGAGCTGTCCATATCTGGTGAGTCAGACCAGATTATGTATATTTCAGTTAAAGCTGGCCTGGTATTAATTGTTTATGATTTCTCCTTGTATTATAAACGAGTGCAAGAAGTTTTATTTGACTCTTTGACTGCCTTATGTATACCTCTACAGACATATACGTCATCTGTTATTTTGATAAGGTGCATCAATTGCAAATAAGTAATTATTATGTCCAGTGAGTGATCGAGCTCAATGCACTGCAACTTAATGAAACACATGCAAATAGACAAAGCACAAGTACATAAACAAAACATCTTCATTAATTGAAAACGCATGAGCTACAAAAACACAAATGCAGAAATGCGATGCAAGTACCACAGACAACAACGGATCCGTCTCCAGAACACACACACAAAATCAACCAGGCTGGGACATGGTTGTTGTTTTGTGACTTTTGACATTTTTGAAGGCAAATATTCATTAGTGGTGTTGGAAAATGAACTAAACTGCATGGATTATGTTTCTATTTCAATATCGTGATAACAAGACTCAGACATTACTGTAGTTTTTTTCTGTTAACCAGGCCTAAGCCTTTTGCTTGCTGTTAAGTCAAAGGTCAAATAATCTGACAAAATACACAGAACGAATTTTGTAAAATCATGCTTGTGTTACGTTAGGTGGCTATGGAGTTTAAAGTCACCATTAGAACCTCAAAGGTAATAGACCCCAGCTCATCACTGCACCCCTCGCCAGATTGTACTGCCTGCTCCCATGGTAGCATTGTCAGCCAATTCTTGTCTAACCAGCAATTTCTTTGTGCCTGCGGTCCAAGTCTCCTTCGGTCATATACTCACCAGCTTGCTCTTCATGCCAAGCCTCCATCTGCAACCCTCTGTTGCACAATCACCACCTCCGTCTCCAAAAACAGTCAGTAAGCCACCAACCAAGCCATGCTCAGAGGCACCGGCTTTCTTACGTCACACTCTACAGGAATCTAACACCAGCCGTTCACCAGCAAAAGCCCCTCGACTGTGGACTGCTCTTGAAGCAACTAATGTCCACTTGAAGGATGAAAAACATTATCTAAATTACTTTACTTATGGGGTTTAACATTTTAAAAAAATGAAGGTTTTTGGGATTTCAATTCAGAGAAAATAGCTGTCTGTGTACCACTGACTTTTTAATGGTTGGACTACCTTGCCATTGCAGGGTGAATAGTGTGTGGTGGGCAGGTTTAACTTATGTGTGGTTGTAGACTGTCATACACAGTCCTTTCTGTATTATCATTGGTATCAGCTGATAAAAGCTTTAAATTACAAGATTGGCAATGACCCAAAATGAACACTGACAGGCAGAAAACACGCTAAGGTTCATAGTTTTGCCTAGGTCTGAGGGTTTTGCATGTTAGTTGGAGAAGCTTTCTTATTTTACACTGTGATTGTTAAATTTGAAAACCATTGTACTGTGAGTCTACATCTGTCAGTGGGCCGTCATAGAAATATCATGTTCATATATAAATTTCAATATCATGAAAAACATATTCACATTTTGGTATTAGCATCATCAGTGTGTCAATTTGAGTTGTATTATATTGCCATATCAGATATCAGCAAAATTGTGCATCCCAAGTTTTAGAATTTCAGAGTATACACTGACCTTTAATGTTTTTCAGAGTATATACTAATCTTTAATGTTAATGTTACAAACCTTGTTATTTTATGTTGTTGTATGTAAGCTGCTGAACACTTGAATTTCCCATGGGAATAATAAAGTATCTATCTATCTATCTACTCCATTTTAAGGCCCGGTCACACCGCCCAAACTTTGCTGGAGCGTTCCTTGAACGGTGAAAAAAATTCATCACCGCTCGTAACCGTTCACCACCGTTTAACAGAAGTTGGCCCCCGTTAAAGCAACACCGTATACGCTCGGCCACCGCTGATGTTTCTGGAGGGGCCCTCCTACCGCTCCGAAAGTTTTGAGCTGCACAAAATATTGCGAGCGGTGAGGAGGGTGCAATTTTCCGCCCCTGCAAAGTTCACCCCCGCTCCACCAACGCCCAGTCAAAGTTTGGCACCGCTGACCGCTGCTTCACCAGCGTTGCCCGGGCGGCGATTAAACGTTGCACAAACTTTGGTGGAGCGGTTGTAAGCGTTTTACGAGCGGACACGGGGTTGCTGGAACGGTGTCAGGCGTTGAAGCAGCGATCCATGGCGGCGATGAACTTTGGTTTGGCGTTGGTATAGAGGTGTCGGAGCGGGACCAGAATTTGGCTATAAATACGGGGAGAAATGGACCAGGAGCTCATTTGGAATCGAGCTGCCGTTGAGTTCAGACCTTATCTATATTGAATTTGCTCAAAGTTACAGTAAAACTGTATCACCATGGATGCTGAGAGACTTGCTATGATTGGTGCACTAGTCCAGCAGCAGAATCAGAAACTCCTCAGATTGCAACAAGCTGTTGACAGAAGGAGAAGAGAGAGAAGAAGGAGAGAAGGAGTTGTGTGGGTCAGACAGTGGATACTGAGAAGGCCTGAAGATGGACTGTATGACAAGCTGATGGTGGAGCTGAATGCAGAACGCCGCTATACCAACGCTTGCGTCACCGCTAAACCAACGCTAAAGCAATGCCGGCTTCAGCGGTACACCGCTAAGCCAACGCCGTGTTTTCGATTTTTTTTTTCCCATTTTGTGCGCAGTGACGAGCGTTGTCGAAATTCAGCCCCCCTCCCTACTGTTCAAGGAACGCTCCAGCAAAGTTTGGGCGGTGTGACCGGGCCATTATCCTTTTAGAACTCAATTTCCCAGCATCCCTCGCTTAATCATGCAACTGTCAAGCTGTTATCTCAGGTTTAAACAATCTGGAATTTATATGTCCTTGAACATTATTTGGTGACATACCAGCTAAAAAAAATGATATCACAATTATTCACGATTAATTCTGTGTATTTTATCAATTTATTTGCACTAGGAAAAAAGGTTGAAGATGGGTTACCAGCAGATATCTGCAGTAACATCTGAATTATGCAATCACAAATAAACCAGAAGCACTTGAAATTTGTCTCATTTTCCAGCACCACTGATAGGTAACATTAAAAGTCACAAATCAACAAGCATGTTCCAGTGGTCACTTTTTTGTGTGTACTCTGGAAGAGACCCATTTTTGTTTGAGCAATTTGCGGCATCTTATTGTATTTGGTTGTGTTGTGTATTTACTGCTCCCGTGTCGTCAAATTAATGAAGATGTTTTCCTAATTTGCTTGTGTTTTGCCTATTAGCGTGTGTCTCTTAAGTTTCAGTGTGCTGAACTCTCTAGGCATTTGTAATTATGTGATAAAATGGATTCATTTATTTATTACGATGTAACAATTAGTTTTTCATCACACATTGATTAAAAGTACTTAAACTGTTCAGCAGGAAACCTGACCAACAAATTCTTTACAACACTTCCCATACAAACTGTAACTCACTGGTAGAAATTAAATGTCTCTCCTACCCGCTCTGCAGTGGCTATGAGTCCTACTAATGACTCAAACTTAAAGGTCTTTTAATTTCTGACTGCCTGTCTCTTTGATTGGCCTTAAGTGCTACCCAATCTCCATTCAGTGCTGATTACCATAAGACTTGTCAGGCTAGTTAATTTGCTCTGATAGTTGACATTTTTTCCAGAAAGGGCTTCCTGTTTCTCCCAGAGGCAGCAGGTGTTAAAAGAACAACACTGCAGCCTCTTGATGCTAAAACGCTCTAAATTACACTCATCAAGGCAATTCAAACATAAGGACACCTACGTAATTATGTACTATTAAATTACTCAAACAATTTTGGGATTTGTTTAAAAAGACCAAGTCATACTCGCTGCCACTGGAGAGTTTAATTGTACTGTCATGCTGGGAAATGATTTTAACTTGTCTCTTGGATGGCACAGGAGAACTTTTGCTTTTAAGGGATCGATGTGCTTTAAAATGTTGGTGGTATCTTGTTTCTGTTCAGACAGAGATCACAGGATGTCCTTGCTGGGTCATTTTAGTGAAGCAGAGCAAAGTTCCTGCTGAGATTTCTTGGTGTTTGTCCATCATTGATTAGGAGGTCTGTTAACAGCATGCACTAACATCTCAATTCTCTGGTGAGATGAGTGCCAGGTTCAATAAGCACCCTCTCTGCTCATAGCCACATTGTCTTTTTGCTTGTCACAAGTATGCAGAGCATCGTCTGTCAGTATTCTGTGACATTTCTTTTTCCAAAGTCAATATCAGCCACTTACTTGCAGAGTCACCTGTCCAGAAGAGGTTTAGTGAGTAAAAAAGCAAGGGCACAATTTTCTTTAAAAGTTTTGCCATTTAAGGCAGTTCTTGTCATTTTCAAAAAAAAAGGAAAAAGAAAAAAGAAAAGACTAAAAGATTGTCTGCTTCAGAGGGACCTAGGGTTTAAAATAAAGAATTTACTGGTACTTTCTTACAAAAGAAATGTTTCATGGCACTCAACATATACAGAAACAACAACAGACCAAGAGATTAGTGGTGTAAAAGTGAGAGAATACAAACACTTACACAGCTGCTTGTCCTCAGACAGAATCTGTAATTCTATTGATCAATTTAGGGGCCTTAACCAGTTCACCAATGAGGACTGACAAGGTAGAGGACATGCTATAGGACATGGTATATAAGACACTGTAGGACACATGAATCCAGCTTTAATGTATCTCATTAGTCTACTGCTGCGGACAACAAATGCACAGTGGTGCCTCCAGGATGTCCTGTGTGTCCTTGCAGGACTTTCTTCCCACACTGTTTTTAGAGTACAACACACTAAAAAGTTTCAGTTCTGAGAGATGAACGGTGACCCCTTTAATACTCTAAGCAGGTCATACGGACTAAGCACCACATTGATCCAAGGTGGGAAAATATCAAATCTTGCTTTCATGACAGCAGGCTTTGAGCAACGTCTCTTTATGAACACTTCTGTTTGAGAAACGGCATGGTTTGGACGTGATGGGTGCAATAGCAGGTGTGCAAAGTCTAATTCTCCAAGGACAAAATATTTTTTACCCTCAGCAGTCAGAGCAGATGCCTTTTGCGACAACTGCACTAAATGTTCAGCAGAGAATATCAAGAATTTATGAGTGGCACTTACAGACCACTGCTGATAAGAAAATCTACACTGCCCATCAAAACGGCTTGCGTTTGTCTGTACAGTGGTTCCCCTGTCAATGTCAAATATGCAATGCAAGTCAAATACCATTTGGTTCTTGATTTAACAAGCAGCAAAACGTAAGAGACATTTTTTTCCACAAGCAATTGAGGCGTACATGGATGTTCTTTAGGGCTCTCTAATGAATAAATGGCCAAGCAAATGCTGGCAGACTTAAGAACACGCCTCTACCCGACTCCAGAGTTAAAAGCCTAAAGTGAGATTAATCACCACTGCTGAGGGGGATGATATTCTTTGTTTCTGTTAATTTATGGTCTGTTTACAGCTGAGACCCTGAACCAACGTCATGCCTCTCACATATTGTACATACTCTACCGCTAATCACGAGCAGCTTCTTCAGCACCTCTTTAGCAAACGCTCACAGCGACAGCAAGATGACACAAACAAGATATCAGGGCTAGTACACTGCTACTTCCACAAGAGTAAAGATGCTTCAGTCTCTGATTCTACCTTTCTTATCTTCCCCTCTGTATTTATCTATACCCAATATACTTTTCTTCATCCACTTGGTGGTTATCTAACTCAGGAACTAGTCGATGTTGAAGTAAGACAGAAGGATGATGCCAGCGTAGTACGACAGAGAAGGGAGCAGTGTATATGGAAATGGCTTGGCATGGGAAGAGACAGCTTTTAGTCAGGAGACCCAGCAGAGGATCAAAGTGAACAGCGACTTTTCTTAGCCAGGTCTGATGTGGGAACAGGATAGTCAGGCACACTTCTCCCTGCAGCCTGAACATGACTCATGGTATAGTGAATATTTCATGGCAGGCGTCACAGAGCTGACAGTAGTGCTGGCCACAGGGCAGCACTGATAGACAGAAGAAAGCATGTGGATAGGGGGATAGGGGCATTAGTATTCATAGGGATGAGTATGAACCATATATAAACATGCATGTGCATAGCACATACAGTCAAGTGTAACAGATACATTAACTATCTGTTACACAGTCTACAATCTCGGGAGAAATTATTTTTTCTGTCAGGCAGGTGTGAGTTTGAGCAGTGATTTAGCTATATACAAAAAATCCACGAAAGAACAGTTTCCTCCTCTTGAAGGCAGTTTAAACTCTGTACAATATTAAGTTAAGGCACATTTATCTGCTTAATAACAAGCCTGGTTATGTACTATTTCTTCGTCACCCACACATTTTCATTTGCTTATATAACTGCACCGCTTTAAGTCAAACCATTAAATGCATTGTTGATCTTGCAACAGTTTTAGGGGGGCAGCATTCAGCTTCAACTGTGCAGTGATGGGCTCTCTGGAGAGGCCAAATCATGTAGTCTTATTATAGAGGAGACAAATCAAGTGTACCAAAACCCTCCCCTTCAGCCCTACTTTCTCAAGGTTATTTTCAAAGATAGCTCATGTCTTGGTACAGTATGTGGGTTGGGCTTAAAGTAAGCCCTGCCACTGGAGACGCAGTGTAACCCTATGCAGTAGAAATGAGGGGGCTTCAGAGGCCACAGAGAGGCAGGGGTGTAACTAATTTAAACCCCTGGGAGGCTCGGATGGGCGCTGGCTTTTGTCCCAGTAGAAGAAAGTCAGTCCACTTTAGCTCCGGGCACGTTGGGCTTCACACACAACAAAAGCACTGTCGACTTGTGTGTCAGCATTACAGCACTTACAGGTAATGAGATTTAGGGTTTCTGCATCATAAAGTGTGACTGCTCTGAGAAACCCTTGAGACAATAGTGTTCTATGATCTGCCCAGGAGCACAAAACAGGCTTACATCATATCAGAATTGCCACATTCCACAGTGAAAAATGACTATGGAATATAAAGAGGCATGTTCTTTCTGTCAGTGATATTGTAGCTGTCACACAGTATATCACTCAACAACGCGCGCTCTAGCTGCACTTTCGTTTGCAGGAAGGAATATCACCTTAACAACTTGCTGGATTCAAACAGATGGATCTCTGCAAACACCCTATCCAGTATGATAAGGATGCTCTTATTTACTCAATTCAGGAGCATTCATCAGCAATATCACTTTACAGAAACAGTCACATACTCTATTTTTAAATCTCCTGCACTGTGAACATGAAAGCGAGCAAACTGCTAGAGCATTGTATCCTATTTGGGGGGAAGCCAGGCATCACTAAAATTGATTTCTTCTATTTTATACGACAGTATAATGAGCTACTTTTACTGAAGACCTGTCGTCACGCATTACTGTCTGACCACACCAAATGAAACTTATACTGCCTTTCAGCCATTTTTAACTGCGATACAGCTAGATAGCTACATGAAGACGGGCAGGAAAACAGGCATCCTGTGCAAATGGTTTGCATTCAGTCACTGCTGCTTATTTATCTGATGTGATCAAAGTCCAATGTTTATTCAGCTTTTTTCATTCCATACATGCATATCTAAGGAGCTATTTTGAGTGGAAAATAGAGATAAAGAGAAGCCCCTGAGGCTAGATGTATAGACATGTCCTGTTTATGATGCTATATATATAGTATTACAC
Source organism: Acanthochromis polyacanthus (assembly GCF_021347895.1). Classification (NCBI taxonomy): domain Eukaryota; kingdom Metazoa; phylum Chordata; class Actinopteri; family Pomacentridae; genus Acanthochromis; species Acanthochromis polyacanthus. The sequence continues at coordinate 16,128,275 of NC_067127.1, read as the reverse complement.
AACAACTTCAGTGTGGCACTGAGCTGACATCAGTTCTGCTGAAACATCTTCCCATCGAACATATTGCATCGCCCTGCAGGGGAATCAAAACGTTGGGACCTGAATTTATTAACTGTCGAATGAATGAATTATGCGTCTAAATGGAAAGAAAAACTTATCATTAGATGCATGATTATTCCTTTTTTTTAAAAACATAAACTTTATTTATCCTCAGTGAGAAGACATCAATTTACCTTCTATTTTCAAGAAATGAATTCACGGACCTTAGTGATGAAACTGAGTTGTGAGAGCTAAAAGATGTAGAAAAAGGTGTACGCCATCAAAACAAGCAATGTCAGCTTGTGCAATGTGAGTTACAGGGAGCATGACTTTGGGCACAAGTGTTTACTGTTCCCAGCTATGTTCATGAGAAGGGGATTCTCCTAATAAAGTGTCAATACATCAGAGTAGATGACTGGGCGACAAGTATTTTCAGAGAATCTGTTATGTAACTTTTACACAAAAGAACTAAACCAAAGCACACAGAATGTAGACTACAGCAGGGCAGCCCTTCATATTGGCCAATCTTGCCTGAGGCTGAGATCAGGAAACATCCAGATGGCAAGTCTTTCTCTTTTCCCTCTCTCTCCCTCTTTCTTTTTCTCTTCTTCTTCCTTTCTGACTCCTCACTTCTGTTGAAAACAACTGAATAATGCAATATGAAAGTAGTAACAATGAAAGAAAGCATGCTTTGATAGCGGCGTGCCTAATGGCTGGTCTGTGGTCGATATTAGTGTGTGCAGCACACTGGTGCTAGGCCTTGCAGCAGATGCGCTGGGCTCTTCACGTGTATGCACTAAGCAGGAATAAAGAATCATCATCCAGGCAGGTAATTGGCTGCTGTTTACATTGCCCTTGGCATACCCCTCCTCCCCTGCTTGACACATCTGTAGTGTTCATTAGAGCTGAGGAGCTCTGTGCTACACTGTGTTAGCAAATCTGGCCTCTCAGGCTGTTCACTTTGCGAGTTGCCAGATTAGCGTGCAGTGCTCAGATTTATGTTGGTAAATTCAAAAATTCTAAAAAAAAAAAAAAAAAAAAAATTATTTGGAACAGTTTTAGGGTAGCAAAACGTAAAATGAATGCATAAGAATATATACTGTAGCTAAAGATTTGTTTTACATGTCAGCAATTGGAGCTCATGTTTCCAGGGGAGATCATGTTTTCTGTTGTTTTTTTATTATCATCTGTGTGTGTGTGTGTGTGTGTGAAGCATTTCATAGTATTCATTTGTAATATTTCTTTTAATATGTTAATATCTTGGTTAAAACACACACCAGAGGGTTGGGAACTAGAACACAGTGGTAAAGCAAAATACAAGGGAAGAAAGCCTACAAAAACTGGTTTAGAGAGGGAGACATTGGAAAGGCGGGCAAAAGCAGTTTGTAGAGGAAGGCTTACCCCAGGTGCAAGAACGCCAGATGGAGAAACAGCTGAATAAAGTCCGGGGAAATAGACTCGTCATCAGCTCCAGCCTCAAATCTTCATTAAAACCCTAACCAAAGTAGGAGAGACAAAGCGAGCGAGAAGGGAAGACGTAAACGCTAACAACAGCTTGTGAAAGAACAAATTAAAATTCAAAGTGGTTTCACGGCAGAGTGATTTAACTCTGAAATCCAAGGCTTAATAGATTAAATCACAGAACTATGTGCATGCCAACCTTTCTATTAATTACCAATTTCAGAACATGTTAATTATCCAGCCGCAGTCTATGCATGTGCAGTAATTCAAAGAGAAAGGGATGAGTGTTCTTTATCATCTTCATTACTAAAGTTAGAATATTACTTAGCAAATGCATCCTTTAATAAATTACAGTATGTACATCATAAAATTAGGGGCATTTGTCACACGGCATTCCCTCTTGCCTCTTTGAGAATGCAGATGATAGTGCTTTAAGCACAGAAGTGGCAGAAATTTGCATATGTAGACAGTAAGAGCTGGTAGCTCTAGTTTAATCACGTTAAAGTTGTTCACCAAGTACCACGAATGTTTGGAATGTGTACAAGAGTCTAATTCATCATCATCGTATTTTTATTGAGCTCTGTTTTAAGACAAAACTTAAAACATATATTAGGATAGACATGTGTTTCTTTAAATTTGTCTTTCATCCTTCCTGCATCTTATCATAAGCAGCCAGTTCTCAGGTGTCCTCACTGTGACTATTATTACTGCAAAGGTGATGCAAAAGCTGTGTAATGCAGAGAATTATTTAATATATTATGGCTCAAATATAGCTACCTATGACTAAAAATTAGGACATACTATGGAAATAAAAATTATATGAGCTGCAAAACAGATCTGTAAGTATAATATTGTTACCAGTGAGTCATTCTAGCAGCTTACAGTATATGTTTTTGCCACATGGTTGACTCTTTAACTGATTTGTTGGCAGAGCTGATGCACTGTGTCAAATATTTTAAATGACTGATAATGAATTTGAATGCAGACTATGAATGGCTGATAAAGACCAAGGTTAAGTGAGCATTTGGAATTTATTTTACACTCACAGTCATCATCCATTAGCATGCATCTACACTCTGTCTGAATTACATTTACACCTAATAACAGAAAATCTGCTTAACACATTGCTGCAGTCCTTTGTGTCTAATACAGAATCCACTAATTAGAACTACTTGGTCTCATTTGTTTCCACTATGTAACCATGGAAATTCATTAGTTTCTGAGCTACCTATTGGGATCTCTGAATATTTAGCATGTGTGATCTCATTATTCATGTATCCCCAATTCAGTTATTCCTGTAGGTTTCAGAACTTTTAAATTAAAATTATTTTTAGACACTATTTTAAAGGTGCACCACATAGCTCTGATAATCATAGAGCACATAATAAGTCGACAGCCAAAGAGCCATACCAATACGACGTTGGTTATTTGGCCCAGAATACTTGTACATACTCTTCCTTTCTCTTTGTGCCACTCTGAAAGTTAAAGTGAAATTATACGCAACAGGCTGCTGGGAAATCATTTCACTTGTGGCGGTGCGAAGGCAACAATGGACTGTAATAACACATGACCTGCAAGGTGTGAGGTGACAGCAAAAATCCTCTGAGAGTTGGCTAGCCACAGCCAAATTAGCAGGTGTCTTTGTGTGAGAGAGAGACAGAGAAAGAGACAGAAAGGGCATGAGGGAGAAAAAAATGACAGACTGCTTGCAATTTTGAAGGTACCATGTGGAGTTTTCATTCCAAACAGCCATGGTTTTGTTCACATTTAACATTTTTCACAAATACACATGCATACGTCTTTAAAGCTTAACAAACATATTGAAAACATTTACAACCTCATAAAGCAAAAAGCCTTTGTTTTTGAATCTTCTCAACTCAGCACTGTCAACGGTGGCTTGCGGTCTTCTTTTTTTATTGGCGTATTGTTGCCTTTAGGAAAACGATACTGCCAGCAATTGTGAACACCCACTTCAGCTGCTAGCAGAAATGAGATTTGTGCTGTATGGTGATCATGGAATGTATATGCACATTGTACAAGACATGACGCAAACAAGAATACACTGTTCTACAGCCTCAAGCCTGCAGTCAGATTAGCTTCTGCAGGAAAACAAACCTGATTTATAGATGTGCAAATGAAAATCTCCCCTTTCGCCTTTGATTAAATCCCAAAAAACTCATCTTTGTGCATCGAAAATTACATATTCAGAATGTTTTTCTGAATGTGTAATTTTCTGCATTAAAATGACTTGGCTCTACCTCTGCACCCTTGTGTGCTTTTGAATGTACAGCTCTATACGGTGTACAACCCTCTCTCCACTCACTCCTCTCAACTCACAGCAGCTCAAGCACACCAGCTCACCTCGTGCTCTGCTCAAACACTGCACAACTACTCTACACTACACAATTTCAAGTTGTAATATTGGGGTGATTCAGTCATACGGTTTCTCTGCCTCACCAAGAAAGAAGGAGCACAACATGACTGTATATTATCAAGCCTTATCACACAGCAAACAATGCAAACACACCAGTTTTCTGCCTTCTAAAAAGTTTAAGCAAGCGGTATATGTGGGCATCGAGGGATTGCTCATGATTAACTTGCTGCAAAAGGGTCAAACCATTAATGGGGACTACTCGGCATCAGAATTGCAACAACTAAAAGAAACAATCAAACAAAAAAGGAGAGCAAAGCTTGAGCTGACATGCTCTTGTTCCAAAACAATCCATAAGCACTTTCTGAAGTACAATTGTACATGTTCAAACACTGATCCAGAAAGTCCCAACCTGCAAGTCAGCAGTATTAGTAACTTACATATGTTACATATGAAATCAAAGTGGTCCTACTTTGTGCCTTTGAAACTGCAGTTTCAAAGTGAAAATGCTCAGCCATGGTGTTGACTGCCTAACTTGATCATGATATGTCTTCCACTATAAATAAAAAAAACCTCAGTGGACATATTAACAAAGTCAAAAAAAGACTTGATCGTCAGCGGAGTTGGTCTTTAAAATTAAAACATCAGTATAAATTAGTCAGAGAGTCAGAGAACCGGATCATTCCATCGACAGTGCAAGCAACCATTCACTGGAAGCAGATTGATATAACAAAGACCTCTCCATCATCATCAAAAGCCTAAAACTTGCAGGAACTATGCCAGCGAGCACTAAAACTGCTCTGGCAGCATGTACCTTACTTTCATTTTATGTTTATTTTTCTCTAATTTTTCACCCATCTGTATCTGCTGTATCTCATTGAAGCCAGCATTTCCAAGGAGGTGCAAAAGAGATTTATAAATTTGATCCTTGTCTCCACAAGCATATTCTATCTGCATATTTTAAGTCCCATTCTTGTCACTTCCTGTTGCTCATTAACTTTACCTGCATGCAAACAAAAAACAGCCTGCTTTGGACATTAGAATGTTGTTACTTGCCTGCAGTTGTCTGTATTTCAAAGAATGTAGACTCTGTAGAACAGGTTAAGGTAACTATACAGGCTAGAGCCATAATAATCAGAATCTGTGTATTTTGACCACATTCAGATTTCTGGAGCCACATGTTATGCTATTCTGTGGGCCCAACATCACGTCCCTTAAGTGTGTAGATGAGATAGTTGGAGAGTAGACATTAAATACTGTCCCTGAAAGTCGGTCCCAGTCTGGCTCCATCACTACTATGTCAGGGTCTAGACAGCCCCATGCAGGGACCTCTCACTCCTGCTATTGCCTCCCTGATTGCCATGGGAGATTAGCTGACCTCAGGACCCGAGAGGAGCTAGTATTACTCACCTTGACCATGCCCTCTCTGCTCTGCAGGTTTCCAATCAGAACTGGCGCCAAGCTCCCATTCCCCAGCAACCACACTTGGAGGTCATGGTTCTCTGAAACATCTGCTTGTGACAAATAACGGGTGGAGGGTTGTTGGCCCACCGAGAGAGGAGATAGGCACTGCATAAAGGAGAGAGGGAGAAAAGGTGCAGCATGTTAGCAGGAACGGCCTACAAAGTGGAGACTTCCCAGGCAGGGGAACGATCCTCCAGACACATGACATTCAAAGTATTTACAGACAGAAGACACATAATCATGATTTTAGAATAAGACGCACAAAAAAGAAGCACAGTTATACAGAATAATAAAACTTTTTCAAATGTGACAAGCATTTTTAATTATTGTTATTTTTTGGCCATCTAAGCACTGAAAGTTTTTCTTCTAAGCAAACAGGCCTGTAATTTTAATAACATCAACAAGCATTCACATCTCCTGCATCTCTTTGATCCTGCATGCGCTGCATTCACACTCTTGAGAATTTCTGGTATAGTCCTTTTTGATTAGCATCTTAGCATATGTCTTACCTTCAGTTCACCTCAAAACTTATAAAAATAACACGCTTATGGAAAGGAGCAGAGAAAGTCAGACAGAGGGGGGTGAGACAGTAAGAGATGGTGAGTCCAAGTATGTTTTAAACATGAGGGGCTTTGTTGCCTGTGTATTGCTCTCAGCCATAATTAAATTCTTAATTAGCAAGCCCTCTGGAAGAAATACATCAAGATGAAATTCAATTTAAAGCCCTAACTCATTTAGCCAAGAGTAAAAAAGAAGAGAGAGGGGAAGAGATATTGTAGAGGTAAGGAGGCAAAGCCAGCGGCAACAAATGAGAATACAGTTTTAACTTTAACTCGCTCTGTGCTAATGCTGCTCTTGCATAGCTGCATCTGATATATCCATAAGAAGAACCACTGTTTCCCCTATTGCCTCGACCAGTGCAGGAGTAATGGAAGACATACTGAGGGGATATCATTATTGTTTCTCTCCCTCTGTATTTGCAGCCCTTAATTGTAAGAAATGATGATATAGTCATTAATATGTTGAATAGATGGACTGAGTATTGCATACCAACCTGGCCTGGTTAACCTGGGTACAAACTTTACAGATAACAGACTTGGTTAAGATACCTTTCATAGAAAAGCAACTTTACGCCAAAAAGCAGGAGTCTGAAAAAGTAAAGCACTTTAAAGAAAATAATTACTTGTCATGCACATCTTATGATCCAGATCATCTCTCTCCTTAACCCTCAGAGCTAACCGTGTCACACTGGACCAGGAAGCCTCTAGCCACAGGCCGGCCTGATAACTTTAGCTCATCGAAGTGGGAAATAGAGAATCCATTTTTTAATATGTCTGCTAAGGTCTTTAGTCATGCCTGGCCTCTCCCTGCGCCTGTCTGGCCTGCTCCAGAACGGCAGCGACATTGCTGTGAAGTTCCGAGGAGGAGTGTGGATTTGCCGCAGCCCTTTGATGTGTCAGCAGTGCGTTGGCGGCACACACCTGTGAAATATTGAAATGTGATGCAATGACGATAGGTAAGGGTGAAGAACCGCCAGGGGCTAACTGAATATGCTCTGCTCGGCATGGTGTTTCTTGGCTCTAGGTCCTCAATTCCCTCCTTAAAATTGGCAGCTGTATTGAGTGTTTGTGTATGTGCAGTTCAGTGTGGGTGTCAGAGTGTGTGTGTGTGTGTGTGTGTGTGTGTGTGTGTGTGTGTGTGTGTGTGTGTGTGTGTGTGTGTGTGTGTGTGTGTGTGTGTGTGTGTGTGTTTTGTGCAGACACGTGCAATTGCACTACAAAATAAATGTAGGTCTGCACACGTGTCAAATTTTCGAGGAGTTCAAGTGCAATAAGCAAAACAATAACTTCAACAGTTCTGTTTTCCTCCAAAAATAAACAGATACATAAAAATAGGCTGAACAAGAACAGAACGCCCAACTCCATGAACTGATGGTGAGCTAGAGTGTCAACTCCCAGGTGATCCAGTGTACACGGAGGCAAGCTGACAAATTTACTCATGGTCCGACCTTCGCGGGCACTGCAGAGCCCTGCTGATCTGGAAGTAAGCAGCTGGCATCCTGGGAGTATGGAGGCCTCATGGCCGGCAGTAAAGCTGAGAGTGAGGGGGATGATTGTGCAGTCAGATCAGCTCTGCGGAGGCGAGGGTTTAGAGGCTTTAACATGAACGCAGCACATGTAATCCCCAAGCCCCAGGGTAGGTGTGTGCCAGTAGGATTCTCAATAGTTGCCATTCTGTCGAGAACTAAGAAAAGATATTTTATCATAACTACATTCAATTATTTAATGGTAATTCTAGATATTCTGGGATGCAGTGCTTTTCTTCTTACTCTCCACAAAATCTAACAGACTCAGAGCTCTGATGTTTATCTTAACTACATCATACAATAACCTTGGAATCACAGTTTGTTCTCTTGCTTCTTAATCTACAAGTGAGCTTGCTTTGATTGATCAAGCAAAATAAGCAAGTTTAATGAGTCTGTGTGGAGATTCTTCTGTAGTCTTAGTGTGCACTTCAGCAAGAACCCATCATCTCACCAACTTACTTGATATACTATACGGTGTATCACAGGTATTGGATTATTGAGGCTTCATTTCCTCGACAAAAACTGGAAACTCAGCTCTCCTGAACAAGAAGATGAGTGCATTGTACTTGAAGTTTACTGCGTTGAGTGTTCTCCGCCTCCTCTTTCGCCTGTCTCTACCCTTCTCTTCCCTTGGTTCACACCTCCCAGAGGGAGGGTGAGGAAACAGCACATCAGCATTGCCGCATTGTGCAGGAAAAAAAGCAGGAATACTGCTATCTTGTAAGGCATCAATATAAGAGTTAGTCACTATTTTGTGCAACATCTATGCCAAAAAGCTAAAGCTATTATTGACTTTGTTAAAGCTGGTTTGAAGAAATACCAGCTACAGAATGAATTTATAACACAGACATCTATCAGAAACAACAGCCATTGTTTTGCTGTTTTTTTGCACACCATGCTATGCGTCACGTCACATCATGTCACAGGCTGCACATGGACAAAAAAATGTACAAAAACAGCTGTTTTAGTCCTTCAAAAAAATCCTGGACCCAGACGGTGATCCGGATCACCTCCAAAATCTAATCGATTGTTACTTTTGCTCTTCCGGACATTCTGTAAAAAATTTGGTGAAAATCCGTCCATGACTTTTTGAGTTATGCTGTTAACAGACAAACAGACAAACAGACAAACTCCGGTGATTACATAACCTCCTGGCGGAGGTAATCATGGATTCTTCATAATGAGCTGACGGAGAATCAGAAAATGAAGCTAATTGATGCCTAAAAATTAGAGAAAGGCTATAAAAAGATATCAAAGCCCTTCCAGTTTGTGATTTCCACTGACTGAAATGTGATTAGGAAATTACAATTAAAGAAGACTGTGGACACAAGATCTGGAAGACAAAAAACCCCAAAAACTAGTAAGACTGCATGTCAGCTATACAGAAATGCAAAGGAAAATCCTCATATAAACTGTAAACGTGCTACAGGAAGGTTTAGCTGACACAGGAGTGGTGGGCCACGGCCCCACTGTGCATCGTTAATGCACAAAGAGGATCTAGTTATTAGAAGGAAACCTTAAGCGCAACCTCATCACAAAAGTTAAGATGTAAAGTTAACAAAGCAATATATGAGCAACACGGTCTCACGGGGATTCGTGAAACTGTCACGTCAGTTTTTGTTTCGGTTTCGTGCGCACCAACACGATGTCGTCATGTTTTTCGTGCCGCTCACCACGAGCGAAACCCGCTGTGGTAATCACATCTGAAAGTGGTTTATACCGGCGGATTCATGACGATTTAAGCTGTCCATCGGCGTTTGCGGCCGCCACTGCGGCCGGATGTCTGGCGGCCGCGGCGGCGGCCGCAAACGCCGATGGACAGCTTAAATCGTCATGAATCCGCCGAATTTGCATAGGAATTTAAAGAATGTCCGGCGGCCGCAGCGGCGGCCGCAAACGCCGATGGACAGCTTAGATCGTCATGAATCCGCCGGTATAAACCACTTTCAGATGTGATTACCACAGCGGTTTCGCTCGTGGTGAGCGGCACGAAAAACATGACGACATCGTGTTGGTGCGCACGAAACCGAAACAAAAACTGACGTGACAGTTTCACGAATCCCCGTGAGACCGGGCTGATATGAGACAAGATAATTTTAGAAAGAAGCACTGTGGAAAAATGAAGCTGAACTTGAGGTCTTTGGCCACAATGAACAAAGAGGTTTAGAGAATAAAAGAAGCAGAATTTGATTTTAAAAAAAGGACATCTGACTTCCTGTTAAGCATTAGGGTGGAAAAATGTTGCTTTTGGGTTGTTTTGCATCAAACAATGCACTGATACAGGGAAGGATAGATTTCAGTAAATGTTCACGAATTCCAGGCAGGCAATTAAGTAACTGCAACTGAAATGAAGCTGGCTCTACAACAGGACAACAATCCAATCCAATGCATCTGTAAGCTGCACCCACTTTATGCTGTAGAGGGTCATGGGGCCTGAAGCATATCCCAGCTGACATTGAGAATGAGGCAGTATACACCCTGGACAGGTCACCTGTTCATCACAGGGTTAACACAAAGAGACGGACAACAATGCACATTTGCACTCACACCTAGAGCCAATTTAGAATCACTAATTAACCTACTATTCATGTCCTTGAACTGTGGGAGGAAGTTGGAGCAGACAGAGAAAAACACACAGGCACAATGAGAACATGTAAAGGCCTCAAAATCCATGATGAACTGCTAAATGTGAACGGAAGCTTTTTCAATGGTCCTTATGGTCCCTTGACTTGAACGTGGGTAGATATTAGAACATGGTGTACATGTTAAACAGACTAAAAAAAAATCTCAGAACTTGAAATGATCTGCAACGATGAGCGAGTGATAATTCTTAAATGAAGAATAGAAAAATGTTAACTTCCAACAAAAAGCTCTGCAAGCAGTGGTTATCTGACAAATGGACACGCTTAGTAGGATGCCCAAATGAAGACACAGGCCTAATTACCGCATCATTTTTTCTGTTTTTCGGATTCATGGATTAAAGGTTCATGGAGAAAGGCTAATTTTTCAGGTGGGTTTGCTGTTTGGGTTGTTGTTTCTTTATAAATGTGTACTTTGCCAAGGAGTTCCTGAAGTTGTGGTTACAGCTGTAATTTCTATTGTTGAAATTAAACGTACTAGACCTGTGTTGTTGTGTCAGTGTACTTTCCCTCCCACTACTGAAATAGGAATATTCTTAAATTAAGCTAATCAGCCCCCCCCAGGCCTTGTTCGTTTTAACCTTGTTGTGCAAAACTTAGTGAGAACTTGAGACACAGAATAGCAACTGAGAGTGCTGCTTAAAATAAGGTGAATTCAACCTTCATAAGTTTACTAATCATTGTGTGCAGTTGGTAATTTTCTTTTCAAAGCAGCATTACTTCTCTGCTTGAAATCATATGAATCCTAATTTCATATCCTTGAATTCATTTTCCATTTTCTTGAATAAGCAGCCGCTTTATGACATACTGTGAGCATGTGAGCAACAGTTGAGCTAACTCATAATTTATGCAATCAGACTCATGCATGAGCTACTAAGAGGACCTTGATCTTCTAAGAGGGTCGTCAGAAGAAATTCATCTCATGAGAACATGAAAACTAAATATGACTGATGAAATCAGACACAATACGTGGGCTAATGTTGGCCTATTATCTAACTACATCACCCATAAGCCACCCTGCCGTTTTGAAGAAAATGCTTGGTGCACATTCTGTATTCCCATGTTGATATGCATGAGCAAATGAACAAATTAAACCAGATTATTAGATTAAACAGAAAGTGTAATCGCACACTCTTACGCATTAGTGAATATTCTTAAAAGTGGTGTGTGATGTGTGTGCTCATTCATCTCAAAAGAGATGAGGGGAGCTGTTTAGCCAATGGAAAATTGCACCTTATAATGTCTTACAAGTGGCTATCTGAGCGAGAATAAATTAAATTTGATTCCCTCTCATGCGTCTCCGTGTCACGCCGCCACAGAAACAAAAGCCACGGTTCAAGACATTCTCTGTGTTCTTGTTTCTCTGCTGTTCAATAAGTGATACTCATTTCAACAATCACAGAGGCTCCCATTTTCTCGAATTCGCGTGTTTCATGTGAAATACCTGTCAGCCAGTCGACCGCCTGGAGACAAGCTTATTCATTCCATCACCTGTCTTCTACATTTCTCTGAGTGTTTGCCCCATGTGCCGCCATGCTGCAGGGAGTCCATGATATCTCCCTCTATTAGGAACCCGACTTTAACATGGGGAGGAGCACGACGCTGACATGCAGAGCAGACTGATGGGTGTTGTGCTCCTTTTAAATACATGTTTTTTTTCTGCTGGTTTGAGGGGGTTAATTATATCTAGGTCACTGTTTTTTTATGGGATCTGAGGATGAGTAAAACACAGACACAAGTGAAAGAAGCCGCATAGGAAGAACACAAACACAAAAAAAGAATTTGCATGTATGCGTGCATGTGCAGACAACACACACACACATATTTGTGAACATGCACACAAACACAAGTACACACACACACACACTGCATAGTGAATCCACAAATACTACATTTAGAAGCATCCACAGCGACTAAGCCACTGCATGGATGCCTGGAAACTGGGTCATCTGAAGCCTTAAATGCAGCCTTTTTTTCACATTCCAAGTAATTCTTTTAATCTTCAGCATCTTGCATTTGCATTTGTGCAAGATGCTGGAGAAAATGTTGAGCAGTGTAACAAGCAAAGACTGTACCAGATGATTTTGTGAGGAGAACCGGCGGGCCATGCACCCCAACAGCATTATAATGTGTAACAGAACATCCTGACCAAGCGAAAAAATCAGATCAAAATGCTACCTGGAAAGGGAGCAGCTCGATAGCACAATGTTCAATATATCCAGTGCAAAACAGAGTGCCTACTGACAGGAATACATCAAGCATCTCCTAATTGCTACAAAGAAATCTGAAAATATTGCCTATGGAGGCAAAACCAGACAAGGTGCAGTTTGGTGTTATTTCTACAATCTAAATGTTTCCCAACGCTCATAAAAGCCTCAAACAGCTCCTTCCACATGGGCGCTTTCTTAATAAAAAGGCACACAGAGTAACCAGAGGTGACATCAGTGGTACGACCTCTCATGCTGCGACTTCCCAACATTTCAACCCCTCCTTGGTCAGCTAATTAGGTCATTCTCAGTGGGGGCTGTTAATGTAACTCCTGATACTCTTGTACACAGTCGGCTTAATATTTCTCAACCTGTGGTAGCTCCATGATGAATTTGTAAATACAGATGTGATACATACTCTCATTACAATGCACTGAGGCCCGTTTCATGCTGCCTTTCTGAACCAGCCGTATACATGTATTATCGTCTATTCGCACTCACACTGTCCTCTTGAGATAAATGTGTGGTCCTGTCGCTGCTACACAATAGCAACACCCATTTTTTTATTAGACTTTGTAAGTTATAGCTGTGTTCCAACACGGATGTCAGCAAGATAAATCCAAGCACATTGCTTATACTGGGTAGTAAAGTCACATTCTGATTAATGAAAGTCAATGTGTTTAAGTTCACTTGAGTGATTTTTAAAGAACATCCCCCAACTTGCAAGTGAGCAATTTTTAGACACAAGAGTAATAACTCAAACATCTGTCCTTTAGGGAAGCGAGACACGTTATCCTGGACTGGGCCTGCGCCTTGTGTGAGAAGACCACGTCAAAAGATTCACTTTGTTGCTGAGGTTGTGCTTTCACTTTGAAACACATGAAAACTATCATACAAAGATCAATCAAAACCTTAAAACTACTGACAAATCAAATGTGTAACATTGATCACCTCATTATGATGTAATATTTTGCTGGAAAGGCTTGGATTCTGGCATTCTTGTAGATGCTGCTTTGACATGTAACAATCACTTATAAACACTGTTCCAGTCCTAGTAGCCAGACCTATCTAACAGCATTTTTTCAAAGCTGTAGAATGGTCTGACCGCATGATTCAGCTTGGGTCAAAACATTCACAATCCTCTTGTGCGGTGCTAAGCCCAGGATGTAGCGACAGTGCCCCTGCAAAATAGTAACGGAGGGAATTGTTTAAGTGGAAGATTTTGATGCAGGGAGGCCAGCGCTGCCATTAAAATGTCTAACTTACCCAAAGAACCAAGCAGACCTGCTCTATTGCATGAGTCTTCATCAAAATTTGCCACATAAAATGTGCAATGGATAAGGGGATGATTTTACCACAAGTCTACATGTGGTAGATCTGACTATTCCAGACCAAGTACATCCCATCCCCCACGGCAACAGCACTGTATGCAAGCAGCAGCAGCATCCCCCAGAAGTACAAAGCACTTTGCCACACAGCAAAAACTGCTCAGGGACACCTCGAGGAACATGACAAAGAGGCACTGATTTGGCCTTCAAACTCCTCAGATCCTAATTCAATCGAGGCTTCATGGTATGCATTGGAACATACCTAGTCCACAGAGTCTCCACCACACAACCAGAGATCCCAAAGGATTCGCTGTCAACATTCTGGGCCGGATAACACAGGACCCCCCAGAGGTCCCATGTCCACGGCCCAATGATTCAGAGCTGTTCTGAAAGCACATGGGGAACCTACACAATATGAGGCAGGTGGTTTTAACGTTGTGGTCTGTCAGGTTATATAGTTATACGACATTTTTACTGTTTTCACAAAGTAATTTTCCAGTGTCTTATAAAAAGAGTTTTCAACGAGCCCACAGAATCTGTGGTGCAGTTTGTTAAAAGTCACCTCTAAAACAAGCTGTTCTCTCCTGTTAGAAATCCAAAGATAATCAGGGCCATTAGGAAATTAGTTTCAGGTATTTCAGACAATATACCCACACCCAGCAGCTCTAAATGTTTGGAAAATGTTGCATACCAAAATAAGCCAAGAGCCAACTTTAAGTGCCTTCTCGATATATAGTACAGAAAGAGTATGCCAAAGAATACATTTACGAACTCCTTGAAATTGCTTAACTGGCATGAACACCAGAGAAAGTTAATTGGATATGCAGACAAATTGTTTTAATGCCTTCAACCATAGTTTGGTCCAAAAAATAAATAAAAAAAAAACTACAAACATAATTCAGCCGTTATAGAAGTTTATATAGAAGTTTTCTCAGAGAAACACCTTAGCACTTAGCATCACAGTGACGGTGGCCATTTTCCAAATACTGATTCCCAACTTCATCAACTGGAACATCATTATGCAGATACTGTTGTGAATTCCTATCTGCAATTTTCAGGCGCACCCCAGAGTGCTGCATTATTAGGTTGCTGCTCTGATTTATTCTCACTGATGCTGTAGATCAATCTAAATGATGCCTTTCATTTCTTGGGTTGTTTGGAATGATGCATGTTAGCGCTCTTTAATTGAGATGTTCAGCCCCTCCCCAGTGTCCCTTACTGACATTTACTGGCGGTTCCGATGAAAAAGAGAATTTGCATATCAAACACTGGTTAAACTACTCTCCAGGGAAATACTTTTTTTCCATATAGCATCGTTGTTTTCTCTGTTGTTTGTTTATTATTTTTTTGCATTATTATTATTTGATTATTTTCAAATGAATGTGTCAGGAATGTTTACTGCATGAGGGTAAGTGACGGAGGAGTTAGAGAGATCTGAAGCCTGCTGTTTTGAAGTTCACCAAAACAGTGTGAAACACGTTAGGAAGAGGTCTCTACTTGAATCCCATGTTAGAAGTAAAATTTAAAACCCACATCATAATAACTGAAAATAAAGACCGCACATGTAAAGTGCAAATTAAAGAAAACAAAAATGTCTGAATGTCTCAGCACGTGTTTCTAGGTGGATGAGCTGGATCAGGACAGCAGCAGCTAGAAAGTCCTTCTTTTCTCTTAAAGTAAGAATGCCCCATCACATGTGGCAACATCCCCTTCTCTCACCACCACCACCAGTCTTCATAAATAATTAAAGATTTAATCTGTGATATTTTCAAAGGTCAGATGCACAACAAAGAGAGAGAAATGCCAGTCCTTCCTCTGCAGGAGCACATTCAGTAATCACTCCACACCGAGTTTATGTTTTCACCTGAAAGCCCCATCAAGTGGGCCAACAGATATGATGTTCGTGTAGCGGGGCGGAGTGGGGAGAAGAAAAAGAGGTGGGGAGGCCACCATAAACCAAACAATGTTGAATCCACCATTGTCAAAACGACGCCTCATGAATGTTTCATCCTATTGTCTGGAAATGAGCAGGACTGATGTCTAGGGGAGCCGCTACGTCCATGAGACTGACTGTACTCAGTGACAACCGCAGAGGACAGCCCCACTTAGTCTGGCCACAGGTTCAGAGCGAGAGGCCATGCACACGTTTATGCATAAATGTCTGCTTCATGCATTAAATGGATGTGGTCCTGATGGATTTCCTCTGCTGATGCATTATCAATGAGACCTGCTCTCTGCATCACAGCCCCAGCACAGACAGAAAGGGCTCTATCATCTATTTCCCTCTTCAGTGCTTCTCTTAACTTAGAACCAATGGAAATTTAAAAAGACACCTGAAGGTGACGCTTGAATCTTTAAGTAGCAAGGTGTCATTGAGGTGCTTTAAGAGCTTATACATTTTGTATCCACAGTATAAATAATAATTCTAAACAATGGCTGCTGTGCGTCATTTTGTGCTTAAGATATATAATCAAAAACAGAAATAACACAAAGAAGTTGCATCTGACCTTCAAAAACCCAATCCTTTCTTTATTATTTTTCTTTCTTTAATTAGATATATATTATGCTACAGTCGTCAAACTGGACAACCATGGTTGAAATCACTGAATATGTAGGAGTCCTAAAATAGAGAGTTTTTATTGAAATTATATTCATATCCCGTCCACCCTGTTAGTGCAGCTGACTCATCTGCTTGTTCTCTCCTTCAGATTTCAGCTCAGAGCTGAAGGTTTTATCTCATCATGCCACCTTGGCAGTAAAATGTAAGAAGGTAAGACTTCGACAAAGTAAAAGTTTCCCTTCACTGGGAGGTTGAAGGTAGCCTTAGTTTCTGTCTTTTTCTGTCACACACACTCACACTTCCTGACACACTTGACTAGTATTCTCTTTGTGCTGTCTCCTCCATAAAGCTCCAAGAGTGGGATGCTGTCAGACAGAAATGAGAAGTTGATTGTGTTTATCTTGCAAACAGAGAGTACAGGACTTTGATTTGATTTGATGTTGTTTGTTCCTTTATAGTCAAACATGGCATCAGCAAACCAGTGGAGGGGCTGTTTTAGGGATATGCTGTTTTGTTTTTTTAATCAATTCAGTAATTGTTAAAAGACATTGCTATCCAACAGCCAAACCAGCACCTTTCCACCACACATTTTCTTGCTATTTCATACACAATCTCAGCTCCCTCTAAAACCCAATTATTTTCCCAATCTTCTTTTATTATCTCTGTGCCAACTTCTCCTTGCTATTGTCTTCTTTCAGCACCGCACTGATTTTCACTGTGCTTGGTGACTTGCGAGTATGTGGTGATATATGTGAAAAAGCTGGAGACAGAAAAGGTGTAGGCCGTGGGTTTGAGTGTAAAGGAGAGATGTTCGCGACAACTCCTCACCACAGCCTGCTGTTCCTGTTCGCTTTACCAAGTCTCTCGCTCATTCTCTACCTAGTCCTCATCCACTCTTCTTCACTCCGTGTGAGCTTGTTACAAGGTACAATCAAAAAGTTCCATGACTGTGCCTATGAAAAGCAAAAACCATATGTGATTTAAATATGGCTGCTATTCCCCTAGCAGTAGGCTTCTTGTTCAGTGACACACCACTTCAGAGCTCCTGCACATGCCTGGTAAGTTCTCTGGAAGTAATGCTCCTGCTTAATCTCACCACAGACCTCACATGCGCTCAAACATGAAATTCATGACCCAAACTTTAATATAAAAAAATCATCACTGGTGGCAAGATGGACATCAAACAACTTGCAGTGTCCAAGATTGAAGAAAGTGCATCAGTTCAGCAGCAGAAACAGGAGCATACTGGTTGATTTGTTCATTATTTATCTGCATTTACAACATGAATGACCCCCAGGGTCAGATAGTTGGCGCCAAATTTTAATGCAACATTGTCAGAAAACTTTTGGCACGATGACCCGAACTGCTGTCCATGTCATTGTAACAATACGCACCATCTCATGACATGTTAAAAAAGTTTTTTGGCCATGCTTAACACAATCGTTGCTCTCCACCCACCTTACATGCCAAATTGTCTCGCTGCAACTTCTTTCTCTTCCCCAAAATGAAACTCAAGTTGGAGGGTCATTCTGATGCAGTGGAGGGGTAATGGCTCACATTACGAGACTTTCAGAGAACAGTCCACTCATGGCAGGAGCACTGTGAGTAGTGTGTTGCTGCACAAGAAGACTACTTCAAAGGAGATGGTAGCCAAGTCTCTAAAACTGTTGATGTCATTTTGTATTTGTCATTCTTGATATCAATCTGATACTCTTGAGTGATATCTGATTAGTTTAGTTAATATAATATGGGGTGAAGAATATGTAAACGCTGTACAAGGCCAGAGATTCAATACAAAGAGATAAAACCTGTGATCAAAATATGTGACTTCAAGAGTGACAAAGTGAGAGTGGGACTATGTGTGTGTCTGTGTGTATAATTGCATTCATCTCTCATCCAATACTGTGGTGACCTTCTGACTCTGGCTAATTCTACTCTCTGCCATTTCCATGTCATCTACAGTGATGTTCTGACCTCTCAGTGTGGATTTGAATACCTTAACTTTTAAAGTAACTTTTTTGCTCTGGGAATGTGAGTTCACACCAATTTATTCAGTGTCATTTCTTTTCATTTTTGCCACTGCCTTCTTGTGTCTTAGCCAGTCTGTGAAGTGTGTGACAGCAGCTGGTCTGTTGGGTTTTGTATGTCTAGGACATTGGCTCCTTAAGTGACGATTTTTCTTTTAAACTCTTAGTTATTCACCATATTGAACTGGAAATCAATGGGTTTGCCAGCTATTCGTCTTAATCTTTTATGAGAATCTTTGGACCTTATATTTATTGCTTACACTCAACAACTTTCTTGGCACATATGGACACATCATCATCTGGGACTAACATTGTGTCTACAAAGAACCATTGCAAGATGCTAGCATTCTCCCAGATCACAGTCATGTGCATGGGGACACACAAATGGAACTATGAGTTTAAACTGCAGATATATTTTTGACTGTCCATCCAAAAGGCTAAATTTTCAAGTTCCATTTGTAGCTCTGACTTGATATCCACTCTTACTGACAACACTGCAGCTGTGAGCTCCATCCTGGGAATTGTGATCTATCTGATCTTGTCACTTTTTGCTGCCTGTGATTTGGACAGGAACAAAGTCAGTCTTACTAGCCCTATTACCGCTACACAACTGAAAGGCAACAGTTTAACTGAGTGTGACTTCGTCTGCCGGACACTGCTACGCCTCTGGGAGACTGACTCTGGGGTTTTCCATGCTCTGTAAGTTGAAATCATGATTTCATATCTTCCAAACATGCACCTCTAATCAACATTCCTTAGTATCACCTGTGAGTATGTTTGAACTGTTCCATAGTTTCATTATATATTTGTGTTAACTTTATGAACTTAGTGATGTCTTTCAGTCCTTTGAGGATATGCATGGATTTCCTCTTCTGAATCAATGGAGACACATGTAGTAGGCATTTTAGTCGCCATTCCATTGGCCAATTTCCAAAAAATCTGCAGTATTTCAAGTTAATTTTATTAACATATAAAATAAAATTAGCATTGTCATCATCATTAAAGCATATCGTGTTCATTTCATTAATGCATTATCTGCAAAGTTTGCACTTATTCAAATGTACATGGGAAGCAAAGTTGCCTACATAGATGTGTATGAGTTCTTTGTTCAATACGGCTATCCTGGCTGTCTTTTGATATCATTTGGTTCTTTCTTTATTAAATCTAAGAAGTCACGTACTCAAAAAAAATGCAGTTTTTAACCACAGTTGTAGCAATCATTTGTCCTTAATTGTGGTAACTGGCTGGGAGCACGTCTGTAGATTAATATCAACTGTATTTAAACAGAAAAACGAGGCAATTGAGGATTTTCCAAAAGGTAAAGTTGAACTCAAAATGTTTTTTTTCTACATTCCAAGCTTCCAAAAAAAAGCTAAATATATGTTTAGTATACACAAAATCTAACAGATGGCAGCAGCAACAAAAGCCAGGTCTTAAAAGCTGTGAGCGTTCAATGAGGAACACCTGGTCTTCTCCTGGCCTGACTTTTATCCACACCCATCCTCCAAGTTTGTACAGGGTGGTAAAAACACACACACAATGGCAAGCAGATGAGAACAGATCTGTAATCATGGCTCCTGGTAACCCACTCGACAGTCAAGAATACCGAACGCTCTACTATAACACCAGCCATTATAGCATATTGAAGTGGCCTCTACACAGACGTGATTTTCACAAGTCTAAGAGTTTTTTTCCCTGGCAGAAGTTGTGTCTGGCATCCCGTTTGTAGCACACACTGTTTTTAACCTCCTCTCTACCTTTGAGTTAGTATGTTTCTGTCAAGCAGCAAACCCAGCTTGGTCGGCCCAAACAACCATCGCTTCCATTAAACATTCATGAACTGCAATGCGGTGGCACCAATGCAGAAAGGTCACTCAAGAATGATCAGTTTAATCGGCTACAGCGCCACACATCAAAATGCCTACCTACAATAAATAAATACATTCTCAACAGACGTGCACCTGGCAGCTGCTACCTTCTGTAACAGAAAAAGAAAATCCTATTGTTGTGTGTTGTCTCTGCTGAATACGGTACTGAAGAAAATTATGTGACACAGCCAAAGTATCACTTAAATCCAACACCTGCATCTTTGAATGATGAGGTCACTGATTGTACCATTAAAGGGGAAGTTCAGACAAAACACTATTATTTTACTTTTTTGGATCTTTTTTTTAATCTTACAATAAGCAGAGCTTTGGAGATACTGGCAGTTGTACACGCTGGTTTGAAACATGTGCATTTGTCGTGACATTATTAACATATCTTTTTAGATAAAATCACACAGTAATCACCTCAGTAGAATATTCAGTATTCACAATGAAAAGAAATAAGTGACAGACATTTCTGTGAGTAGTTTTTTCTTGCTACGCTGAGTTAAACAGCCGGTAGATGTGAATTACTCAAAAATAGATATAAAATTAGTCAAATGATTACAATGAGGTCTGAGGATTTCTTTGAGTGACCTTGTTATTACATTTAAAAGGACACATGTAAGTTGACAGTTTAATTCTTTGAGTGCCCTAAAGACACATTATATTGGGATGAAGTATTTCTGATATTAACAGACTCTTCGAAGTCACATTGCTGAAGTGTGTAATTATGTTCGGTGAATGATAGTGAATAATGGCTTCAGGCATTTAATGAACTGAAAGAGAGGACTTTTATAGTGCATGTCGTACAAGAAAAGCTTTCTGTACTTATTCTAACTACAGATTTTTATTGGTTGCTCCTTTGCTGACATAGCTTCACCTGCAATACTGAGTGGGATATTTGTTCTGTGATAATGTGAGCATAAAATATGCATGTTTACCAGATGCAAATATTATTGCGCTAGCATCAGCCCTTTGGCTTTGCATCGGGCTGAAAACAGTTTTTGTGTTCTCTCAAGTACACTGCAGTGGTGCTGTAAAGACACCCTGTTTAAATGGTTATTAACTTTGCATAGTGTCATTGCAGCATTAACCTTATCATTTTATCTTTAGCAGAGTGGGTTGTTTAAAGCACACAGACCTAACTGAGGCCATTAGAGAGTAATCACAGGGGATCTGATTCAATGGACTGGGAAGGGCTGCTGGAAGGGCCAGCAAAACAAATCACATTACACCTCAATTAACACCATGGAGGCCTCTGGAGTCCAGTTTCACTCTCAGCAATAAAACCCTCTGTCTCCCACTAACACACTCTCTGCATGCAAATAATCTACACACTGTACATCTGATGTATTGAGAGCAAGAGCAAACAGGCTAAAGAGAAGCGACACATTTACAGTACGGTATAATGGCACCTTCAGCACAGCTAGTTACAGTACAGAACAGTGGCATGTCTCTCTCTGACCCTGCTCGTCTCACTTGGTTAATTATAAAATGCTGCATGTGGTTTAGAGGGCGGTGAGCTGATAAGACCGCCCTGTGGAACGGCTGGTGTCCCCATCAAGAGACAAGGACAGTCCCACAGTGTGCCCACTGTACAGCTCAGGGCCAATTACCCACCTGCTGCATGACTGCAGTTCAGGGGTGTCATTTCATGCTAATACGACTGCCATAATTGCTGTTGTTTTCCCAGTTAGAGGGTTATGGAAATGAGATCTTAAAAGCCACTCTAATTAGACTATATAACTGGTCAGCTTTGTTTGGACTGTTAGATTCAAGAGCAGGAATTACTGAGAAGCAACACTGCCAACTACTAGTATTAAGCAGCCATTTAAAACAATTAGGAATATTTGGTGCCATATTAATCTAATTATATGCTAAATTAAGCTTAATTATAACAGTTTAAACTCAGCTATTTGAAAGCGGTGTTCAATTTGTGTGAGGAGAAAATAAAACAAAAAGAACCTGTTATGTAACATTAAATTATCTTGTAATCAAACTAATCCCTTTCATGCTACTACAACTGCTGAAACTGCACTGTTATTTCACTGGAATGGTCAGGTAAGCTATAAAAAACAAAAATTATTGTGAATGCAGCAGCAACAAGAGAATTTTTTTGTATCATGACCAGTTTTGTTATCGCTGTCACAATCTGTTTTTCACACTGGTTAAGCAGCATGCTAGAATAACGTGTCTCCTGTTAATTTCACAGTCAATTCCAGAGACTTGCATTCCTCTCTCCTTCTCATTGCCATTATTTCCCTCAGGACACCACATGAGAGGTTGTGAACGAAGGGAACAAATGAAGGTCAGGGAGAAAAAAAATTACGGATACTGAAAGGCCAAGACCCTGCTCTCTATTATGATCACCATGACAATCCGTGGCATTGCTAAAATTACGCAAGTGATTCACTGTTGCATGGTTTGTGGAAAAGAGAAAAAAAATCAGTACAAAGCTTGGTCTCACAGGGCTGCTCTCTGAAATTGCCTTGCAAATTAAATGTACAGATGCTCAATAATTAAAGCAGACAGCTTTCTATTCAGCAGCACAGTGTGGTGCAATCTTACTGGTACAAGAGCTATGTCCAGGAAAGATGTTTTGAGTGGGAATGCATCCTTCACTCAGCAGCCCGCCACTCCAGTGACTAATCAGTCAGCTCTATGCTTCATCTGGCTTTTGCCTCCAAACATATTAGTGAGAATGATGATGAGTGACAGGGACTTTTACATCTCGCCCCAATTAACGAGCCACCCTTGTCCCCCTTCAACATTTAGTATAGAAGGAGGGTTGACACATGCCCGTCAGTCACTCACCTCTCCTTTTTTCTCTGCTTCTGCCTGCATGCAGCTCTCCTCCCCCTTCGCCTTCAGACTCACAGGCCTGTTGCCACCAGTGTCACAGCCAGCCAGCATCATTCTCAATGTCTCTTCCCTTTTTCATCTGCAAACTGAGACACAGTGGAGACAAAATGTGGAGTGTAAAAATCACCCACATGCCAGATCCAAAAAGCACTTCACAATATTAAAAAAAAAGTGTTTTTTTTTTAGTCATTACATTATTAAGAAATGTTTTTGCTAAATTAAGAAAGAGATAGACCCTAGAGATAGTCTAAAGAGGTGCTCATTTTTATTTTTCTTGCTCTCCCTCAAATAAAATAAGATTATTAAGGTCTATGGAGAGGCCATGGCTCATGTAGTAGAGCCTGTCCACTAATCACAGTGTTGGTGGATCAGTTCATGTGCCGCAGCGTCCCTGGACATGACCTTAAACCCCAAGTTGCTCTCAATGAAACGTTATCACCTTGCATGACAGCTCTGCCACCGCTGGTGTGAGTGTGAATGGGCGCAGAAACATATTGCAAAGAGCTGTGGAACTTCACAGACTGAAAATCTTAACAGTATGGCATGACAATAGCATACATTAGCACAAGAAGTATTGGTGTGCAATCATGTGCATTCATCAGCCACCTTAAGCACAGAATATGTGTGTAGCACTCTGGTGGACACTCAAGGTGATGGCAACATGAGCAGCGACACTGCAGCAACATAATTCCTCAGCTCTTAGCACAAATTGGACTGTTACTGAACAAAATTGTGAAATTTTAACACTTCAGCTTTTAGCAGCAATTTAGAGGCAAGATTTTCCTCAGTGTCACTTAATGGTGTGAGTTTGTTCTGTGGCATGAACCACTGTAAAATAGTCAAGTGATGTGTCCAGGGGAGTTGAACATTA
Source organism: Acanthochromis polyacanthus (assembly GCF_021347895.1). Taxonomy (NCBI): domain Eukaryota; kingdom Metazoa; phylum Chordata; class Actinopteri; family Pomacentridae; genus Acanthochromis; species Acanthochromis polyacanthus. Next base: position 16,104,492 of record NC_067127.1, on the reverse strand, counting down.
TGATTTTTCATGATGTGGTTAAAATTCAAAGCATGACAGAACTTTTTTAACAATTCAAACTGCTAGACTTAGTTTAAAACATTAATGGCACTGTTTATTTAAAGGACATGTTACATACCTGAGAAACGTTACGTTAAATGCATCCATTTGTTTTATTGATCTCTTTTTCATGCAGTGGAAGTGAACCATTAACTTCTTTCTTTGCTCTGGGAGTTTCCTCTATCGACCCATTTTTCTCGGGGACTTTTCCAAAGTGAGAGTCCTGGGATTACAGAGAACTGAAGACAGTGAAAGGTTCACAGATGATCGGGTGCATCAAAAAAACACAGAGGTGCTTGGTTCCATGTGTATGCTAAGCCAAAAAAAAAAAGCTGATGTGATTGCCCTTTACTGAAGCCTGCCAGAATTCCACCTGCTGATACTGTCTCACTCCTTCTAATAATCATCCTTCTCGAGCCTCCTCTTCACATTTCAAAGGTTGCAGTAATTACTTGGTTGCAAGCTTGTGCATCCAGTTTGCATTAAACATTGCATTTGCACCCACTTTTAGGAAAATAAGAGACATGAGTGTCAAGCTCTCACCATGGGTTGCCTCACACAAGCCCGGATAAAACCTGCAGTGCAGTGACAAGGAGTCAAAGCTCTGCATGGCTTATAAGGCTTATTAACATTCATCTCCAGCTGAAGCTGGAAGAATAACAAATACTGAATGTGACTTTAAAATACAGTAACTGTGATACTCTCATGGACAGGCAGTGTTGTAAATGAGTGGAACAGCAGTGCGTCGTAATGTGGATTGATACTCTCATAATAACTGTGCTCGACTAAGCAGGCTTTAAAAAAAAAAACCCTTCAGCTATCTGCCTCTCTTGCTCTTTTTATTTCTCTTTCACTTTGATTGCATGGCAGACCAGCTCCAAGCACAACCGGTCCCACTTATCTTGCAGAGTTGCACGCTGACATGCACAGCTGTGAATAACTGTACATAATGAATTCTACTATACATACTTCATCATTGTTTTATACTTCAGCATGTTGTGTACACTGTGTATACATACAGTATGTGTCACGGTGGAATCATGTTTTAATCAACACACACACAATAGCGGAGTGTTGCAAAACGAACGGCTCTCTTCCAACTTGTTCCACAGAAAAAGTCTGAATATTTATTTTTCGTTTAAAAAGCCACGCATTGATCTGACAAGTGTTTAATTTATTTTTGGACAACTTATAAACAAATCAATATTTCATACTAGGGACTGAAGCAATCATCCATCCATCCATTCTCCATACACCGCTTTATTCTCACTGGAGTCAGCTGGAGCCTATCCCAGCTGACTAGGGCAAAGGCAGGGAACACCCTGGACAGGTCGCCAGCCTGTCGCAGGGCTACATATACAGACTAACAATCACACTCACATTCACACCTACGGGCAATTTAGAGTCATCAATTAACCTCAGCATATTTTTGGACTGTGGGAGGAAGCCAGAGTGCCCGGAGAAAACCCATGCATGCACAGGGAGAACATGCAAACTCCATGCAGAAAGATCCCAGGCCGCGATTGGAACCGGGGATCTTCTTGCTGCAAGGCGAAAGTGCTAACCACTACTCCACTGTGCAGCACCAAAACAATCAGCACCTTTTTATCATCAGACCCTATAAGCCTGCAACAAAGCTCAATGAAGTGTTTTACATTTCAGACCCATTCATGTCTCATAAAAAGACATTCTCAGCATAAAGGAAGCACCAAGCCCGAAACATTTCAGTGGTTCTCTCAGTCAGGCAGCCTTCTACATCAAAACCAGACTGAACACTTGTTATTGAAAATAAGCACAAAGATATCTATTGATCTTGGACATTGGTCTATGCTCCCTTGCTCATACTGTTGCCAGAATTGTCTATGAATTATTATTTCTGAAAAAACATGAGTTGTGTTGCTGTATTAAGAATGCTCTTCCCGCAAAAGAATCATTGATCAAACTAACTGTAACATACACTGCCTGCACTCACAAACAACACCGACAAGTACATCTGAGCTGTAACTAACGCCTCCCTCCACATATCCTCATTTATTCCTTTTCCTGACAGCACAGCTCCTATAAACTCCTTCCTTCTTTTTACAGCAGGAAAATGGCTGTCTGTGCCACTGTGTGTCTCATCAGAGAAGACAACATTTTCTCCGCCCTATCCTGAACATAGCAAACTCTCATCTATCCTCCTGGACACATTTGCCCAGTGTGACAATGACTTCAGAAAGCCCTGTGTGGGAGGGGAGACCATCCATTAAAATTGGCCTGCGATGGCCCATACAAATTACCACGGAGTGGGACTCACTTCCAGGAGGCCCTGCCTTTTTTTGCCTGTCCAGCTACCTATCTGGATGGTTGGCTGACAACATCACGAAGATTTAGTGCAGAGTCTCAGTGGGCCAGGTCGGGACAATCCCAGTAGATGGGAAACAGTAATTACAGCTACGGGGGTAGGCTCGCTGGGAGTCTGGAGCCATGCAGAGATTCAGTGTCATAAGGCCAATAGATTCCTGGGTGCCTGGAACAAATGGTTGCCGCAGCTGTCAGACCAGAAAAAGGAGTTACAGATTTGGGCAAATTTTACTTCAGAGGAGACGATTTACTGGTTTAGCTGTCTGCTTAGTGACATAATTCTACCTAGATGTGAATATTAAGACTCTGAATTCAAATTTTGACTAATGTATGAGCTATTCAACATTAATAACACTTCAGAAAACCCCTAATTCACTTTAACTGGCTATACTAATAAACTCAGCTACCTATATTACTATGCAGCATATAAATATTTCAAATTCCCTCATGGTGTTAATAATTTGCTTTTAGGATCATCACAGTAAAGTAATGTTTATAGAGTGGGGAGCAGATGAGGCAGAAGGGAAACAACGGGCATATAAACACAGGACCTATCCTAAAAAGATATTTCCTCTAGCCCTTCAGTGACTCATTCAATATCTGCAGGACTTAATTAGGGTCAACACAGACAAGAAAGTGCCAACCTGACCTAGAGAGACACAAATTTACAGCAGGGTCCACACTGCCTGTGGTGATATCTGCAGCATCATCCATTCCTAAATCTTCCTGCTTCATCTCTATTCTCCACCACCTCCCTGTTTCACCCGACAACTCTGTCATTCTCCTACTCTGTCATTCTGCTGCTCCATTTTACTTTAACCTTTCAAGCCACAATCTCACTTTCTCCCACTCTCTCTATAAATATCTGTCTCTGTCTGTCTTTTCCCCGTTCTCCCGCTTGCATCTGAAGAGAACAGGGGAATCTTCCATCCCCTGTGGATCCAAACACCCACTCAAGGTTAGGAGTACTGCAGTTGCAGGAGCTAACAGACCAGAGTCTAAACTGTCACGCAGGGCTAATCGAGGACATTTGTGCAGTGCACAGCATTAATAGCCCATACTGTCAAATACAAATTCACTTAACTGCTAAAAAACCGAAAGCTTAATTGAATTTATGGGTCTGCAACATTCCAGTGCCAAGTCTTGTTTTAGTCTGTTCCCTTGTTACCCAAAAAAACACAATTAAAGTTTTATATCCCTTTATTGCTCGGTGAAAAACACATTTTGTATTCTTATTCTTCAAAGCAAAAGCAAAAATGCAGTCATTTTATTTATCAAATTTTTATCATTTATTTCTCATGGTGGTTCAAATGGACTGATGGTTTTTGATCTCTCCCTCCTGGCAGCCGACACAAACAAACACACAACACAATATATACTATCACGCTCAGGGACGGCTGGCCAAAAGCTTTATTTAATTGTTTTTAATAACCTTTGAGCATAAACTATTTAAATAATGCAAAATAGTCAACAACTTCTGTAATATACGAAATAGAAATCATTATTGCTGGACAAGGGAAATGTTGCTGTAACTTCATGTTTGTTTCTATCGAACGGTCAGTGTAGCACTCTAGTTTATTCATGTGTGTAAAAATGAGTGTTTGTGCTATGTGTGGACGGAAAACTGCCATAACTTTTTGCTTTGTTGTTGTTGTTGGCATCAAGTAATGAAAAAAAAATAGTACAGCACTTTGATAAACGGACTGCATTTATTTGCTCGATTGCTTTAAATCATATTGGGAAAGTTACTGAGGGTGGTTGTATATGGCACAGCTCCAAGGGGAAATATTTTTTAGCAGCCACCACCGATCACACTTCTGCTGCCGTTCCAACATTCAAATCTACAGAATTTGAGCTTTCTCTCTTTGCAAGTCTCACACAATCAGAATGTCTGCAACAGTGTTTCAATTTAAAGATAACAGAGTAGATAGAAATTCAATATTCCTCTTTTTAATGTTTTTTTCTTCTTCTTGGTGCTGTCTGATGTGAGTATTAAAATGAGGTCAGCCAGGCCTGACGAAGAAATTACATGATTTAATGGCACCCCAGGGGGAGTTTAAATATAGCTCTGCATTACAACTGGCCTCCAACAGCACAGCATGACATGAGTTCATCCATAAACAACCATCCAAATCCTGGATGGGCCCTGCTTAGGCATTACTGTAAGCAAATACTACATGTCACTGAAGACCTCTCCATCTGCTGATGCAAACATATTTGCTCATTCTTCTTCATTATAGGGAAAACATGGGTGGGGGTGGGCAGTGGGGATGGGGCTGTCTGTGAGTGTGTCTGTGGCTGTAGGGTGAGGTGCCGTCCCCTGTGTTTCCACAAGGTGGCAGGACATATCTGATGTGGGCTACTTAACAAAACCTTTTATTGTGTGAGAACTGTGGTCTCTGTTGTGTTTTATGTGCACATATAAGTTTGTTCTCTCGAACCGACAGGCAAACACAGAAATAAACTCACGAGGCACATGAATTCATGAAGAAAAACAACAACTACTTAAGCTAACATTGTGAAAGTAGGTCTATTAAAAACAGTCAGGCAGATCTAAAATGGATTAGTATTCTTGGTGTATTTAAGGAAAGCCCTTCATATATGACATTCACATGAAAGCAGCTTAGACAGAAATGTCCCACTGGGCACTGTGGGTAGCGTACTCCAGTTATACACCGCCTCACCATTCATCTGTATTCATGATAGGAAAATCTCTTTCATTGAGGCTTCAAAATATTTTTTTCCATCACACCTTAAATGGAAAAATGACTTTGAATAATCTTATATGCAGAGAAGCCAGGGCGGGAAACATAACGATCAATCTTGTCATAAAATCAAAACACCAATCAATATTACACAGATACGTACAGGAATGAAGTCCGATCTTCAGTTAAATTGCAAAACATGAAAGATGCTTGTCGAAGCGTAAAATGGAGAATTTCCCTGTGGAAATTAGCCTAATTTTGTGATTCTCCTTGCAGACAGATCAACTTTAGTTAAACACAGAATGACAGTTTATCAAGTGCAAGATGAAATTCAACTGAACACTCTGAGGTGGAATCTTGCAATTCTAAATCCTAATTGCTTAAATGTGTAAAAATAATTAAAGATTTAATAATAAAAACAACATTTGCAAACCCAAAATGAACAGTGCCATGCAGATTGACGCAGCTAATGAAGCCTGACAGATGTAGGTTACATCTGGTCCCGCTGGTATAAAGCAGCCCTGTAGTGACGACAAGGAGGCACCAGCCACTGTGACGGCTCCATTCAAGACTCACAGCTAAGCTAAGGGGAGGTGAGAGCTGCGGATACCTTTAATTTACTAAGACTGCTAGATGCTACCCTCCATTCAATCAATCTCTCTGTAACAGTTCGATGCAGGCCGACTGATCCGGATTCATTGCATGTCCTTTTCTCTCAGCTTCATTGAAATTGCAATCCTCACAATCTTCCAGCACTCCTCTGACAGCATTCCTAGTTTACCCTCATGCAAGTGTCAGCCTGCCTTCCCCCTCCCTCCCTGACAACAGTCTTCAGTTATTAGACAACACCAGCCCTCATCAGCTGATGTCAAGAAAAGGAAGTTCTGAAATGATGGCGGCTGACAAGTGACATCCCACAGGGCCTTAGTGTTTTCAGCCAAAACATCACACAGAGCATTCAGAGAAGATCTGATTCTACCAGCTCTGCAAATTAAATTAAGATTTAAGAACTTTAGACATATGTCAAAGAGGCAGCACAATTTCCGATATTGTGGTGGGCTGGAACAGGCAGAAATGATGTCTGTCAAATGGTGAAAGGTTGTGTAGGATAGTCTCATACCTATAGCGATGAATGATTTGTGCGAAAATGAAGACAATGGAGATGGAAGATACCAGACATGGTGCCAAATGCCCCATAATGTAGTTCTACAATGAAATGTCCCAACCCACAAAAGCAGAGCAGGCCAAAAAAAAGAAAGAAGCTAATTGTATAGCAGATTCGGTCATCCACAACATTTCCTAATCTCACAGCATGATGTTCAGATCTGCACTTGCATTACAAATTACAAATTTCTCTTTGACTATCACTTCGACTGCCTGCGTCTCATATTCTACTTGCAAACGCCCAACAAGACAATCTCTCCGAAAGTAACAGGTCTATGTCAAGAAAAACCTTTGAACACACTATTACAGTACCATGCATATTCCAATTTACTGTAAACCCACAATCTAATTGTACCACAAGACTACTGAGTAGGCGTTGACCTTTTACTAACAAACAATCTCTTTGTGTTTGCCCAAGAGGGAAAACCTCAAAATGCAGGCAGACACCCAACTGTCAGCAGCCTGCATACTAAAGTGAGTGTATAAGGCTACTTTGATTTGACCTATGCCAATAACAGTATGTTGGATTTATGACACTTCCGTAAATTATCAACTAGAGAGACTAACTGCAGTAGCTACAAATTATAGCACACTTTCCTGCTCTCAAACCGGAACATCCCTGCGAGAGTAGCTGCGGGGGGTATAATGCGTATTATTAGGGTGAGCAGGACTGTTAGAAACTACTGCTTAAACCTGTGACCTGAAACACAGTCTACTCAGTTGCATATGGAAAATAACATTTTCTTTTTACTTACTGCACATTTAGGGCAGCACAGCAGTCCAGCAAAGCAAGGATGAGTTCAAATCCCTGTGTTAGTAAGCATCTGTCTTCTTGATGAGTCCTTGAGTCAGACTGAGGCACCCATTCAGCTCCACATGTAGCTGCTGTCTGACCTGTGAATGCATTAAGAGAAGTTTAACTTTTTACTGTACATAATTATATACTGTAGCTCAGTCTTCAGCAGTTTCATGTCAGATTTGATGTATAAAGTCAGAATGAATTGTGGTCTAAACTGAGTAATCTCAGTGTGAGTGCACATGCTTAAACAGCCTGTAAGGTGTGCAATGTGACTGTGAGGACTAATAGTATTATAGGCCAAATGCAAGTGATACATTTTGTTTGTGTGCGCTACTACACAATTGTTCTGACCACACCCGATAAGATAAAAGTTATAGCTCTTCTACGATATGACACCACGTGTTATTGAATTGCCTGGAAAAAAAACAATAGATACACAAATGTGAAGGCGATTTTTTTGATGATTATTTAGTTCAAGCATTTCACTGTAAAGATACTACACATAACTATAAAGGTACTGTTTCCAAAGGTTGCAAAGTGCAAGTTTAATTAGCAAAAAGCACCTTATGAAAAGCAACTGAATGCTACTGAGCTAATTTGAGCTACGTGTTATCTTGTTATGTAGTTGTAAAACAATGCACCATAAACCATAAAATCATTATGCATTTTATGGAACATAAAATGCATAATGCAATGTAACAAGTGGCATTAAATGGGAATATTCAAAGCACTGATATTAAACTGAACGCACCTGTTGTGAAAAAGCTATCTGTATTTGTATGGTAACAGTGATGCATTCACTTGTAAATAGATTGAGCTAATTTAAGCTACATGTTATATTGCTCTGTGGTTGTGCAACAATGCATCATAATCCATTAAGTCATCATATGTTTTGTGTGTAAACTGATCTGAGTAAACGTACTTTGCTTTCCAGTACTAGAAAAAGGTTTTCTTATAAAATTTTGTTTGGCAAAGGTGTCACATTAAGATACTAATTCCTTACTTTTAAAGAAAAAATATTCTAACACTCAAACTAAGAACAACTAGAGGCTTATTGTGAAATGTGAAGTGGGACTCAACGCTCGAAAGTGTCATTTTGGAATAAAGCAGAAGCTGGCACATTTACAGGATATCGAAACAGTGAGCTAACAGAAGTGCTACTTCTTGTTTTGTTGCAGAGGCGTTGGATACACGCGAAGTTCAAATAACATTTGAAAGGAGGCTGAACCGACACAGCAGAAGGAGGAAGTCACCTTTGGAAGTTGAGTGAGGCACACCGGTTCTACCTGACAGTCAAACAGAAGAGAGACAGCCGCCGCGGTGCTGGAAGGAATATGGCAAGAAGTGCTGCTGACGGCAACCTGAAGCCACTGCTCACCCAGAACGGACTGAAACGGGAAGATATCGACAGGAATGGCTATCACAGCAAGAGAGAGGTATGCCTGACAGCGGCTGCAGGGTTGAGATTTATGTAAAAGTAAATGAAATTTGTGCTTCAAATTGTTCCGTGCGTCAGATTCAAGGTGTGGCCAGGTACTTATTTGACTGCTTCAGGGAGTGGACATGTTGTCTTCCTTGAGGCTCTTCACCTCAGAAGACCCGGATTCACCTACTGCATTTATACTAAACTAGAAAAAAAACATCACTACAAGACCCTGGCCTACACCCAGAGATGCAATAACTGACACTGACACTGTGCTTTAAATCTCTAATAGCAGTTGTACATAAATCAATTGTTTCGTGACTTCCTATCCTCAACACAAATTTGTTGTTATTAACAGGAAACAAAATGATGTTGCTCTTTTTTGTCAAGGGACAGGATTACAACAGCAATGCTGACCCCGCCCTGAAATGCTTTTCTTTTGCCAAAGCAGGTTTTCTTTCCCTTCAGGCTAAATACTACAGTCAAAAAGGTGCAGTTCTGCTTTTTCTTAGGGTCTTCTATGTGCAGTGTAGGACTCTCCTATTAGTAGCTAGCTACAATATAAACTAGCTAACACTACTTCTGTTTCACTTTAGCTCTTCACCGTTTTTCAGTACATGCCTTTACAATTCAGTTCAATTTAGCAAATATTTTCATCCCAGACATAGAATATTAACAATTCACTTCAATTGGAGGACAGGGTTGCAGCTTTTCTCAACATCACTTACCACTGCTTGAAGATTTTTTTTCAGTCATTTTACAGTCCTCAAAAACTTTTCTGAAAAAAATATAAAAAGTAATAATATGCGTACTTTGTAAAAACATTTTTTCTGGATATTTAAGGTGCAATAGCTAAAGCAAACAACATGGCGACCGTAAGTGATATCTTCTTAGCACTGTCAGAGGAAGTACCAAAATGTCACGTTTTTCCTCTTTGTTTGTTAGTTGTTGTTTTTTTATGTTTCAGAGTAATGGAAGATATTTTCATTGGTTTATGCATTGCCATTATGTCAGTGACATACATGGTCATAGAACTGATAGTTAGTTTTGGAGAGATAGCCAAAGTCTAAAGATAATGGGCCTTGGCTTGTCAGCCCGAACTGCCTCTTTACCGGAAAATAAATATAAATTCTGCTGGTTTATATGTACAAAATTAGTATGTTCATGCAGAAAATGACCCTTATTTAATGTAGCATTGCTGTGGATAGTCCTCTTCTTGCTACAGTGTTGAATAATATGTGTTGGTGATTAGTAAGCCACTGTCTGACTCCTTTTTATTCAGGCTAATTGGAGTGTGAACTACAAACCTTCATTTGAAACCGAGCCACTTTTATTCATACAGCATTGTGTTCTGTTGTCTGGTCTGCATTGAAGACAGCTTATGTGTGCCTCCAACTGTACAGAAAAATGGCCCAGGGACTGGTGTCGCCTCCAGGAAGCACATGCAGGAGTCCTTTGAACAGGCGCCCATGTATGTGGCTGTTATGACATACCTGGGCTTTGGCATTGTCACGTTGTTTGGCTACTTCAGAGACTTCCTCAGAGCTGTGGGCTTAGAGAAGTGCCACCTTGCCCAGGAAAGAGAGGAGCAGAAGGTAGGTAAAACATGCAAACACGGGCAAATTGAAGGATTACACACATCCTGTAGACATGCACATGCACCCAGACATGCACTCGGTGTCAGTGCAATTTGTTTTCCTCTAATTATTTCAGTTTTTCCTTAAGCTCTCCCTCTGCTTTCTTCGCTTGTGCTCCTCTGCACTAAAATGTTGCTATGGGTGAGCCAGGACGCTACAGAGAATATCTGTTGAAGATCTAATTAAATCTCAGAGGATGCAAGCTTTTTCTTTGTTGTGCTTCAGATTTTCCTGAGCAATGCCACATTAGAGCCTTTGTGTTACTATAGACTTGATATAAATCCAAAAATTGCATGTGCTTGGAGTTGTCAGATTAATTTTTGTCCAGGTCCCATTGAAAAGGGTATAGGTTTGAAAAATACTGATGTGTGACCATGTTTTTGTTGTTATTTTTGTGAGGCAGTATGTCTGTAGACAGAGAGAGTGAAACTGTGTCTAGAGGAAATAACCTGGCAGTTTGTGCCTGTGTTTGACAACAGTCATTTGCAGTATGAAATAAAGGAAAGGAGAGCTTCACTATATCAGACGTCCAGAGAAGGGTCAATGAGGCAAAACTGAAAATAACTCCGGTAAGCATCATCGGTGGATAGAGTTGTAGTGGTATTTGCTTAAATGCCAGAGAGCACCTATACCACATTTGTATATGTTTGCTTAAGCTGTGGCTTGTTTTTAAAGTTATGAAAACACTGTTCCTATATTGGCACGTTAACGCACATTACTTAAATATAATTTATCACATGATCAGATGTTGGGTCGAGTTCATGAATCGCAGCATTAGTTTGAGGTTATTATTCAAACATCTATTAAATGATACCATGAATATAGTAGGTTGTAACTAGTATGGCGTATAGCAATGTAAGTGAAAGAACAGAAGTAGCTTGTGTTTTATATGATTCCATTTACTTACTTGTAAATGAAGCTATATACAAAAAATAAATAAAAGTTGCAGTGCAGACAGAGATCAAGCTAATCTTGTAGGTGAGACTATAAAACCGTAGCTAAGCAAGCTTTTATGTCCTACAGGCATTGAGCTGCAGCACAAGCTATTCAAGTTCAACAGGGTGGTTTTGTAATGTTTCTTTTCAAATGCATAACCAGTACAGAGACTGTTAGAAGAGCGAAAACAGAATGAAAGGATGTTGTTCTGCCTTTTATGTTTATTATTTAACATCAGGTAGTGCGAGAAAATTGTTTAATTCCCTGTGCGAAAGGGTAGCAACAGCAACCAGCAACTTGCAAAGTGGAACATTTTCTTGCATGCGACTCAGTACATGAGTTGAGAATGAATCAATCAGTACGCTCTAAATGTCAATAAAGCTGTGAACAATTGATTGTTTTTTCTGGCTCTGATGCAGGACTTATGTGATGATTGGGTCTTAAAACGCTTAAAAGATGTTAAGAAATTTCACTTGTATTATGTGAGATATGAATATTTCCTTTCTTGGAGAAAAACGGTGGCCATGCACTCCCGTATAACTGCACCTTTGTAAGTGTGTCAGTGTTAGGATTGTCTTGAAACAGTATGAAAACATCACAGACATTTAAAGACTAGATCCAATTCTCTTATCAATGTAACAACTGAAAATGTGGCTTGAATCATCACTAAAAGATCTATTTTTTTGGTTAATACTGAATCATTGAATGAAAAAAAACACCTCTTACTTTACAGAATATACTGACTTAAAGTGAAAATTGTCCTCATCCTCAGGATTTTGTCCCACTTTATCAAGATTTTGAGAACTTTTACACTCGTAACCTGTACATGAGGGTACGAGACAACTGGAACCGGCCTGTATGCAGTCTGCCAGGACCTGTCTTTGACCTGATGGAGAGAGTGTCTGATGACTACAACTGGACGTTTAGGTACTGTAAAGTAATTATCCATTGTAGAAATACTGAAGCAGATTATAAGAAGACACACTAATGAGCCAAAACATTATGGTGCTTTACATAAATGAATAACACTGACTCATAGCAACGGCACATATCAAGGTCTGTTAAATTAGATGGTAAGTGAACAGTGGGCTTTCATTATAGTGTTGGATGTGGGAGGAATGGAAAGGTGTAAAGATCTGAGTGAGTTTGACAAGGACCTCATTGTTATTGTCAGACAACTGGGTCAGAGTATCTCCACCATTACACCATGTGGGATACCTACCACTGGGTATTGGAGGTATTTGCTGGAACAAATCTGACCCGTGGTAGCTCAAACTCACAGAAGGACTTCAAGGATGTGCTGAGTCCTGGCACCAAATATCACAGGGAACCTCCAGAGATCTTGTAGAATCCATTCCTCAGTGGGTCGGAGCTTTTTGGCAGAATACGGCCAACAGCATGTCGGGCATAATGTTCTGGCTTGTCAGTGTATCCCACTCAATTTACGAATGTACAAATGCTTTTCCAGCTTAGAACAGGCCAGCAAGTGTTTCAGAACACAATCATCTCTCTTCTGGGGCTACACGCTAGACAACCAAGATTTATTTGGCGTACCCAAACATGGGTATTTGTCACCAGCAAAGATATGTCATTCCTGGGTTTCTGGGCTGCAGTTAATATTCCTCTGTGCTGCACAGCACAGCCAGGGAATATATTATGAAAAAGAATACGAACAGAGCCACAGGGAAGGAATGTGATATTAAGAATCAGTAAAGAGGTAAGCGTGGATTACAAGTTTAAAGAGGGTTAATGTGACTTGAAACGTAGAAATGGGACAGTGAGCTTGTCTTTTCTGGTGAAGTGTGGAAAATGGGCAAAGAGACATGTAGATGCGGTATGTAGATGCGGTATGTAGGGGTTTCCTGGTTTGCACGAGTTAAGAGAAGAATTAGGTCAGTTGATGAAATGGAGAAACTCTCTTCAAATACTTTTCCTTTAGACTTTGATGATGTACAATGTGGATGTGCACTTTTGACTGACCATGTGAAGTTGTGTGACATTAACCTGAACTTGCTTTCTTGCCAGATGTTATTTGATTCAGACTTTCCATGGTTTCCCAGTTTACTCACTGTTCCATGTGTACTTCATTTATTGCATTGCAGTATAATCTCTTGATTATGGCTAAACGTGGCATGTAGATATTTGATGAAGTACTTAAAAAAGATGAAACTGACATAACACAAGCTGCTTCTGTATGCCATCACTGCTGCTTACCCTAAATACACGTTATAGTTACTCTCCTCACAAACAGAACAGTATGGATGAAGTACCATGTTTTTGATTAACAAACAGAATATTTAATCAAATGTCGATTACTTTGTGTGTGTGAAAATTTGTGTGTATGTGCAGACAAAAATGAAGCTAATTGATTTCTATCGGAAATGTGTTTACAGGTTTACTGGCAGGACATTACACAATGTCATTAACATGGGCTCTTACAACTACCTCGGCTTTGCGGAAAACAACGCTGACTTCCTGAAAACTGTGGCTGATAAAGTGAATCAGTACGGTGCTAGCGTTTGCAGCACAAGGCAGGAAATTGGTGAGTTTTGTGGTCAGTGTTCACTTTTACAGATCAAAGAAGCTGTGCGTCACTTTTTTGAGCAAGTTTCAACAAGGGCATTCATTTTATCTTTAGCAAACAATGTCAGCTTTATAAGTCAAATTATTGAGCTGTTAGTGTAAAATGCTCAAAATGTCTCATATGTGCCTTTATTACAAAGATCTCTGTCAGACCCTGATGACACTGAATAGGCTGAGTACCAAATTGGAAAAAAGAATTCCATCTCCTTAATCACAAATGTCATGATCTATTATATTTATTTTGGTATTATTTTAGCGTTTTTTTATTATATTTCTTGTAAATTTTACTGCCCACTTATTTAATTATCTCTGTGACTGCAATGTTACATGAATTATTCAAGTTTTGTTAAATTATGTACCATCTGGGCATAAGTTGACATCACAACATATTGGTTCACACTGAGGGGCAGGAGATGCTCTATGATAGTGGAATGTAAATAAAAAAACCCAGGAATAAAACATGTTTCACAGTCTTCAAACCAGGAAGTCGGCTCAGTCAGAAAAATTGATTAAATTTCAAAATCAGAGTCTTTACTGACACAGTCAATATCCATGCAGAGGTGAGAAATCAGCATGGCAAACTTATCCTAGAGTGAGCATGCAAAATGCAAAAACCTGGAACAAGACAAAGTCTAAAACATATAAAGGACAGACAAAAATTTCAAAAGGAGACAGGGAAAAATCCAAAAACAGACAGAAACCAAACACAAAGAGTGGCGCTCGAGCACGACTGTACAGCAGGATGCAAACGAAATTTACATGTATGTGATGGAAGCGTTAGAACAGCAAGGATCTGAAAGTGAAATCTGTGGCTTCTGATGAATTTTGAATGGTGTTTCATCCTTTGAACTTCAGTTCAGCTTCTGATGGTGTTTAAGTGGCTATGTGGGCCGGGATCTTGTGTTCTGGCAAAGCAGCATTGCAGCAGGGAAATCTAATGATTACTCGTCAAAATATGTCAACATTATGGAGCATTATGGAGCTTGTTGAACAGGCCACACTTAGTTAAATTTACCCGAGAAAACTAGTTTTCTCTCTGCTGGTGATGTTCAGTTTGTGGCGCTGCTGACACCAGGGTGCTGTATATCTTCTGAGAGCAGGCTAGCAGAAGATGAGCTGACATACAAACTCAGAGCAAGTTGAGTCACTGTGTAGAGACCCGTGATATCAGCAGTTGGACAAGAACAGAGAAAACCGCAGGAATTAAAGAGCATGTGATTGCTAGTTATTGGTATTTTTGTCAGAGTGCAAGTATGACTTGCGCACCATACCCCACCCACATACACACACAAACCTCCACACCATCCATTATTCATTTATTTTATTTATTTATATGTTTATTTCTCTTTCGAAATGGGACTGTTTTACCCTGGGTTTCTAATGTGTGTTTCAGCTGGCTCACTGAACGAGTTACTGAATAACAAGCATTTCTCCCATGAGACCTTATTAAGCATAAATTATTAAAGATCCTAATGTCTCTGTAGTAGTAGTGATGGTATCATCACCACAGGGTTTTTGTATTGGCGATCTACAGAAAATCTTCCAAATCAAATTTTCCTGGATCCATTTTTATTGAGTTTACCAGCACTCAGTTTATTTTAATAAAAATCACAAAAACGGCATACTGTTAGATTGAATCAAATATCTTTTAAAGACTGGTTCTTTTTTTAAAAATGTTTTATTACATATGTACATTAATATGAACTGTCCCATTTTTAAAAACAAACAAACAAACATATCTCCCTTTCCATTCTTTTAGAAAATGCAATTCAACATATTGTTTGTATGTAATGCCAAGTTCGGTTGAGTTCAGCCCAAAAGGTATGAATAAAAAAAATTACAAATCATTTCCCCACAACTACATACAGTATAAATTGGATACATTGTATCTACACTAAAAGTGTAGAGAAGTTTAAGTATACATGCAGGGCAATTTGAGATGCTTGTTTTTTTTTTTTTTTGTCAAATAGGCGTGCAAAAGATACAAAGTGCAGTGGAAACACGCCCTCTGAATAAACAGGCATGTCAAACATTCATGGATTTGTATTAATGAACAGCTCAATGTTCCCATTTCTCCTGCAATCATTAACATACAGTAAATTAGATAATGATGTCAAGCATTCAAAAGAATGACAAATTACAAGAAGCGCATTGTTGTAAAAATATTAATACACAAATACAATATGGCTGTTTTGCATCTTTACATGTTGAGACTTAGTCAGTTGCTGCACTTGTCTATTGTGACTCCAGTTGAGGTTAGTGATACAAATGATTAACTCTTTTATACTGGCTCTTTCCTCTACTGGCTGTAAAGGCTTTGAAACTAAGTCTCAGTCACATGTTTTCTGTAAAAGAGACAGATTTAGCTTGGAGGTTTACAGTCAGATGTTATTGTCTCTCTGCAATAACACTTGGCAATTGCTGTTCAGCTTTCCCATCAGCAGACTTTGATGATTGTGGTTACAGCAGGGTGACCTTGGTAACTCATAGGACAGGTGACCAAGCTTAACAAGACGTGGGTGCTCCTGTATTTCTGCTAAGTCAAGTAAGCTAAATGAGCAAGGTCTATTCACTCTGTTTTTTCTGAAGTATATTCAGACCTAAAGCAGCCTTCTGAGGTGAACATTTCAATAAGGAGGCAGGGCATGCCTTTAAAGTCATGGCTAAGTAAAATGTCCAATAAAAAGAGAAAATGCCAATACAGTCTGATTTAAAAAAAAAAAAAAGAAAAGAAAAGCTGCACATGCCAGCCGGGGCTGTGAGCCTGAGTGGTCGAGGAAATGTATGAATCGATTTGACTTGGCGCAAGGCCTGATGGAAAGCACCGAACGTGAATTACCATAAAGACAGAGCTGCTTCACTGCATTATAGTTTTATACACATCATTCAATACCCATTTTCCAGTCCTTCCTGAAACATACAGTCTGTTTGAACTTTTAATACCTGCCCTCTGTGGTTACCGATTGTTATTGATTATGACTACAGTGATTAGTAGCCCATGTATATGCAATGAATGCTCCGTTTTTATAAAAATGCATGAAGTGATATACTGTATGATTAAAGCATGCACTGAAATCATTTATAGAGTAACTTTTAACTCAGTCGTGTAGACACCAGTTTCATAGCCTTATAGTAAGCATAGAGAGTGTTGAAATGTGTTACAGGTTATGGTATATTTCTACCATACGTATCATATATAACTTTGCTGAGAGCCAGCAGAATAAAATACAGTGGATATAAACCTTTTACTGCCTACCGCTCTCCCTGTAGCTCCCAATTACAACAGTAATTCTTCTGTTTATCAGCGAACCACAAGGGCAGATACATGAAAGGTATCCCTGAAAAGGGACTTTTATTGCACAAAATAGAAAAAACACCATGTTAGGTGCTAGTTTACAATCTGATCAATTTTCTGAATGAATTCTGGTTCCCACCTGTCACTTTGGGTTATAACCAACTGTTTCAGTTGCAAAATGTACTGCAGAAACATTTCAGACTTTGCAAGGCCTGCCTTGATATTACCAGGGATAAGGAGGGTAGCTGAACTAAAATACAATTTGCCACATCTTGAATCTTTATAAAGCTCCTCAAATCCCCAGAAAGCGAGAGGCACGGATGCTGATCCAGGCCTTTGCCTTTGGGTCTCTTGGTTTTATCAGGACACATTTATCTCTGTCAAAATTTGTGATTGGATGGCAAAGACCAGCAAAACCTCGGGACTAAAGGCCTACCAGATATACCAACAGGTACAGTGATCTTGTCAGCGTGAGTTATTCTTTTGTTGATTTCTGTCTTGTAGGTAACCTGAGCATCCACGAGGAGCTAGAAGAACTTGTGGCCAATTTCCTTGGAGTAGAGGCCTCTATGACTTACGGGATGGGTTTCGCCACCAACTCAATGAACATTCCAGCACTTGTTGGCAAGGTATGTGATTTTACTCACTAAATTCCACACAGTATATTGGAAACCCTACTGTATATGGTGTAATATCACAGTGCAGCAGATATTAATCTAATTAGTTTGACTTTTTTTTTCCTTTCTTGCATATGGCCTAAATTAATGAATAACAGTCATCTAAAGTCAACTGCGTACAACTCCCGACCCACCCCTCTTAATTAAAATCATAATTAAACGTTACAGTAGCCAGAAGGATGAGGCTTTGGGCATACATGGCTTCATTCAGACACATAGACGAGGAAGGGCAGGTTTTGTTAAGAGCACTACTCAAGGGTGTGATTACCCATACTCAGGCCCCTCGGCACACCAGCCTGGCTCATGCAGCGGGCCGTGGGTTACCAGGGGCAACACACAGCACAGATATCTGTGATTTGACTGGACAGGAGGAAGAGGAGGTTGACTGTTGAAGTGATGAGAACAGGGTCGTTTATGCAGCTCAAGAGGTGTAGTAGCCCCTTAGGCTGCAGCCCCCTCAGTAACCCGGCAGAGGCTGGGGGGTCAACCCTGACTGCCAACTCTGTCCTCCAGGGACAGGCTGTGCCAGGACAGGCCTTGCTGTGCAGGCACAACAACATTAGAGTGACAGCTGCTGGTAGACCAGGGACCAGGCCAGCTGGACCCCAGGCCAAACCGAGCGTATCTGTCACTGAGACGGTGTCAACATACCCAGTACAAGACTCCATTCAGACTAATGCAGTCAGATGCTTAGAGCTTCAGCATTATATATGCTAATGTACTGGAGAGAATTTCGTGGAACAGCTGAATTAATTTGCATGCTGATTTCTGTGGAATATGAAGTACTGTGCTTTCTTTTCTGCAAATTGTAATATGTCTGTGGGTCAAAACTTCATCAGACATCAAAGAAGTAAAAAACATGTACAGAGCATCTAAATTTTCATACAAACAAAACCTAGACATAGGTGATAATAATTGAAGCATGGATGGGGGCAGGGCAGTCGGACTGAGCTGGTGTGTAATTAGCCAGGTGAATCCTGTTTTATATACTGCACATTCCACAAGGACACTATGCTAAACAACTAAACATATTCTGCAAACATAAAAACAAGCAATCTCTTGAAAAACTGATGCAATCATATAGATGGGTAGCACACAATGCCATGATTTCCATCCCTAAACTGATGATTATGTTTACCATTTACAAGCTAATTAATTTCTTCTGTACCCAAGAGACAGTCTAATTGGCTCTCTAACTCTGCATAGACAACTATACCCAGAATGCCATTATTCCCTGTCTATGCAAATGTTGAAATCTTGTCAGTAACAGAGCTTACTATTAAGTAGTCAGGGTAATATATTTACACAGGAATTTAGAAGAGTTCCTAAGGAATTTTGGATTTCACGATTGCAGAAGCAGAGAATTCAGTTATTATGGTGGAACCAAAAAGCTTTCTTGGTGAATTTTAAATGAAGCCTTCTCTCTTTACTGATTTCCAGGGTTGTTTAATACTAAGCGATGAGCTCAATCACACATCTCTGATTTTGGGGGCCAGACTGTCAGGAGCAACTATTCGAGTTTTCAAACACAACAGTAAGTCCATCAACTTTCTTATCTGAAAATCAGTGTTTTAACCTGACATGAACACAATTAATTTTTAAAGGTATTATCTGCAACATCTTTGCTTTCAAATTCTTTAAAACAACTAGACCACTGACTTGTGTTTTTCAACAATGTTCAAACCAAAATTTTATTCAATGTAATGAAATTTATTTTGATTGCCTGTCTTTGGTGTTGTATCACATGGGGAAATACGATGAACACCAGAGAGTATATCAGAGAGTGTGGAAGTAAGAAAAAGTAGACACTATTATTTTAGTATGATTAATTTGACCATGGATAACATCACTGTACCCCACTGCTGAATTCACAACACAGCAGTTACATGACCTGCTATTATTTGCAGCTATTTCACTGAAATATGATGACAAAACATGAATAAACATGACTAAATATCCTGTTAATAACTTCACAAAGTCATCATCTTTTGTTATTGCTTTGATTGATAAACCCCTTGCGTCAAAAATGGCATAACGTGTGTCTAAGTTATAGCCAATGAGGTCTATATTGTTTGAGTTTACCAACATCTTTGGTTTTTAAGAGTCATTGTCTGTTTGCTGTACCGTCCAGAGCAGCAAGCATTGTGTCTTTTTTGTTTTTGTGGGGAGATTGTCTGTTGGTGAAGATTCTGTTTCTGTTTGCAGCCAGTACTGCTTACACTATCTAGTTTACTTGTCTTCATACTAAACTGTTGCTGCTGCAGGAAGCACTTTACTTTTTGTGCAGTACAGGATTTGCCTTGGGAAAGACCTACTTAACATTCTGTGTTTAGAGCAGCAAGTGTAAAAGCTTTAAAGAAATGGGTTCAGTTTACAGTCATGACTGTGTGTTATACATTTACAGCAGAAATACAAAACAGAATATTATTTATATGAAAGGGTCATCTTACTATAACTCTCTGTCCTGTATTATATTGTCAAATTACATACTGTAAATCGATATAAGGGGAAACGATTAAGTATGGCTGATACAGCTCAATTGTGCTTGCGTTAGAAACATCTCTCTTCTTTCGGGAGACAGCACAAACCAGCCAGTTCTGTGGCGGCAAATGTGTCCTGACAGGTACAAGCAGAGTCAGTTATGGGTCCTCCAAGCAGATCCCAGAGGCCTGTCGAAAGGCAAAGAGCCCTCAGGCACCTGAGCTGCTGACCCCTCCCTGCCTCTAAAGCTCCTGCAGCAGACACTCTTTTATTAGCAGAATATTTACTAAGAGGGTTATACCAGTTAACTCAGACATAATAACAAATAATGAAAAAAAAAGAAAGACGACGTGATCTTTTTTGTAGTAGCTGTTAGTTCAAGTGCAGTCTAAGGTCATCACTTGTTTGGGACATGTGGAATGTCTTATGAGGTTTATCTTTAACAGAGATGGCATTTCAGACCAGAGAGTAGCTGGACTGGTTTGTGTAGTCTAGCATAGTGTCACTTGGATGTCATAAATATTACAGATGGTCAAAAAGGATTATCAACATTAAGGTGTTCATTCTTTTTCTTTCAAAAAAATAAATCTATTTATTAATTTGTTGTTTTTAAGCTAGTAGCGTTTCTGCACCCTGAAGGTCAGAGCAAAGATAAGATAGTACAGTGATATTTTATGGACATTCACAACTGTGTGCACGTGTATCATGTAGGAGCAGAGATAACCATCCTCATATGGTGGGCATACAGCCAATGTCAGGCCGTGCCTATCTTCAATCAGTGCTTAACTGTGAAATAATCTTTTTCTCATTCTTGAATATGCGCACAGCAAGCCTCAGTGGATTTCTCTTCCACTCTCTGCTGTCCTCAGTCTTCCTTAGTAACATTAAATGTATTCTGTTCTAGTAAGCTTCAGGAAGGAATTTTAGCAGCACAACATCTGCTGCCTCTTAAGTAAACCTGTTTTTGTGCTGAGGCAGTGATATCAATCATCTATGATAGATTATTAGCTATGACAGGCTTCCTTGCTGCTCAGCAAGAAATGGTTGGATTGCAGTCATACTTCCAATAATACTCCTTATTAGCTGTAGCTATTCAATACTGCCATCTGCTGGTGTGCCACAGAGGATCATAAATAATCTTACCGTTACCTCTTAGAAACTCTACATGTCACTGTAAAAATTATTCCAGAATTCAACCATGCAGTTTGCACCGAACAGGTCTTTGGTCAAACCCATTTTTGTGCTCAATTAGTAATCCTCTGTGATGCAGACATTGCAATCGTATTTCCTGTATGTTGTTTGTAGAAGGTGTTTCTGGCAAATAAAGCAGTGCTTTGTGTACTTTGTAGACTGCTTTGCCCTTTGGAAATCATTACTTTGCGTACTGTTTGTTTGAGTTGGTGTTCCCTGCAAGCTATGATTTGATTGTTGTTGCAGTCTATTGTGCAGTATTTTTTCTACATATAAACTGTTCCACTCCCCCCCACCCCACCCCTCTCATTCTCCTCTGTGTGTATGTGTTTGTGTACGTGTCTATTTGTGTCAGATATGCACAGTCTAGAGAAGATGCTAAAAGAGGCAGTTTGCTCCGGGCAGCCTCGGACCCACAGGCCCTGGAAAAGATCTTAATCATGGTGGAAGGCATCTACAGGTCAGCTGTTGTTATACGGCCCACACATTAGTATAGTCACTCTCACAGGCACATACACACGTGGACAAAATTGTTGGTACCCCTCAGTTAAAGAAGGAAAAACCCACAATTCTCACTGAAATCACTTGAAACTCACAAAAGTAACAATAAATAAAAATTTATTGAAAATTAAATAATCAAAATCAGCCATCACTTTTGAATTGTTGATTAACATAATTATTTAAAAAAACAAACTAATGAAACAGGCCTGGACAAAAATGATGGTACCTCTATAAAAGATTGAAAACTATTTGACCAGAGTGACATGATTAACTCAGGTGTGTCATTTAATTGACATCACAGGTGTTTCCAAACTCATAATCAGTCAGTCTGCCTATTTAAAGGGAGACAAGTAGTCACCCTGCTGTTTGGTGAAAAGGTGTGTACCACACTGAACATGGACAACAGAGAGCGAAGGAGAGAATTGTCCCAGGACATCTGAAAAAAAATTATAGACAAACATCTTAAAGGTAAAGGCTATAAGACCATCTCTAAACAGCTTGAAGTTCCTGTGACAACAGTGGCTCATATTATTCAGAAGTTTAAGACCCACGGGACAGTAGCCAACCTCCCTGGACGTGGCCGCAAGAGGAAAATTGATGACAAATTGAAGAGACGGATCGTTCGAATTGTATCCAAAGAGCCCAGAGCAACCTCCAAAGAAATTAAAGGTGAACTCCAAGGCCAAGGTACATCAGTGTCAGATCGCACCATTCGTCGTTGTTTGAGCCAAAGTGGACTTCATGGGAGACGACCAAGGAGGACACCACTGCTGAAAAAAACTCATAAAAAAGCGAGACTGGAATTTGCAAAAATGCATGTTGACAAGCCACAAAGCTTCTGGGAGAATGTCCTTTGGACAGATGAGACCAAACTGGAGCTTTTTGGTAAGGCACATCAACTCTATGTTCATAGACTCAAAAACCAAGCATACGAAGAAAAGAACACTGTCCCTACATGGAGGAGGCTCAGTAATGTTTTGGGGCTGCTTTGCTGCATCTGGCACAGGGTGTCTTGAAAGTGTGCAAGGTACGATGAAATCTGAAGACTATCAAGGCATTCTGGAGAGAAATGTGCTGCCTAGTGTCAGAAAGCTTGGTCTCAGTCGCAGGTCATGGGTCTTCCAACAGGACAACGATCCAAAACACACAGCCAAAAACACCCAAGAATGGCTGAGAGAAAAGCGTTGGACTATTCTAAAGTGGCCTTCTATGAGCCCAGATCTGAATCCCATTGAACATATGTGGAAGGAGCTGAAACATGCCATTTGGAGAAGACACCCATCAAACCTGAGACAACTGGAGC
Organism: Acanthochromis polyacanthus; assembly: GCF_021347895.1. Classification (NCBI taxonomy): domain Eukaryota; kingdom Metazoa; phylum Chordata; class Actinopteri; family Pomacentridae; genus Acanthochromis; species Acanthochromis polyacanthus. The sequence goes on along the minus strand of NC_067127.1, from coordinate 16,081,415 downwards.
TGTTTGCTCATGAGGAGTGGGCCAAAATACCTGTTGACAGCTGCAGAACGCTCATTGACAAATACAGAAATCGTTTAATTGCAGTGATTGCCTCAAAAGGTTGTGCAACAAAATATTAAGTTATGGGTACCATCATTTTTGTCCAGCCCTATTTCATTAGTTTGTTTTTTTAAATAATTATGTTAACAATTCAAAAGTGATGGCTGATTTTGATTATTTAATTTTCAAAATTTTTTTATTTATTGTTACTTTTGTGAGTTTCAAGTGATTTCAGTGAGAATTGTGGGTTTTTCCTTCTTTAACTGAGGGGTACCAACAATTTTGTCCACGTGTGTATCTTGGGTCAGTCAAGCTCTAGTATCAGTCTGTGTAAGTATGGATTACCAGGTGGTCTTTAGCTGAATTTTACACAGCGAAACTTGGTTAGGAATCTTTATTTGTAACCTGAGGTGAATCTGTGCTCAGCAGTGCCTGTAATGTTCTCTTTTTCAATTGCGTCCCTTTCTGCCTCTGAATAATAGATTGTGTGTGTGTGTGTGCATGTGTGCGTGTGCGTGTGTGTGTGTGCCCATGCCAATGGTTGGGTACCGTTTGATTACTGGAGAGAGGAGAAAGGTATTGTGTGTGTCTCCCGGCAGTGAGCTATCCTGAGTCGTAGTGACCCTCTCCATCTGCTCATTAGCTCCAAATCAAGGCCAAATGGAGCCACAGAGATTGACTTGGCTGCACCCCCAGCTCCAACTGTTTATCACGGCCATTTTCTTTTCTCCTTTCTTCCCCCTTTTTGCCCTCAATTCCACTTACATTTAAATCCTTCTGAATATGACACTATGAATTTTATTCAATAGTTTTAGGACTTTTTTCCATCAAGAAATAGGAAAACCATAAACATGACCATCACTTGACATAAACATAGTGATTACTTCCACAACAATTCTGGTACTCTTAGAGACAGCTTAATTGCAATTCATCAGACTGTCTTTAATAGGGAATAATGTCTAATGTCAACCTCAGACTTGAGAGCGAAATGCCGCCTTTCAGTACAGCAGTGAAAGAGCTAATGCTCCATCTATCACCTCCCAGTAACATCAAACGGCTTGGATAAAGAGTAAGCATGCTTTAGCTATATCTTGGGCCTGCCTTTGATGTCCACATCGGTCCTGGTGAAACCCTGTCTTATGTCATTTGGGCTGCAGAGGTTCTCAGCCATAGTAAGCATAGCAGGTCTGGGATTGCTCCATTCCCCAGCCATATAATCGCTCATGCTGTCTATTTGTAGCCTTAAAAGGTTTGCATCAGAGGGGAGGAAGGGATGGGAGAGAGGTGGGAGTAAAGTGAAAGAGGCCAGCAGAAAGATTCCTGGAAGACTGTAGCATGTCAAATTATGTAATATGCATTTACAGATGGAGAGATGCTCTGCAGTGGATAAAGTTAGTTCAGGGTCAGATTCTTTTCCTGTTAATCACTCTGAGAGTTTGGTTTATCATTGGTGAAATGTGTGTCCACGTTGATCCTATTGTAACTGTATTCTTTGTTTGTGTGATTCTGTCGTTAGCATGGAGGGCTCGGTGGTGCGACTCCCTGATATCATCGCTCTGAAGAAGAAGTACAAAGCGTATCTGTACCTGGATGAAGCCCACAGCATCGGGGCCGTGGGACGATCAGGGCGGGGCGTGACTGAGCTGTTTAATGTGAACCCAGCTGATGTGGATGTGATGATGGGGACCTTCACAAAGAGCTTTGGGGCTGCTGGAGGCTATATCGCAGGGAAAAAGGTTCCTGTGGATTTTTGGACTTATGGTTGCAGCTTGCTTTGCTTTTTTTTTTTTTATCACTAGTAACAATATTTATATATTTATATTACAGGTTTGTCTTTATCAGTATATCCAAATATCTAAAATCCCCTATTTTCCTATTATAAAGTTAAGAATACTTACCCACATTCACTTCGGTGGTGTTGCTGATTGTTGGCCGTATAGACTGAAGAAAGAGAGAAAAGCAAGGCAAGGTTTTTTTTAATCGCACGATTCAACAAGGTGACTGAATATAAAGTACACCCCAGACTCTTGGCCATTCTGACCAAGTAGCTTCACTGTAACAGTGGATACTGAGGCTGGAGTCTACCAAAGATCATCTCAATTGTGCAGATCAGTCTGTAACGTTCACTTTATTCTTTCGGAGGTAATTCTCCACCAGGAGCAACACAAAGTGATGATCCAGACCCAGTTTTGCAGCTGACTGCTTGAGGTTTTCTTTCAAAATCTTCATATATCCTTCTTTCTTCATTATTCCTTCAACCTTGACAAGATTCCCAGTTATAGACACACTGAAGCACATTCCCACAGCATAATTCTCCCATCATTTAACTGTGGGGACAGACGGTGTTCCTCTCCTTTCTTTCTCCAAACATAAGCAATGTCTCTGTGGCCATAGAGCTCTAGTTTGGTCTCATCTGACCAAAGGGCATGCTTCCAGTATTCATAACCTTTCTCCAGATTGTCCTTAGCTTACTTCAGTCTGGCTTGAAGTTGTTTTTTCTGTAGAATTGGAATTTTTCTTGGCCTGCATCCTTGCCGTCCATTTCTGTGCAGGGCTCTAAAATATTGGATAAAATCTGGGGAATATTGCTGTAGTACGTTTCTCAGTACGTACCACCAGTGATTGTCTCACCAATAGAAATTGGGACTGATAAGGCACATGGCCCAACCAGTCAACCTGGAATCTACAGCCCTAATAGATAAATGGAGTGTCCTACTCAATGCAACAATGAAGAGAGACTGACGCATTAAAAACAGTGTCATCTTTTTGTGAGCTTTTTTTTAAAAAGAAATAACCCCGAAACAACCCTGCCCTGCTTAAAAAGTAATAACGTGTCTTCACTGTTTTTATTTTAACTTCGTATCTCCAGTTCATTCCTGTAAAATAGTGAACTGTTAACACTGCTGTGGACTTCTTGATTCTCCAGTCAAGCAGAAACTAGTCTGGTTGCCATAAAAAAAAATGATCCTATGGACTCGCATTGGCTCAAGATAAATTTCATGAAGTGGGATTAATCACACTGAAACAATTCCAATAGCCTTGGGTAAGTTACCAGTACAGAAAATCAAACAACTGAGCTGACTTTTTGATGCTTTCCTGACATGGTTTTAATAACCTGGCAAGCATTGTCTGCATAGCAAAATTAACCCATTTGGCTCCACAGCGGGGTAAAAACACATCATGCAGAGTACTTTCAAATATTGCAAAATATTTGTAATCTTCTCTGACCAGGTCTGTATTTATGGATGAATGGGAGTCAGTCATACACACTCCATCACATCCCACCTCTCTCATAACGCTCATATGTCCAACAAATGTTCCTCGGGCTGTAACTCTGGGCCTTTGTAATTCCTTTTTACTCCATTAAAAAGTACACTTTAGTACATAACCACACCGGTTTTGTGGCAGTTGATTAGAAAGCAACAGAGGAAACGGCCATGTTGTTTGAATTAGATATTCAGAGGGACCCTTCCTTCCTTTGCCTTATGTTGGCTCAGCCCTACTCTGCCATAATAAGAAGGTAAAGCTGGCAGCGTGCCAGTCCCTTCTTGTGGCAGGCATCGGAACTGCGCTCCAGATTTAACAGGATGACTTTTAACAAGCATGATAATGTTTGAAGTATGAACGCTGTGCTTGGTTTGACAGCTGGCTGTAGTAAACTCCTGATAGAAAAAGGCAAGAAAAGAGAGAGAACCTTTAGATTTGACGTATTTGTTGTTGTGGTGAAATCCCCCAAATCCTGCATTAAGTGGATTCAGGTTGACCAACAAAAGACTCTGCAGATGTGTTCTGGAAAACAGTCATGTTATAGCTATTTTATGAGAGTACCAAAAATAAATACCCCAATAAATACACTCCAAGCTCCTTCTAATTCACTTCAACCATGCCAGTAGAAGGCTTCATTCATTAACCCTTTACTCAAAACTTAAATTGCACTGCAGTCACATACCTTAAAGTATGTGCAAGTGTGCATGCTGGTCTGGCACTACTCCTACTCTGTGGCTTTGTGGACATGTATCGCCACATCAGTATTGTAGCCGCCGTGTGGCTGAGGAAACACTCTGAGCTGTCACTCTGTGCCAGAGGCATGAGATGGATTTCGGACATGTTCTCTTAACTGGTTTATCTTGGTCGCACCAAAATCCTGCGGGGCCATAAAGCTGTGAAAATCTCCCGCCTTAAATGGAAACAGATGTCAGGTTGTTTCAGGGTTCTTATCCTACGTTTGAGCATTTCCCCTAAAATCCCTTCCCCTCATGTGTTCGAGGAAGCCGCAGCCGCCGCCCAGTGGGGACAGATGGTGGTGGAGTGCAAATGGTGTCCAGACAGCATCTCCGGCTATGTGTCATCACCCTGCACCCGCTCGCCACCACACAGCCACCGAGTAGCAGCCCCATCACGGCTCCAGGCCCGCTCCCAACCTCAGACCTCTTACACACATGTGCTAAGGGGACCCACGACCAGATCAGTTTCCTGAAATCCTGTTCTTCTCTTGTCAACCACCAGCAGAAGTCATCTAATGCTGATGTTTCAGAATAGTAAGCATGACGGCAGTCTTCATTCTGGCTCATTCTGATGCCGGTTCTTTCTCAAATTAGTGGACTGGTTCCTTCAGTGGGGATTGGAGGGCAGGAAATGATCCAGAGCTATTTTACAGTCAGCCGGGATGAAGAATTGATTTGAGGTGTATTAATTGCTTCTCAGGTGTTGGCTATACATGAGCTCTCTCTAGTGGTGCTGCAATAAAACTGCAGGGTCACGCTCGTGTTAAACAGGAGATCTGTAATCATTTATTTCTGTAAACTCGTATGCAATCTGCAGCGTTTTAGTAAAAATAGATTGTAGGCAGACTGTATCTCTGCTGACTGTCTGTGTGACGCTGTGTCTGATATTACAGGACCTGGTGGACTACCTGCGTTGTCACTCTCACAGTGCAGTATACTCCTCAGCCATGTCCCCTCCTGTCACCGAGCAGATCATACGTGCCATGAAGTGCATTATGGGAAAAGACGGGAGCACAGAGGGTAAGCATCTGAGCCCATTGTAGTTCCTTCCAGTGAATGTCACCCTGACTCTCAGTCTTTTTTATCTATGTACTCGTCAAACGCTCTTTACGCAGACAAATATTATGTCTGGCTTATAAAAATTTTACACCTTTATATAATTTTTATGGAAACAACTGCAAACCAAATCCAGAGGACACTACCAATGTTAGCATTAGGAATAAGACCTGCAGGGAAATACAAACAGCTGCTTGGTCAGAAAATGTGGAAGCAATTACAGGGGTCTGCAGTGGTAAGGAGAGGGGAGACGTGCAGTCCCTGAGCACACGTGACTCTAACGTGGAGGAAATCATTTTCATGTGTGTGTTGCGAGCAACGCTGTTCCTCTGAAAAGTTGCTGCTTTAATGGCATCAGACACCAGGGCAGGGAAGCAGTGGTTACTAGACAAGTCGCAAAAGCGCCACAGCAATTCTTCTCGAGTCAGTGTGGTTGTACTTCTGGAAATACAAGCAGTACTGGTGGAATTAATGGGAAATAAATGAGAGATTACAGATTAGAGTCGCACACTGCCACATTTACAAGACTTAAAGGATGCAGAATAAGCTATGTAAACTGTGTGGCGTACAGACATAAACGTGTCTGCATGGAGCGCTGTAATGGGTTAATCACTACAAGGACCAAGGCCTGGTGTGTTATGGTTGAGGTATATTGCAGTTTCATGCAGAGATGAGTAAGTTTTTCATCTGGCTCTGAACCAGACATGCTTTGCATCTGACGTAGCCCAGCGCAAGAGCTGTTGTGGAAAAATCAGTCTTGACCTGTCTTATAGTGGGGGGAGGAACACAACAAACAATGCAGTCTTTTTAAACATCAGCTCCAGTGTCCATGAGAACACGATAAAATATCACTGCGACAAGAAACATAGCATGCTCTTTGCATGTCTGCCTAGTTCTTTCTCTCAGTCTCCCTGTGTCTTCTTCATCTTTCTGTTTGATGTTGAATTTCACACAACTCTGACAGACAGCAGCATCTACACGTTCTCGCCCACTCAAATGATTTCTGTGTCTGGCGGCAGGTTTTTGACCTCCATGCCCTCTATCTTAGCAGAGAGGAACAATTTACAAAATGGGGTCTGTGCTTTTTGGCAGATGTCCGAATGTTATGTTTTCCCCCCTCTCTCTCTCTCTCTCTGCTGAGATAAGGGGATTTAAAGTGCTCTCTTACATCCCTTTGAAAGAACTGCCAATCTGTTCCCAGGTAATCAGAGGGAAACAGAGCTGTGTTCCAAGGCTGGGCCATGCCAGGCTCTGCTGCAGCCGTGGAGCAAGCAGGCTCCCCAGCGATTCGCATTGTTTGAGAACACAGGGGGTGGGGGTCAGCAGAGCAGGCCTCCTCTGCTGCCTTTGATTTGTTTTCTAATATATTTATCTGAAATACATGTGATACTTAAGCTTTATTTGTATTCAGTTTCGGTTATGGCCAGGGTCCAGTGGTAGTCCACAGTCACTAATTTTGTGCGAAATCCATCATATCCAATTTGTGAGCCCCCATTCTGGCAACATGAGAGTGTGTATACCATACCGTCAGGCGGACAAAACTGAACCATCTGCTGCTGCAGCTGAGATGTAATCACGAGCAACTTCATAGTGGAGGCTAGAACGGCCCAGATGGAGGTGCAGGACTCACAAAGAGATGGCGCTGCTAAGAACTCACACTACATTAGCTACTGCTGACAGGTGATGTCCCTCCCTGCAAGGGACAGCGGAAATGTGGGGGGAAAAGCAGCGAGTTGGTGTTTTGCTCATGTACATCTGGTGGTGTCCTTGTTTTAATTGAAGGCATTAGACGGATCCGCCAACTGGCAGAGAACACCAGATACTTCAGGGCCAGGCTGAAGGAGATGGGCTTCATCATCTACGGCAATGATGACTCACCTGTGGTTCCAGTCCTGCTCTATATGCCAGGCAAAGTGGTGTAAGTACACTTCAACTCGCAGCAAACACACTTGTCTCTTTTAGAGTAGAGTGAAATGATCTCTGTATTCATTGTGCTTCGGCCAATTTTGAAACTGTAAATAGGACCTTCCTTTGTTGTCACAAACAATTTCTGGTCAGCTCACCTTGTATCATCTCTTATCATCTATAAGTGATTTGGATGGCAGCCACGTTACTTTTTCCAAAGTTTCCATGAATCAGTAATGTGGAGTCATGCAGCCTGTAACCACTTAAGGGGTAACATCAGGTATTGATTAGGTATAACCCTGGATTGTTTGAGTCACTCAGGTATATAATCAAATGGGTATAAAGTGTCTTTCAATGCCAGCCATCATTAATATCCATGAAAAGCCAGATCAGTCCAGTAATTGTCACAAAGCACTATAATGTAGCTGATTTTACATCTAACCCTAACTCTCTCTTATCATTGATGATCATAAAAGTTGTAATTTCACTTGAACCAAATATTATTTGGAAAAACAAATTTGTCTCATCACTACACTGAATATTTCTTAACAATTATGTGAATGCATTGTTTTTGCTGTCGCTCAGTATTCAACTAATAATACACAACACTGTAGATGTTTGTTTTGTCAAATTCCTTAGGCCATTTTAAAAACACATTTTAATGTTGGACCTCTTCAAACTGTCTACTTTGCCACAAATTGAGCCGTTTCCTGTTTGACGTCATTAATCTAAAGTCATGAAATGAAGATATGTTGCTTCTAGGCCATCAAAAGTGTTAGCTATGTGCTCTTTTTAATTTACGGTGCTTTGCAGAAATTATCAAGTCTTTCCGACCACACATTCCCACTGCATAATTAAGGATTTAGATGGAGCAACATTCCGTGTGACTTGCAAATACTCCTCATTCTAATGTGGCTTTTTTGCTCATTTTGGAGACTTTATACCTCAAAAATGTGTTGCATAGTTTTGTATTTTGTAGGTAACTCTTGATGCCCATTTCTATATTAAGCCCTGTCATCAGTTAGACTCGATACAGATGCTTATACAGGACACATTGCAACATGAAAATGCACGCGCAGCACGTTGTCTTAAAGGTTCACGTTAAAAAGGAGGAGAAAAAATCGTAGAGTAACATGTATAGCGTTGGTTTTGAGGATTTGATGTTAGAGATTTTAATTCTGGCCTTACAATTAGTATAATGCAGATGATTGTATGAGTCACTTGAATTTGAAAAAAAGTGCAGACAGATTTTTAACCCTCCTGTTGTCCTCATTTACAGGCACCAAAAAATATTGTTTTCTTATCTGAAAAAAAAAAAAAAATTAAAAATCCAGCAAAAAAAAATCCCGAAAATTTGCAAAACCTTCAGGAAGAAAATTCCAATAATTCCTCAAAAGTTTCCCTTAAAAGTTTCATTTAAAAAAAAACAACAAATGTGGCAAGAAAATTCTTGTAAATATTTTCAAAAAATGAGTAAAAAATCTTCCAAAAAATATCTAAAGCTATTACATATATATCAGTAAAACTTGTAATATTTTTTAAAGAATCCATAGTCCAGCGAAATTTGCTGGATTATGGTTGATTTTTTTTGTGAATGTTCTTGAGAAATATTTTTAGCATTTCTTTTTTCCACCATAAACTGTTCAGAGATTTCCAAAAATGTTGAAAATATGGACATCAGAAGTTTCACTGCGAAAATATATTCTTTTTCCCACATCTTCAAACTTCAAAACGGGTCAATTTTGACCCGCAGGACGACACGAGGATTACATGTGTCTAGTTTGGATTGTATAATTGCATTATTTTTAGAAAGTAAAATGGTTGTCAGCAGTGAATTTGCATATTTTAAATGTAACTTCATCTGTCAGGGTCAGGTGGAATGAAGTTTGTGTGCTCTACAGTTTGTTAAAACTGATCACTGTTTCTTTTTTTGCTGCTGATCAGGGCTTTTGCTCGGGAAATGCTGGAGAGAAAAATCGGTGTGGTGGTGGTCGGCTTTCCAGCCACACCGATTACTGAGGCCAGAGCTCGCTTTTGTCTGTCTGCAGCTCACACCAGAGACATGCTGAACCAGGTAGACACACAGAGGAACTGGCCCACATGAAATTCCTCTCTATTTTTCTTCACCTGACCGAAACATACATACATGTTCTGAGACTTCCCGCTCTCCTCAGGTGCTGCACCACATGAACGAGGTGGGAGACGCTCTCTGTCTGAAGTTCTCACGGCGGAAATATTGCTCTCGGCCTGACCTCTGCGATGAGACAGACTTTGAGCTGGACAGCTGATATGACCCCTGACACCTTAACTTCACAGTGTCAAAACTAAGCGTCCACCCCACCGCACTCATAAACACACAACTCCAGGGTAACACCCATATCTCACAGCAGAAGAGGGGCCAAATGTTTGGCAGCTGCTTTTTATATATTTTCTACCACTTTATGATTCAACAGAATTTGTCCTTCTTTAAAAGACAAGGACTACAGATGGAAATTAGCATGATGCTAAATCTGGTGCAGCCATCTTTTTAATGTAACTGCACGCTGTCCTTTTTCAAATAAACTTGAAAGAAAGAAAGAAAGATAAACTGTATGAACTCTTGAAATATTATTCCTTATGGCATTTATTATATGTAACATTATTGTACAAGCATTGCTGGACTGCTCTCAAACTCACACATGATGTAAAAAAGTATTTTATTTTTTATGCATTGACACATTGTCAGTTCTGGTTAGACGTTAGGCTCCTCTGGAGTCACATTTGACGACGGGTTTGAAATTTTAGATCACATTTATTCAAATTTTTGTCTATATTTAGACATTAAGAACTTATTATGGAAGCATTTTTTTTGCTTCACATGAATTAATACCAGCTACCATTAATTAAAAATGCTGGTAATTATCAGAGAATAATAAACAGTTGCTGAGAATATAATGTAAAGAGTTCTGTTTACTTAATTAAAAGTTTTGTCAAATGTGTTTGTATTGTAGTTTTAATTTAAATTCTTTTTAAACACAATCACTATGCATGGCTTCTAGAGGTTGATTAATTATCCAAATGAAATGTTCCTAAAAGTCCTGAGCCTTCCCTTTGTACCTGTGCTAATTTCCTGATGCGTGATTATTTACACAACTCACAACTGAACAGATCAAGCAAAAATCGACAAAGACTTGGTGTTCTGCAGTGAACTGTTTTTCCAAAAATTTCCTCGGTTTGACACCACTTTCATCTCCACAGTAAATGATAGCCTTCCTGTAAATAATAGATCATGCAGCAATTACTTCTTTGACATGCAGTTAAATCTCAACAGCCCGCGTGCAGAATAAAAAAGGTGTTATGGCTTGTTTTGTGGTGAGACTGCTCATATTCACCAAGTCTTAACAGCTTAATTGTTGATGTTTTAAAGACCTGCTGTTCTCTTTCCCACACAAACTGCGTAACAGTTGCGAAGGTAAGCATGCAGAGTATGCAGCACCTGAGCCAACAGCAACCTTACCTAGCAATTAGTGCTCAACTCCAAATTCTCGTGGTATGGGGTAATCATTTGATTAACACAGGAAGGATTATAGATGGATGATAAATGTGTTTTCACAGTGTGTCGGATTGGGTCTAGTCGACACTTGTTTTTCCTCAGGACGTTGCCATGTTTGTGTTTTTCTCTGCATAAACAACAGAGTGATCGCATTTTACAAGATGGTGTAAAACTACAATATGCATCTCTGGGGAAAGAGTAGATGAACTGCAAATATACACACAGTAAAGAAAAAGCTCATTTTCCCCTAAAGGAGAAAACTCTTGAAATCTGTTCTCTATACTGGATCACTTTGTTTTGTTCGTGAATATTTCACATCTGGCTCCAGAAACAATAGAAAACAGTTACTTTAATCCTCCAATCTGTGATGTCATACCAATGTACTATTCCATAAAGATCTGTAGGAGATGGGGAAAGGTGGCCTCAAATGTTGCATTGGGGTGCACTAACGTTCTCCGGATGTCTGTTATTAATTCTTATTGACTTTCACCCTTAGTCTTCATGTGAACATTGTGAAATTCATCACAGGCTCACAGCTGAAGACAGATGTGCGTAAAGAGAAACTCCAAAGCTTGAATTCATTCTCAGTGCATCACAGACACGCAGTGTTCAAATACTAAGCTCCACTGTGATTATTCAGAAAGGCAAACTCCAACTTGCTGAGACTTAACGGCAACATTTTTGCAGGGTTGAACAGCAGGGACAATGCTTGTTCTATGAATCTCATATTTCACAGTGAATTTTGAGAAAGAATTAAGGTTGTACAGCATGATGGAGGCTTTTTGCTTTAGTATTCAGATTTAACATGTGGGAAGACTGATCATATGGAGATTTGTATGGCAGAAGCCTAATGTAACGCTAAACTTCAAAAAGGTGCAGGCAGGTTTTTAAACCCCAAAAATATTGTTTCCTTGTCTGAAAAAAATCCAAAAATTAAGAAAAAAAAGTCCCAAAATTTGCAAAAATCTTCAGGAAGAAAATTCCAACAATTCCTTAAAAGTTTCCCTTAAAAGTTCTATTTTTTTTTAAAAAAAATCCCCCAAATGTGGCATGAAAATTCTTGTAAATATTTTCAAAAAATGAGTAAAACTCTTCCAAAAAAACTAAAAATATCTAAAATGATTTTATATATATATATATATATATATATATATGTGTGTGTGTGTGTGTGTGTGTGTGTGTGTGTGTGTGTATGTGTGTGTAATCATTTTAGATATTTTTAGAAGTATATTAGAAGTTTTACTGATATATATATATATATATATATATATATATATATATCAGTAAAACTTCTAATATTTTCTTTAAGAACGTTCACAAAAAAAAAATCTACCAAAATCCAGTGAAATTTGCTGGATTTTGGTTGAAATTTGCTGGATTTTGGTTGATTTTTTTGTGAATGTTCTCAAGAAACATTTTTAACATTTCTTTTTTTCTACCAAAAAAATGTTCAAAGATTTCCAAAAATGTGAAAATATACTGTGAAAGTTTTTTTTTCTCCACATTTTCAAACTTCAAAACGGGTCAATTTTGACCCGCAGGACAACAAGAGGGTTAAATGTGTCTAGTTTGGATTGTATAATTGCATTTTTTTTTAGAAAGTGAAGTGGTTGTCAGCAGTAAATTTGCATATTATCATCTGTCCTGTCCATTTACATTCAAACATTCCTGTGAATCTTTTCCTTTATCTATTTTATTTTCAAAGACGCAGTTGTCATCAACATAAGGACTTTGTTATAGTATCATTACACTGCAGCGGTGTCCATTTCAAACAGGCCAGTGAGGCAAAGCCGGATGACCGTCCACAGAGTCTTTCAGGTCTTCACCATTCTTGAGCCTCTCCGCGACGGCTGATGTTCAGCTGCTTGGCTCTGTCAGACTTGTTGTGGCCAGCACAAAGGAGAGCAGATATCTCAACTCTTTTGACTTCCATCTTGATACAACTTCACCGGAGAACAAATTTGTATTAATGACACCTGCCTATAAGGTAGAACTTTCAGTTTGTTTAATGGAAGTTTTCACTCCGAAATGTAAATGTCTCTAAAGATCATGAAACCGAGTGTAACAGAACTTTTGCAAAGCCCGGTAGTTCAGTTGAAAATATTAGTTTTTGTCTTTTTTTTATTGACCAAACTTTTCAGGAAGTAGATGAAGAATAATTAAAGCACTCATGCACTCAAACTTATTTTGGAGCTTTTTGGAGAGTTTAATCTTAGAGTTTGTAAAGTTGTTGAGTTTTTAGAGTCACATGGATTGTTTTGACCTTTAATAACCGAGTCCTGAAATAAAATTGCAGTTGTGGATTTCTGTCATTTAGTCTGGACTAAACAAATAACAGCAGCAGAAATCTCAAACGTCATTATGAGGAGCCTGGATTGAGGTTTCTCACTTGATAATGATCAAAACATGGCAGTTAGGTTGGTTTAAAGGAATATTCCACCTTAAGTCTTTAAATGTTGACCTAAAAGGTTGGTTTCAGGAAGTATTCCACCTACAAGGTCCTCACGCATCCACCTTAAAGGAACATTCCACCAAAAATCCCTGGACATGCACCTAAAATGTTGGTTTAACCGAGTATTTCATCCAAAATCCTCAAAGGACCTGAGGGGCTGGTTAAAAGGAATATTCCACCTAAAACCTCAACTAGGGCAGTATGTGTAACAGCGACAATCGAAAGAGGTCCTCTCTCGGTGGAAGAACTGTGTCTGAGTGGTAGCTCCCTTTCTGCTCTTACCTTACTCACTGAACTTAACTGCCCTGAGGATTCTGTCGTTGAGCTTATTAGTTTTACTTAACAGGCAGATGCTGCAGCTAATGATGTTGTAATTCACATAAACAAGGAAACAAGTCCATCATAATTTGAATGTTAACAGTCCAAAATGAAAAGGTCATGATAAGGTCATATACAGCTTTCATTTTTTCTTACAACTTTTCAGTCCTTTTGTTTTGAAAATCCGACCTCTCTGTCAGTTTTTTGTCATTTAAAAATTAGTGCTTGATTCAGTCAACTGATAATGTTGTGGACCAGTCTGGGCCAAAAATGCCAGAGCTGATTTTTTGCCCCAGTCCACCCCTGGCGTTGGGTAATACACACCGACTGTCAGGCAAGGTGGGAAGCACGAGTCCTGCCAGGCTTCCTTCCAGTCACTTCTAACTGCCTTCAGCTTCAGCAGAAGTGGCAAATGGTCGGCGCTGGCATTCAAAACATCTGTGCCGCCCAGACTACTGGTGGCAAGGCCCCAGAGACCTGCCTGCCTGCACCAGCCTCTTTTGAACTGCAGATCCAAATACACTGCACTTATTGGAATGGCATGTAGCTGCTATTCTGAAGGGGGATCCTCTGCTACGCCTTTGATGTCCACCACTGTGTCCAAAGCAGGCAAGCCATTCTCGCTGCTCTCTGTTTTCCATTTAGACAGAGATTTTTTCTATTCTGGAGAGGGAGGTTTGAAGAGAGGCAGGCAGGGGACAGATGTACATGGTTTGGACAGCTAGAAGTAAGGCTGTATATGGGGAACCACTTGTTAACTGGGGGCATAATGAAGTAGGCCAAGCTGCTGGTGGTGTATTTCATTTGAAAAGAAGATGACATGGAAGATTTATTGTGTATTTCTGGCCCGATTCAGACATTTAATCAGCCTCATTGGATGTTTGTGAGACTGCTGTGCTTGAGATTTAGGGGTATTTTTGGCTGGATTCAATATTTTATTGAGTAACATCCATCCTGCTTAGTGCTATCTTGGTCACTGGCCTACTTTAGAATGAAAATAAGCTGCCACTGTTTTCTGGCCGATAGACAGCGAAGTTACATCGGTCGAGGTAAATTCAAGGCCTCAGAATCTCTTCTAGGATGCAGGAGGCTAATTTTACAGTGACAGTCAGGCCTGTGAAATGAGATGAGTGATTCCTTTTGTGAGTGGATTGAACATTTTTGAAACCAACTAACATAGAAACTAGAATTGTGGGAGCACACAAAGTAATATCCCAGTGATGTGACTATGTTTGTATGCTGTGGATTGAATTCTGCCCTCAGCTAAACCTGGAGAGATTTCACACTTTGCTGTTATGAGACCGACAAATAATCTGTGACACTTCCAGGTAACATGATCTTGTTAGTTATCATCAGTAGCATCATTGTTCCACGTGTGAGCGCATTGACTTCAAAGGTGACAGATGATTGGGAATGCGTGGCCCGGAGGATCACTGAAGTGGCACCCATGCTGAAGCAGCAGCAGCAGCAGCAGCCCTGCTCGGTGCATAATTTTGACGCAGCGGCCTCGGGCTTTGAAGCGGACAATAAAAAGCCTCTCAGGGGCTAATCACATTACGCACCATTTGTCTTGCTTAAGTGAAGTGTTACAGCACCTTCCGTTTCACTGGCGCACTGACGAGGCTGCTGCTGTACACATGTCAACATGAGAGGCAGACCTCCTGTGAAGCGCCTTCGGGTGTCTTCCTCTGCGCTGCGACGCGCCTGTGCGTCTGGTGCGCCTCCGGGGACCACCAAGGGTAGTTAAGCTGATCAGGGACTCCTTATTGGGCATTTATGGAGATTCTTTGCTTCCAAAAGAAAATTCTGTGGCTAAAAAGTTATTTGGAATGCACATCAAAATGAGTATATTTCATGAAATGTCCTATAACAGTTTATAAAGTTATATTTTGTGCTATTTTATAATCTTGTGACGAGAAACCACTTATTAAAACCAAATTTGATACTACTTTCTGCGTCTTCATTAAGGATATGTGATGTTAAATCCACCAGGGCTTCAGTTTGGCGAAGAGGGACGAAAGAGTTAATCAGGGGGAGGGCGGCTGCACAGGGGCGTTTGGTATAAAACCACCTCAAGAGCGCACAACAAGAACAGCGTGTGTCCCAGTGAAGCCGTAGTTTGGTTTGGTTTGACCAGGTTCCTCTTTCAGGACTTGTTGGAGACGCACCAGCGCGACTCTGCGTTTCTGTGGGCCCACAGTCCTCAGCAATGGATGATTTTTGAAGCAGACTCAACTCCGCCGTGAAGTCTTGAAACTGGGAAGATCTCTGTGTGTGTGTGTTTTTTTTTCTCACTCCAACTACCTGTACTACTTTTCTCTCCAAAGGTCTCAACCGGAAAATGCGCTGGATACACGCAGAATGCGGACAAAACAGGACAAGCTGAAGGAGTGGAAGTGAAGAAAAGTGTGGCATGAGGCTGGGAATGTGGCGGGGACACCACGGGGCAACAGGGCTGCAAGTTTCCTGAGCTTTGGAGATCTGAGGAGGACGCAACAAGAGCGGAAAGTGTTAATGCTGCGCGCTGGATCAGCCCCGCAGGATCCACTCCGCTGTGTTTATTGGCACATCTGCGTAAAGAAGCTCACACTTGGCTGAAAGCAAACTGTATGAACAATAAGTAAAGGAGGGCTTTTTTTAAATATTAGGACAAAACAACCGGATCCAAATTAAACTACAAGAGTTTCTTAGATTACTCTACTTCCACTCCTCCGATTCGTTTCCATTCTTTTTTTTTGCAATTCTGATTCCCGAAGTGGCTCCGAAGTGGTGTTGCGGCTCCTCGTCCCCGGCGGATCCGGAGATTGGAGTCTCTGCACCGGGAGGAGGCGGAGTCGGAGCTCCGGCCACACCGCAGGCTCCCAAGAGCGGCCGCGTCAAGAGGATGGTGCGTCTTGCGGCGGAACTGCTGCTGCTCCTGGGACTCCTTCTGCTCACCCTGCACATCACGGTGCTGCGCAGCAACCCGCTGCCTCAAGGAAATGTAACTCTGAGCCTGGATCAGGACGCCACACTTAGAGAGGTGAGTCGGGGGGACTTGTTGGAGGGGAAACCTGATGTCATATCTAAGATCTGGTGATTAAAAAGCTCAGGTGAAATGAAGCCCTCATCCCCTGGGGGAGATTTCCTTTGTAGACACACAGGGATGCAGTCTCCCAATGGGTGTCCCTTGGGAGTGGTGGGGAGCCAGAAGAAGAGGCAGGGTCAGAGATCAGCCCCCCCAACACCAGACACACCTCCCTATTGTTGGGGGTTAAATGCTGGCTGCAGGCACATCGCTGTCATCAGGGGCTCATCACTGTCAGCCAGGCGTTCATTTGATAAGGCAGAAGGTCAGAGATGAACCCCTGAAGGTGCCCCAGTCCTGCCAGGAGGGAGTGTTGGGCATCAACCTGTTTCTGATCACACTTTTTATATGATCCTGAATTGTACTCACACAACCTGACCGGATACAATAATGTTCACGAAACAAAAAAATAAAAAACTACTCCCTCTTTTGACTCCATTTTTTAATGAGGCCTTCCAGGTCCACTTTAGAACATGCCTCAACAAACTTTCACAAGGGAGACATTTGTCAACATGACACCACTTAAGACAGCTTTAATGGTTTAACTGCCCATTTTAACATCAGTATAAAGCACACAGACTCCAGCAGAGCCCCAAATCCTGACCCGAGGGTTAAGATGGGCCTGGGATCAACAGGCTTTTTTAGAGGGTGTTAAGCATCCTTCAGCTGCTTTTTGATGTATTTTTAGCATGCTACTGAAATACTTTCTTCTTCTTCTCATGATAAATGCGTATTTATGCCCACTGGTATGGTGGTCCTTTTATAAATGCTTTTATTAGGGCTCTGGGGAAATGAATGGAAAGAATTTTCACTTCACCAGAGCCTGGTAAAAGGGCATTTTTTCCTTATCTCCACTATCACTGCCATCGCTGCGTATATGCAACAGCAAGCCTGTGTTTTGTTGGATATTAGGCCATGCAAAGCTGCAGGAAATATTCCAGGAATTTATCGAATATTTGTCACACAGCCAAATGTTGGTTTGGATGAGCAGGATGAGGAGCAGCAGGGAGTTTCTCCTGAGGAATCAAAGTCAGAATACCTAAACGCACACCAGCCATCCCAGCTTCAGCATTCCTTTTCTCATTAGTCCAAATCTACACAGAGATTCTGCCATGAATGTTTCTTTTTCTTCTACTTCTTTTTGCTCATGAATGCTCAGGCTATGTGCAGATATGCTTCGCTAACCCTCCATTGAAGACGGTGATGTCATCTTTCAGCCTTGCTTGTCACGGCCCAGGGGGTGTATTGTCATCCCAAGGTGTCATATTTAAAATGCCATTCACAGGAACACAAATGACAGGATGCAGCTCCGTGCACCTGAAGTGGGGACAGGAAACCCTCTGGTCCACGACACATTAACATCTCGGCCCCCGGAAGGCCACCGTGGCACTGCACATTTAGTACGTTATTACACATTAAACTGTACTAAATAATGAATTTTCTACTCTTGAGCTTATTTGCATCTTTTCTTTCCAAGAGCTCCTTGCATCTTCCCGGCTTCATCGGGCAAATAAACATTTACTCGTCCGAGGCGTCTGACAGGGGAAGGATGATTTTCTCCTCCACCTACATAAGTGTAGCGCTGAAAAGCATCTGGCACAATGTGGACTGCCTTCATTTCCTGCCAGCCTCCCCGGGGGAAGGACCCCTGAATTGCTCCCAATTGAAAATAGAGTCATGCCCCTTTAAGCAGCTCCTCACAAAGTGGAAAACGGGGAAGCGGGAAAAGAAGAAGAAGAGATACTGTGAGGAGGGCGAGGGGGTGGCTTGTGTGTGTGCAAGTATTCATTCATGGCTTTTGGGAGTTGGAGGGGAGGAGGGGGGTGACATCCTGGGAGGCCCCAGATGAACTGAGGACTGGTGTGTCACTTTTGATCTCCAAATTAAAGCATGTTTCTTGTTGAGGAGGTTCTCAGATGAGTGATAGGGACTGTAAAGCAGCCCGCCATCAAAGAGGAACGCTGCCGATTTTTGAACATTTAAATGAGTTTCTCCTGTGCGCCGCTGCAGCCTGGCTTGTATAAGAGGAGGAAAAAATTCAGAAAACAACATATTTTTCTCATTAGCTTGAGTTTCAAACTCCACTGAGAGTGATTTGGAAAAAGGCAGAGAGAGGTGTTTATGTTGACATTATATGGAACTGACAGACTTTGCACTACTAATACACCACTGCCAGCCCTTTAAGATGTCTGATTGTAATTTTCAACCCCTTCTGATTTTCTGCAAACATTCTGCTTAGATTCTGATTAAGACAAAAAGCAGATAAAAGTCTCCAACTTTGGACGTATAAAATTTCATGGCTTGTCCTTCACACTGCTGAGTTCCCAGATGGAAATACAGATTTAGGGAAATGTCAGTGCTTGCAGGAAAAAGCAGCTTAGATGTCTTTTTTGGCTGAGGGACGGGACGCCTTCAGTCGGACAATCTCAGACATTTCCTATTTACATACAAGTTCAAGGCTTTAATCACAGTAACATATTTAAGATTATATACTGGGTAAGATAAGACTCTGATGTGCTTACTGATAGAAAATCACCATCTGCTCAGTCGGCACCAAAAAAGGGAGACACTAAGCCATCCACTGACATTTATTGTCTTTACTTTGACTATTCAAAGGATATAAATGAAAATGTTTAATACTTTAGAGACGTGGTATTGGTTCTTAGGTCTGTGGGGGTAATACTGGCTAATACATGAGCTTAAGTTACTTGGAAATGCAGGAATTTTGGTTTGAATTCACAGTCCAAAGATAGGAAAATATTTAACTCGTGTCCATATTTTATGTGTGTTTTTCCTTGCATTACTTCTTCACTAATTGCAACAGGTTGTTATGAGCCATTGCTCAGTTTGTAAGCTGTGTAACTTTTTACAGATAGCAGCTGTTACATGGAACACTGCTTAAAAAATACGCACCGGACAAAATATCCTTCATTGTTCAGTGGAGCAGAACAATTAATCAAAATATTGTCATAATCCCAATATGCCCGGGTGCGATATCCAAATCCAAATCAACTAGCCGCGCCTTAGCAGATTAAAACTCAGTCCATTGTGGTATTTTTTCATATTTGTTTTGTCATATTATTGATCAGCTAAAGCTGTTGCATCTGATTTGAAATTAAGAATGTGTATCCAGTCAGTTATGTATGTTTTTTCCGTCAGACATTTATGATTTATTACAGGCTCATTTTTTATTTTATTGCTTGTGCAGTTCTGCATCCACATGTGGGACGTTTGCCATCTTCTGTTGTACATGCAGTAAAAATTACATCATCCTTTTTTCTATTTTTCAGTGGAAAGAAATTAAATCATAATTCCTTCTGATACATGATTCACATTGCAATCTCAATAGCTGTTAAAATAATCACAACATGATTTTACTGTGTATTGTTCAGCCTTAATGTTCAGTGACGTGATATAAACCGCTTTGAAACTAATGTCATCCTGAAACTCAATGAAAGGACGCCTGATTGGTTTAGATGGTTCCAGTTGTTTACGGAAGGCTCTCAGTTTGATTCATGTTAATTTCCTATTAATTTTATTTGTTTCCTAAGCGACATAATACATGTCTTGCACATAAATCAAATCACATTAGTGCTGCTAAGCTACCAATATTTGCCCATAAACTGACAAACTCTTCATGTTTACTTGCAGGCTTCAGCTCAGCAGGCTCCCACACTGAGAGAGAGAGTTGTTCTGGGATTAATCAGAAGACTTTAAAGACTTTGACTTTAAATAAACCAAATTTGTGTCAGGATTAAAAAAATCTGCCAGCCATGTGTAATACAGCAGAATATGACACTACAGAAGATTCAGATAGGATTAGGCTGGATAATGGAGGATTAATTTGCCTGCAAACACTGTGACTGACTTCACAGTTTGTGTATTCTGAAATATTTACTGCAGCATCTTAAACTCATGGAGGCAGTCATAACTCAATAGCAGATTTTTTTTGTGTGTTCCTCCCAACTCTGGTTGAATTTCCTTAAACAAGTGTAATTGAAAACACCTCACGGTCTTATGCTGGCGTGAAATGTGTTCTCAGACAGCAGATTTAAGTTAGTATTTGTAGTCGTTCAAGAGAAATTGATTCAGTCTGCAGTGAAAAGCTAATAAAATCCATAAGAATCTAAACCACGCTGATGATCCCAACCACAACTGTTTACTGTGTTGCATGTTTGTATTTGCATTGTGATCAAACTTGTGAGTGTGCTGTTGAGGTCGCTCCCCCAGCGGAGCTCAATTACAGCCACTGAAGTGAAATCTGAAGACTGGGAACTTGAAAAGCAGGGTTATCACATGGGCATCTCAAAGTCCAAGTACGTGTGGTAGAACCAAACAGGGTCCTGTGATGTTCACGTAAAGGGTCGATGGCTGAGGCACCAACTGTGCTGCTGAAATGATGTTTTTCTGCGCAGAGCTCTCAGCCATAATTGTTTGGTTGTGGAACTGAGACACTTGTGGCTTCAGCTCCAATCTGCTTTTTCAGAATATTTTCACCCTCAAATTTTATGATTCTGAACGTAAATTCTCATATAAAGCAACTGATCCTCTTATCTATGCTATAAAAAAAAAAAAAACCTCTTCCTCTTCTTATTTAGCGGCTACAGGCAACATTTCAGAACTCCTCTGTCTGAAAATCATGTGTATAATCACTGTAATTATGGCAAAAGCTCACAGTAAAAAAACATCATGAGAAAGTTTTGAAATTCTATGAAATCCATGTCGTTATCATATTAACTCCATCTGGTCTCTGGTTGCGAATCCAGAGGAGTAATGCTAAATGGATATGGAGGTCTTTCTGTGCAGCCACTGTCCCTCTGTGGTTTAATACAAGTTACATGTACATTTATAATCCTTCCTCCCTTGCTGTGTGGCTCCATTTACAGCATCCTATATTGCCCTCAAGTGCACCTTGGCTGGACACAAACAGCTCCACTGGGGGCTTTTATACCCACCACAATGTGGCTGAGCTAACACTTTGTCTGTGACTGGCCACCGCAACCGTACAGCTCTGCTGCCATATTCTCAGGCCTCAGCTCGGCCACAAAAACACTAGGGAGAAAGAAATGGGACATGAAAAAAGAAAACAGGGAACATGATTGATGGCTCTCTTTGATCTTATTTTCTGCCACCCCACAATGGATGATTGCTGACTACTTATGGCTGTTTGTCCAATTGAGGAATAATTGTTCCTTCTGTGCATACCTGACAGGGGACATATGCCTCAACTGTCCTTTTGGGATGAATTTACAACACCCCTGTCTGAAGACCAAATGTTTTTCTGTCTACAAGAAAGCAGATGTAATTACTTTGCAGTGTTTGCTTAGGTTTCTCTGGATAGCCCCAGTGCAGGAAAACCAACAGCCTTACATAGCGGTTTTCTCCCAGTCAGCACCGGAACATGCTATATATGGCCACATCATATTACTATGGTAAAGCAGCAGCAGCATACTCTGCCAGTTAAAAATGGAAAAAATATACAGTCTTGATGTGATACTGGCTCTGAGTGCAGGTTTTAGACAGATTATATTTTGGTGAAAGCATGCAAAGGCACAAAACACAGCATGATGTTTGTCTCACTATTTCAGCAGTCCTTCTTTCTGGGCTTCAAGTAGTAAAGAGTCCACTGTCCTCAGGATTTACGACGGAGGTCACGGCCACATGAACTTCTGTCAACATGACAGATCAATCTAATGTTGCTGAGTGTGCAGACTCTGGGGATGCCAGAGGACTCAGAGGGTCTCTCAGTTTTAACGTTTTCACAGAAGGGATTTATATCCAATCATGCACTATGCACATGAATGCACAAACTAACAGTAAATTAACATTACTGTCCTCTCTCTCCTCCACAGAACAACATAAATGTAAAAAGTAGCTCCTCCTCCCAGCTGACTCCTGAAGACCGGAGGTCCGGTCCAGAACACCGCTTGGCCCATCGGCCTGCAACCCTCCCCTGGGCACAAGGCAGCAGTGTACACAAGGATGGCCCCGGAGCTTTCCTCCTAGATCTGCACAATTTTCCCGACCTCTCCAAAGCTGACATCAATGGACAGAATCCCAACATACAGGTGATGATGTGTGTCAGTGCACCTGCCAGTGTACTTTGATGCGTTCACTCACTGAAGACATGGCTACTCAAGCACATAGGACAGGAAGAGCAAACAGGAGGACGGAGAATAGTTTGGTGCACATCACTACACCCTTTTTCTCCTCCCGTCCCTCTTCCCTTTCACACACTTCCTGGCTCGTAGTAAAGCTTAAGATAGACGCTGAAGCCTCACGTCAATCATAATGACATGTGAAAAGGAAGACACTAACCAGCAGCGCCTCACTACTAACCCACGTGCACGAAGACAGACGGCAGCTTATGTAAATGTGTGGCGAGCCCTCACCCATAAGTCCCTCAGTGATGCAGATGGTTGAGTAACCGCTGCCATGTTTTAAATCATTCTCCTGTCTAATCCAGCGAGGGGGGTCTTTCCATTTCTGAGGGCATCACTGCTAACTTCGAGCATGAACAAAGTGTATTAACATCTCAAGATGTGGGAAGAGAGCAGAGCGACCAATTGAGCAAGGGCGTGAGGCTGTAGGAGGAAGGAGGGAGGAAGAGGGGGAGGGGGGGGGGCGTCTTTGATCCTGGGATTCATCTGGCTTTCATGGTCTAGAGGAGGCTGAGTAGCCCTTTGAACTTTGTGTTTAGGTGGAGAGAGCCCGAGAGGTGGGAGGGTGACTGTGGGGCAGGGGTGGTGTTCCCCCCTCATCTGGGAGGCACATGTGTTAGGGCCAAAAAAAGAGGGAGGGCGTAATATTGTGAGTAGGGGTATCAGAAAGTGGTACCTTGCTGCACTCGATCGAAAATCTGTACTCCTTTGAAGATATCAACTCTCAATTGACCTTTCCTCTTTAATGCAGGTGACCATAGAAGTGGTGGATGGACTGGAGGGGCACGAGCCCGAAAAAGGCCTCCGTAAGGAGAGCAAACCCAGCTGGGCTTCACCTAACTGGAGAAACTGGTGGCCTCACACTTCTTCATCCTCCTCCTCTTCCACCACTCACCAAACGGAGGAGCACGATCGCTCCTACGGGAGCAACACCGAGGACAGCAACTTCCTCCGTCCACCAGCAGACTGGGACAGGAGGGGGAGCAAAGCTCAGACTGAATATGGTGAGAATGACAGCAGGGAGGGCAGGAGTTTGGGAGGAAATGAGTGCACACTGCAGAATATTTAGCCACGTCCATAGGCTCTTATTTGAGCGCCGGTCCCCAGCGTTTCCACAGATGGCCATAGTCTGATGTGGAATCTGTAATTTGCAGATTTGCTGATTTAAGCTGTCACCATAATAAGTGCAGTCATCCCAGGCAAGCCTTTGGGAGCCCCTGATTGAAGCCTTTAACACTCTTTTATGAGATGGATTCCACTGTGTTGTGGAGCTAGCTACGTGACACAGTTTAAACGCCTTGCTACATCAAAGTTTAGTAACAGGAATGGGGCCAGCAGCACTGTTAGACTTCCACACCATTCTCACAACACTCTCCAAAAGTAACCCCGCAGATAAATCTGCCGTGAAAGAATTTACGCTAACTGTCGTACAGCATGTGTCCGGCCCGTGTTGCAGCATGCCCAAACCAACATGGTCGAACAGGAATGTGTGTGCTGTGGAAAATGTCATTTTATCCACTTGCACTACAGTGGTTAGGACAAGGATTTTATAATGTTTTTTGTAGAACTATGCGTAATGTTTCTGGCTTATCGCTGTGGTGAGCTCTCATTCTTCCTTCATTTCATACCACACTAATGGACAAGGACATATTTTGTCATCATTACTGTCTTGGTTTTAAACTTAATAATCGTAATTGTGGACAGGCAGTGAGAGGTCATCCATCACCGGCCATTCAGAGCACATTTAGCTGTGGTCTGAGCAGAGGTTATTATCAGGTTTTGATAAATTCGGAGTTTAGGCTGAGCTGCCACCAGTTCCGCAATATGCTTTAGAGGAGGGGGGGCTAGATGGCTATCTGGCCTGTATTCATACAAAATGCTCGTAATGAGGGGCAGATGGCAACGGGGGGTGTATAGGAAGGTTTGGAGCCCAGCCAGAAATGCTTCCATCCCAGAATGCCCACATTAATTTTTCTCATTGATGGAGTGCTGCTTTCAAGATGTGTGTGCATGCGTGCGGTACGGCCAGCGATGGTGGCGGCGGTGGAGTGAGGTGGCTGTAGAGCCTCCTGTAACTGTTTCCATGTATACACATTACAGTGATGCTCTCAATGATAATTGGAGCTAAAGAGGATTTCTTGCCATTTCACTTCCCATTTTCAAACCGATGAATCACAGCTATAGCAGCTGAACGGCGTCCAGTGCCACTGTGTCTGGGATGCTCCGCCAGCACAGAACATTTGTTTTTGTAAATTGCCTCCTGGATCCCCTGTAGATTTGTTAGCAAAATGCTTTCCAGTTCCTTCACTAACTGAACTCACATACTTTTCCCTTCAGCAATTTTGCGTTAGCATGTACAGCATAGCGTGTCTGCAGGCAGGCTGAGCAGCAAAGTCAACGTGAGCTCCCCTACTTCCCTTTTCATGTCCTAACCCCACTTATTATTAGTGAGGCCTGCTAACGGGCCTGAGTAAGTTCAGCATGTGGCCTGCATCAAAGCTGAGAATCTCTCTTTGTTTGTCTCTGATCTAAGACTATATGGACGGAGAGGGTGACTGGAGTAACTGGTCAGCATGCAGCGTCACTTGTGGAAATGGCAACCAGAAGAGAACCAGGTCTTGTGGTTATGCTTGTACAGCCACAGAGTCAAGAACCTGTGATATGCCCAACTGTCCAGGTAACATCTCATCTTTAGATCACAGAAACAATGCCTACATAAGGATATATTTTTTGTCCATGTGCTGATTTACTACTCTTTCATCCTTTGATCCACCTTTCACTGTGCATTCATCTTTCCAAAGGTATTGAAGATGCCTTCAAGACAGCAGCTACTGAAGTGAGCCTGTTAGCTGGAACAGATGAGTTCAATGCCACAGAGCTCTTTGGTGTTGGTAAGACTTTGTCTGCTCTTGTCTTACTCCAGACTATCCCTCATTCAGATGCTCTTACACTATCAAAGGCAGTTCATCCATCTGGCAGCAGCGCTCCTGCACACACTTAGCATTCCTCATGCTCGCGCTGTGCTCCATTACTGTGCAGAGAATGTGCAGCAGGGCAGGAAGAGCACAGTATGCCGCTGCTCACTCTGTCTTTGTCTGTCTGGTCCTAATAACCTCACCTCCATGTTAAATATTACACCTTCTCACACTTTTAGTTTCATCTTCTAGTGCTCCATAGGAGATGTTGCATTTAATAGTGCCTTCATTTCTTCCAGACACGGACAGCTGCGAGCGCTGGATGAACTGCAAGAGCGATTTCCTGAAGAAGTACATGACCAAAGTGGCAAATGATCTTCCCAGCTGTCCCTGCTCTTACCCAACCGAGGTGGCATACAGCACGGCAGATGTACACGACGCCCCCACACGCCGAGACTTTCGCTGGAAAGACGCCAGCGGGCCTAAGGAGAAGCTGGAGATCTATAAGCCCACAGCCCGCTACTGCATCCGCTCAATGCTGACCCTTGAATCCACCACGCTGGCGGCGCAGCACTGCTGCTACGACGACAACATGAAGCTCATCACTCGCGGCAAAGGCGCTGGCACACCCAACCTCATCAGCACAGAGTTCTCAGCCGACCTGCACTACAAGGTTGACATCCTACCCTGGATCATCTGCAAAGGAGACTGGAGCCGCTACAACCAGGCCAGGCCGCCCAACAATGGGCAGAAGTGTCCAGACAACCCTCAGGATGAGGACTACTACAAACAGTTTGAAGAAGCGAGGGAATTCTAGCCTGCTCTGTAGAGAGAAAAGGAAAGAGAAAAAACACTGCTTAAGTATTCAGCTAAACCTCAAAAATGGCGCTGAAACCATTTTTAATTCGGTTTTAGGTCAAATAACACAAGAACCTTTAGGCTCTGAGGAAAGACTTGTGGCTCTTTGGAACCAAGAGAAATGAAAATCCAACGGAGTCAAAACCCTTCTTACTTGCTCACAAGGAACTTTCTCTTATCGAAACCAGACACGAAACTTTGTCTTTCTAAATTTTTTATGAAATATGCCAGTAATTTTGCTACTAATTGTAACTCAGATTTGATCACTAAAGGGAAAACTGACTTAATATTTGATAAAAGGGAAAATGATTATTGTTAAGTGTCTGTTTAGGTGTTCGTCTCCATAGATTCTTTATGTTTGTTGAAACGGAGAGGCCTATGGTAATAGAATAAAGAGATCCCTCAGGAATTTGTCGGGGAAGGGGGGGGGGTTATCCTTCATTTTGTCATTCACAATATCCAGGTTTTCATTTAAGCTTGTGAGTATGTTTATTTAGCATGCACATTTAAAAAAAAACAACATTAATTTACCCCTGTAATTTAAATGCGTCCCTTGTGTTACCGAGGCAGATCTTCATTGTAAAAAAAAAACTGCATTATTTTTGTAAAGTATTTATTAAGTTGTAGCTGTGTCTGAGTTGGGTGTCTATGACTGTGGTTACTGATTCACATGTGGCTGAATGCTAACTTGAGATTCCTCTCTGGTTCGCACGTTGCCATCGATGTGCATGGCTCAAGCTAGGATTAAACTGTAATAGAGCGTAAAGAATGTGTGAATTCAACTGTACGGAAAGATTTTTGAGATATAAATCTATAAATAAATTTTTTAAAAAGTCAGTTTAATGTGTTAGATGGGGGAAAAAACAAATCTCTGTGTGTGTGTGTGTGTGTGTGTGTGTGTGTGTGTGTGTGTGTGTGTGTGTGTGTGTGATCTTCACTTCAAACTTTCGCTGCTATTCTCTCCTGCTGTCGGAGGAAAATTCATCTGCGGGAAAAGAAAAAGCGTCTCATCAATTGAACTCCTCCAACAGACTTAAGCCAGTGCACAAGACTTCCATTAGTTCCATCCAGTGTGGCTGTCAGGCCCGGCCTTTTGATGGGATTGTGATATTTCTACAGAGGGCGAGGAGAGTAAGGTTCCCTTGAATGCGACTCAAATTCTTTGTCTTTGGCATGCATCCTCACATTCCTGAGTAATTTCTCAGTGTACACATGCGCCCACACACACACACACACACACACACACACACACACACACACACACACACACACACACACACACACACACACACACACACATATGCACACACTCATTGCTGCATGTCCACAGCAGGGACCTCTGACCATTCCCTCTCCTCTGAGTGCTGCAGTCATTGTCACAAAGAGAAAGCCATTCATGGTGCCCTCATTCCTGCAGTCTTGTGTACGGCACAGCTGGCCGGGTGCAGGGCTTGTCTTTATAATGCAGCAGGCCCCAGCACGTTCCACACCCCCGAGGCACTGCTCGTAACCACCCAGTTGTTTCCCTATTCATACAAAATTCCAACTCATGCGTCTTTCGACCCATTTATCCCAAACGCGGCCTTTTATCAACAACCCACCCTCGAATAATGACTGTATATCACACATGCACATTTTTTTCCAATGTAGATGCACTCCCTCTACTTCTTCTTGTGTGCTATCAGAGCAACAATGTGTAAACCTCCCTTTTTGAGGCCCTCTCCTGAGCTAAAGCACGCTCTAAGGCTAAGATTACAGTAACCGGCATGGATGGTTATCTTAGCGGAGCGTCTGCAGAGCAGGCCATGAAGATCAAAGCGAGGTGTGCGCCTTTATTTTGAAACATTAGGGCCGAGCTCAAATTGATGACATACCTCCAATGCTAACCCCCCCGAACCCAAACCCTGACCCAGTATCTCTTCTCCAGACAGGCTCCACGTGTCTCAAGAGCAGGCAATTACTCGTACACCCTCCTCACTTTTCATCTCTCATTTTGCCTCCCCTCCCCCATACAAACACTTGCACGATTTGCTCTGCGATTCCAGTGCCAAGGCGCTGGTAGGAACCATAGACTGTATATACAGTGTATGGTAGGAACGCAACAATTAGAGCATGTGAAAACGTATAGGATGGCACACACACTGTAGGCCAGTTAGGGCAGAGGAAACTCAACTGTCAGTGAGGCCTCCATTTGTGTTACTATTTCCAGGTCTCTGGTATATTTCAAAGGATGCAAAGCACCATATTAGTGGTATATTGTCAAGGATCTGAAAGGGCTCATTAAGCATCACCAAGATATGATTGTTGGTATTTTGCCTCTATTTTTGTTATAAGAAGGAAATTATGTCCGACGCACTTAGAACTGTTTTAGAGTGAGTTTGACAGGGCCGGTTCTGGGATTTCTCAGTAGCTCTCAACACAGGAGCTAACTGTGGGAATACAAAAGAAGAATAAAGCAGTGGAAACTTGGATGTGCTAAAGCGGTAATAAATAAACAGAAAGCCGAGGTGTCCTGCTGCTTATTTTACTAGAAATTGTTAAGTTCAGGTGGTTTGTTGTACATGCTGGAGCTCGCTGCACAGCGTTCCAGTAGGTAAATAAAAAGGGTGCGTGGTGGCAATCAGACATGTCTTTGTTTTGTGGTGCGGTGCAGATGTGGCAGAGCCATTTTTAGCCTCCTGCTCCCTCACTTTCTTTCACTCGCTCTGCTGCTTTTAGGGTGGTGTAGCACAATGCAGGAAGTGTCTGGGCCGCAATACCGCAGGGCCCTAACTGCACGGGAAAGCTAATTAAAAGGTTTTTCTTTCGTCTTCTAATCTCGAATAGCTGACCTGGACTGAGAGTTTACTTATCTAGCACCCAGCCGCTCCCCACCCCACCCCCAACCTTCACCCCTCGGTGCCATACTGACAAAACAGAGGGGGGACGGGCCCCTGGCGCTCCGCCTGCCATAGGCTCACGTCTTTGGCACGGCCACTCAGGGGAGGAGTGGGTCATCTGGGAGGGGGGTTGCCTGGGCGTACAGCTGAACAAACAGGTCAAGTAGATGTGGAACATCTGAGAGGGCACGGTGCCTTACTTAACCCCTGCTGCTATGACATTGTTGAGATGCGGCGGCAAACTGCGGCCTAACCATCTCTGGCAGAGCAGTGACAAAGCACATAGATGAATGCTCCACTTCACTTGGACACAAAATATCACCCTGAACATCATCTTGTTAGATGGGCGCATTGGCTTGAGTAGCACCTGCCTCTGGCTCATGTTTTCAAAAATAACATGCACCTGCTTATAAATTCACACGCATAGACGTTAAACAAAAATGTACTTTATCATCTTCTAGGAGAATTTAGTATTGCCTGAATTGAGCAAAATTTAAGACTAATGGACCACTACATGTTTTATACACATTGTGAAAAATTAATGTTTCTTTTTTATTTGTTTACAGGTTTTTAACTGTAAAATTGTTAACCCAACATACTGCTATTTTATAACTTTACAGATTGTGCCTGTATTGTTAGATTGTATACAATAGCTATAAAAACTTTGAAAAAACAGGCCAAAACTGTAAATAACATCCAGGTAAAAAAAAAAAATCATTATTTTTCAAAATTTTGTATTCATTTGCAACATTTGACGGTAAAGTTGCACAATTTTTATGAAATTTATTTAAATAACCAAAATATCATTATTTTACAGATACTTGCAATTTTTTGAAAAAAAAAACTGCATATGAATCCTCGTGTCGTCCTGTGGGTCAAAATTGACCCATTTTAAAGTTTGAAAACGTGAAAAAAAAATTACAGTTAAAGTTCTGATGTCCACATTTTCTACATTTTTTGACAAATCTTTGCACATGTTTTGTCGGAAAAAAGAAATGCTTAAAATGTTTCTTGAGAACATTCACAAAAAATTTAACCAAAATCCAGCAAAATTCGCTGGGGAATTTTTTTGCTGAATTTTTCGATTTTTTTCAGACAAGAAAACTGTATTCTTTGGTGCCCGTAAATGAGGACAACAGGAGAGTTAAGGATTGATGTGAAATGCAAAAATATATATTTTTGATTGGCATTTGACAGATTTTCACCATTTTGTTAATATACAGACCAAAAAAATGTAAAATCCCAGAAAAAAGAGCATTATCCTAGATGTTCAATGGAAAAATAAATAATTTTAAAAAACATGCTAAAACTGTATATGTCCACATCAAAAATCTGTATTTTTACTTTACAGGTGCCCATATAATTACACCATTTTACTGCATTTAAATCAACATTATCCTGCCATTTTTACCATACGTTTTCTGGCTTCTTTGCTGGCAGATGTTCACCATTATTTTACAGATTTTTGTTTTACAGCCTAGAGAAGTGAGTGGAAAACAGACCTAATTTTGAATCAAACAGATCATTACACAAAAACAGCATTAATTTTGAGTCCCTATACTGCATAAAATATCACTGAATTCATTGCAAGAAATAAAGCAAAGACAAACTGTGTGTAATTCTGCACTTCTCCCTGAGAAGTCTCAGTGAATAAAGTGATGAAATGCCAGCCTGGTCTGATAAAGGCACTGCCTGGCTTTAACCCTGCGAGTGTTGATGTTAGAAGCTGGCACAAAGTGGCAGGGAGCAGCGTGGAGGGGGTTGGTGGGAGGTGGTGAGGGAGGGAAGCCAGCATGAGCACGGAAGCTGCATGGCCGTGACTCACTGTGACAGCACCGCTTGGCATGTGAGGACAGCAGGCCAGACAGGCAAGGCTGCTGCCTTTGATCTTTATTTGCTCCACCGTCTGTTTTGCATTTAAGAGCCTTGCTGAGCGCGAGGCATTGGATATACCTTGAATGGCTCAGGACCCTGTCCACTTTTTAAAGACCCAGGATCCTTTTTCAAAGCAAAGGGGATCCAGGACAGAGAGGGATGATGTTTGAAAGGGGAAGGCTCGACGCTGAATGGGGCACAGGGTCTCCCAGCAACACAGATTAGCTCTGATGAAAAGAGGGCGCTCTGTAATAACACATAATCAAGCTAATGGAGAATGGTGTGAGTGTGGGTGAGGGGCAAGGTAACGTACAATTGCCTTGGGATGGGATCACACCGGGGTCAGGTGGCAGTGGAACGAAAACAAACATGCACAGCAGCTCCCCGACCAAACCTGCCATACTCCTCCTGACCTGTCAAATACATTTTTGTGCATTAGTGATGCGCAAAACAACTGTGACATGTTACACCTGAGAGTCAGACTGGCTGGATATTATCAATATGGAGTTCTATCCCACAGGCGGGCGTGGTGCACTGACAGGGAGGCATTTCTCCCTCCAAACACTGAATATATTTATATTCTTGACCAGCTCTATTGCACATTCCTCTCAGACACTACAATGGCCACAATCCAGGCCACTGGATAAAGTCTTGCCCTACAGCATGATACAAGTGATACAAACAACCTCACTCTCTAATCAGAGCCTTTAAAAGTTTATTTATGAGGAAGAACACCAACACTACTTAGAAGAAAAGGGCCTTCTGAGAAACTTCCCTCAGCAGACTTCACTCCCTGGTGTTATTTTAGCATGCTCAAAAGTCCTTCTGCAGAATTCCTTTTCTGTTCCACTTACTGTCCAGCATGTAATTTATTCCCAGACTATACATTTTTGGCAGTCCACGCTTCAGATTATATTTATTCCGTCTGTTAGGGTTCACACAAACTGCTCTCCAAATAGCAACAAACGTACAGTTGGGAGTCTCGTGTTATGGCGTTGAAAAGACTAAAGACAGATGCAGAACTGTAGCAACATAGATTTTATTGACTTTCTGAGCACTGTAGAGAGCGGTGCACATATGATCTCTATAGCTTATACCATTTTATATTCGTTGCATTTTCAAGTAAACAATAAACAAACTCTATTGTGGTTTCATTGGGACCAACAGAAGCATCAGTTCAGACAATTACTCATTTCAAGTACAATTCTCAACAGCACCATTTCATGGGCTTCGATGCATACATTAGTTTTTAGCTGTACTTTTTGCAAGAAAATACACGTCTCTGTCAATGGGACTGTACAAATATAAATTGTGATTTTTAAATGATGACTAACAGTCGTGTTTGGCGGTAGGGTCAAATGCTGCTACCTGAGCACTATATATATGTATAAGCATCACTCTGGAAGTGCATAGCTTCCTCCTTCTTGATCAACTCAGAAAAAAAGAAAATGGCTTACTGTATATTTTGTACATGCAGTAGCTATGTATTCACATTTGAAAACAAAAAGCAAAGCATTCTAGGAGTGAAATGGTTATAAAATTCATCATGACCTAAGATGCACATTATGCTACATTGTACAGTAAGCTGGAGGATTAAAAACAGCATGTGTGAGCGAGTATGGGGAAGTTGTTAACGCTGCAAATTGCTTTTTCTCGTCACTATTCAACTCTCACAGCTATACATTCTTCATTTAAAAC
This sequence comes from Acanthochromis polyacanthus, assembly GCF_021347895.1. Classification (NCBI taxonomy): domain Eukaryota; kingdom Metazoa; phylum Chordata; class Actinopteri; family Pomacentridae; genus Acanthochromis; species Acanthochromis polyacanthus. Next base: position 16,048,656 of record NC_067127.1, on the reverse strand, counting down.
AATAACCTTGAGTAGCAGGCATTCCACAAGGTGCAATATGACATCTTTTTTTTTTAAATCGAAAAGTATTTTAGGAACAAAATAAGGTCTTGCATTTGAAATTCCTAAAAGTTTGAAAATAGTCACATCTGTTCAGTAATACAAAATAACATGAACATCCACCCTGTTTCCCTAAATTAGAGCTTATGTACAAAAAGGAAGGACGCCACTTTTAGTTGGAAAAGAGTAACAAAGAAAAAATGGTGCATCAAGGCAATGGTGCATCAAGTCTAATCCAGGTGACACTGGAGAGCTCGGGGGTAAAGTTGGCATAGTGTACATGCTGGAGGCAGACAGTGGCAAAGGGAAGTCCTGTAAGTGCACTAAGTAGAAGCTAACACTCCCTCCTTCCTGGACACCTGTTAAAACAGTGAAAGCTTATTACTCCTGGCATCACAAAGGCTGTGAGGAGGTGAGGGGTGCTGTGCATGTGTGAGTCTAAGTGCCAGTGTGTGCACATGTGTGGAGTCTGAATTGGAATATTGCTGAAGAAGCCCAGAAGACGGGAGAACACGGTTCAATCCACCACACCCATCAGCCGACACACCCCTCCCTCGATGGCCAAAGACTGACCAGGAACAGTCCCCGGTGGTAATCTGGATATATGTGTCTGCAGGCAACAAAAGAACACACACAATGAGGAAGACATCCAAGCAGAGATAAACTGTACACATAAGTGCAATAATGCAAATTAACTGATAAAAAGACTTAGTTTTGATCTTACACGGGAAAAAAAATGCCCCTCTCAAAAAAAAGTATTTCAAGAAATTTTTACCTTGAAACAAGTGAAAAAATCTGCCAAAAGAACAAGTGAAAAATGGCTTGGGATATCTTGAAATAGGTTTGATATGTAGAATATTAAGATCTCAAAATTAGCTGGGCAAAGTTTTTTTTAAGCTATATTTTACCAGGATTGTCAAGCTTAGGTGTCTTAAAATACGTCACACATGCTAAAAAAAATTGTAGTTTTTCACTCAAAAATAGATTTTTGCTTTTATGTAACTTCATAATTTGAGATGTATTAAATTTATTTTGAGTTTTCTTGTAAAATTCAACTCAAAAGAAGATCATTTCAAGACTGTTTGACTTAACAAGACACGTAAGATGCATTGTCTTAAAACAAGTCCCTCCATCTTGCTGAAATGTCACCTAAGTGAATTTATCTTAAATCAAGTGGGATGAGACATTTTGACTGAAAATAAGACAAATTGACTTGGTAAGATTTTTAGTTTTTACAGTGTATGGATTCTTGTAAAAGTTCAGATTTTCAGATTGTAAGTTGAGCAAATTTTACGAGATTATTAAGTATCATTAATGGGCATTACACTGGAAATAGCGAAATGGATAAAAGGGCAACATGGTGTATATGCATTTCTACGGGTAAGCAAGATACAACCTAAAGCCTTGATTACGAGAGTAGATATGAAATGTGTAACACATGTCTACAAAGTCCAGTTTGAGAAATACATCTACTTGCTGTAAGGCTGAACAAATATACTGCACAATGCTTTATGATAGCACTATAATGAATGAATTTGGATCTCTGAAAAGGTATCCTAACAACTAAACAATAAATTAGTCCTCTGCATTAACAGTCTGAAAGTAAACAATACACTGATCCACTAAAGCTTCTCCACTAAAGATGGGAAAGGCAGTAATTTTTCAGCGTCAATGGGCAACAATTTCCTAAACGCCTTTTCAGAAAAGTAGACTTTTGCACCTTGTCTTGGCCCTGCTCTCCAGGCTGTAGCAACTCAAAGTCTTGTCTACTAACTATTACATTCAAAGCTTGCTTATTTTCCTGGACGGTCACACTGCGGACTTAATTTTCTTGGGAGTTGTAGCAGTTGGTGAGATTGCGTCAGTAGGTGCACCATTTTCTTTTTTTTTTTTTTGCCTTCTCCAGAGTTCCATCTACTCAAGCTCTGAGGTAATTTGTCAGGAACCAAGTACAGTTGAGAACAATCTTTTCAAGTATGGAACCCCTAACTGAGTCCGGTACTGAACTGTAGTTCATCCTGGCTGTTCTTCCCCACAGTATCCTTTTAGGTTTTATCACTGGTTGATGTCTCCTAGCACTAATTGGTAGATGGCACCAGGGTCCATTAGGCCTGACCCTGCAGAGCTCCTGGAGGTCATGAGGGCACCCAAGCTCCAAAACCACAATTTAATTTTGAACTCTTTGGTTGGTTAGAAGACATGTTTTTAGAAAGCCATGAATAAATGAAGAACATACACAACTGTTGCATCATGAGCTTGGACCCCTGAAGTCCAAAGGTGCCAAGTCTGTGTTTGTAGACCGAAAAGTGGATGGAGAAAGAGAATAGACTGATAGTGTTTTGTGTTTGAGCAGAGACAGAAAGCAGTAAGAGGAGGAGGGAAGGGACAAACACAGCTGTGAAGACTGGAGTGATACTTCCACTGGGAGATCAAAGGTGACCAGCTCGCCCTGTGCCAATAATGGCTGTCACCTTCCTTCCTCTCTCTCGCTCCACAGAGGGTAACACAGACTGCAGCCTTGAGGGGGGAAGAGTACATCCACTTATCTACCAGGCCACTGACTTTTCCTGACATCACTCCTCCAGTTGCAGGAGTCTGCTGGTCGTTTTTTTTATGTGGGCTTAGACTACGGCCCCTAGCACCCTGAGGGCAACTGTCACTACAATGGGACAACAGCCAGACAAGGCCATGCACACATGGCAATACTCTCAGGGGCTATTATGCCTCCAGTACATGTTTCTGGGCCCATCTTCTTCCCTTCATCTTCTGAGGATGAGGTTAAGAAAAGGCCTCGTTTAAACTGTCCATAGCTGAGTCATAATCAGCTAATGGTGACATGCTAAATGTTTCCCTTTTGATGTTTGAATGCCAGAAGGAAAGAGCTTTGCAATGTTCTTTTAAATCCTTACCACACTGAAGATACGCAAGAAAATACACAACTGAGCACAATTACCTGCTCGCCGTGTGACTTCATGTATGTCACAAGAAAACTGCATCTGACATTGACGCCACTGTGCAATAACTGACTCCTACATTCAACCTTTGCGCCATATGTTGAGATCTTCATTTTGTTTCAAGCTCGACAGCATGAGTCAGAAGGAAGAGTGAAAAGCTATCATAAGCAAACAAGTAATTACACCAGCACAGTGCTCAGAACATTCCAAGTCGTTTATAAGCTATGGTGCTAGCTCATATCTCCATTATTCTGCTCAGTGCCTTAAGCAATACAAAAGACAATAGACTGAAACCTTGTTGATGTTGTAGCCCAACATTCTGTATGCACAATTGTTAAGCTTCATTCCTGAAGATTTGCTTTTAATAAAATGCAATGCTTTGAAGAATTCCAACAAGTCACACAAAATGACAACATTTTGGGTTTATCAAAAATATTCTGAGACCAATATAATCACCCTTCTTTTCAATAGCTGTCATGAGCCTTTCATCCATGGAGTCATGGACTTTTGCTAAAGGCACCAACCACAGTTTCCCAAATGTTGTTCAAAGAGATGGACTGTCTTCCCTCACTGTAAATCTCCCATTTGAGAAGGGCCCACATGATGTCAGGAGATTTTCAGTCAGGTCAGGTTCATCAGACATCTTTCAGGAGTTTTGCTGGTGAACCAAGCAGTAGAGTACTTGGATGCATGTGAATGCATTGTCCTGCAAAAAGGCCTTTTCAAATTTGCAGACTTCCTCCTGTAGAACTGTAGAAAGCATCTTCCAGAAACTGGCGGTAGGTTTGGAAGTTGACTTTTTAGTCCACCTTCAGTATGAAAAGGTCCAAACAGCTCATCCTTAATGACAGCAGCCCATAGCAGTACTCCTCCTGATTAGACTGATTTGAAATGGTGTCCATCAGTGATCCAGCCATAGGTCCATCCATCTGGTCCATCAAGAGTCAAGATCATTTCATTTGTCCATAAAATTGTTGAAAAGGTTGTCTTGGCCAGTTGTGACATTTCAATTTGTGAATCTCCTTCAGAGGTGACCATGTTTCCATCCTCGTTACCTTCACATGTTTCGGAGCACTTCACCCCTTGTACTTCTGGACACTCCAGGTAGATGGCAGATCTTAAATATGGTGGCCTTGGAGAAAAATATGCTCTTGGCAGCTTCATGTACAGTTGTGCTCATAAGTTTACATACCCTGGCCAAATTTGTGAAATATTGTCCTTTATTTTTAGCAAATATGTTTGTTAATGGAAACATTTTTCTTTCATTTAGGGCTGGTGTTCAGACAAAGCTATTTATTGGCAGCATTGTATTTGCTCTGATCATTCGTGTTTTCATTAAAGAATGGAGCACATTTTACAAATTCTGCCAGGGTATATAAACTTATGAGCACAACTGTATAATTTTTTCGCATTCTTTGCAGTGAATGTGCGCTTTTTGCAACAAAATCTTAATTATCTGGCAGTCACACCTCAGGAGTTTAGCTACTTTAAGAGTGCTGCATTTGTCTGAAAGGCATTGAACCATTTTTGCTTCACAATAATTTTATACAGTTTACTATGAGGTGTTGACCACGTAAGGCCATATCCTCCCTCATTACACAAATTCATAGCACCTGAAAATGGTTAAATCCAAAAAGCATTCAAGTCTATACAGAGTAGGAAAATGTGCATAGGAATTATATTAAGGTCGGAATAATTAGTTATGTACTAATGCTACACAGTGTAAGTGGTTAGTTATTTTGGCTGCAAAGTGTGAACACTGCAACTGAAATCCCAAGCACGATCTGAGCCCTTCAAAATGGATTTATACTGTTTATAACATGGTGGGCATGGTGTCCATCTCAGCACCTCCTTGAGTCCTTGTTGTGGAATCTATGTATACAGAAGCAGCATAAACTAATTATGAAGTCAGTGGAGTTAAAAGAAGAGCAAAGAAATATAGAGAGATGTGATAGTTGGGCTAGATAGACAGAAAAAAAAATACGGAGACATGCAAACCTACAGTGAGGCTGTTGTCAGCTCGTTACCCAGTGACTGAAGTGACCACATGACAGAGCTACAAATGAGTCAAAATATAACATGAAAACACAGTTCCATTGTATCTGTCGGAGAAAAACAACATTCTTTGGTGATATGAATGTGTTTAGGGGCTAGAGAAGCCACACATTAACACCACAGTGTAGACCAAAGGGTAAATTTAGCATGTGGACTATGCTGTTGTTTTTGTATTGTGGTTTTTACATTCTTCTCTTTTAAAATACAATAAAAAAACAATCATATGCTATTTATTCTCCTGGCAAGATGGATAATAAAAACAACATGTACCGTAAAAAGTACCATAAAAAAAAGACACGTCGTGTAATACTCAAAGCTGAAAATAACCAGGAGGCCTGAATTGCATGCCATTTGATTTTCTCTGGCCTTATGCAATTTGAGCAGAAAAATCTTTATAGTGGTAATGATGTCCAGGAGGAGGAAACTGAGCCATGGCAGTGGTGTTGGGGATCCTACATTTTTCTTTCATCTGTGGAATCGCGACAATCATAAAACAATAGTCTAACTGTTTCAGAAGTGCCGCAACTGGCTTGTCCATGCAGCTCTGTGTAGCTGTGTAAAACATAGCTCGATGTTTTGATGTCTATCCAGTGCAAACACAGGTGAGCGTCTGAATAAAACCAGATGCTTGCTCTCTGCAGTACTGCTGCTATTGTACAGTCTAATCTAAGAAGGACTGGGACACAGACTAGACTTTCTTCAGAAACAACATCTAATTGAAAAGCAAGAAAATCTGACAAGAGCAGTGTCTAATATTTGGTCCAAAATCCAACTTTTCAAACTAATTCAGAAAATTTTATCATTAAAAATGTTTGAATTGGAACACCAAACAGAGAAGGAAAGCAGATATAGCAGCACTCCAGTATGACCTCTATCCTAAATACTCCAGCTACCGTGTATCAGCCCTTTCATGTTCTTATCACAAAAAAGCAGTGGAAGATGGACTCTGGCTGGTTAGAAATGCCCAGCTAAAAGGAATGGGAGGAATGTCTGTAGAATAGCAGCTGAGGCTGTAGATGGCTCTGGCTCTACACCAATCAGTCAAAGCAATAAAACCACCTGCTCAGTAATGTATAGGTGATTTTCATGCATCAGAACAGCTCTGACCTGTCAGGTCATGGACATGGTGCATCTTGGAGGGGGATCCTGTGTTGTTTGGCACCAGGATGTTGGCAGCAAATCCTTCGGGTAATATAGGATTGCGGATTGGGTGCTGTGTGGATCCGGCATGACTGCTCATCCAGACTGGGATGTGGAGAAACTGTAGGTCAGGTTGACACCTTGGCTTCTTCGTCATGTTGTATGTATGCTGTATGTGAGCAGATTTTGCAATACAGTGGAGCACACTGTCTTGACAGGGGAGGCCACTGCCTTTGGGAAGTGACGTTGCCATGATGTGGTGCACACATACTTAAATCTGAATAATTACTTCAGGCAAAAAGCAATGGAAACGCTAGTCCTTATTCGGTATTCTTTAAAAAGGATTTATGATAGCACAGCCGATGAAGTCGTTGCTGAAAGAACGTGTTCATCACTATTTGTTCTGCTCCCAGTGTTGTAGTTCAAGATAGCAAGATAAAGACTTTTGCTTCACAGGAGGACTGAAGTCCACTGCAGACCTTTTTCCCAAACAGCCTATGCAGCAGACGTTCCCCACAGCTTTACCATCAAGGCCTTGGACACCTTGCCACCTCCTGGACCTCCATGGCATACAGACCACAGCAGACATCATAGCTGGAGCCTGGCCACATTAGAATTCCCATCTCAAGCTCTTTGAACTTCACCAGAATGCAGAAAAAAAACAGATTCTGGGCGTTATGGAATCCCCTCAGTGGCCAGCTCTGGGCCCAGCTGGGGACCAATGAGTGAAACCTTGTTTTGTACCAAGTCTGGGGGCATGAAGGATAGAACAGCCAGCTGCTCTGGTATGCAGATGGCAAAGCAAAGAGGCATATCAGAGCTTCACAGCTTCACTCTCACAACTAGCTACTCAAGTCTCTGATAGAGTGGTGTAAGGTTTGGTGGAGCAGCTGTGTTCTTGGCTGCACTCTCCAATATCACTGTGTCACCAATGGCCCCTCAAGAGGAAGTGGATACCCTCCCCCAAGAGACGCAGAAACCACTACTGACAGATGATATTCCGGGATCTGCACCCACTGAGCATATTGATTTTATACAGAACCTTTTGAAAGCTTTTCTCAATGAAGTGATGCTGGGAGACCAGTCCACCACGCTAGATTTTAAAGGTATTTTATGCTCCTGAGGTGTCCAGATCCGGAAGTTTCTGGAGTTTAGATTTTAAGTAGTAGCTAGGGCTATAGATTCCAAGTTCTCTGCAACATTTCCAAGACCATGGATGGAGCAGCTTGAACCACTGTGGGAAAAATGAATTTTGTAGAGTAGTGGAAGAGCACAAAATATGACTCTTTCATGTTTTTGACTTGACTTCGAGTCCATACTGTCTCGTCGTCTTGGCCACCAAACTCTCCCTCTTATCTACTTAATATCACACCATCCTCTGCTTCACTAGTCACAGCATGTTATTAAATTCTTCATATGTGTAACTATCATTTATTTTTATTATGAGAACATAGATACTGCTGTAGGACTGTACTTTTTGATACATCAGTTATAAATACTGTTTTATATCTACAGTGAGGTACAATAAATGCACTATGATATTCAGAAAGTACATAAACAATAGTTTATTGTACATATGCAAGTATTGCTAGCCTATGTTAACACCTGCTAAGCTGCTAGTTAAACATACACTATGCAAGAATGCAAACTAAATAAAAAACTTACACACAAGAGTTTGGTCAAAGTACATAGTTCACTGTGTTCTGCTCACATTGGCACTGGCATGACAGGAAAGCTTGCATGCTCACATTCCACCGCAAAGCCCTACACAAAGAGCACATCTGACAAATATGCAGATTGATACTGATATCCCCATTGGTGCTTGACTCTCAGTAAACTTTATGGTACTTTAGGACCAGGTAGTGGCCAAAGAGAGGGTGTGATGAGAGAGTCAGACCATGAGAGAAGAAAGGATGGGTGAGGGGGCAGGGACAAGGGACGGAGGGCAAACACTTTGAAATCCGAACCAAACTTGAACAACAGTGCACTGTCCTCATACAGAGTGACAGTGATACATGAGCCAAAGAAATCAGTAATGATTCATGCAATCATTACAGCTTCATGGTGGGTGTCCAAGATTAGGCACACAAATTCAAGTTCCGACATAATGTGAAATACGGTCACAATGCCCCTTCTGTTGACTGCCTCCTTCTGAATTGTGATGTTGAATAATGACCAGAAAAGTGCTTTTCAAGAATACTATAATGTCACAGTGAATGTGACCTTTGACCTTTTGGATATAAAATGTTGTAACTTCTGAATTTTAATTCTATTAGACATTTGTGTGAAATTTTGTCATAATTAGTCTTTGTGTCACAGTGGGCTTGTCCTTTGGCCATAAAATGCTAATCAGTTCATCCTGCCAAATATAAAAAAGTTCCCATGGCGGTTTGCTAAGATATCTTATGCTAAAGACTTGGATGGATGGATGGATGGATGGATGGATGGATGGATGGATGGATGGATGGATGGATGGATGGATGGATGGATGGATGGATGGATGGATGGATGGATGGATGGATGGATAACCTGAAAACATCAGGGCTGTTGCATGCATTTTTAAAAGCCTTTTTAAATGCATTTGGTACATGATATATTCATTTGCATAGATCAACGGCATATCTCAATTTTAATATTGATGGAAAAAAATGATATTCATTACCCAGGACAGATGAACTGACCAACATACAATGCACAAATTATTTTACCTGTAATTTTGTCTGAGGGAATTGTCACAGGACAGGTTTCTGGCTGAAACACCTTTCTTGTGATATATTCATTCACAGCTTACAAATCTACTACATTAAACATAATAAGAAAACAGAGCAATTTTTTGATTCTGTAACATTATTCATCCTTCAAAATTTGATGCAAAACAGTCTTCCAAAATGATCACTCAAAGTCTAAAGAGGAGATAAATGAGTTCTCATAAATTATGAAAGAAGCATCTACTTTCAAGCCACTTCCAGTGATGCATATGTATCACACAGGACAAACTAGGAGCAAGGAAGACGTAAGAACAAAGAAGTGTATTTAAAATTCACTGCAAAACATTTTGATTATTTGGCTAATTGGTATGCTCACCTTTGCTTTGCTGTCTTGGGCTGACATGTAGCCAACACACATGCTCTCTGTGGTGTGACTCCATAGGAACTCCACTGTGAAAGAACACGGATATAAAGGTTAAAACAGAGTTAAAAAGAGAAAATGCATTAACACAGATATGTATACTGAATATTTTAAAATACAAAGCAGGGCGGGCTAGGATTAGCGGAGAGAAAGGACTATTTTACTAACTTAAAAGCTCAGTTTCACAAAGTAGACAGAAATTGGTAGCCATCTGCCAGAGGAGAACATTTGGCAGGTGACTCAATGTAGTAAACTTTGAGCATGCCCATTATCATGAAAATATAAGACTGGCAGTTTGTGACATAACTACAGAGGAAGGTAGAACCTGAGAGCTGAAGTGGAAACCCAATTACAGCATCGTAAGGATGTGGTTGACATGGTGCTTATTCTTGTAAATCAACAGTCCGCAGCAATCTGAGGTAGTCCAAACAGTCCATATAAAGCTTTAAACTGGCTCATTCCTCCCATATAACAGTCACTTCAGAACAGGTCATTTGTCATGGTGACATAATGCACAATACAAACTCACCAGTCATTTGCCATTCTGTTTACTTCCTCATCAAACTCTACTTTCTGCTGCCCTTCTCTGTTGAAGTGAGGATTTGATTTATTGTGTAGTATGTCAGAATTTGCACAAAGAGCAAAGACAACATTCAAATCCCGTAGTAAGTCCTGTGGCCCAAGCCTCACACAGAACTCAGTCAAATTCCGTGAAAAGTAGCTTTGCAAAAAGAAGGAGCATTCTCATAAGCTCCAGGTAAAGAAACCAGATCTGTCAATACAATCAGCCAAACTGGGCAGTATCCAGAAGGCCTCCGCTTGTCTAAAGATTAGTGGTTGATTCCATAGTGGGAGGTCTCTGTTTGAATCTGAGATGAAGGGTGTGAAACCAGAGCCTGATTGTGCAAGTTAAAACACAGACCACCTGCCAGGAAAGTCACAGTGCCTCCTCCCCCTCTTCCCATTTATCTAAGGATAGATTTATACATATTCACAGCCAAATCTTTGCCTACGATTATCTGTGGCGTGGAGCGCTGAGCGTGATCAGACTTGAAATTATTAACGTCTTACCCAAGATACCCTGAATATTTTGAGATGGCTGAGCTTCCACACATCTGCAGCACCGCAAGACAATTACCCCACCCAGAACACGATCTTCACTGGTCAGAAAGGGTGAGCCTGGGCACAGAAAGAAGAAAGCAGAACACTTGTGATGGCTAAATGTGGCATAAACACGGAAAAGAAATTTCTTGTTATTCAATAAAATATCTTATACTTAAAGTTCCCCACTATAACACACACAGGATATTACATGGGTGTTCTGATAACAAACTGAAAAATAGTAAATTAAAAATAAAAAACTGAGACAAAACTCAAGCCTTTAAAATTGAGGTGGTTTACGAGAAAAAAAAAATCTTTCTATTCAAGTTGTTTTTGTAGTCAAGTTAAACACCTGAAAGCAATTATTCTGCCTTGATGCATTTATTTATTTGGCAAACTGTTAAATGCAAATATTTCACCACTTTTGTGTGGGTATGATAATAATAGGTGAATGACAGGTAGTTTATTTTTTGAACTCACCACACTGCATGCACTACTGTAACATAATATTCCATTCGAAGAACAAAATATCAGACTAAATAGCATCCTTTCAAACAACAAAACAGAAAAATCACTGTGTGGAATGAGAACCTCTCTTGCTTCCTGACTAAATTTCAGAAGAGACAAACTTGAATGAGGTGTTGTTTATACAGAAAAAAAACATGGATTGGGTGATTAGTGTGGTGCAATAAAAGAAAAAAGGGCTCAGTTTGGAAAAGAACAAACTATAAACAGCTATAGCATGTCTTGAACTGTCTGAAAACAGCAACAAGCAAAAGGAAAACAAGTCCAAGTGGCGCATTTGATGAAAATATTGTGTCTGCATACCATTGTTCTTTTGTTGCATTTCACACAGATTTTGGTTCCATGTTGTAATGTTTCCTTCACACTATAAACACTTTTTTGTGTGTAGCCTGAACAACATTCACATAAAAGCCTGGTATTTGTTCTACATTTTAATAGAATTTTTTTGATAAACGTTCCATAATAACTCGTAACATCTTTTCATGTTGTAAATAAGAGATCAGTTTGATTCTGCTGTAATTATTTTGTCAACAGCAATAAAAAAATGGAACTATTGTGGAGAATCTGAGTATTTGTGTGTCTCTGTTTTGAAGATGTAACTATATGATTAGAGTTACTGCATTACACAATAACATCTGAGGATATCTGATGTTGGTTTGGTGGTTAAAGACAATCTCTTCAGAGAACCTGACATATCTTGGAAGCCACTACAAGAGTGGAAATCTCTCACTCAACTTCATCATTGGTTCTGCAACGGCAGAATTTATGGCTCTTTGTGTAACTTCATGTGCATTGTAAAAGAAACAACAGAAGTTTTAACTTCAGACTGACTTCATTCAGTCCGTCCTCGGTGTTACAGATATCCATGACAAAGCCAAACTGGGACAGACTTCTAAAGGAGGCCAGAACAAGGGAGAAACCACCACATGTTTCCACATGTCCTTTCTTCCTCTGCACTGAACTGTCCCAGTGGTCATTCCCAGGCGCAGCAAACTCAGTTAACTAGACTTTCTAAAACTGACCACTTCTGAGAATATGGCAAAAAATTACATCTTCACATAAACTCTCAACAAAAACAATTATGTCTTCCAAAATTATCTGTGGCTGTCAGCTATAATGTGTGGAACATCTGAAGGTCCTGTTTAAACAGTGAGAAGGAGCCATAAATCAAAAGCCGCCTCTTCTGATTCTGTTATTTCCAGCGTTTCCAGTTGTTTGCTCATTCCTTATGTTATGCAACATCTGTTTGTTTAATTCTCTCAATGTGTTTTTCACAAACACGCTCTTGGCTGACAAATCTGTGTGTGTATGGAAAGGAGTGGTAATCAGACTACATGTGGGCGACTCACTGATGAACTTGTTTTGCATAGCCTCCAGCAGTGCTTGGTGGGCATCTTCAGACTGCATTGCAGCAGAGCACTCACGTGCCAACATGGTGCGAATCAGATGCTCTCCACAGCCTGACAAAAGACACACGACAACTGAGTTAACTTTTAGAGATTGTAGCACACGTAGCCCAAACACTCTGGACAGGACACAGAAACATCAGACTTTCAAAACACTAGTTGTGTGTGGTAATCACATTTTGATGTTTAAGTGAATATTGAAGAGATTAAAATGTACAAACACTTCCTGGTTACCACTTACTATGCTTTGATATTGAAAACCTTTCAAAGAGATCACATTTTTCTAATACATCTGTTTATTAAGTTACGTAATGGAAAATATTGTGAAATTAAAGGATTTGGTTTTTCAGCTCATAAAAAAGTGCTACTGCAGTCATTCTGGCATGTTCTTCTAAATGTAATTAAGCTTTATTATTTCAGGTAACACTGACAGCACCTAGGGACTGCCAAGTACAGCTGCCTTGCTCAAGGGCACACTGACAGTAATTGTGGAGGGAGGGTTTGTGTTTTAGTTTTCCCTGCCCCGATCCCAGCTGGTCTGGGAATTTGAAACAGCAAACCACCAAGTATTAATTCCACTTCTGTAAACTGTGTGCTATAGCTGGCTCTCTGTGTAACTGCAGGGTGTGCATGCATACTTGCAACATGTATCACCACGACACATTTACGCATCATTTCTAATGTTAATAGGTTTTAGATTTACATGTCACCATAAAATGTATTTTTAGAAACAGGATTTTCCCTGTTAGGATCAAATGACTAAGTCAAAACATGATTTATTTAAATGTGAAGGGTAAACAAGAAGAGACAATTTGTATTCGACTGCCGTCCAACAGGAGAGTCAAGACATCAAACAGTAGTAGTGACTGTATGGTAAATGTTTGACTTATAATTTTACCTGTTTGTATGCCGAACAGATGAAAATTGCTGTATAGAATGTGTGTGTCAAGATGTGTGATTTTATCTATACTAAAACCTAATCCCCTAAATTATGTCAAGTAGTCTCCAGCTGACTCTATTTAGCACCTGAATCTCACTGATAGAGTCCATTTATGCAGCATGTGGTATATAGTCCAAAGAGAGAAAGTATTTTTTGAGCATTAAGGTAAACTAGGAACCATAAAAAAACATGAGAAGCCTGCACAATATCTCACCTTATCTTCTACCAGTTCCAAGTCAAACCATAGCAGGTGTGCTTTTTCATATCTAAGATAATATGCCACTTATTGCTTCAAGGTCTAACATCAAATGCCAACATCTTGCTGTTTCTAAGGAAAAGTCAGATACTGAATGCAGGCTGCATGTTTACCATGCAGTCTTTCTAAAATGTTCGGTTTGCCCATATGAAGGGGGAAAAAAGACAAGAAATTGAAAACAAAACACATCTGGCAAGAACTCCTGTGAAAACCCATAAAGGCTGAGGAATATAGCCTCATTGTTTCTGTAAACACAAATGAAGGCCCCATAAAAAATCAGGTAACTAAAACAGAACTGAATGCAGGTTGGTAACTGTGGAGACCAAACGCCTGGAGCAACTTGAAGTTCTTTTTTTAAGGAAAGCTGCAAGTTTGACCGGCCAAGTACTGTCCCTTTTGTACTGTGTTTACCATAAATCCCTCTGTCCAAAAGGAACTGAATATGATGGCAGCACAAATACACTTGAACTGGAACTGCAGTGAGAAGCCCAGACTAAAGCAGCAATTCACCAAAACAAAAATGCAAAAGAAAGAGGTCAACAAACATAGGCATGGTATGCAGAAACCAACGGAAGCAAGGGTAAACAGTGAATTTGTGAGTTGTTCTCTCACTGGCCACAGCAAAGCAAAGGTCAGATGAAGCAGTAAAACATCGTCCCGCATATTACAAAACTGATGAGAATGGAAGGAGAGGGAGGGTGTGTGGATGAGCAAAGTGTTGGTGAGGTGAAAGGCAGAACAAGTGACATTTAGGGTCGGGATGAAAATTATTGTTTTTCTGTTTCCTTTAGGGGGAACGCCTTTCATGTTAGGAAATTAAAAACAGGTGTTGTACTGGAACACACATTATGCTCTCCGAACCCATAAGGCTGGCTGTTTTTAAGTAACATCGAGGCAAAGCCACAATACAGGAGTCCAGGAAGAGGTAAAACACATAGAAAGAAAACATCTACACTACATCTACTTAGATAATCGATAAACGTAAATGATTACGAAGAGAATAGTCTTATATTGCTTGGTTAATGCAACAAATACAAGATGGACCCACTGAATTACGTCCGGCTCTATCACCTTTAAGTTGCTGACAACACACACCTTCAATACCAAAACTGGCATCGTGCTTGGTCATAGATAAAAATGAACCAAACAAAATTGCAGTTACAAAACCACGAGAACGCATTTAACAGCAACAACATTAAAACCACTGACAGGTGTAGTGAACAGTACTGATGATCTCATTACAATGGCACTTGTAAAGAGGCAAGATTTATTAGGAAGCAAGTGACCAGCCAGTTTTGAAGGTGATGTGCTGAAGGCAGGGTACAGGGGTAAGTACAAGTATCTAAGTGACGCCGACAAGGTCCCATTATGACTGCAATAACTGGGTCAGAGAATCTCCAAAGTGACAGGTCTCATGGGATAATCCCAGTGTGCAATGGTCCAAAGAAGGCCAATCAATGAAGTGACAACAGGGTCATGAGCATCAACAGCACATTGATTAGCGTGGGGAGCGAGAGCTGGCACATGTTGTCCAATCCCTCAGAAAAGCTACTGTAGCGCAAACCACAAAAAAAAAAAAAAAAAAAGCTCAAATTCCAGACCCCTGCCACCCACTGAAAGCACCTACAGTGGGTATGCAAGCATCAGAACTGGATGACAGAGCAACGGCAGAAGGTGGCAGAAGGCTGCAGCAGAATTATGGGAAGAAAGTAAGCTGGTGGGCACAGGTTGACTTCAAGAGCAATTTTCTGCTGGGAAATCTTGGGTGAAGGTATTCATGTACCTCGTCATAGGAACAATATTCCCTGATGGAAGAGGCCTCTTTCACAAGGATAAGAATGTTTAAGCATGAATTCAGGAACATGATCGAGAGTTAAAGTTGCTCACTTGGACTCCAAATTCTCTAGATCTCAATCCCATCAAGCATCTGTGAGAAGTGCTGGGAGAAAAAGAGTCTAATCCATAGAGGCCCTACCTTTCAACTTAGTGCTTAATACCAGAGGACATGTTCAGAGGTCTTGTGGAATCCATGCCTCGATGGGTCAGATCTGTTTGGCGGCACATGGGGGACCTACAAAATATCTGACAGGTGGTTTTAATGTTGTGGCCATAAAAGTAATGCTACATTAAGGCGGTTTGTTGTCATTTTTTGTTGCAGTGAAATGTACCAGAGGCCGACAGAACTGCCAGACAGAGGTTTACATTGTGGGTCTTTCTAAAGAGCAGATATCATACTGGGCCTTTGAGAACTACGGTTATGATATCAGTAAAAACTCCTAAGCAATGTTAAATAAATGGTTTGCATAACTGATTTTATTGTTGCACCACACTAAATGTCTCAGCAATTGTTGCGGATCATATATTCAAGTGAGCTTTAGCGCAGTGTAAAAATGTGCAAAACGCTTAGTCGTCCAAGTACATACAACTCAAGCTTCAGCCTGTCCCATCGAATCAGCTCATCTGCACTGAAATGCATTAGGCTACACATCCACATCAAAAGGTTTTTAATGTTCCCCAGAAGCCATGTCGCAGATGTCTACGCATCTTAAAGAAGTGGGCTAATATAGCCCCGCATTCAAAACCAGACAGCTCACAATCAGCAATGTTGCCTTCAGCTAAAACAGGCACATATTCTCATTTCTGGAAACATCAAGGCATGGCTGTATATGTTGTATAGATATGTTCAAGAAGAATGCAACTTGTTTTCAACTTGGCAGATTGACCCTGAAAGGAAAGGATGTCTTTGTCCTAATGGCTTTATTAGTTTAAGGCCGAAAGAGCCAGGGCTTACGGATAGTGTTAGAGGTTTAAGACAATGCTGACAATCACTCTATTAAGTCAATTTCTGCCATCTGAAATAATACTATGTCAAGTGTACATGTCACCATCTTTAGCCCTATGGAAGATCTGTGTTTCATTAATAAAAACAGCTGCTCTGAAGAGCTGCTTTTCTGTCATGATGCTCTTATATTCATGAGATATTCACTTATAGCTGCAAAATATCCTCACAATGAGCTTCATTATCTGCTGTAGCTGTGAGTTCATCCAGACATTTTAGGTAATTTTTGCAGATGAAGTTGAAGGGCACTTTCTCTTATTTTTCATCAGTTTAGTGCCTTTGTTGTACCAGAGAATTGTGGAATAATAAAAAGCTTATTGCCTTATTACCTCTGATTTTCTGTGACAAAGTATGAACAACATTTAACAGTTTGTCAAATCTTAACAGTAATAAACTGCATTATTTTAAAACCTCTTAAAACATACATTTATCCAGAATTGATGATGGCCAGCTACTTGATCTCCAAGCATGTGTGTATGCATTTTTTTTAAATTGTTACCATAACACAAAATACTTAAGATATAAAAATACTGTTTGGACTTTAAAGAAGCATCTTATAGCTGATGTAATTGACAGGTGTAACATCAGTCATTTATATGCACAAAGATATTATTTAAATCTAGATGACTGCACTTTGCAAATTTGCCATTTTTATGCTGCACTCCCAGCAGCTCTCCTTCTATCATATCTACAACAGGTGTCCCATGTCACTGCAAATCCACAGAGCTTTGCAATGCACCTGGCATGCAGCTGACTAACAAAGAGTAGAGTATGATGACTCAATCAGTTGAGGAAGTGACTGATGAGAATCACTCAGCAGGAACGGTTGGAGGTCATTGGAAAGTATTATCGGGCTTTTTGAAACCTGACTCACTGGTGCTGATTCATATCATCACAAAAACAAAAGGCGGGCTGGTGGTAAACGGTAACAGCAAGAGGAAACGTTACACAAACATACACACATACACAACAGCAAAGTCAGTTGTAGAGATGGTGCTGGTATACCTGAGGTACTCACTGCTGTAGAGTAAGGGTTCATATTACAAGCATTTTCAGCCCAGCAGCCACATCCATAATGAGCAGCCTGAGAAAACAGAAAAAGAAACTGAAAAAGGCTTTTTCTTTTGTTTTTGCTGTAAGTATCATACAGTGATGGATTTACAGTACTGGCTGAGGTAAGCCAATTTATATTTCTACATCTTAAACCACTCCAGAACAGCAGGCCATACTAACAGCTCTGTTGCTCAGAGTTTCAGTTTTCCTAACATCAGGAGTGATGATTAGGTGAAGGCAGTAAATCCTACTGATTCATTCACTCACTTTAGCCCCATGTTGTTGTTGTTCTCCCAGTTAAGCTGCTTTTAATAGAAACTCATGACTCAAAGTAAAAGACTTTCTGCATAAAACTGTTTCACCAGATTCTGCGTTAACACCACAAAACAGAGCCCCAGTATA
The DNA here is from genome assembly GCF_021347895.1 of Acanthochromis polyacanthus. Taxonomy (NCBI): domain Eukaryota; kingdom Metazoa; phylum Chordata; class Actinopteri; family Pomacentridae; genus Acanthochromis; species Acanthochromis polyacanthus. The sequence continues at coordinate 16,030,817 of NC_067127.1, read as the reverse complement.
TAATTAAATGAATCTGTAGCAGGTTGAGTCGTTACTTTACAATATCTGAGTTTAGATTAGTTCTATTAATTACATCAAATAGTAGCGACAGCAAAGAGAAACACAAGGGATGGGGAACACAAAGCTGGGGGAGGCTTCTTTGGTACAGCTGCTGGCTGAAAACTCCAATCTGCTGCGTTCAGTCTTTCTAAAGGCCCATTGATCCATTTAACTATCAAAATTCTCAAAGCACAGAACCCTGGCAAATTATCTCCTTCTAAGTTGTTAGTGGCTAATTTGTTGGCAAGAAATTAACTGTTTCCAGCCTCAATCTTTCCACTTGCTAGTGTTGCATTTCTGACTGGCTATTTGATAACACAAAAAGGAAATCCACAATGCAAAGTGATTCTGACATTCGGACATCTTTCACTCGCCTGTCTCAAAAAACAAATCAGTCATTACATTCCGACTCTATTATTTTTCTCACTAGCTCCATCAACAGCAAATGAAATCACACACATCTCAAGCAGCTTTTATGTTTGTAAACATATGAGCTGTATCTGGAATGACTGACAAATGTGTGTATTTTCACTGTGAGTTTGCCAATTTCACTATCAGTGGATTTCCTCAATCTGCTTCAGTAGGTAGGGAAATAATAATACATCCAATGCACAACGGCTTTCTTTTGCTGTGCTTTGGTCCTGAGCTGTTGGACGTTCCATTGCTGTCAGCAGTTATTCACTAACTTTCTGAAGTGTTTCCTGTATGTTGCTGAATAGGCATTTGGTATGTACTGCTACCTGAAATTGTCAGCATTTCAATCCGCACAGAAACAGTAAGTACACACTTTTAAATCCGTAAAATTAGAATGAGTAGTTTCAGATTTTGCACCAGTGATTAGATCTTCCAGAGGCCATTGCTGCTTTCTGCATCCACAAGTACAAGTAAATACATAGATGTCAACCTACTGCACAACTATGGAATGGAGGCCTACTAGTGGACTACAAAGACACCAGAAAGTAGCCCTAAACAACAACTAAGCATCTGCCATGTGCACAGCTGTCTGCATCCACAAGGGGGTACAATCAAGGCTACAGAGAGTGACAGCTGGAAGGTGTCTTATTTAAACCTCTGGCATTGAAGGCCTGGTGTTCTCTTTGCTACTGAAGTGAGTTGGGTGTCATCATGCCAAGATCTAAAGAGATCTCTGAGGTCTTGGAAAAAATCTTGTGGGTGGATGTAGGTCTGCAAAAGGACTTCAAAAGATCTCCAAATGACTCAATATAAATCATTTGTACTTATTTTTTCACAAGTCATATCAAATTATCCTCAAACAACAGGTCCAATAATTTGATAATAGATCTTTCTCCTTAGATTTCAGATACTTTAAGCAAGGAAAAGAGCACTAGCTGCAGTTACTGCAAGCAGCATATCATTAGAATTTCACAGAAAGCGCATGTATGGCCTTTAGAGAAATACAACAAAAGACATGTCTACAGTTGAAGTCATCTCGAACCAAAAACATGATTAATCTTTCATGGAGTTACATACAAATGTATCATTTAAAGAAGTGAATAAAAACTTGGACAGAGAAAAGGGAGAAGAGGACCTCAGTACCTGGCCAACCCTGCCTGGATGTTTCATAGCCAGACCTCCGCTGGACACTGCTGCTGCTACATTCCCTTCCAGGTCGACCACAACAGCTCCGACTGTGTCGAGGCACCCTGAGCCATTTTCCTACATCGCAGTAAGGAAAAGAGTCACATGAACCGAAAACAACATACATTAATGAACATCTTCAACTGACATTTTTTAAGTAAAATTTTCAGGCAACACAGAGGAGGAATATAAGCATTCACATTTTCAACCACAGATGTCATCTTTGACTAAAAATGTTGCCAAAATGAAGACAGCACTGCATGAATTTATGAATCACTCTTCTGTGCCCTTCATATTTCATAAAAAAAAGTGCTGCTGTAATTTCAATCAGCTGCTTCCTTCTCTGATTGCAGTTTTTGTTGGAAGTGATTTGTTTGTGAACCATCATGAGTCAGACTGCATGATAAATAGAGTTCTACGGGGTAAATGTGAAAATTGGCATTATGATACACCATCAGGACTCCACTTCTAGCAGAAACTGAAGATCTTGATTAAACCTTGGACTAAAAAGGCAAAGTAAAAAAAACAAACAAAAAAAACAATGCAACAGTGTTTCTCATCTGTCTTGTGCTCCCCTAAATCAGCCCAGTCTCCAGGCCTCTGAGGCCAAAAAGAACCCGAGCCAGCTATTCTGAGATGCTACAAAGCCCATCCTGTCATACTTTATCAGCGTCTTCAAATGAAAAATCTACAGGAAATAATGACTGTAAAACTCAAGGATATCTTTTGAATTGTATTAATATGCTTTAGATTTCTCTGAACACCACTCTGACTACACCATCAGGAGACAGGTGCTTATATTGCGCTAAAATAAAGAATGGAAAGATTTTATTGCTTGGCAAAAAGACAGGGGCATAAAAAGAACACCGTGTATGAAAATTAAAACCAGGCTGCAATAACATTTTGTGGTGAACCTCGTCTCTAATATTCTCCCTTGATACAAAATGAGGTTATTTCCTATGAACTGGCTGTACATGTCAGCAGCTGAGGAAAAATGAAAGGCAAAGTAAAATACAGTAAAATTGTGAACATGGCATGCCTGCGAATAGCCACTGTTAGAGTGTCGGTTTCCAACTAAGTGGAAGTTCAAATGCACCAAAGAGCCATGTATTAATCTTAAATAGGTCAGGCATTTTTGAGTAAACTTGTAAGAGACAAATGAAAACAGAGGACAACTCAATCTTTTAACTGTCTTTAAGTGAATTAGCCATTTGACACTAAAATCAATCTTTGAATCATACATCACCTAAATCAACAAACAGACCATCTCAGTTGTTAGTCTTTCTTTTAATGTATATATCATTAATATTGAGGATTGATGTAACTGAACTACATAAACCATAATACGATTCAAAAACCAGTCTAATGAAGCATATCGGGCTGTGGTCATTTACGCGTTTCACTCCATTTAACAGAATTCACATATGAACCAAGATAAACTTTCCCACTCTATTCTGTGCTGCTCCGGTGAGTTTAAAGCAGAATGAGTTTGCTCTCAAATGCTTTCAGCTCAGAATGTCATGAGGCCACTTTCTAGTCGTGCTGCTCAGGGCAATGAAACTCTGCACTAACTCTTGTCAACACCCTAATCCTTTCTTGGAACTGTCCGTACAACTCAGTAATGCCATTTCCTTTGATAACTCGGTGAGAACGTGAAATTGTATCTATCAGAATTTGTCTTGATGTCCTGGTTGTGAAGTCTCCGACAAGTGCTTCCTTGTAGGACAACCAGCAAATAAAAGAAAGAACACCAAATTGCACTTGTAATATTCAGCCTTTTGAATTCAGTTTGACATCATATATTATCATGCATGACTGCTGGTTTAGAATCTGCATACAAAGCTTCACGCATGAAAACCTGATTTATGGACCATGCAAATTTCATCACTACTGATAGCCTCAGTAGACCAAGTGATGCAGTCGCATGCATTTTGAATAGAATTGATATGAATGAAATGCCATTTGCACTATGTAACAGCCAAAGAATTATGACAGCATCAGCATTTAGATTGGTTTCCTGTACGGCTCGCTGTCCCCAAACAATCCCATCTGCTATTGTGTCCAAAATCATTTGGGACAAAGAAGTTTTGATTTACAGAACAAGAATAACTGTAGAAACCCTTCCTAGCGCAAGAAAAACAGCCCTGTTGCCACAAGATGTAAAGAAAACGAAAAGAGAGATGGATAGAAACTGAGGTAAAATCAACACAAGTAAAGCTCAGACAAGAATTCACTCAATGCAGAGAGTTACCGAGAGGGTTCAAAACAAATATTCTTGGCATTGTTTCTGCTAGATCAGTGAGTAGCAAAACCTGCCAACTTAATACAACCAGGTGTCTTATTCTGCTTTTATTATTGTACCGAGATCAGGGGTTGTATTTTAAGTTAGGATACCTACTCTACTGTTCAAAAGTTTGAGGTCACGCAGACAATTTCATGTTTTCCATGAAAACTCACACTTTTATTCATGTGCTAACATAATTGCACAAGGATTTTCTAATCATCAATTAGTCTTTCAGCACCATTAGCTAACACAATGTAGCATTAGAACACAGGAGTGATGGTTGCTGGAAATGTTCCTCTGTACCCCTATGTAGATATTCCACTAAAAATCAGCTGTATCCAGCGACAATAGTCATTCACCCCATCAATAATGTCTTGACTGTATTACTGATTGATTTAATGTTATGTTAATTGGGAAAAAAGCTTTTCTTTCAAATATAAGAACATTTCTAAGTGACTCCAAACTTCTGAATGGTACTGTATGTTCTCTTCTTGCTTTGGACAGTAACTAGGCAGTTTGTGTAAGTGATGTCACAACTAACAGCGAGAAAAACATTTCCTAAGTGCTGTTTAGCATTTCGTGTTCTGTGCTGTCGATAGTTCTAAGGTTCTGAGGGAAACGCTGATCTTTGTGACAGCCAATGGGACAGGAGGGTGGTGGGTCATGTTACATGTAGGCACATTATCACTTTGTTATTGGTTATTAAATGGTATAAACTTGTGAATTTAATTGTAGTTTAGGCTGTATGGATCTCAATGTTTCATCAACAACAGATTTCTGAAACTTCTAGTTTTCTGAGGACTTTGTTAAGCACAAATGATACCCCTTATCATATCTCAGCACCTTTGTAGCAGCTGTGGGATGAAGAAAGACCAGGATTTGTTCACTGAGGAACACTACCTCTACATCAACAGGAAGGGATCCATTCTCAGCTGAGGAAGAATACACTTCTTTCCAATAAAATTAGCATTTATATTTCAACTGAAAACACTGAACTCACATTTTCACTTGATTGTCGTCTTTTCTTTGTCTGATTTTGTCCTGTGTCCATCTTCTCCGCCAGCTCCATCTTTCGCTTGTTCCTCTTGTATGCAGACAAACTGAACTCTGGGTACAACAACATATTCTTGTTCTACTGCATCCACATAAATCAATGTAGGTCTTCAAAATGTTTTTTCTAAGTATCTGAGGTCAGTTTTGCAACTACAGAAAACAAATTTGTTAGATAATGGATATTTGTGAATCAGTGCAAGAGTACTCACTGGTGGCCATTTTTTCTGAAGGGCATGGTGGTATCCCATGGCTGACTGCCCAGTCATGTGCTCCTCGCCCCACTAAAAAGCTGACAAAAGAAAAAAAATTAACAAGTCGAAATAGTCGTATTAACGCAACATTAATTATTAACCATGATAATCACCAGGGTGGTATTCTGCCAGCTGATAGTTTCCCTTTCTGTGCTTCACTCAGTAGACGGTTTGCAACTAAGACTGGGTTCTTAATACCTGCAGGAAAAGTCAGAATTATCACAGAGCTGGCAGTTCAGGTAAAATGATGGTATTTCAGCGGAAACAAATCAAGATACTGAACTCGTACTTAGATTACGCAAAAACATAGCACATAATGGAGAAATAATGGAATTAAAAAAGAGGAGTCTTCAAAACATTTTTTCTGCTGCCAGTCAAGTTCCATAGGACAGCTGAACAGCACACAGCTTTGATTACTTGTAAAATCTGTGTTGACATTGTGTTTATCAAACTTTATTTTGTTTATTTTCATAGACATTGCCCATTTTTCTGCCATTGTTGTAGAGGCACAGCTAAGAACAGTGGGCTGACTATTTAAACATATCTTGCAGTATTCTGAGAGCTTATGAAAAGCACAGGTTGGCAGGTACACATTTTATATCGAAGCCAAACAACTTTCATTCATCGTGTCCAAATTATATGGTTAACATCATGCAGATGTGGTAACAAAAACAATCTGTTGTCTTTTGGACTACATGGTAAATGCCCGCTTTCACCTTCTGGCTGTTGTTTGGAATAAATTATGAACTCTTGCAAATAAAACAAATAAATAAATAAACTCTTTTTTTGAAAGTCTTAAAGGAAAACACTCTGCAAGTATACTGAGCTGTTCATATTAACAGCACTTTTTGGTCGTCCTCCCAGGAAAAATTGGGTGGTCCCACAGCATAGGGATTTACGATGGCAGTCGTTCTGAGAAAGTAAGTAGGTAAAACATATAAGTGATAAAGGCTTGACTCTTTGGTCCAGGTGACTGAACTTCAGGGCCACGGCAACATCACAGTATTACAGAAGTATCAACACATGTGCAGTAACTCACCACTAATGGCTCCTACGGCACCAAAATGCAGTGACTTTCCATCCATGATACTGGCATCACATTCAATTTCCCCCGACAAATTAAGGTTGGAGCCCATGCCAGCATTTGTAAATGGAGAGTCCTGAGAACAATTAAAACATACAGACTCTGGGATAAAACAATATCTGTGATGAGTCATACTGTCCATTTTAATATGGTGAGGACAAGCCATTCTCTTTCAGCTGAACCATGGCAAAAAAGGGTCACTAGCTTGCCGTATCTTATGTAACAACCCAAATGAATGTGCATGTTTTTTTGCTTTAAAAACTACTTTTAAATAACTCTACTAAAGAAAATAATGACCAACCAAATTTGAATACAGGACGAGGAACAGAGAAAAGACAAGATATAAAGATATACTAACATTTTGCAATATTCTGAACCAAAATTGGTGCTTAGGAGTGACTTTCTGTAAAACAATTACAGAGTACATAAGAGATTTCTCTCTATGTTTAGTTGCTAATGGGTTTCTTTCTAAGAAATGTAGCTGCTAAATAGTATCTTCACATATGGGTCACAGCAAAAGTGGAATAAGATTTCGATATATTCAATTTAAAGGGGGTAAATACTACCCGAGTCATGTATTTCACATTTTATATTTTGAATTAATTGATATTACTCTGTAGAAATCTGTTTTTTCTTTGGCATGAATTTGACATCTTTTTTGTACATTTTTGTCAGAAAGCCAGATTAAATTAACCACAACTTAATGCTGAAAAGCATCAAAAGAAGAAAACTTCTAAGGGGGGTGAGAGCTCTTTATACAACCCCTGGCAAAAAATTATAGAATCACCATCCTTAGAGGATTTTCGTTCAGTTGTTTAATATTTTTTCCTCTGCTTGATCTAAAAAAAAGCAGTTGTGACTGACTACTGACTGAAAACAATGTTTTTATTTTTTAAAAATGTTTCTTAAGGTCAGACGGCTGGCATTTTAAATAAAAAGCTTTGTGACATGTCTGTGATTTGCTTTTATTCTACAAAATTAAACAATTGAATGAACATCCTCCAAAAGTGATGATTCCATAATTTTTGCTCGGGGTTGTAGGCATTAAATGTACTATATGTACACTAACATATAAAGGTATGGGGTCACTTAGAAAAATCCTTATTTTTGAAAGAAAAGCAGTTTTGTTTAATGAAGATAACATTAAATCAATCAGAAATACAGTCTAGACATTGTTAATGTGGTAAATGACTATTCTAGCTGGAAACGGCTGATTATTAATGGAATTTAGGCCCATTTCCAGCAACCATCACTCCTGTGTTCTAATGCTACATTGTGCTAGCTAATCATGTTGAAAGGCTAACTGATGATTAGAAAACCCTTGTGCAATTATGTTACCACATGAACAAAAGTGTGAGTTTTCATAGAAAACATGAAATTGTCTGGGTGACCCTATACTTTTCAACGGTAGTGTATATGTTATATCTACCTTAAAAATGCCAGTGCTTGCCATCTGCTTTGCTCTGTATCTTTTGAAACTGCACAGATAAGTTAATCCGAATCTTTATTCCAACCCGGTACTGAGGAAAATCCCTCTATGATCATCCAGCAGGATGTGCGCACATGCATCAGAAGCTGGAGCAGAATGAAGCTGTCTTGGACAAACACGAACACATGCTGAAGAACATTTTTTATCCTCACTGAAGGTTTTTTGGATGCTGTCTTTTAAAGTCCCATCTGAGCCTGTTTTGCATGATGTAGATGAGGTGTTACTAAATACTGAGTTAATAAATGGTGACTCTATATTATAAACCCAGGATCATAATCACCAACCTCAAGTTCAACCAGTGCTGCAGCCACTGCTTCCACTGCAAGTGCCCCAGCTTTGAGCTGGTCCACAGCCTGGAAAAAAAGAAGCAAAAGACAGTCAGTGGATATCGGTTTGAGTAGCTTTTAGGCCTAGAATATCTAGATTCTCAGATTCTAGCTTGTTTAAAATGAATATGATCTGTTTTCTTTACTCATAGTAAACAGTAAAGCGAATATCTTTGGGCTGGGGACAAAATACAACATTTGGACTTCCAGAAACACTGATTTTTCTCTATTTTCATTTTACATACAAAATACCACATTAATCAATAGACAAAATAACAATAGAATTCATTATTAGTTGTAGCTCTAAAGTATAAGCAGTTATTTCTACTCCATACATGGTGCATCATATTTTTCTATTTCATCATACAAAATATATATTCAATCAGATAAATCCTGATTTCCATTTTTTTTACAGAATCATTCATGTCATATAACATGGTGCCTCCCTGCGTATGTGAGAAAAAGAACACAGGAAGCAAAACAGTTTTAACATTGACAGAAATGATTGTTGGCAAGCGAGCAAAAGGCCCATTTAAAAAATGAACTATTTATCTGTAATGCAAAGTACTGCATCCTGTGGAAACTAGCACACCTCATTACCCATCTAACACTGTACTTATTGTAAGTAATAGTAATGGCAGTGCTTTGGGGTTGTTTTAAGTTTTGGTAAGGATGGAAGGAGCAATGAATGAAAACAAAGCATAAGTACATTCTTGAAAGGAACCGGAGTTAAAATGCTAAAAAACAAAGACTTCTCTTCCATGAACAAATGGTCTTAATGCTGCCAAATGAAAACTGGAACAACTTCAAAACAACAACTTTAAAGCGCTTGAATGGTACAGCCAAAAACAAATTGGAATCCCACTGAAAATATACAGAATCACAGCTGTTCACAGATGTTCCCCACCCAACCTGATCCAAAATTAACAAACATCAAGAAAATCCCCAATATCTTTATTTTTGAAGATAAGGATTATTCCAAAAAAGATGCGAGTTTGTAAAACATTATGTGTATTAAATAAGACAGTTTAATATTAAAAAATAGGCAGCCTTAACACTTTTTGAAGACCCTGGATATAACATCATCATCTGTAGAAATGTAGTGAGGGATGTTTGCTTATATGACTTGCACATACAATATTTGGCCGTTTTTAGTTACCACAATTATAAACAAGTCAGAGCAACTAAACTGCAAACCAGTAGATTGACTAAATCAGTCGACTGCATGTATGGATGAAAGCATACTTATTAAATATTTACACAAATGAAAATAACATGTATTGTCTGGTTTCTACAGGGATCTCAACAGAATATTTAGGCCTAGGATCTTCTCAGCACCAACATAGTTTTTGTAAGTTTAGCCTCTACATTGTTGAAAAAAGCCCTGAAATGCTACTTTGTGAACACTGTCAATCTGCTGTTGTTTTGCATTCAAAAATTATTTAGCAGAGTAAATACTATCAAATGCCAAATTATTTAGATTGAAAAAATATATTTACTGTCATTACATAAAAAATAAGACTGATGATGTTGACAGTGCAAAGTTATGTTGCTTGTTTTCACAAATACAACCGTTATAGAAAGTCTTCACCTCCCTTGAAGATCCAAGGATTCAATATGGCTTTCGTGGTAAAATGAATACAGGTTTCTACAAATAAGTGTCAATTGATTAAAGACATCCATCCATCCATTCTCTTTACACTGCTTTATCCTCACTAGGGTCGCGGGGGGTACTGGAGTCTATCCCAACTGACTCGGGCGAAGGCAGGGACACCCTGGACAGGTCGCCAGTCTGTCACAGGGTTTGATTAAAGACATACAAGTTAAAATAGGTGATTGCATAAGTATTCAGCCCCTTCAAGTCATTATTTACTAGATGCATCTTTGGTCGCACTTCCAGCATTGAGCCTGTGTCAGGAATCGTGAGTGAACAGCCCTTTGCAAGTCTAACCACAGATTCTCAATTGCTTAGGCGCATTGTCTTGCTGGAAAATAAGTTTTTTCCCAAGTTGCAGTTTTCTTGCAGACTGCATCAGCTTGTCCTCCATGATTTCTCTATACTTTGCTGCATTCACTTTACAAGCCATCCAGAGCCTGCTGCTCAGAAGCACCTCCAAATCATGATGCTGATACCACCATACTTCAAAGTAGGGATTGTGTGTTTGCCTGGTTGCGCAGTGTTTGCTGCCTGCCAAACATAGTGTCTGATGGCCAAAAAGCTAAATTTTTGTCTCATCAGATCAAAAAAAAATAATCATTCTCCTCTATCTGAGCTTTTTTTCAACAGTGGCTTTCTCTATACAACTCTCCCATAAAGCTGGAGAAGAACAATCAGCAGTTGCTGTATGCACAGTCTCTCCAATCTCAGCTGCTGAAGCCTCATAGGTGTCTTGCTGGTTTCCCTCACTGGTCACCTAAACAAGCAGCCACTCAGGTTTTAGGATGGCCAGCTCGAGGCAGATTTTCACGTCTGCCATATTTTTAATGACGGATTTAATTTTACTTCAAGGGATATTCACTGACTTGGAAAGTTTTATTGTCCCCATCGCCTGACTTATGCTTTTCAAAAACCTTTTTACTGAGTTTCTTAGTGTTCTTCTGTCGATGAAGCATCGTTACAGCAAATAGTACTGATTCACCAGTGACTGGCATCTACTAAACGCTGACTTCACGGGGGTGAATAATTATGCAGTCTTCTATTTTATATTCAGCATTTTTAACTTTACATTGCAGAAATCTGTTTTCACTTTCACATTAAGGGACTTGAAAAGAAAATAAACTCTTTACGGAAATCCAAATTAAATCGACACAATTCGATGTTGCAAAAAAACAAAAGGGGAAAATTTCCAAGGGGGTTGAAAACTTTTTACAGGCAATATATGCATGCAGTTTGCTATGACAATGCTTATAAAGTAAACTTACTCGCTGGCAGGCTCTTTTGCACACATGCTTGTACTCCTTGGCCTTAGATTCTGAATGGTATCCAGCTCCTAAAAGGAAAAAACAGAAAAAAGGCTTGACCATTCATAAAGAGAGAGTTGACTTTCTCAAAGAAGGAAAATATATTGAACTAAAATATAAACACAGCATATGATATTTTATTACATTCTTTCCATTCTTTTTAATATAAGGGAAAGAGTATTTGTTGCTCCAACTCACAACATCTCTACATCTGATGGACATTATGAAACAACAAAGCACACACAGCACTGGAAATGATTCCGACCAGATCAAAAGTGGAAGCATACATCAGAAATCACAAGTCAGTAACAAGTATTTCCACCATTTGCGTTACGTTGTGCCACACATCTGTGACACATAGAATTAATTAGGTTTTTGTTATTGGATTTCAGAATGTTGTCCCATTCCTCTAGAAGGGCTCAATGAAGCTGGCCGACATTTTGTGGGATATGTCCATCCAGAGCAGTCTGACGCGATTTTTTAAACAACAAATGGTGGCGCTGCGGACATTCAAGTGCCCCTAAATGACATACAGGCATTCAGCATGCAAATGGACTGTTCTCATCTTTCTCTTTCATCTGTGGCATTGTGTCATTTGAATAAATCTGCATTTAAAGGTAGCCTTTTCTAATCACCGTTCAAAGGAGGGTCTGTGTACTGGTCATGCCATCTGGTCATCGTATTTTAAAGCCGCACCTGACACCTGAGTGTGGATTACCTTAATAGTGGAGGACTTGTCGCCAGTTGAACAGCTCAAAAATATTTGGAGCACAGTTGGCTTAATTTAACACTTTACCAATCAAAACAATAGAGATTTCTAACTGTTACTTTAAATCCCAAAAAAGAACAGTGTTTGCATGCTGTGCTTATATTTTGTTCAATTTGTATATGGATAAGTAATGTTACAGTGCACCATGGACGCACTAATTCCAGCAATAAATACTATAAACTGTGTTTCCCTAATTCTGTTTGTTAATTATGATGTGTTCTTACCTGCATGCACTAAAACAAATCCGCCCACACCTTTTGGCTTCTGATTCTTGCTTGATTCCTGTATTTTGGACCAAGAGTTGGTCAGGGGAGAGGAGGGTTGCTGCTCTTCAGCAGAATTCATTAGACTTTCCATAACCCCTGCATAACTTGACAAGCCTATCATTGCCTATCAGACAGTGGTATAATAATCATTTTGATGGCACACCTGTGACAGGAAAGGGGATACAAACATTAACATTCAGGAGTAATACATAGCAAAAGATTTTAACGTTAGTGATGGACAATACGCAGAGAGGCTCTCAGTTACGAACCACTTAGACAAATGGCACTATTATTGTACCAACACTACAGTTTCAGCGACAATGTATATGCACATTCCGAGTTCTTGCAATACATGCATTAATAAGAAATCAACTTTCTCAGTGATCAGAGTTAAAGAGAATTCAAGCACTAACTCGAATAAAAAAATGCACTTAACATTTACCTTGCAGCTATCAAAGACATGATATTCATCGTCCTGAGCCATAATCAAAGATCAAAGGTTGCACATAACATAATGACATTATCAATATCGTTAACGTAAGTTTACGTTATCAGCAACTTTCCAAACGACTGCTCTTGTTAATATACCATCACAGACGTCAATTTTAACTTCGCGTTATCAAACTGGCGCTATTCACTTAACGTTACGTGTCTGTTTGATGAATAAAAAGTACATGACAGGCACATGAGAACAGGTAAGTTATTTCTAGTCAAGCTAGCAGCCTTGTGTTTTCGTTAGCTTGTTAGCCACCAGCTGGCTAACACACCAACAAAACAGTCCCAACTTACAGTTTTCCCTCCTCTCCTATCAGCGACAGCAGTGCCCGCTAAGCACGACGTTACCCGACATGTGTCTAATAAATATGAACACTAGCTGAGCTCATAAATGTAACTAGGACAAACTTTGTTGTCACACACTTTCATTCCTCTATGCTAGCCATAGCAAGTTAGCTAAAGCTGACACAAGTACTTCCTGGTTCAGATACACGTTGCTAAGGAAGCGCGTGCAGTGCAAACATTGATGCACGTGGACGAAAAAGCCCGAAATAATATTGGAGAAAAAAGAGAAGAGTACGGTTACTGATGCTGTAAGAAAGAAAGAAAGAAAGAAAGAAAGAAAGAAAGAAAGAAAGAAAGAAAGAAAGAAAGAAAGAGGATGGGGTAAATGCAAAACTTTATAAATCTAAAAAATGAAGACGAGATTAAAATGTGTCATCATAAATGCATAGACAAAAACAAATTTAAAAATAATTTTACCTTTGTATTATTTCAGATGAGATTTTGATAAACAGCCTCTGTCATGATTTTACACTATAGCCAAAGCCAGTTAATTGACTGTTGAGCTCGAATTAAATTAATCAATTAAATGCTTTATGTAATGAATTAATATTTAATTAATAAAGCTATGAAAATTTCAGGATTTTTTCATGCAGACTTGATAGCCAAAACATATTCTGAGTCACCACCTTTTCTTCATTTTCTTTTGTGTGTGTGTGAAAACAGTGTTTTCTTGGCCATGTTGTTGTTACTGAAAAAAGTAAAAGTGCAAAAAACGTTGTCCCCACAAGGATAGGAATACACTGTGTGTGTGTGTGTGTGTGTGTGTGTGTGTGTGTGTGTGTGTGTGTGTGTGTGTGTGTGTGTGTGTGTGTGTGTGTGTGTGTGCATTGTATGTAATAATAGATAATAGACAATCCAAACTGAATTATTATTACTTGTGAATGCCTAAGAAAAGAGAATTGTTAGATAATAAGAACACAGTCATCTTGCTGCTTAATGAACAGGGATACAGTTGTCAATTTCAATCTTAATAAGGAAACAGTACGGCTCTACAAGGAACTGCAAAGGAAGAGAAAAATGTGGGCACAGTAGTCTAATTATTATTTAAAAACTCCATATTTTGTTGGAGGTGAATGGATACAGTATGTGTTTATGGTGCTTTATGGCTAAATACTGGAGCTATGTCGGAAATTCATTTCTCCATCACTCACATGTATGAAATGACATATGAAAACAAACCCCAGGTTGAAAAAAATGAAATTCCCCTTTAAGAAATGCATATATTTGTTTTTCATTTATTTTATTAACTCAGGACAAAATGTTTCCCTGGATTATTTGCAGAGTATGTTATGAACAGTTTTCACTTTCTATTATTTAGGTACCTGTACTGACATCACTATAATAGACAACATTCAGAAAGCATGTATCTCACCTTCCAAGCAGTTGGAGTTTAGCAAAAAGAAAGGCCTGTGTTTTTAGAATTTAAATTGCAAATATAATGAACTACATTTAAGGAGAAACTTTGGTAAATACAGCTTACGGTATTATTATGCTTGTCAGTCATAATACTACATTACTTTGTGAGTTTGATTTGTCAATTGAGACAAGCTGCACTGATTTGTGTGGAAATTCTGTGATAGATATTAGTTTAACATATTTACTTTCTCATGACTGAAGGACTGTGATAACATTTGCACAACTTACATTTTCACAGTTGGCTGGCTGTCTTGTTATAACATGAATTGAGTTGGTATACCTCATTTTCTCAATGAAAGCTCAGCATTTATTTGTTCCTGTGGCACTTCCAGTGAGCCAACATACATAATATCCTCAGATTGAGTACAATGATCATTAATATTAATAATTACACCTATATCATGTCCGCAGACCATTGACTGTAGACAATAAGGAAACCGAGGCTCATGTCCCCATAATATTTTTACAACTGATTTCCCACTTTATGACTTTGATTATTGCTGAAAAATGATTACAACAGAACAAGCTGTTTGTCTTGGATTCTGATGTGGCAGCACCAAAAAACATTGACAATTTTTTAGCAAAAAGAAAAGCTCTCTCATAAGGACGTTCACAGTCGTAGATGCACACCAAGACTGCATCACTCCTGGTTCAAGCTGTTGGCTGGCATCCTCTCTCTCTTTTCTTTCCACTCAGGTTTCTTTGTGTTGGACCATCAGCCTGCTCTCTGCCTCTTGTTGGTGCCTCAGTCTGGATGAACTGAATCTTCATTCTCTTGGGGACTGACTTTCCTCTTTCTTTCTGTCTGCTTTCCCTTTTCCTGTAAGTCTTTAGAATGTGTGTCTGCGTATTCTGTCCTCTTTCCAGGTCTTCGTGGTGGTGAAGAGATCAGGTCCTATGTGTTTGGTGACACTTGGACTTTGTTTGACGTCCGTGCAGATTATATTCTTCCAAAAGCTATTATCTATAAGTTTGTCATTTAATTTGCCTGTGTTTTAAATCTGCTCTGTTGTTCTGTTACTTTTCTATACACACAACATCTATTGCATGTCCATCCTAGAAAAGTAATCTCTCCTCAGTTGCTCTTCCTGAAGTTTCTTACATTTTTCCCCACAAAAAGTTTTTCTCATGTTTTGAGTTTTTCCCCATCTGAATCAAGAGCCATAGATTCTTGTTTTTCGTACAGATCCTAAGGCCCTTGAGGCAAGTTAATGATTTGTGATGTTGGGCTGTACTGGACTTGGCCATACTGTGTCTCACTTCTATTGTGTTTCTTACCCTTCATTGCTGGCAAGCTTGCTGCTTCTGACATGAGGACAATGTTTTTCTTACTTTGTATTTTGCTTCATGGATAAACTGCAAGTTTTGTGACACACTAAACTGCTGAAAACTTTTATTCCGAGGCCAAGAGATATTTTATATACAAGTTTATTCCCTCACAGCTGCAAATCAAGTCCACAGTAATCTTTCTCAAGAATACTGGGGAGGTAGAGAAAAGACTGGGATGTGCTATTCCCAAGATATGGCCATTTTCAAAAATGTGAGCTGAGCCTGTCAGCCAGCTGATAATCAGACCCTGCAGAAAAAAAAAAAAACATTCATTTCTTGCCTCATTGTGAAGAATGACTCAGTGTTGCTTTGGACAGAGACAAATGCAGCATCCGTGACTACAATTAGCTCTTAAACTTTACAAGCCAGTCATCGCCATGCAGTTAGAACTCTCCGGACCTTTCCCTCTTCAGCTTTCCTTGCGTGACACATGATTTTTTATCATTACAATCTAATAAAATGAAGCAAACTGCAACATAAAGTCTTCAATATTGTTGGACATATCCAAAGATTATTGCTTCCTCATTAAGTTTTTCTAAGATATGAAAAATACCGTCTGAAAAATAGCATATCCAATAATCTTTGGATATGTCCAACAATATTGAAGACTTTATGTTGCAGTTTGCTTCATTTTATTAGATTGTAATGATAAAATATCATGTGTCATGCAAGGGAAGCTGAAAGAGGGAAAGGTCCGGAGAGTTCTAACTGCATGGCAATGACTGGCTTGTAAAGTTTAAGAGCTAATTGTAGTCACGGATGCTGCATTTGTCTCTGTCCAAAGCAACTTCCTCATTAAGTTTTTCTAAGATATGAAAAATGCCGTCTGAAAAATATGAATATCTTTCACTGACTTTCAGTACTACACTTTTATTTGATCATATTTCTTACCTTGGAGACTGCAATAAAAAATCCATTTTAATTATTTTAAAAACTGAGTTATGGCTGATCTATGCTGAGCTACATTGAGAAATATTCCGACTAAATGCAACAAACTGCTATAAAATAAATTAAACTCATAACCTGTGATCATCAAAATGTAACACAAGACCTTCATCACTTTTATGTTTATGGCCCAAGCAGAGGTCTTATGGACGGACTAATAGAAGAACGTTCTTTAATCATAATGTGCAGTGTAATGTTGTTTGCTTTGGATCGAGTCAACAGAGATGAAAGAGTGCTGTTGACCAATTAATGGAAGGAGGGCTGGGGCCAGGGTGCAGAGTGCCGAAGAGGAGCCAAGCAGCCTTTAGGGGGTGGCTTTAGTATCGCATGCCTTCATATCTCTGTGGAAACTTCTCCTAGCTGTAGTTAATGCTGTGCAGAGGGAAACTGCCACTTTATTCAGTTTCACTAGATGTGCTTTCTGTTATGACCACACAGGCTGCAGACGTGATTCATTTGACGCCTTCGCCACTTCTTCATCTTGACACAAGTTCACACTTGTACAGGTTATTTCTGAGCCGAAGAGAGCTGCGATGTAGCTGTAAAATTGTCCCATCATAACCTGGAAAAACTGATACCTTAGCACTTTAACTGGAATGAATTCCTTGGAAAAATATTATCCGTCGCTGCTGAATCAAAGGTTATTATGCTGCATTGTGCTGCTGTGCAATATATCACATTATATTGTATAATAATGCAGTTTGACATGGATAGGTGGTCGGAAACATTAAAAAGCAAGGCTTCTGCAGTGTTGAAAGAGAGAAAGACAGATTCTGTGATTGAATTTTTGCCCTGAAATTCCATCTCTTCTTAAATATTCTGCTGACGTCTGACAGGGCACGCTAGATGCTTATTTCGATGAGTAATCCTGCACTGATACATAGAAGTCAGAAGAGTTTGGAACAATTTTATGTATATGCTTTGAACATCTGAACATCTATCCACACTAAATCTATTCAACTTGAGTTCAGCCAGCGATCAAGAAAGAATTCCTGCTGCTTTGAGCAGGCAGAGAGCAAGCACGCTCTGGTGTGAAGAGACATGCTGGATGAGGCCTTTATTAAATAAAGTAAAATAAACAGAGGGAGTTGTTGCAACACATTTTGCCAAAGCTACAACCCACAAGAATCTTGCAGGAAAAGAATACTCACAGTGCGATGCTTTTTTAATCCAACCTCAAACCCATTTTGAGGATGGAGACTAAATAAAGTACCACTCAGTTAACCACTATATCCACATGAGCATATCACAGAGCCTGTCATGACAAATTGCTCTTATGGTTGAATTGCTAATCATGAATAAAACAGGTGCCAAAGACATAAATAAGACATACAGTAGGACACATTAAACTGTTGCCAAAGTAACTGGAAATACTGAAGGAAATTCAAAATCTCAATTCTGAATGCAGGACAGAAGCTTATACGACCAAAAGCTGATGTACTGCTGCACACAGTAGAGCTGTTTTATAAATGAATCTTCAGAAATGGTATGAAATGAGTGTTCTTCATTTAGCAGCAGGTATGAGTTAACATTGGTTGTCAGCATTTCAACATTGTGTGTTCTTTTCTGGTTACTGGGACAGGACAATAAACAGAAAATGATGAAAAAATAAATGACAGTGCCAATAACATGCTGCAAAAAGTTATAACAAATGTCTCAAACACACTTTCGTGCAAGTATTTCTTAATATTTACCCATCACACTGAGTGTAGTGTCCATCAGCTGTTTAATTTTATAAGGTTCCTGGAGTTTTGTTGGTCCAACATTACGTGTAATATGAAAATCTTTTCTTTGGTTCCTTTCCAGATGAGTCAGAACACATTAGGATCACCCCTAAAACTTATTTGGTATTTTTTGCAAAAGACACCCAAGTTAGTT
The DNA here is from genome assembly GCF_021347895.1 of Acanthochromis polyacanthus. Taxonomy (NCBI): domain Eukaryota; kingdom Metazoa; phylum Chordata; class Actinopteri; family Pomacentridae; genus Acanthochromis; species Acanthochromis polyacanthus. Next base: position 16,012,288 of record NC_067127.1, on the reverse strand, counting down.
AATAAATGTAAAATGAATGATTATTAAATAAAACTCATTTTTTTCTGTTTTACCTTTAAAAGTTCTGCAAAGTACAAAGTAAACAAGCCTAATGACTGCAGCTCTGTGTCAGATTAAGTCCATGCAGAAATAATCTAGGCTCTCCATAGTGACTTCATGAAAGTTTTTGGTTCTTTTTGATGGAATAGCGACGCGCTGGGCCCCATCTGTAGAACAGATGAGCATAATATGTGACAGGACACAATGGATAATATGGGCAGACAAATGTTTGATTGAAAAGGTTTGAAAAAAGCAACCCACAAACCACAACTCTATGTAACGTTTTCATGTTCAGGGTAGGCAAAGGCAGCACGCTAGGATCAAAGAACAGAGCCATTTTTATCTCTAATGACGGTACATTAGAAGCATTTCAGAGAATACGCTCACAGATTTATGTGAAGAAGAGTGATATGACTACATTTACGTGCATGCACACTCTGAACAAACACTGTGAAACCTTTTCTGAGGCTTTCAGTAAGAGACTTGTCTTGTAATCCTTTTATTGTCTTTGGCAAGACATGAAAAATTATGTAAACATTAAATGAATTAAGATGTCTTCAAAAAGCCTCAGGGGCTGGTTGCATATTGATGGCTTAAGTCCAGGGTTTTTTTTTTTTTTTCCAGACATGAAGTATTTGTCTACTTGGTTAGATGCAGTTATAACTGTAAAAGTACCAATTATTGTACAAAACAATGAGATTTTATTATTAGCCACTCACTGAGAACAGACATGGTGATACAATACCTTGAGAGAAAACAAATCAGTGTCACTAAAAGTCCATCAAAGGGCACACATTTATTAACATAAGAACACATATAAATAACAATTGCATAATTACATTTCCCATAGCCTCTGGGCTTACCTTAATTTGTACATTTCTCTAGATAATTGCATTACGCTGCTTTTATCATGAGCAGGATGTGAAAGACATACATGTTGAGCCAACAACAGATTAGACGATGCAGAGACTTGTAGCTACAGCCATCCGCTTAATCTCCTTTTGCCGTAACCATGACAATAACAATAGCCTACGCAAACTTACACAAATAGATCCTCCTCTGTTTGGAATATACAGATTGCCCTGCATAATCAAGAGGCCAGCCAGCCAAGTTTTATTGTTTTTGCTGCTCACCAGAGATCATGTTGTCTACATCACGCATGTCGAAAAATGGCCGAACCACAAGAATTACACACAGTATGCAACCAATACTGCATGAAATTATTCTAAATCACACTCAGCTGAAACAGGGAAAAACTATTAAATGTTCAGTTGACACAGTGTTATAGTTAGGTGATTGTAATTGGGGATGAAGCCAATAGAAAAATGACTGTGATAGTAATCGAAACTGGAGATGTGAGATCAAAACAGTGCTTGGAGTGACACGATGTCACAAAACTCTAAGCATCATTAAATATGAAAACCGGATGAACTGCTCCACCATGCCAAGTGCAACAATACTAACAGGGAAATGAGAGAGCGAGAAGAATTCTGATCAGACGGCATGAGCTGGCTGTAAGTGCATATTTCTATATAGTTTAAAAGTGCAGATGTGTGAAAAAAAGTCTTTTAAATCCTAATAGAAAACATATGATGGTATACCGAAGGGTCAAAATAAAAGGTTAGAGGTCCGAATTACATATTTTGGATTTTTTTTCAGCAAAATTGAGGCCTTCTGATGAAAGACAGACAATATTAGTCTTCAGCTTCAAGTCTGGAATGGTGCTCATTTTACACAGCTGCTTTAAAATGTAGTAAGAGCGACATCTAGTGTTTTGGCATGAACAGTACAAATAAAAAACAACAGCTGCCACTTAATTCAGATCTCATCTTTGTCTAAATATAGGGCAAAGGAAGATACTTTAGTTTCCTACTTGCATGTTGTGTGATGAGTTTTGTCTAGAAAAGTTCCACAAATGTCCCAGACACTGAGACAATGTTCCACTATTTTGTAAATTCGTAATAGGTAGATATTGTGGAGATGAATTAAGATATTATAGTGACAAATGATAAATTTCTATGCCAGATGAAAAAGCTGATTACTTGTCTGATTACTTTAATTTCCTGCACAGCACAGCAGCTCAGTGTGACAAAGATCTTTAATTTGACTGCAATTAGTGAACACATTGTAATGTAAGTTTAAGATAGAATTTATATTAACCAAGAGCATGGCTTCCAACTAAATACACAGTTTAATGTTAATAGAAACTCAAATATTTTCTGTCAAAAGAAGTGGCTTTTATCTTTTTCTCAGTAAACTAGATTTCAATTTCAAAAACCTGGATAGGGTTCAGTGTACAGCTTGGATAAAAGAAATTTTCCACTCCCAGATAATGTCAGCGGTTTCAAGAACAGATGGGTCTGGACCAGAGCGGGCTAACACAACAGATGACAGACGGTGGTCTCTGGAACCAGCCTCGCACATATGACAGCCGGACTTACTGGTCTGATCTGGTCTTTCCTGTGAGATACTGTCTTCTGCTATGTGCAAAGGCAGGTTACCATGCATCTCTATCCATTTTTGTAAATAGTTAACATATCAAACAACCAAGTTATTATCACAACTTTCCCTGTGTTGTTAAGATCCATGACCATGGTCTCATCAAGTATATCAAGTTTTTTTTTTTTTTTATAGAAGGGAGATTTTATGATTAGTTATTTTTATGATCAGTTATAAAAGGGTTAAAAAAAAAACAGGCGCTGCCACAGTCATAGCTTTCAATTGAACTTTAGAAGTGTCTCAGAGTCCTGCACTAGAAAATTTTTGAGCATCAAGCACTTCATTTCTTCCATTTTTGCGAATCAGTAAGCGCCAGTTTGTGCCTTTTTTTGTGCCTCAATTCATATTGGATATTTTGATGTGGAGAAAAACACAAAATTGGGGCACCACTTACCAGTCTAAAATATATGGTATTATGTATGGATCCAACTACATCTTCACAAAAGATTAAGTGCATCTCTGTGGCAGAGTAAAAATCTGTTTTAAAGTAGGTTTTCACGTATGAGGAATTTGAAAAAACGGACATATAAAAGTCAGTTAAAAAGCAAGTGTAACAAAGCAAAGCAGTTGCAAAGTAATAAAGTGATGAAAAATGCTCACAATGTTCTTTAAATGTGACAGTTCCACAGATTGTACTCGAATGGGAACATAATTTGACCTGGAATGTGTATCATCTTAGCTTGCAGCTGTTTTAAATATGAAGGCTTTGAATAAAGGGATAATTACAATGATGGCACTTATATCAGTAAGTTATAAAGAGGTGCTTTATATTACCAGCTTACACTGTAAAAAGAAAACAAACAAAAGAAAGAAAGGGGAAAATACAATGGAATGAATCCAAAGGTAATTTTCCATAACTAAGACATATTTTCTAGAATTTTTTTTAGATTTTCTACTATTTATTGAAGAATGTTGACAGGTGTAAAAATGCAATGAACTACCTACAACAACAACAACAACAACAACAACAACAACAATTGTAACATCTCATTATTACTATTATTGTTTTTGTTGTTGTTTTTAAGTAAAAAAGAAACTAATACAACAAATATGTAGGGCTAGATAGACCGTGTTTTTGAAGTTTTTTATGAGAAAATTTTCAATTAAAACAAAAAATTTGTTTGCTATAGTTATTCACAGTTACAGGTTTTAAATATTATTTTGCATTAAACATGTAGTCTATTTTGTTGTAATTTTATTGATATTCCCATGCATTTGTAAAACACAATAAAATGCAATTAGAAATCATAAAACAATAGAAAAAACAACATTATTATTATTATTGTTATTATTTACAGTGTATAGTACAAACAGGTTATATAATTGTATACACTGATTTCAACACTTATCTCTGCAAAGGGATCCAAACATTGTGCAACAAGCAGAGAAAAATAGTCCCAAGTATTTAGCTTTTTAACTCACAAGGGCTGGAAGTGATTCCACTGTGTGCAGGCTGCAGCCTCTGAGAGTGGCCCGGTGTGAGGAGCCCACCACCCCACACGGCAGCAGAAAGAGCCGCCGCTAACAACCAACCCTGCCTCCTCACTGAACGAGCCTTATCTGATTGACTCATCAATCCGACCAATCGCACACCCACTTCCTTGTTCCCGCCAGCCAGTCACCTGCGCGGGATCCGTACACATAATCTACGGCGCAATCACGGTAGGTTGAGCCGACTGAGGTCCATAGAAATTTGACAGCTTCACAGGTGAGACAACCGTCCAGAGGCTGTTTCACTTTAGATTTCAGCTTTTTCCCGGGACTCTATTCACTGTGAGCCTGGGGTTGCCACAGTCAAAAAACAACCATTCGAAGTCAAATCATTCCGGCAGCATGAGCAAAAAGAAAAAGGACTGGAAGACTGAGAAAGGTAAGGCTTATTTTTTTGGGGGGAATCAGGCTATCATCATCTCCGTGGCAGACAGCATGAATTCTGAGCATGCCACGAGATTGACAGACACTCTTTCTGCTCCTCTCCGTCTTTCTGCACTACTACTTACCATCCAAGCTATTCGCTAACCCTCGCACCGTGACTGCACAGATGTTACAATGATGTTGCGCCTCTGTTTTGGCAGCCGTAATGTATGTTTGACATTCGCAGCAGCACTGTTCACACAGTGCGTCTTGCCTGCTTATTAGCTAACATGTTGGGCGCTCACTCGTTTTGCCCTCGTCCTTATTTACCTGCCGGAGTAGCACTAAGTAAAACAGCCTGTCTTCCACCTGTGTGCTGCACCAACTCAGCTGTTCCCTTCAACTAAAAGCTCCTGTAGCCCAAACAATAGTCATATAAACAAAGGACCCGTGCGGCTAATGTAAAGCGTGATTTATCGTCGTGTGTTGGAGGCTAACTCAACAGTTTCTATGGTTAGAATACACAGTTACAGTTACATTTTGACTTAAAGTGCTCTCAGTTTTAGAGACAGAAAAGACAGAGCTGCTGCCTTCTAAATTAGGGAAAAGAAAGACATGTTAACCCCGTCAATAGTTTGGTTATTATTAATTTATTCACTTCTTCTTACAATAGAGCTTTTTCCTGCTTTTCAGTTAACATAGCAGTTACAGCACAGGTGTAATTAATCACGCTAATGAGTGATGGCTGCGTCCCATTTCTTCTATTTATGCTAATACTAATACTAATACTAAATGAGCATGTACAGTAAACCAGCAAACATTACTTACACCTGTGAGCTTATCTATGTGTACATACAATACTTTGTAACAGGAGCAGGCGTGTATATGTGATTCAATAATCACATTATATGAATTTGAGACAATTTGCCACATTTTCCTTGTGTTTACTACATTTGACAAATGCAACTAGGATTGTTTGCAGCCAGTGTCCATATATTGGTGGTTAATAATTTTAATGGGCAAATGAGTCGGTATCCTCTCGTGGAGCCTTGTGACTCAGGTCTTTTTTTTAAGTATGCAAACTATTTAATAATGGTTATTCAAATTCTCCCAGCAAAGGTAATAATTAGTCAAAGCCAGTCATTCCCAGTTCGAGCAGGTAGCAGCGCAGAATGAACATCAAAGTAAGTCAGGTTTCATATTCTGAACGTATCCTCATGCCCAAATTGCTTTAAGAGTGGATCAAGGTAAGTCAAAATGGGAAGAAACTCTGAAACTTAGGGAATTTAAAGTGGATGTTTTTTTAAGTGGTGGTTTGGCCCAAGGCTAGTCTGTAGGCAGCATGAAAATGTAATATGTACTAACAGAAAAGATGCATTAGGGTAAGTCATGTTGACAACTGTGGTTTCTTTGGAAGAATGTGCCTAATTCATACAATGGGTGAAAACATGCAGAATCTTTCGAGGATGCAGACTTTTGTGAAGTTGGGAAACTTTCTCAACTACTTAAGGAAACAGGGATATTAGTCATTAAATAAACAACGTAACATGAGATGCATATTCTTTCAGTTTATCACTAGAATTTTGTTCAAGTTTGTCTGCAGCAGAGTGGCCAGTCCTCCCTTCTGGGGCTCATCAAGTATGTGAAATTAATATGAAACCTGTGGGTGGGTTCACACAATATATTGAGAGCTAATTGTGTTCTTGTGGCAGCTCCGCTAAGGTTTGTGATTCTTCAGCTCCTAAAAGCTCAGCAGACTAATAAAACCCGCTGGTCCAGAGAGCTTTGCTGTGTTCAACCTCAGAGCTGTCTGTTTATTCATCCATGTAGAATAATAGCATTTGGGAGGAACAGAAATGGGCAAGAGGGAGAGAAAATACATAAGGGATACGATGGATATCCCACCCTGCAGTAATACCTATTAATGCAAGCCAGACTTACAGTGAGATGTTGCCAAAATATGACCTAAGGAACCTTATACTTCTTTTTTTTGCAAGATATATTTGGGGAGTTTATGCCTTTAATTGAAAGTGGAGAGAGAGAGTGAAAACATGGGGTTTTAGGGGGATGAGAAATGGTCCAGTTAGTAGGGAATCAAACCAGGGACTCTGCTGAGGGAATTTGTGCCCTGGTGTTAATGTACCGGCACCGCTCCACTACTGGGTCACCAAGAACCTTCTATTTCTTACCAAAATAAAGTCAGGCCTCACTGCTCCAATATTTTAGGCTTTCATTTGTGTAAGAGGAAACTTTCATAACTCATAGTTATAAAATAGTACAGAGTTCTTGCGATGTAGGGTGTTGTTGCTGTTCTGTGTCATATCACATCCACTTTATTTAAACAGTTTTTCAGAGGGAATGTGTTTGAAGTCCACACTGCACTTTGGGCACTGGGGTATTTTCTGGCGCTGATTTCACAGTGAAGCACATAATTAGGATGAAGCTTCTTTTGCAGAACAGCCCAGTGCTGTCTGAAGTGGAAAAAAAACAGTAGAAAGTTGAGGCTCTTTTGCAGTCTGTGGAGATGAACATGAGGACACAATGCTGTGAACACTAAAGAGCGACAGGATAATACAGAGGTTAAGCGTCAGCTGTGTGATGTCAGACAACTTTGTTGGAGTTTTAAGACCAAACAAACTAATGATAAAAAGAAGTTAAACTTTGGAAACACAGATTATGTAACTAGCAGAGGAGCTTAAATGTAGATAGTGTCAACAAAGTCAGTCCTCCATGTAGTGTACAAAGTAGGGATCGATTGATATGGGTTTTTGGGACTGATAAAGAACTGATTATTGGATATCAAGAAAGGCTTATTTGGAGCTGATATACATTAAATGTAAAGTTTTAACAGCACAGGATAGCAGGCAACCTGTGATTCATAACTACGCTTCTTCATTAATAAGGGTGACTATGACTGAATATGAAAAATAGAGATTGTAGTGACTAAATTAGGACACTCTCCTCTGCTTATGTGTGATCGACTGAGATTGATCAGTTCATCTTCTGCACTGATGTCTGCTGTTCATCTCTATTTTCCTAGTCTTACACTGTTCTATCACTTTGATTGCCCGCTAAGGTTTATATCTTAAAGCATTATAAATTATTGTTTTCAACACAGTGTAATTTATGGCTGCTTTTTAACTTAGCTGCTAGCTGTTAGCATAGCCTCAGCCATTGTGAGAGTAACTAATTTGGCTGCAGTTTGTTTTTCTTGTACAGATTTTCTAGTCTCTGCTTGAGAGACATTTCCGAAGCCAGAGTGACTACACACAGAGAGGTGGCTACATCAGTCTTGAAGGAGAACATTTAATCTATCAGTAATTTGTCAATAATTCAGTGATACCAATAATCAGGGGGAAAAAAAGCATAATATCGGCTTGGTTCATCAGTCTATCCCTCAGTCTCAAAGTGCAGTATCAGTGATTTCAAATAAAGCTATAACAAGGAAGGACAAGTTCAGCAGAGAGCCATGCAGTTTCCACGACAGCCAGTTTGAAGATTTACCAACCACAGCTAAAAAAGTGAAGAGCTAATCAACTGGTGATGAGGTTCCTGATTGAAACCAGCATCTGCACTGTTTTGTGTGTCCTTGCCATAATGCTGAGAACTGCTGAATAAGAGGGGTAACCTGAGGGAGGTACCCATACTGAATCCCTACCAGCTCCAGGGGTAGTTCTTCATTGCAGATCCTACACTTTGACCTATCCAGCCAAAAGAGGATTATATTGCACGAAGCAGGATCACAGTATTCAGAATCACATTATTAAGGATCACATTTTCATAGAGTAATTGTAAAAAGCCAGGAGAGGGATGGATTAGGAGAAATGAGCAGCGGGACATAGCCGTTGATGAAAAGGCGGGGTCTCATTCTAAACTGAAACTTAATCAGGACAAGACCAGCAACTGACCCTCTGATATGGGTGGAAGTCGGTTAAAGTAAAGGGAGGACACACTTTGGTTTTAAAATAACAGAAGAAGAAAACAGACTATTTAGTTAACGGGGCTTTAATGGAAATATTTTTCCTGAAAATAAATGTTACACTTGTGCCAGTGCTCTGTTCATTTTCCTCTTTCTTTTATCTTTTATTCTTAAGTAGAACTGGCTTTATTTTTCTGTAAAACACGTTGTTTGTTTCCTCCACAGAGAGGCTGCTCCGTATAGATCGAGAGGAAAGGCGCAAGGAGTATCGTCGTCAAGACTTCATATCTTTGGACAAGATTCCAACTTGGAGAGAGGAAAATAGATGTAAGAGAGACAGCTTTGTGTTTGAAATGCCGAGTGTCTTGCAAAACACTTCCACATTACGTTAGTTTTTACACGGTTCAGCCAGATTGCAGCAATGTTTTGTGCCAGAAAAGCTGAAGACGCTGAAAGCTGATTTCAGATCTTTCATAAATAGACAAGAGGTTATTCCCCCAGCTGCACTGGAAATAAGGCAGTGAAACACAGAGGAAAGGAGCTACAGAACGACACAGCAGCGTTATCCATCCATTAAGTTAACTATTTCAAGTACACAGTAAAATATACAGATATTTAGCAGAATCAAATAATCTGTTTTCGTTAACAGAAATATAAAAGTATTCTAGTTTTAAGTTTATTCAATTTAAAATTAATTGATTTCAATTTCCAGACCACTTTAGAACTTCTCAGCATAAGCTGTTCTGACCTAAGGTCTTTTGACTTGAAATGTTGAGTTCAATAAATTAATCACTAAAGTCAACTGAACTTATTGAAATTAGCCTCTAAAGACAAAACTTTCCAGTGTGTACTCTTTGGAAGTAAAAACACACCAATGCATTTTTTTATATAGTCTGAAGAAAAAGACAGGATGTCTGTTTCTTTTATACATGTGGTAAATTAAGTAATAGTTCTTTCTTTTAATAATGATGAAAACAATCACCATGATGAAAGTTTATTTAAAAACGTATCCCCAACCCCTTTATATTAAGAATAGGGTAGGGAATAAATTCAATATAAACCTTCATAATGGTCAACAGGGTTTTCATTGTTTTGTTTATTTTATAACGTAAGTCACTTGGAGCAGATTAACATGATGTCTTTGAAGTGACTCTGATTTTCTCAGTTTGAACAGTTAAAACTCTAAGCTCAACCATCAAAGGAGCAAATTTATGATTTTAAATTAAACAAACAAGACAGACCTCAACATTGCAGACCATTTTAATTAAGCTGAAGTAGATTTGCTAGCTCAAACCACAACCTCCACAGCTCAGTAAATTAACAAACTGACAGCACCCAAACTACCACAAGTGTTCACACGACATGCAGTATTTAATCAAGATAACATTAGGTGTTGGTAGCACAGGTTGTATTTGTATAACACAGCAGAATTTTAATGCAACCCGTTCACCAACATTTTAAGATAAAAGGTGTATTTTGCGGTGTAATGCAATTCTCCATGTTGTAAATGTCTGTGTAGTTATACAATATAGGATACACTATATTGCCAAAAGTATTTGCTCACTCAAGTAATCAGAAGCAGGTGTTCCAATCACTTCCATGGCCACAGGTGTATAAAATCAAGCACCGAGGCATGCAGACTGCTTTGACAAACATTTGTGGAAAAAAATGGGTCGCTCTCAGGAGCTTAGTGAATTCTACCGTGGAACTGTGATAGGATGCCACCTGTGCAACAAATCCAGTCGTGACATTTCCTCGCTCCTAAATATTCCACAGTCAACTGTCAGCTGTATTAGAAGAAAGTGGAAGCGTGTGGGAACGACAGCAACTCAGCCACCAAGTGGTCGGCCACGAAAACTGACAGAGCGGGGTCAGCGGATGCTGAGGCGCATAGTGCCAAGAGGTCTGCAGAGTCAATCGCCACAAACCTTCAAACTAAATGGGGCCTTCAGATTAGCTCAAGAACAGTGCTTCAGCAGAGAGCTTCATGGAATGGGTTTCCATGTCCGAGCAGCTGCATCCAAGCCATACTTCACCAAGTGCAATGCAAAGCGTCGGATGCAGTGGTGTAAAGCACGCCGCCGCTGGACTCTAGAGCAGTGGAGATGCGTTCTCTGGAGTGATGAATCGTGCTTCTCCATCTGGCAATCTGATGGACCAGTCTGGGTTTGGTGGTTGCCAGGAGAACGATACTTGTCGGACTGCATTGTGCCAAGTGTAAAGTTTGGTGGAGGGCGGATTAAGGTGTGGGGTTGTTTTTCAGGAGCTGGGCTTGGCCCCTTAGTTCCAGTGAAAGGAACTCTGAATGCTTCAGCACACCAAGACATTTTGGACAATTTCATGCTCCCAACTTTGTGGGAACAGTTTGGAGCTGGCCCCTTCCTCTTCCACCATGACTGTGCACAAAGCAAGGTCCATAAAGACATGGATGACAGAGTGTGGTGTGGATGAATTTGACTGGCCTGTACAGAGTCCTGATCTCAACCCAGTAGAACACCTTTGGGATGAATTGGAACGGAGACTGAGAGCCAGGCCTTCTGGTCCAACATCAGTGTGTGACCTCACAAATGTGTTTCTGGAAGAATGGTCAAAAAGTCCCATAAACACACTCCTAAACCTTGTAGACAGCCTTCCCAGGAGAGTTGAAGCTGTTATAGCTGCAAAGGTGGACCGACGTCATATTGAACCCCATGGATTAGGAATGGGATGTCACTTACATTCATATGCGAGTCAAGGCAAGTGAGTGAATACTTTTGGCAATATAGTGTGTAAAGTATAATATTTTTAAGAATGTATAAAGTGAAGTAAACAGACATTTGTAGTGTCAAAAGAGATGCATAACAAGCCCAACCTTGCTTCTGAAAGTCTTTTTTTGAAGTTTTTCTGCAGAAAAAAATACAAAATTCCATTATGTGTACAATCCCTCAAGCAATAATTAGGGCCATTGCTATATTAGATGAATTTTACTCTGGACACTTACTATCCGATTTTAGGTTAAGACAGTTTTTCTGTGAAAAGCACTGCACAGCATCTGCCTATATGCAGTTACTTTGACAATACTTGTAGTATTTATCTGAGATTACAACTATGTTGTAGTATATTTGATTAACAAAAAGAAATATCATGTTAGATTTATTTTGGCTAATGCATTAATCAACATTGTGATAGTTAATTTTGAAAAGCACGATTTGAATAAATGTGATTTAAATGATTTGAAGAAGATTTTTTTGCTAAAACTGGAAAAAAAGAGAGTTAAAATTTCATGTCCACTGTGCCAATATTGATTTCTCATTTGTGAGACAACATACCCTCAGCTTTGCATTATCAAAAGCTAAATTGCAGACAATTGTTGGTTTAAAGGGTCTCATGTAACAAAAAAGTCAAGAAAGTTCACCCAAGCCTGATATTTTTCATTTTGGTCTTGCATTACATAACATGAATCCTCACATTGGTAACTGAACTGTGAATGTGTTAGTTATATGGTTAACTATATGGTTATCCATTAGGTTAGCGTGTCTCTTAAAGAGCCTGCATTCAGTGAAACTCTATTATTAGTTGTCAGCTTAACATTTAATGTGAGAATGTTGACAAATACTTAATGCTACATGTAAGTCATGTGTTGAAGAATGAGGGAATTACATCTTTTTTTGCAAGGCAAGAAGCTCAGAAGAGCTTTAAAGCATATTGCACATTACCGTTTTGATATAAACCAACAAACTACAGTTTATGTTCAGTGATGTGAGGTAGAATTACAGCTTTATGGAGAGAGCTGAGTGACGTGCATACATTCGTTGTACGGCTGAAGTAATTTTTTAATTCATAAATGAATTGCACATCAAAATTGTAACACAATTCATTTGGGAAAATACACAGATTGGTTATGCTACGCATCCAAACCAGCATTTAAACTGTTGTGTCAATGATTTTACAAATTCCTGCCGTCCTCCTTGTGACTGTTAGCGTGACAGTCATGCTTTTGATGGTATCTTAAGTGCTAATGCTCTGTCACATGTTTTAATTGATTATAAATAGATTTTTTTACACTGCAGTTTGACTTCAAAAAGTTTGATCTCTCTGTAAAATTTGATAATTTCCCCTTATCATGTACAGCTGATGCATATTCATTAGAGACTGTCACTGTCAAGTACAAAAAATAGCCATGACTCAACCTACCTGGCTTTTTATCCATGGTACTTAGTAGTTCGTAAAAATGTTACCACACATCACATCACACAGAATTATTTTTTAATATATGAAAGAAACAAATGTGCGTGTGTGTGTACATATATATATATTTTACCAATGACTGTTTAAGAATGACCAAAATATGAATTAATATTCACAGTATTTATGTAGAACACTTTCTGGGAAGTACAACAAACACATTTCTTTCTAATTTTGTTGTATTTTAAATATCTTGATATAGTATTGATTTGTAGAATGCACTGGAATAATGGATAATGTGATTCTTTTTATATAACCATCATAATATCATCGCCACATTTAACTAAAGATTTATTCCTTGTAAGCACATCTGACAATCAACTATTACCTGGTGTGACAATTCAAATAAACATAATGTGTATATTCATTCAGCAATGCTGCTTTATGTTTGCGTTCTTTCTTGAATCAATGCAACAAGTTGTCTTTTTTTTTTTATTGCAGCCAATGACAACGAAGAAGGAAAGGAGCTGACAGGTGGAGGAGGGCTGAGTGACAAAGTATCTCTTTACAAAGGAGATATTACCGTCTTGGAGGTGGATGCCATAGTCAATGCTGGTAAGAACTCTCTTTCAACGTTTGTGAACTGTGGGATAATGTTTAATGCTTGCAGACTGCTCACTAATAAATTGTCCTTGGCTGCCCTCTGCTGTTAAGATTCAGGAAATGCCGGTACTTGAGGACTTACACAAGATATGAGTATAACTGACACAAACCTGTTAAACAGGACATCAGATCTCATTGATATGACTGCCCATAGGCTAAAATACAGTATTATATAAAATGCAGTTTCAACTTTTAGTCCTACCTTATGCCAGTGAAACAAAAGGTTCATCACCAAAAAACTTCTGATGCGATTCATCACATTGCCTAATAATATTATGCGTGCTTCAGTGGTTATCCAGTGCTTTTGTTGAGGAAAAACTTGGTATATATCTGTTACTGTGAGTAAAAGAGAGGACAGAGAAGCAGCGAGGGTTAGCAGAAATGCTTTTTTCAGGGTTGCACCACTGTTATGTAATTTTCTGCAGTCTGCTCACAACCTACACATGTAGTTAGATATGTGATGCTAAAGGATTGCTTTACCTGTTGCGCCATACAGCTGATCCATGAGACAGTTTTGCACCCATGAAGTTACTAGTTCCACAGCATAGCAATGTAGCAGCAGTATATAATCACGGTCTCCAATGGATGCCTGCAAATGTGTTTTAGAACTTTTCTGTCTTCACGCAGTATTTTCAAACACGTACATATACGCATTACAGTCTACTAAGCAGTGTGCATCTTGTGTGAAATTAATGCTCCGTAATTTATGCAAGATTAATAGATGTGAAAAACAGACTGCTCTGTTGGATAGGGCTAATGAATTTAATCTATTATGTAAATACTGATCCTGATGAGGATAGGGTGACACGGCATTCTGAATCATCAGCCTCATGTAGAAGACAAAGATAGCACACCTGACACGCACCTAAATGTCACAGCAGTTGTTTTGCTTTATCAGGATTTTGACCTTTACAAATGTAGCACTCAGTGGTTATTATACAGTTTGAGTATTTTGTTGTTGCCGTTTGAGTTTTTGCTAACTGCTTTATGTCTGAATTGATTTGCAGCGTCTCTGTTGTTTCTGCAGTGATCTGTTTTTCTGCTGCTGTTGCGCTCATTGCATTACTTGCACATGTTGCAATGTTGCTTACAGAACTTGGATTTCATCATTCACTGTAGATTATAATATAAGCATTTGACACTTTGTGGTGCATTTTTCACTTTACTATATATTTTTAAAGAAGTGCATTTTGTACTTTATTGTGCATGCTGTATCTTAGGATATTTTTCAGTTTTATTATTCATTTTCTGAATTGCTTTGCTATATGATTTTAAATATATATATAAGCTCTCTATAGGTGAAAATTAAGTTAGAAGTTGTTTTATTTCCTGTAAGAACCAGTGAGACCACATACTAGCCTTATAGTATACATTCCTGTTATAAAGGCAGGCAAGGAAACTTCTTTATTTTCACTTTTACCCCTATTGTTTAAAGTCAAAGTCCTTTACGTAGCTCACAAAAGCAAGGTTAAGGTAGTATATAAAGTGACTGTTTTTGTGGTGGGAGAAATAGGGCACATGAGAATTGAAATAAGGTTTGGGAGGGAACATTGCAGGGTTTTGTTTTAAACTGTTGAAGGCTATTGTAGCGCAGGCAGTTTACTTCATCAGTTAATGCTGCCAGACATCCAGGCTCTGATTGAGCTACATGCTGGCCAGGAGGCAATTCATTCTGTTTAGCAGCCTGTCAGAGGGTCTGAAAGGTTGAAGGCACTGCTGAAGCCTTTTATAATTTTTAGATGGTCTCAAATCTCCCACTGCTACTCTATTCATAGAGCATTCTGCACTTGTCTTTGCACAGGTGGTAGGACTGATAAGAACATAGAATGGCAGACTTTCCTGTCCAGTTTTGTTTACCGCCTGTGCCAGTGCTGCACTGTAGCATGTTGTGAATGTAAATTTTAATGTGAATGAAATGTTCCACACCATGTCTTTGTCACTGGTAACAAAAGAGTCTACAGTATAACATTATTTTACGTACATAGTCCCTGCAAACTATTTCTTAGTTAAATAGACTGGACATGCACTGGCTTTTGTGGCTTTTGTCCAATTTGAGTAACATAGTTCTGCGCAAACATTGTGGGTATTGGGCAACATAGATTGATAAGATCTTTGGATAGCCAGTTCAACTCTTTGCCTTTCATCTATTCACTGCTTCCAATCTATTGCCTGCAGTACTTCCATTTTCTCATGCTGTTTTTCATTTAGGCTTGGCTGCAGTGTCTGAATTGTGGGACTTTTGGAGCACTGTGGAGTTAGTTAGCTTAGTCTAAAGCTTGATAAACTGTCAGAATGTCTTTTTCTCACAAGTCAAACATGAATTGAAAGGATATTAATTGTGCAAATTATGGTTAATTTTTAAGGTTGTTGTGAAGTAATATGTTTTCAATTATTAATATATTTAAGCTAGTTATTATGCTGCTCTGTGTGTTCAGTTTAGATGTGAACTGAATCATGACTGCAGAAACTGGTTGTTGGTGAAATAATGGTCCTGTGGTTGAATGTGGTGATTTACTATACTGATGTATTGTTGCACCAGACTGCAATGTGGGATGGAATATTGACATTTCTGTCATTATGTATTGAGCCACAGCTCATAATTTATTATGGCACAGCTTAACTTTTACCCTCCTATCCTTAAGACAGCATTAACACTCCTCGTGCAGCTCATTGAAATGAACAGCAACTTCAAAATGTCAGCTCTTGTGAAAATAAGAAACATTGCAGTGTGATTAGCTTGTTTGAAGCTGACATGTTTTTTATAATCGCATAACTTTTTGAATAAATTTCCATTCCATTTGCAATATGCCACCAACACTTGAAAATTTGTGCAGCAATGTTTTGTCATGACAGCAGCAATATGTGTTGCAACGGAGAAACATCCAGCTTGGCACTGCTGTTATGGTTTCTGCCTATAGCTTTAAGAGGGTGTCAGGTTGCTTTATGTCCTCCATTAAAATTTAATTATTGGGCTCATTGAGTTTTTAATTCTTCTTTAATTCTGTTTGGCTGGAGGTTTCACAGGAGGTGCTCAAACTGTCACCTGAGTGAGAGCCTGGAGAGAGCAGGAGAGGGGCTGTGGTGACACTCGGTAAACTGCAGGGTTAGAGGGCAGGAGAGCCATATCATGATGAGGTGGCTTGTGGTGCATCATCCAGTCTCAGCAGAAGGCCTGAGTCAGCCTCCTGTATAGAATGAGCCTCTGTTTTACTGTCACCATGCTGCATAAAATGTTGGTAGACTCGTACTCATTCTTACTCTACCCTCCTCTTTCTGTTTTTAAATAATGAAATTAACAGGGATGCACACTGACGCAGGCAAAATTATTGGTACCGTTCTACTTAAAGAAGAAAAATCACATTTCTCTCTTAAAAAAAATAAATAGGGAGTTCCAAAATTAAGCGGCATCCACTATTCTCTATTCTCTATTTCCATAGAACACATTGCTTTGATTTTTGGTGTAGCATATTATTTTAAATGATATGAACATGGAAGCAGCATTTAGAAAAATATTTTGTAGCACACTATGTCGAGACAATTACTGCAAACAAATTCTAGAGTTTTTTTATATGCATGTTTTGGGCCATTATCCTGTTGCAGGATCCGTGACTGTTGGCCTGCACATAATATCAGAGATCACTGACACTGAGTGATTTGCAGCACTGCCTTGATCATTTTTTGCTGAATTTTCTGAGCAACCTTGTAACATAACTTGAGCCTCCTTCATATTTTACTCTGGGGATGATCTTCTTACAAGCTCAGTTTGCTCTAATGTGAATATAAACTAAAGTAACTTACAAAAAAAGCTCTATTGTTTTAATTTTCTGAGAATATTTCTCCTTTGAACGATGAAACAGTGCTTTACCTTTTTGTTTTCGGAAATAACATGGTCCATATGTCCAAAGAGCTTATTTCCTTATCCATGGCCTCTCATTGTGCATTTTAGCAAACTCTGGAGTTTTAACATTTTTTTTTTTTTTTGCCTGGCAAAAATTTCTTCCATTGAGCCCACTTTAATTCAAAAAGCATGATGTGTTGCAGCTTTGTATAGGCTCTGGACCTTAAGCTTCTTTTTGAAGATAGTCCTGTAGCCTTTGCCTTGACCATCCTATTTTCATTTTATTTTTATCTGTAAGCATCCTTTTTTCTTTCTTTTATTCATGTCAAAGTAGGACTTGGTGATACGGCTTAAAGGTTAAACACAATTAAATGTTTTATGTTAGTCTATTGATAATTATAGTCCCCCCCCAATGACCAGAAGATAATGTTACAATTATAATAGAACCATTTTAGCCTATTTATCAAGATACATGGGTAAGAATGTATACACATCAATGAAAAACACACAAATACATACAGTTGCACACATAAGTTAAACCAAATTGGTTTAAAGGAATGAAGAGGCTGGCCTGGACCAGGTATGACTGGATGGGGCTGCTGTACCCCAGAATCAAGTCTATCAACCCTCGGAGCAGGTTGCAGTGGGTGCTTTGCTTAGATGGAGGTGGTGGTGGGTTCACAGGGTATTGGCTGTTTTTAGACTGCGAAGCACATCTTGCAAGGACAACCACTGGTCATTGCTAGCTGCAGCCTCCACAGGGGGATCTGCAGGTGTGGATTGAGGCAACTAGAGGCCAGGGCAGGTGCAGATGAGTATGCCTCAGAAGGCTAGTATGAAAGCCACAGGGAGAGTGAATAGAGTGCGAAAGGGCTCCACTATCAATGTATGACAGGCTGTTTACAAGCCAGGGAGGAGGACGCTTGGAGTTTTTTTTTAATGCAACCAAACTTTAAAGTCTTTTACAGTCTGCATCTGATGGATTTCAGTGAAACTACTTAACTTTCCATCAAACATTTTTCTTGTTGCTTATCAGCTGTTATCATCGATACATATGATTGTCATTTTTATCACCCAGGCCTTTTTTCAAGCTCATGTTGTTGCATTCGGAGATGGAACACTTTTGATTACTTTTGCTACCTTTTATTTAAAAAAAGCTTATTCTAAGATTGAAGATCCCTGTGATAGTAACTGAAGACAACAGTGAGAAGCATAACCAAAGATTAGACTCTTTTGTCCTGGGTATTGATTCCCTAAATGTGGAATTCCTGCTCAGACAAGTACAAATTATATTTTTCTCTTTTGGATAAAAACTGTAGTATGTTCAGTATGTCAGTGAGGATTCTTCATTATTCAGTCATTATGACAAACACCCAGCAATTTCTCTGATTGCTAATTCATCCACTAGTAGAACATGTCTTTGGCATACATCTTTGGATTTATGTTGGACAATGAAAGCAAAAGAAGACTATTACTGTTAATCAGGTTTGTTTCATAGAAAATTACGGGGTTGACTTAATGTTGAAAGGATACTTGGACATGGTTTTAATTTAATGTATATCATTACTGTTGCTTTTACATGGCAAACACAAAGTGATGTCTTCCAGTCTTCTACTTGTCTTTGTGCATGGAGTTCATGTGAGTGCCACCATTCATCTCAAATCAGAATTAGGTTGTGAAGATAGCAGTGCAAAGTGGAGAGGACTACTCTTATCATGATGGCTGTGGTAATTATGCACACGGGTTGACTCCTAATCCATTACCTGCTGCAAACCTTTCCCATCTTTCTGTATTAGATCATTTTTTACACAAGCCAATTTAGTGTGCACTGGGAATCTGGTTATGAATGCTATAAAGAACCTGAAGGGGTTGAGATGAGTTCAAGAAATTCAATTGGTATTCAGTCGTATGGAGCCACTTGTACTGCAGTCATCACAGGTTTGATGAGAGCAGTGACCCTCAGAGGGCAGAATACCATGATCCACTGGAGATTGACTTTTATATGTTTTCTGATATGCAGTCCATTCAAACAGTGTTTGCCTGCAGGGTAGCTTGGCACAAAGGCAGCATTGTTTACCTTCATGGCCATTCAAGCATAATGTATAGTACACAACCCTACATGTCCAGGTCTGGTCAATACTGAATAGACTTTAACTTTATTCTGTGGTCAGAGCAAAGTAACATGTAAAGGTGCGACTATTTTTGTTTTTTTGTTTTTTAAAAAAAAATCTTTTGTGGGCTTATCATTGTTGTAAGTTATTACTGCAAATGATAGTAGAACATGACATGGATTTTGTTTTAATGCATTTGACATCAAATTTGGAAGAGCAGCATGAGAAATGAAAACTGATAAAATTTGCAATATTTGACCCTTCTAACGTTATTCATGCATTATGAAAACCACAGCTACAAGCAAATTTCTCTGAAAGTTAGTTATTTAAGAGTGAGGAAAGTACATGGTGGCTTGGGTTCATCCTTCCCCACTTACTGAAAACCCTCAGTGGTTGTGGTAGCACAACAACGGTGTAGGATAATGGTATGTAATGTCCAGAGAATATTATGTGCTTCTCTGAGTCACAAGCTTTAATGGAGAGCACTGCCTTATTTATTACGGAATGACTCTGAGTGCTCTGGTAATATTTTAGCCTACAAAGCAGAAGGCTTTCCAGCATGAAAAGTAGATGTGGCATTTTTATTCTATTGCTGAGCTCTCAGTCTAAAGACAGACTCCAAAATGACAGACTTTTCATTGTTGTTCTTCCCAATGTTAGGGCGCTTTTAAAGGTCTAGTTGTAATATATGACAACATAGTCTACTTTTCTGCATTGTGAAATTGATTTGCTGCCAAAATCCTTATTTTATTGTGTCTGTTTAAAATTTGGCAGGGACATTACATTACTGTTGAAATGGGGGACTCTTTTTTTTCCTTTGGCTGAATAGTTTGTCTTACCAATAAGCTCATACACACCAACACCTGATTTAGGCATGGCATACCAAAGAACTGTGTCAAATTTCCAATGCACTTTTTACTCTTCCATTGCCCTGAATGAGTGATAAAGACTATGGCATCTGGTTTTGCTTCCCACTGTTTAGGGATCTTGTCAGCTTAGACTCTTCATTAGATTTTCTGTCAGGCCATGGATGTGCTGCACAACACACTCGGCCCCTAGAGAGTCTGGCTCGATGGGCCTATCTGTCTCTCTGCAGATTCACACTCTGTGCCATAACCTGGCTGAGTGATGCAGCCACGCTCCTAGCAATATGACTGCAATTCAGGGTCTCTCACTCTCTCTTTGTTCTTTCTTTCATTCTGGGGCCAGTTGTATATCTGGGCAAGTACACACACAAACAGACACATAGGGCTGTGTTTCCATCCCTTCAGAGGACTTTACATTGCCTTACATTAACCCTAACCATCAATACAATTTGCCTATCTGAAATTGTACCCTAACATTAACCTACACCTAAAACTAATATCATAATGAAATGTAATTATTTATCGTATGGGGATTTCATTTTTGTCCCCAAAAGTGAAGCTATTCCCCACAATATGGTATATTTATGTTCCCACATCACAAGCATTCCAAGTACATATGTACACATATAAACTACATTATAAACCATGGCGGAAAACTGGTAACTTCTTGAACAAACTTGTGATTGTTGCACTGTCACACCAAGAATGAAAATCAATGTCCCTGGCTGAGAGAACTTGCTGCTCTGTTGAACAGTGAAATGACTCTGGTGAGTGGGTTGCAGTGGGTCTTGCACTAAAAGGTCCAGTTAATCGTATCACCTCTGAGAGAGGTACAGCACAAGGACAGGGTTTTCCCTGCCATCACTTTGTAAATGTGAACTGAGGTGACAAACCAGCTGGTGAGCTTCCTCTTGCTCCAATTTCAGTTTGATTTCTCCCCAGTATCCAGTGAGCCCTGCAGTCGGCCTCGGTGTTTGGTCAACATCAGCGCTGTTTACCGAATCTCGGTGGCCTGCGTAGTGCCAACATGGCCAAATAGAAATAATTTTTCATGAGGTGTTGCTAATGGAAAGTAATCATGGGAATCTGTGCTGTCAGTGTGTGTCCGTCTGGCACTTAGAGAAATGTTTACAATTGCTTGGGCTGCTAATGGTCTATGACTGCATTGAGTGTTTGAGAGAATGATCCTACCCTTAGTACCCAGTCATGCACTTTGGGACCCAGCCCACATCTTCTCTCCCTCTAACACAAACACGCGCACCTGGACACATGAATACCACACACCTACTTAAAGCGAAGGCCGTGAAACTGAGTCTGTGTCTTCGGAGACAGTTGCCAGCGCTCATGAAGAGACCCGTCATTCAGGTCAGGTCCTCACTTGTCTCCCTGGTGGACACAGAACTTAAGTCATCGTTGTCAAGGTCAGAACATCGCTGTTTGCATCCCTGTTTTTCTTCCTGCCCCATCGCCTCTGTTCCTCCGGCCCCTCCCTGTCCTGAAACAAACATTTCAAAACACCTTGCCTTATGCTGCACACACGCCACACCTCATCCATCAGGCCTGTGAGTAATTGAGACTCTATTCAGATGGGAACATGAGGAAATTGTCTCTCACCACCTTCTGTTTCTCATTTCTTTTGTCCCACACAAGTTGAGGGTCTTTGAAAATGGTAATACCCGTAGAGGTCATTTATAGAGCACAGACCAGAAGACAGGCAATTTAAAAAATAAAAAATAAACAAAGGCATTAGTTTTATTCAATGAAGAAAAAATCATCCTAGTGGTTTAAAGAAAGCCATTCCTAAAAAGTATTAGAAAAAAACTAACGTATTGGTTTTTGAGTGGGTACTTAGAGATGGCAGTTACAAAATGACTCACGTCGTACCCCTACGCATGCATTATGAGAAGGCCTGTGTGTGTGAGGGTGTGTGTGTGTGTGTGGTAAGTGTATGAATTTCAAAAGTGACTGAATATTTTTAAGCAGTATAAAGCAGGTAAATCTTCCATTTAACAGGCAACATTGCAGGCAGAAAAACCAGAAGAATGGATTCAGTGCTCTTGAAGCTGATGTATCTGTTAACCTGTAGGGGGCACTGTGGCTCCATTTACATATCTGACATCTCTGCCAGCAGAGTTGGTTTGAGCAGTGGGATGACTGAGGTGGTTCTGCATTTCAGATGGATAAATTCCCTTTTTCTGCTACCCCTTCACACATGTTTCTTAAGAAATGTTTTTTGGTAACAACTGGAAATTCCAAGGCATCTTATAGATTTTCAACATCTGCTTCTCCAGTAGCCTAGAAAATCATCCACTGTTTTTTGGAAACCAAAACATATTTTTGGAACAAAATGAAACACTTTGCAAAAACAGGAGATGCTGAAGCCGAATTCAGCACTCACCACAAAGTTAGGGCTGTTATGCTATAGGTCCACTGAAGAAGTGAAAGTGTGTCTGTATTATACACTTCTTTGGCTCCTGCAGACATGTGGAGATAAAGCGAGTGTGTAGTTGTATGAACAAAAGATGAAGTGAGCTCTTTTATCTATAAGAGAATGTGGAGAGATGTTGGGTGAGACTAGCTCTTTATTGGTAGAGTGAAGCAAGGGGTGAAAGGAGAAGGCTGGAGAAATCAACCCCTGACTGTTTCCCGGCACAATCCCCAGACATTGTGCGCTGCATTGTCATCAGCAGGCGATTCACTGGTTTTGACAATGTCCCTCTTTGAGCATCAATTCATTCTCCCTGCTTCTGTTCTCATAATGTTCACCTCAGTTCCCTCCTCTCAGTTTCTCAGTTAATCTCTACTCCTGGAAATGCTGTAAGCCCTTGCAGAAACAAACAAATGCAAGCCATGTACAGCAAGCCCAGAAAAGTGTGCACCTTAGCAGAAATACTGATGAGCTACTTGGTTACACGCTTGCAGTGGCAAGTTTTCTATAATGGCTTTCTATGTATTATGGCTAGGTAATGGTAATGGCCCAGGTAATGAGCAACATAATGTCACCAGTAAGTAAAGGAATATAAAGCACGCATTTTAGCGAGGGATGTGATTTTCTTTCACCAGACACTGCATTTGATGATTTCATGCTTCAGCTTTGCAGTTCCAGTTTCCTAAGAGGAGAGGCAGCGGTTCAGATATATTCACGCTATACTGCATATGTAGTCATGTCATAGCAGCAATAAAACAATCCAATGCAGCGTTACTGTGACTAAGACTCTGTCAAAATTCCACCGAGAACATCAGCACTTTATGGGGATGTATAATTATGTCCTCACCGTTTCTCTGTGAGCTAAACAGAAATATCACTCCGTAGAAGAGGGCCTCAAAGCAACTGAAATGAAAGACTGTGATGCTTTCTGAGTAGCTGAGTAAATGAGAATACAATCCTATAACCCTCGGCAGTTCATTCAATATTTGTGAGCATGTGCAAGTTTCTCTGTGGCACCAAGGGCCGTATTCATAAAAGTAGCTCTCAGCTGGCCATTTTTGAATGCATTTTGAAATAACTGTTGTTTCACTAGGAGTTTTAAAAGTTTTACTTGAGTAATTCTCAGAGGAATATGGCACTTGTACATTTCCAGAGGCTTATTTGTAAGTTCTTCTAAGGCGAAGGATTGCTTCTAACTAAGCTGTTACAGCAGGGAGTAAACACTAAGAGGAGATGCAATTTCACTCTTAAGAAAACAACATATTTGTCTCTCCTTTCATTTTTGATTGAGTTAGCTGCAAGTACTCAATCTTATACTAAACATTTCAGCAGTGTATGATAATGCTCAACTTTCTTATGTTGCTGTGGCTAACTCTCAAGAATCATTGTGATCTGAGTATTTATTTTCTCAGATTCAACATTTGTCTCTTTTGAAACTGGATTAAGTCAAATGTTTATTTAGCAACACTACATTTTCTCCATTATTTAAAATAAACAGAGAAATTTAGCAGCCCACTGTTTTGTATCGGTCCCAATTTTTGTTATCAGCAGATGTGTCAACCGCTGCTAGTATATCTGCCACTACTGGAAGGAATTTTGTTGGTTTAGCTTATTTGTGTTAAGTTTTCAGAAATGTATATTTTGTGTATGGGTATTTCTTTACCTTAATTTTACAGAAACTACTACTACGTATCTAAATGAATATTGACATTTATTTTACAAGTTAATTGTATAGATAATGGATTGCCAAAAATATTTATTTATATTATAGGTTTGTATTTATATTCTTTTTGCGGTTACATAGTGGCTGCATTTTTTTAAAACATGACTTTATCCTTATTTTTTTGCCTCCTAAAAGTTACAGTGAGTAGTTACTTATAATAGGACATTAGAGCAAACATTAAGCTGGATATTCTGTGGGTGACTGCTGCATGATATAATATATCAGACTGCTGACAGCAGTCTGACAATATGAAGCCCATTATGTTGGAAGAATTTATATTTTTTAGAGTTTATTTTTAGACTGTTGATACCTAAATTATGTTTTATAGCAGCACTAGCAGTACTGAACCAGAAAATACAAACATTATCCTAGAAAATCACCCAAGGTGCTATGAAGGAGACCTTTTCTATCTTCTGTAGTGAACCTGGTTTGTAACAGCAGCAGCCTTTATTACACTAAAATGAGTAAAGTATACATTTAGCGCAACGTGACTTTTGAAACCTTGCATTAATATAATAATTTTAAGATGAAAGGACAGTGACAAGAAGCTCTCAACTGTGAAGACCCTGACCATAAATAACATTGCTGAATGCTTGGTAGCAGAAATTACTCCATCCCTATAAAATGTGCTGACATTCAGGGCCTTTTCTTTGCACACATTTATGTATGTAGGAACTGAGTAGGTCTTCAACTGATATATCTTATTAAACTCCACATTTGTGGCAGGAATTGACCATAACAGAAATAGAAAATTATCATGTCACAGCATTTTATATTGTCTTTACCATAACTTTAACTCAGCAGTGCCTTAAAGTGTTAAAACCTCATCTGAGTATTTGTCATAGTGAACATGATGAACTGACCTGTGACTTTGATTGAATGTGCTTTATCTATTGTACAGACAGAATTAAATGTATTCATGGCAAACGCACTGAACTCCAGCAATCCGGAGCAGCTGTCAGGAGCTGCGTGGCTGCACAGTTGTTGTCCTTGCGTATGATAATGAAGCACTGACTGGACATCCTGATGAAATGGATTTCCCTTCTGTTGACACAAGTGATTGTGTGGTTACTGTCGGGCTTAGAGAATGTGGACTCATTATACACAAAGATCTTTGTTCAGCGGACTGGCAATAGAAACGAGACGAGGTTCTGTTGGCTATGATGAACGGTGAGCTTTGTGTGAAATGTCCACCAGATATGATTTCATTAGGTGTGATTGAGTTATTTTTCTTTTTTGAAGGGCCTCACAGCTTCCAAGTCAGTGTTCGATGAAACTATGCTGCAAACAGTGAGCGCTAATGAACTCCATCAGTTTTCTAGAATCGGAACCCATTTGGACTCATTTATGACAAAATGATCTCAACTGTGTTTATTGCAGACTGTGTTTTGAGAAAGTACTGTTTACTGCAGGGTTTTATTTCTGCAGTTGGTCATTTAAGATGGTTATTATGGTAACAGTGCCTTGTATATTGAAAATTTTGAGTCAGATGCTTGAAATGTTGTACTGTGATACAAGTCCTCAGAGTAGAAGTGATTTTAGGTTGACCAGGACATTAGATTGGATTTTATTTCCATAACAAAGTGATGCATGGCAAAGAATTTTTCGATTAAAGGAAAACAAGAGGAGACTGAAAAGACAATGCTGATGTCTTAAGTGCCACTGAGTGAAGAGGTGGTTAATGCAGCAGGGTTCACAGGGTTGCATATATAGAGTAGTTATAGACAAGCTGATGATTTGTTGTGATGTACAGGGGGAGAGCAGTGGGACCCGACTTGGAGGCAGCGTGACCTCGAACAAACTGCATTTGTTTAACCTCGCTCAGCTGTGGAGCTATAATGGGATGATGGCTTCTGCCATTAGCATGATGAAATGGACAAATAAGTGACTTTAGTGAAACCCACTCAAGTAAGAGTTGCAATTTGGCTGGCCTTTGATGCTTCAGCTGGCTATGGAAACTATTTTATCTCTTTAATACAATCTTCGCCCCCCTCCATGCGCAAACAAAGCAGATTAAAGGTTCCCAATAAAGCGAAGACTACACTGTGATGCCACTGAATTCCCAGTACTGTGGGTGGTATTAAGGTTTTTGTCTGCTGTGTGTGGACACATGGCGAGAAACACCTTTAACACAAAACTAAGGCTCCAGTTCAGTTCCATTATACTAATTTTTGTTTATGCAGTTTATTTAAGCAGGGTTTCTTTCATGACTGATACCCCGCTGGACAACAACAACACAATATGTACTGCAATACATTATGGTGAGAACCACAAATAAATCTTTAGGTTGAACAGAAGACAGATAGGTAGAGAGATAGAGGACATAAATGCATAAAACTTAGAATAGATTCATACAAGATGAAAAAAGGGCGCGTTGCCTCGTCTGCATATCCGTGAAATCTCCCTGTACTATATCTATATCTAGGTTACAGCGTTATTGTGTTGTTTCAGTATGATGATGAAGAGCTAATTATATCTCAAGTGGCTGAAACTCAGGCTGTTACAAATAGTCAGCTTCTAAGCAGCTTCCACAGTCCTCTCTTTGATACAAACGCTCAGGAAACAATCCTTCATCGCCTTTTCCTTGCCTCTCCTGCCATGAGCAGGTGTTGATTGATCTGTAAGCATGTAATTTGGTGTGGATGAATGTGGAAGAGGGAAAAGTTGAGTAAATGAGAAGATCTTGTGTTTATCACAGTCATGAGTTTAGTTTTTTTTTAAAATGGGCTTTGCCACTTTGACAAACATGAAGACAAGGTGAATACACTGTGTATTTATAGATATAATGAAAAGCTGCCAGGTGAGGAGGAAAGAACAGGGAAGAAGAGAGAAAGGAGGAAGTTCTGACAGACAGCAGACTCAGAGGAGGATGTTGTGTACTCTCAGCAGATTTAATTTCTCATGTTCTCTGGATAATCAAGCACCACATGGCCATCCTGCAGCCACTGCAGTCCCCAAGGGGCTGCGACATGTTGTTGATGAAACACATCACATTACAGCTGATACAGGTAACTTTATCATGTCAGCGCGGGCGTCTTGACAAGTAGTGGAAAAGATGGAACAGTTTCATGCTGCATTGCCAAAGGGTTAGAAAACTTTTTAATAGTACACTCAATTACTCCTTTAATTACCCCGTTCAGTTAAGTGATATCAGTTCAAAATACATCCAAAATGGCAATGCAAGGCAAAAGCACAAATGTTCAGATACAGTATTGTAAAGCAATGACTATATAGGAGTAATATATTTGTCGTTCACAGCCTGACAGAAACATTTGCATTATTTATGCAGACATATTCAGGAACATATCTGCAGGTAGGTAAGGTTTTTGAGAAATGCCTCTATGATCATTCCATCAGCTTCTCGTATTTCTAGCTTTTACAACTTGGTATCAAACCTGCTACTTAAAAAATTACACTGTTTGCATTTTAAGACAATTTCCTCGTCCTTCCTCCTCCTCTTGAGTGATGAGTGATTGACTTTCATCAGAAAAACAATTCAGCTCTGTTGTCGAGCTTAAAAAGAAAATGACAAAGCAGTATTGTTATTATTATTATTATAACGTTCAGCATCATGTAACAGGCTATTGCCTCCTCAGTAGTGTTTATCCAACAAAAATGTTTACTGCTTTAATGAGCTTCCTTGTTTGTCTGCCTGTTTAATTGTGACTTTATTGTTTTTGTCTGGGATAGACGACAAGCTCAAGAGAGTTGGAGGGTTCAGAGGGGTTATGTTTGGACTCTTGTACAAAATTATGGAACAAATTGGGAAGAAGGGTTGTCTGAATACAGTGTATACATACTTATTCACCAGCCAGCAGTGTAATTTTTGAATGAAAGATTTTAGAGTGAACATAGCTAATTCTGATTTTTGGACAGGGACAACAGGATGCAGTTATTGCTGCTACTCAGCTCTTTCTGCATTTATAACTGTAAGTTAGGACATGGGTATTTAATCAGTCAAGACATTCACTTCAAAATATCATTCCGCTATGACCTTAAAAACCTTGTGTTTTTGCTTGGGGGAGTATATTGATAGCCTTGGAATATCGTTTTCATGTATGCAGAGCAAAAACCGATTACTTCACCGCGCTTTTACAATATAATTTACTACGAACTGTAGTTTTAGTTAAGCTCACTAATAGTCATCTCACCACTCCTTGAAAAGAGGTGCACAGTGATTTCCATTTTGAAGACAAGTCTGTTTGCTAGTTAATGCTGCCTCAGCTGCTGGAACTAATGGAGAAGCATGTCAGTGCAGGCCAGCAGAATGGGCGGAGACGCAGAAGGCCAGGTGGTGTTCTTGGTGTGCATGAAGTTTCAGTGATATTTGTAAGCAGTATGTGTGGAAAGCTAATCTAAACTGAGGTCAAATGTGTCCGATGTAACAAAACATCCCATATTATTGTGTGTTAACTGGCACCAAGTTTTTGAGTTGCATTAAGAGCAGACACGGTTCTACTCAAAGAGGCCAAGCCTTTCAAAAAGAGGTAACTGTCAACATAAAGAAAAAAAGTAATGAGAGAATAACATGTAAAGTGTCAACAAACCCTACCGTTTTAATTATTGTTATTTTTTTACCAATAATAAACTGTAGCTTTATTTTCACCCACTGCATGTATATGAAGAAACAAGATTTTACAGCATGTCCGAGGTGGCTGATAGCCTTTAGACAGACTTTCTGACTCTTCTGACATTCAGTTCTGGGAGTTGACTGTATGGAAAAGCAGAGATGTGGATTTTGTGTCCAGGGACACAACAACTTTTAGATATTTTGGTGATGTTGTAAATTCTTTAGATACCTACCAATGGAGGACGAATTTAAGGGGAGCTGTGGAGCCACCATGTGCTGCCAGAAGAGCTTGACATTGATTCTCTGGAACAATGCTGAATGGATGGAGCAGCATTTTTCCAAAAGATGTCCCCATATTTGTTTTTTTTTTTTTTTTTTTTTTTTTTTGATGATGGTGAAGAGCAGCATCCAAAATGTCGATCCAGAAGCTCCCATAGGTGCTCAGCTGGATTGAGATTGATGCCACAGCATATGATTCATGTCATTTTCATACTCATCAATCCTTTCAGTGACCCTTCCTGCCCTGTGAATGGGGGTATTTTTATCCTGAAAGAGACCACTTCCGTCAGGATAAAAACATTTCATCATAGGACAGATGTGATCACTCAGAACAACTTTGTATTGATTTGCAGTGACTCTTTCCTCTAAGGGAACAAGTGGACCCAACACATGACGGCAAAACATTCCACACAGCATAACAGAGTCACCAAATCCACTTACTTTAGGTCAAGTCTCAAGTTTTTTCTTTTATTAGTCACCCGTCTGTAGGTTTGGCTAATTGGTGAGCTATCCCTCAGATGAGAGCACGGCCTTGGGAGTCTTAAACTCCATCTAAGTTGACCTGAAGTGGCTTAAATGCAACAGTCGCAGCTGAGAGGCAAGTTGAGAGTGTCAGCTGGTAGACGACTGATGTGATTCCAAAGAACAAGTAAAATCCACTGTCCCTTTGTGGCAAATCATTACAGCCAGGGTTCAAATGTATGACAATGTTAGAGCTGTGGGATGCAGTCATTAAGGGCGGAGAGGAACAGGGCACCATCATTTTGGAACAGATTCTCTAATGCTTGCTGTTAGCACTAATAAGCACACTTTAATTGAAGTATTTAAAAAAAAAATAAAAATTTCAACAGTCTTGGAACAGACTTTCTCTCCTTAAGATATAAGCTATAAACAAGCAAACTACATCCAACAGAGAAAGGGCAAAACTTTGTTTACCCACCCTTACACAATTTGGCACCGTAAAATGAAGATTTTTTTTTTTAAGACACATGCAAGTTGGCATGGAATCTTCTGTCATTTGTTTAGCAGAGCTCTCTCAAGCTGTGCAAATACACTCAGTGCCACTTTGTAGTAGCAACTAGGGATATCTTGTATTTGTCCCAAAAATCCATGTGTGTATGTTTCAGGTTTGGATGTGTTAAGAAGCCAAGTATAGCAAAATGGCATGAGGAGTGCATTGCCTCCCTCTGAGAGCTTCATTATGGTAAACTAGGTTTAGGCTTTCACTCTAAACACCAGCTGGCGTCTCAATCACAACCGTCTGCTGTGGTATGTCAACATATTTAGATGCTAACACTTTCTTTTTTTTGTGACGGTTTCCTTCCTGTTTTGCGGCTGAAACCAAAAATGCCTGGTGCAGTCTATTAAATTTAACCATCTTTAGAAATATTTTGAATCTGCAATTTGGAAGATGATACTCTCATATGCTCCCGTATTAAATTTCCAGCAATCATTTAGGAGAAGTGAATATCACCAGAACACGGACAGTGATGAGCAATTGTTTTTTACTTCTGTACAACTTTGCCTTGTGAGTTCCTATTGAAATTCCTTGAAGCCCCAGACAACAGCGTTGACTGTATTGACAGCATTACCGATGTTGTTAATGCCTGAATCTGCTCCATTACTCTGGCATTGTGAGGGCAATTATCTTGTATGCCATTAAAAACAAGCTGTAGAGCAATCCAATTTTAGTTGATAGCTCTCATTTATCCATGGTTTTTCTGTCAGTTACGGTCAGACAGACCTTTGTGCTGTGCCATCTACAACACACACTGTCTAACATTAGCCTGCTCCTTCTCATCTGACCCAGAGCTGTGGAGCTGCAGGCAGCAACAGAATGAGTTATGGTGAAAGAAGTCATCTGATGTTGTTGGTTATGCTGAGTACAGGAATGTTGCTAGACTCAAAACTCCACCCCCACATCATACCCTGCTTTTCCTAGAGGCTCCCATGATGATAAGTAAAGTCCTATAGAATTTGCGAGTTGCTATCTTTTATGATAGTCTTATAATATATTGTGATTTTCAATTAAAATGTTTCTCATCAAAACTTTAACAAACTTTTTCAACTACATTATTGATTTGTATATTTCCCTATTGGTTTGTTTTCTTAAAGGGAGCATTTTCAGAGGAAAAGCAGTGTTTCATATATAGATGGAGTTGTTTTAGCTTTCATCCCTTCTTACCTGTTTTGCTCCTCTCCTCTGTAAAAATGTACTTAAGAGCCTTGTCTCCTGTCATTGTTCTTTCATGGTAGGGTGTTAGGAAATAGGAGGGTATATGGGTACATAGTGAGTACACATTTTAGGCTTGTTCTTGGGTTTCTGCACCCAAAGAGTTGAGAGGGAGGTCTTGAAAAACTATGTGTTCGCAGATTATTCATCATAAAAGACAATGGGGCTGTGCTTTATACTGCCAAATGGTGCATGGGCGAACACACGATTCCTGTCTGCATTCTTTGGACGACTCATTTTCTCCCTGCTTGGCAAAGCATTTGTAAAAATAACTTTGTTAGGTAAAAGTTATGTTAATTATCAAAACAAAGGAACGTATTGGAATCTTACATTCACAACTGCCAAGAAGCAGACGTTCACACATGCCCACACAGTGTTTTGTGCACAGGGAAACATCAGGGTCAAGTCTGGGCTTCATTAAGGAAATGCACTCAATTGCAATTAGCGGTAAACATACTCTTCCGTTCACTTACCATTTGATTGCATTGTTATTGCACAAAGGCAAGATAGATAGTTGTATATTTGACGCTCTATACTTTTTCAATTAGCAAACTTTTCTGGGTCTGTGGCTATGTGTCCCAAGGGCCCCGTAGGAGAGGCAGACAACCTGAAGAGAGCAAAGTTAGCTTTGAATTCATTAACAGTTAGCCTAACTAAGAACACATTGGATGTTACAAATGAAGATTGGATGAAGATTTTGTGTTTTATCACAGTTTTTTTTAGTACCAATGTCACCAGCCTTCTATGTAACCAGCCCTTAGGCCCAAATAATTTAATATGCAAGCATATGCTTCTGGAGACTGCAGCGAAGTGGCAAATCTGACAGTTTTTGACAAATGTGACATGATTATTTAATCTTCCAGAGCACAGGAAGCAAAAAGCATTTGACATAAAGCATATTCAGTAGAGGCAGTGCTAATAAAACCATTTGTTGGGGTAGTGGTGGAGCGACAGGAGATTTTACCCCTTCATTTGTACATTTATGACTGTGAGGTAGTGTCCTCCCAGTCAGGGCCACAGCAAGAGGCCAGGAGGCGGAAGATGAATACCTGATAGCTACACTCCCCAGACATTACTAAATGAGCAAACTGGCAGTTTACAGCTACCTCTCAGCGTAACCTGCATGTTTTATAGATGAGAAGAATCTCACTAACTGTCAGAGAATGAAAGCACCTCTCAGCATACTACATAATGGCCTCTCAGTAAAATGAGACAGGCCTTTATGAGTGTTTATCATTGCACATTTCACCAACTTACTTTTACAGCCCAAAAGGAGATGGCAACAATGCTTGAGAATGTTGGAGCTTTTATTTCATTAGCCAATATGTGATTGATCAGAGCGGATTAGGGATGTTCCGGTCCTTTAATATTCAGACAGCAATTAAAGTGAGAGCACTACTGTAAAAAGATCAAGTAAATACCTACTGGTGGTGACTTACTATGCCATTGCCCACAGAACATTAAATATTTGCTGGTTTCATGTGCTATTTATGGGTTCATGATGGGGAGTCTCGGCACCTTTCTGTTAATATTGTTTCCAATCCTGTCAGTCCTCACTTGACTTTGATTGACATAGATTTTTTTAGGGAGATGCTGAAAGTTGTCTCTATATTAAATTTGAAAATGCACAGAGTTTTGCATCAGTAATTGAGTAATCTTTTAATTTGACTGTTCTCATGACAGATATGTAGATTTTTTCCCTGAGTTGTTTTCTTCTGAGGATAGAAAAACTCAAACTACATTACACCTTGCAAAAACTGCTTCTTAAAGTGACGTGTTTCACAAAGAAGACAGTCTGTTCTTTACAAAAACATGATATACCACATAAATTCATGAGTAAAATTTGAAAAAAAATGATTAAAGCATAGTAGACTCCTAAAGAATCTTTTAAATTCAATACGGAGGTTTAACCTCACGTCGTGCCTGACCCTGTCTCAAAAACAATGTGGAAAGTACCCAAAGGTTACAAGATACATGACCACAAGTTCCCAGCTGAATCACAAGGTTTCACTTCATTTTTCTCCCTACCTCTGGGAGGTCATCAGGAGCTCATATGCCTGAGAACTGCTGAATTAGCTTTAAGTGGACAAAGATGGAGACTTGCAAGGAATTAGCAAGCAGGTAGAACAAAAGGGCTTACTTGGAAGCTAACGGAGCTCATCAGTTTTCTCAATTAGTTGGCTGCTAGGAGACAGCGGCTGGAACGACTTTGGCAAAGAGGGGTTATTACAGTAACTTGAAATTGATGACCATGCAGGTGGAGTCATTATAATTCCTATATTTTCAGATTCCGGTGCAATAAAAGCAGTAATCAGTTTGATGATATTACTGCGTTCCAGCATGTGTCGCAACCCAACAGCAAGCCTTATACAGGTATTACTTGTATATACCTGTGTAGGTATATGGATTTGTAGACTTGGATCTACTTGGAAGCCTTTAGCTGCTACATCCTTCCTTTGTTTTGACGTTTTTTTTTGTTATTAATTGTCAACCTTTTAGCTCAGCTCAGCATCTCTCTCCTTATGCCACGGGTATTGTTGCGTGTGAAGACTGAGGTTTTGCTCAACATCAGTTCTTGACTGCTGCCCTAGAGTCAGGTGTGAGAGGGCAGGTGTCACACACTTGTGATACAGACCCGGCACTGATGGGAGAAAGACGAGAGCTGTTGGCCTATTACTGCCTTATAAATGCCTCCGGCCATCAAGCAAACATGCACCCCAACTCTCCCCGTCTGAGTAACTCAATAGCTCTCTCCACACCACCCTTCAGCGTCTCAACACCTTTCCAAGGTTGAAAAATACCTCACACCAGTTGGCTCCCCAGGATGTTGACCCAGCAGTGCAGGTCATCACTTTGAGACAAAGAGATCCTTATCAGCCCAGTCGCCCTCTCTTCACCCACCTCCATCCTCAGCCCCTCACTCGGTGAGCGATGACTTCTCTGAAACTTAATATCAGTGATATCATCAAGGTCCTTCTTTACCCGTCTCTTAGGATTCAGAGAGGTGTTGTGAAAAAATACCATCAGGCGCTTGGCTGACAGAGGACGCCTCCAGGGAGCGGTGGTCTGTTTGGTGCCATTAAGCGGTGTGTAATACAAGACCCAGAGAGAGAGAGATAACCAGCGAGAGGCAGCAGGATGATTGTGAATGAAGAGGTTAATGCTCCATAAGCCATTTTCCTCTTTTCTCCACCTAGTAATTCAACAACAGAGAGAAATTACAAACTGCCCCCCGTGCTCAATCCATTGTGCTTCTCTTTGAAGCTGTTTTGCATTTTTAGTATAATGCCTAGCTCTTTCAATCTCTTCTTAACATAAAAAGCAATGGATTTGTGCATGTTTCCTATAGAGTCCCAAAATAGATTTGATGAAGTCCTGTGTATTCTACAAAACAATCTGTGGAACATATGATGGCTATCTTTTGCTGGACACAATATTTTAGACACTTATTAAGGATTGAAATGTGCAATTTTTCTGTGTTCCTGTAGATGAGCAAACAAAGTTAGCAGAATATTGCCACGGAAATCACATTGCGGTGGTCATAAAACACAACAGTAATTGGACTAAAGTGTTTACATGCCTCAGTATACTAGATAATACCCCCGCTCTTGTAATCAGGCTTCTAGCAACTGGGGTATGATCTTAACTGGGTTGTTATAAACAGAACATGATGGTTGGAATTCGTGAGCATCCTAAATATTAAGGAAACTCTGCCGTGCATGCAAATGTATCCACTAAGGCTTCAATTAAATTGCATATTTACCAGGATTTTCCCCCTGTGGTGCCACTCTGAAGAAATTACTTTAGTTGGATTATTATTATATATGACTAAGAAGAATATGTGCGAATAGTGAAAATCTTTTGATGACAATAGAGTGATAACTACATGGAGAAATGGTTTATTTCAACAGGGACAGTGGTTTGTCCTTTGTGCTAAAGTCACTTTGTTGTGTTTGGGTAGTCAAGCAAAATGAAATTTGCCATTTATTTTACTACAGATAGCATGTCTACATTACCTCCCATGGACAGACACATTTTACTGTCTTTCTTGTAACGACTAAACAACTCACTTTCATGTTCTTATACTGAATTATAATTTAAAAAATGTAGTTTTCTCCTTTGGTAATGCAGATAGTATAATCATGTTAATGGCAGGCCAATATGTAAAAATAATGCAAACATTATCGAACAACATTTGCACTCTGATGCTTCTGTCTGCCTACACTGCGCACTGCCTGTACAGAATGTGCACATTTATATTCAGTCCCTCAGAGTGTATTCATAAAGTTTTCATGAAGGGTGAATTAATTTGATCCCTGAATGCTTAGCTATTACAACTCATATTGTGGCTGTCAACATGCATCGAGAGCGTGGACAGAAGAGATGCCTCAGACCCAGGCAACCTCATTACAAACCACTGAGAGCTCCTTGCAGAGATATTGTTCTTACTGCAGTCATTCTCAGTTGCAGTGTGAGATTCATATTTTTGAATAATGTATAAAAAGGTTTAAATAATTTGATAATAAATCCCTAAGATTGTCAGCTTGTGGCTCGTGATAAGATTAAAGAGTTCGTTTTCATCGCCGTTTAGTCATTCTCCTAATCTGATGAATTTACTGTCTTCTAGTCAGTCAGCCAAGCTCACAGATTGTGTCCAATATCCACCCTGCTTATCAGCTAATCACAACACAGAGCTATAATCAAATAATCAATGAACCATTTGACCACAGTCAATATTCCATGTTCCAAACCTGCCAATTTAGTTTCCATTTATCAGTCTGCTCTGACTCTTTGATCAATAAAACATCCTTTTATACTATCTGGCTAATTACATAATCAGTTTGCTTTAATCTAGCTATGTCTGCTAAATAGATAACTGTCATTATGTGACCAATTTGTTCTCTGGAGAGCTTGATAAATAGACAGTGTGTCAAAGAATAGAAAGACATTCACATTTGGTTGGCATTTAACACTGAGGATCAGTGTACTGTATGTAGGATCAGAAGCATAATGAGCATTTACATTTTTGGCATTTAGCTGCCACTCTTCTCTTGTGTGACAAAAATGTAAATAAAAAAAAGGCAGCAACATAAGCTCAAATGTCTTGTTTGCCAGAATTATGAGCCGCACAGTATTATGAGATAGCATTGGTCATAGTCACAGCTGCAAACTATAGAGCTAACAAACATATCTATATTGCAATATTGATGTAATACAGTTCAAGTGGAATAAATAAGAGCCAGACAAAAAAAAAAAAAAAAAGATGTTATTTCTTTTCTTTTGTCTGTAGCGGTGAAGAGAAAAGTGGCACAGTACATCAAACACATGGCTATTATGTCCCAGAGGCTCTGGACAGCTCTGAAATTGAGGAAAAATAGCTGGCGCCCCATCTTTGAGAGGTAGCCTCAGCTGTCTTTTTGCATGGCAGGTCTTGACATTGGGGTGCGTAAATTGGCCTATAATGAACATGGCTGTCTTCTTTGGTCGTGGGCCAGAGGTGGTGTGGCGTGGATAGGAAGCAGGTTTCATTAGCAGGGGTGGATAGCCAAATTTCAGGTCTCTGATGGACTGTGACATGGTGGGCCAAGTTTTCCTTTCGGGCAGCACAGGGTCTGAACTCTGCGGAACTAAGCTGTTGTCAGTCCAGATGGGGTTTGGCCTCAGCAGATTACCACTCCTTCACTAGACAGCTATTGGCTCTAAAGAATTATTCAGAAAGTAATACAGTGTAATCCCTCGCTTCACCATGACATTTGCCATTCATGGCACACAATCCCTCTGACACCTGTCAACAGTCCCTAAACCAAGGCACTATTCTACAAAATGCAACCTTAAAACATGGATGTGTGTTTCTGTTGTGTGGTTGTTGGTATGAGATGGCAGAAAAGCAAGAAAGATAAATGATTTCATTTTTATATATTGTGTAGCAGCAAAGAATTTTCAGTTTCAGGATGGGTATTATGGGAAGGTGTGAGAGTATAAAGAAACACTGACATTACTTTCCTCTGTTCATCTTCCCCATTATCAGCAACAGTGCGACAAGGATATTAAAAAACAGCCTTGGAAATATGACCCAGATGGGCTCTTAAAAAGACTTCAGGAAATAGCCTTTTTCAAAAAATTTAATCAAGTTGAGGATTTTTTGAAAGAATAAGACATATGTAGCCTGCACATATGTACATTTTTGTGACTTTTGTGTCATACACATTTTGCTCAAAAGCCAGACTGTACCAAAGCAAAGTTCTAACATGATATGCAATTAATAGCCCTGCAATGCATACACCTATGTAGCGCTAGCTTGCTCAGGCTAATGCAGGTTTTAAAAACCACGTTCCAAAATGTTTTCATGTTTTTCTCAGCTCACTGGAAGCCCTAGAGGTTGACTAACTCACCAGGGAAACTCCCACTATCCCAGATGGCTTGTTCACCACTATTCGCTACAAAGCGACACAGGAATTTTGAGACATATGGCTCATCTCTAGTGAATGCACTAAGCAAAGATTGGAACAAGAGCAAGACATGCGTCATTGTTCCCAGAGTGAGCACACTTGTTTGGTTTTCTTCTTGTCACCAAACATCCAGACATTGAAGGACTGTCTGAGGTTAAGCTCTTCATAACAGATGGCTGAAATCTGCTCAACTCTCTGGGTTAAATACCCTCTTTATTTCCTCAGGTACCCTAAGTGGTATTTGTGTTTTACAGAAAGCTAGTGACATTAGGGTCAAACTGTTGACGAGTTGTATGTTGGTGTAAATACTTTTCTGTTTCAAGTTAATCTCGGTATTTACTTCCACATCTCTTTGTTCCCAGAACCATATGGCCAGGCAGCAGCATCTTAACTAAATCCATCAAAATAAGTGTGAGGATGCCTTGTACCCTCATCAAATAGCACCCATAATCTTGTGGAAGTAGAAAGCACTGACCACATCTTGAGTGAATTGTGGGAAAGCATCTCCCCTTTTATAGAAGAGGGAAGCATGGAAGGGTGAGCAGCTCATAGAGCCAGAATGGGAACTGGTTATGGGGATAGTCCTCAAGGAAGGGGGGAAGTCATGGAGGGCGTGGATGGACTTTTACACAGCCTGGGCTCGAAGCAAAGAACCTGGAGGATTTTGAAGAAGCTCCTTCACATTCAGTGGTTCAGTGCCTCTAACTGCATCTCCTTGTCATTCACACAGCAGAAAAACTCAATGGACAGCTGGGCTTAGGCTCAACCAGTAGCTGGGAATGAGATGGGCTGTGAAAGCAATGGACTGAGTCTGAGTCGTGCTGCTGCACAGGGAAGAAAGGGAGATGAGTAGAAGAATCGGAGGATTTGTCAGAGAGGCCATGAAGCCCAATTGAACCTTTAGTTTGCCAATAACCATGATTACTGGCTGGACCCTTGAGCATGTGGAATGATAGGGTCGTGGCCTCAAACTCAAGGAAACGGGCAACAGTGGACATTCAGAAAAGCTTTTTTTTTTTTTGACCTCCAGCAGTATCGAGTATCTTGTAGTATACAGCATGTAAGACCTTTATATCTGCATGTGTTTTAAGTCAACAAATTGTAATCCTAATAATTGCTTTTATTTAACAGGTTTTACTGAGCTCTTTTTAGCAGCTCCCCTCTCTGCTCTCACACAGTTGGACACATGCACACCTGCAAGCCGTAAAGTAAAAAACACACTGTAGGTTGGCCACTGAGCAGTTTTTAAGTGAACAATAATGGTGATCCTTGCCCCAATTTATACATCCATTCAAAGAAGTTACCTTTTGGCCAAGAGCCAGCTTTTTAAACAAGGCAACTACTGAATTTCCCCTTTTTATGTTTGAGAAGTCTACAAGCGGTTTGCAGCAGCAGTCTTATCTTATGTGTCAGATTGTAGATTTAGATTAGTCACAATAAATGTCCCTGTGCATGATTTGTTTTTATTTGTATGTGCAGGTATACCTATGTTTGCTGCTGTCTTCGTTTGTGCCTGTGGTCTGTCACAATTTGTCCAACACGTATGTCAGTAGTGTCAGTGGGAAGTGTGTGTGATGTGTGATGCTAATGCTTATCTCCCTGATCAAAACAGGCCCAAGAGAGTGATGAGAATGATGCCAGAGAGTAATCTGTCATGGAACATACATCATTGTCCTATGTGGTCCTGACGGATGTCAGACTGGCAGAGCTTGAGTGGGAGAAGTAAAAGGTTGTCAGGAAAGGTCTTTGCCCGATGAATTAAATAAATGTTTCATGAATTTTAAACAGCTTGCTGTTTGTCCGCCTGCAGTTTTAAAAGACCAAAGGTTTAAGAAAAAAAAACAGAGTACAGGCTGATAGAAGGAATCTGCATATATTTGCATTCATTTTGTAACACGTTAATTTGCCTCCTTCTCTTAGGAGTGCATTTACAGTCTCTCTCTTTCTTGTGCTTCTTTCTCCATGGTGCCTGTATATTGGAACAAAATTCTTTATTTTTTTCATCTTTTAATTTCAGATTTTTTAATTGTATTAAGAGAATGAAATCTTTCTATTGTCGTTTATTGGGAAGTTTTTTTTTTATACAGGTTTCTTTTGTCTTTAAGTCAAGGTAAAATCCTGGTTTCGTTCTGGAAGAGTTGTGCGGTTCTAATGCTAATTCTTTTATTTTTCCCTAGTTTCACTCATTATTTGGTTAATTTAGTATGTTCTGTATTCCCAGGCTAAGCTCTCATAAGAAACTGATTATGACTGCAAATTCTCGTTATCCCCTTCAATCTTTCATTTGAAAAAATGCTGGAAATGTTAAAATTGCAGTGTGTGGGTTGCAGGTACCATGCAGACTAGTGACTCATTAGACAAAGAAACAGATGCTGCTGAACTTTAAGCTATTGTGCTCACATCTTTAGCCTCCTCCATCTTGCTTATCTCAGCCTTTTTCATTGCATACTGCCTCTAAGAAGCTTGCCATCTAACCCTCTGTCGCCCAATATAGTATGAAGCATTGCCCATCAGTAGAAAGTTATTTCCCCTTTAATTCTGAGGATCTATTCTTGGATACTTAGTTTAGCCACTCATTTACTTTCTTAATGGTGAGCGCTAATTAGATATTTTTTCATATTCTTTATAAAATTCTGCACAGTTGGATGGTGAGTGGAGACCTGAGTTCATATTAGCAAGTTTTTGCATTGCTTAAAAAGACAGCAAGTCTCTACAAGCTGCAGAAATGCGATTTTGAAAATCACTATTTAATTTTTTTGTTGGACAGTAACAACCTGAATAAACACTTACAGCTAAAAAAAAAAAATTCATGCAATAAAAGACGATACTAATACATTTACACAGAGTGTAGTTTGGTTTTACCATTACCAGCAGCTCCTCACATGTGTCCTTTAGTAGTCAAATGAATGGTATGACCGTATAGCGACAGCAGGGTGGGGGAGGTCGATGCAGCGTTTACACTGATTACTCCCTGATTATAAGATCTGCAGCAGGTGGAGATGAGACTGCTCATTTTCTGCTTACTTGAGTCTCCCCAGAAACTGTTCTAATCCCTAATAGGTATATTTACATGCGTAGAGAATTCTGATCTTTAATCTGTTACTTCAGTGACAGATTTTTTTTTTAAATGTAAATTTTGGGACCTGATTTAAATTGAAGGGACATTTGTTGATTGTTGAACCGCTAGAGAGACTTGATACACTGGTTGAATAAACAGCAGAAGAATTAATGGTTTTGTGAGTTTGGGGCCAGATTAAACGGTAACCATCCTTGTAGTGGCATTGGACGGTGTGCCAGCTACAATTATGTAGCTGTACAGTGCAAAACGCACTGCCGGGTTCCAGGAGCACTTAGTCGGTAGTTGCTGTAACTGCTTTGTTGTTCGCTCTGGCATCGTTTGTTTCTTTGTTTAATCTTTGAGGAAGAATTGAATTTCCTCTGTTTTGGCATCAGCAGGGGAATCCAACACAGTTTGTTAGATTTTGCTTGACTGGAAATGTTTCACAAGCATCAAGGGCATTTTGGATGTGCCACCACTGCTTACAGATGCATGTGAGATTTAAAACTGGATTTCCTTTTCAAAGAATATACTCTAATAATAAGAAAGCAGGTATAAAAAAAGGACTTTCTTCTTAAGCGTTTCTTGTAAATATATTACTCCTGTACTGCTGAATTACAGAAATGACGGTAGTGATACAGCAAAGTGGGACAAGTTTTTGCAAGAAGAGAATCCGAAGATGAAATCAGGCTGTAACATTTTGTGGAGCATGTTGTTGGACTTCAAGCTTTTTTATGTTCATGATCATAATGCTTTAGAAACATTCAGGGCTATGGCATTAATTCGTGAGATAGAAATTAACATTTCTTTAGATTTTTAGTTACAAAAGGTTTCAGTTATCGTCACATTAGCTAATGGCTTGTTTTTCATATAGAATGTAATCTCTTATTCTTATCCATGACTTTTTTCTGTTCAAGACACAATGGATAAAGTCTGAGCCAGCCACATTGAACCCTGACACATCTTACTCTTATTGGGTAATGGCTTGAGACAGGCCTTATTGACCTGCCTGACGGATGCAGCCCCACAAGGTTTTCATTACAAACCATCTAGCTTACTAAAAGGCCTTTTATATTAGCTGGGACTCTATCTCTATTTGAGAGACAATCTCGTAATAACTATTTGAGGGGAAATAACATTGCTTTATTGAACCACGGGTTAATTCAATAGCAGAGTGCTGACTGAACCTGTAAGCCCTGTGTCTGCCAATGACATGACACTGAATATGCTCCAAATGCCAGCATGCAGGTATTAATAGCACAGGAGGTGGTTAACTGCTTTGGTTGGTCTCGTGACTACATGAATTCTGTTGTATATTACATGTAATTAGATTGACACCGTTTGCGTCTCAGGACGTATTCTCTAATAGATGCCTGAGAAGCAAAGTTGTAAAGACTCAGTGAGATTCAATTCAGCTATTGCTTGGAGAGAAGTGATGAAACATGATGTGATATATTACAACCTGATTTAGTTAAAGGTGTCCCATCACAAGCAAACTGCATGCTGCTTATCAAATGATTCCATTGTCAAATTGCCTCGCTCAGGAGTCAGAGCATCACATAGAGTGCAGTATTACTGTCTGGGCCATTCAGCTCCCACTTTGTAGTACAAAAACTATTGCCAAAATAGTGAGTGAAATAATTATCGACCCTTTTACTGTCTACGTGTTCCTCTTTTTATATTACACAATGAAAATCCAACAGCCTTGGACACGCCAAACATGTCATTATTGTGGTTTGTTGATAACATTGAACTGTCTGCATTTGATACGTTTTCAAATTCATTTAGCAAAGTACTATCCATGAATGAGCGTTTGATTGTGGTTGCAACAAATCTGGCCCTTTAACATTAGATTTCATGTGTCAGTTTCGTGCTGGCCCACTATTGAATTTGTATTTTTTGCTTGCATTATTTTTATTGTTTTGTTCTCAATTTAAAATTTGGATGTTAACAGCGTATTTACTGTCAAATGTTTTTGTTGATACTCAAACAGAACAGGCTTCTGGCATCGCCGCTCAGTTTAATATTTCAAAACTGAAAATATGTTTCTTTGCAGAGCAGTAGACTGTTCAGTTCAAGGAGATGCCAGAGATGAAAGTAAAATAACTTCTGGGGCTTATGGTATAGAAACATCAGAGATGCGAGAGAGGATATTAGTGGAGTCCATGTGGAGTGCAAGTGTTTGTGTGTCTGTGTGGGAGAGAAACTGCCAAATCCAGCAGAAGCAGAAGGGGGATTGCAACCAAATGCACAGTTCAATAATATTTGCCACGGTGCTAGTGAGGTTGATAAGCAAGTAGTCATGTGATTACAGTTTTAGCTATTTCTGACATTACTTTTCTCGTCTCGGCATCACACCAAGACTAATAGCAATGTGTGATATTTTAGCATGCAGTGAAGCAACCACAGCTAAATGACAAACTGCAGAGAAGGGAACGTCTTAAAATACCAGCAGGCACAATCCAGTGACCGTCTTATTAAAGCACCCTCATTTGCTTTAATTGATAATTAATTTTAATTGCTTATGATATATTCATCTAAAACAGCTGAAACACAGAGCTTGTGATTTTCCAGTTGCCTTTTTTTCCCCTCATTAAATGGTTTGATTTCAGCATTGCACCCATTACACACTGCTTTTACTATATTAGTGCCAGAATTGGGTGAATTTATCATTTTAAACTTGTTATGCAATTGATCACTTTTAAAATTTGTAATTGAATTTTTTATTAAAATGGCTGAGTGCTAAAATGTTAAATATTATTCTGTATGAATATTAAACTTCACAAATGACCTGTGCAACCACATTATTTGTTTAAATGTTTTACATCAAGCCACATGTACTGCATGTTGCAAAAATAATTTGGTCTTTGCAGAACACTTTCTTTAAAGTGAATGATTAGGAGATTACGCCTGACAGTACTTTATCGCATCAGTTACATTAGCACTCGCACTGTTATGGGTTACAATCTTCAGCACAGCACGAACAGATTGAAATCCACAGTCACTGATTTTAATTTTTTTCAAGAACGGGTACCTTGGTAGACAATGTTTTAAAGCACATTTGGTAATAAAGGTGGGAGACTGCAGGTGTTAATGAGACACAAATGCATCTTGTCTCTTCTGCCTCTCGGCACTATAATTGTGGGAGGCCTTCTGTTGACAATCCCTGGAGGAAAATTGCAGGCACTCTCTGACGCCTGGGCAGTCTGATCCTATTACCTGACTCCATGCTAACATCAGCTTCAATCAGCAGGTAGAGCACTACCACATATTCACTACAGTCTACCGCTCTTTAGTCCGAGAGCTCTGACATTTTGTGCAGAGGAGTATAACAGCTGCTGTTAAAATGCAACCGACAGGTTTTACACCATAAGGTATCATTAGTTTCTTTCTTGTGCATATTTGGCCCAAACTCAGAATTCTCAGGTAATAACTGATGTGTTTTTCTAACCAAATGAATTCCCATTTTTCAGTTACTGACCTAGTGTTTATAATGGCAAAAGCCAAAACATTTTACATACTAATGTAAATAAGCTGCATAAAAAAAACAACCTGCAGCTTCTGACATGCTTAAATTCAAAAACATTTAACTGAACTTCTTGATATTAAAGATAAATGTGTGGGTATAATGTGAACTCAACATAACGAAAATATTAATTGTCATCAGGGAAGACCGATACATTGCTTTATGCACAAACAAGCTCATTTGTTTTCTGCTGACAATTATTTAGAGGTTTGTAAATATAAATGTCACCTTTGATTATCCTATTTGTCAAGTTTATGCCCTTTGCCTGCTTCACATTGTCTGGATAGGAAAATTTGAAAAATTCAGTTACAAGACAGAGTAACTGTGAGTTATATGACAGTTTTTCCTAATTTTTTCCCCAACCTGCCACATTTGATTTGTCAGAATGCTCAAGAAAGAAAATCTCAAAACAGTCCTTTGCTCGTGTTATGTAAAGCTTATATAATAGTGGGATGGAAGAGGCTTGTCTGAGAAGGTG
This sequence comes from Acanthochromis polyacanthus, assembly GCF_021347895.1. Taxonomy (NCBI): domain Eukaryota; kingdom Metazoa; phylum Chordata; class Actinopteri; family Pomacentridae; genus Acanthochromis; species Acanthochromis polyacanthus. The sequence goes on along the minus strand of NC_067127.1, from coordinate 15,967,591 downwards.
ATTCTGTTCTAGAACACAATTTAAATTTCCCTCTTTATGACTCCTCCAAATGCCTCCATTAATCATGAACTCCCTTCTATGAAATATTAAATCTGGATGTAGTTGTGAGTGTTGGTGCAGAACTACCCTGCTTTCGCTGGGCCCTGTCCTTTGTTATCTGGTGCTTACTAGGCATAGATATCTAAGATGGTTCAAGACAAATGGACCAAGTGGGAGACCAAGTAATCAGCCATGAATTTCAGGTTTGAAGGAGCGAGCTCTAATTAAATTTTGCTTGGCCCGATAAGAAATTTAAGTCCAAGGTTATAGCATGAAAAATGGAGGAGTAAAAACACAAAGTTAATTTCTCCCCACAGCCGAAGGCAAATTTGAATACAACTGTGAGGATTGAAAGTGTATTTTTCTTTTCATCCTATTTAATATTTTCAAAAGTGATAAAAACAGCAATAATGAACTAGAGGGACGTATCATGTATTAGATATGAAATCTGAACATATCTCCTTTAAAGAATATTTTTAAAACGGTGCTTTTAGTGGACCACGTGTAGACATGCATAGGCCTTCAGCCAGCCATGAAACAAATAGCTTTGTTGCGGTTATTAGCTAGACAATGTGCTGTATGTCATGAGAAAATGCATTTCTCAGATGGGTTGTCTTGAAAATATATGGCTTCTTTCTCTCTGTGCAGCGATGAGTCAGTTAGAACCGTAATGAAGTTATTTTTCCTCAGAGTGAGAAATGGGAGAAAGAAAGGGAAATCAATAGTGATATCTTGAAGCTAGAGTCTGCCATCTAATCTCTCAGTGGTACTGGAAGTGCTTCATTTGGCCTTTTTGATGCTTCCCCACCCACACTCTGCTCACAAAAACACCTACTCCCCAGTGTTTCTTATAAGTAAACATGCATAAATGGACCTCATACAAGCTCAAAATATCAGCTTACCCATGCAGTAGAAATTTAGGAAAGTGCAGACAAGTTTCAAGTGGAAGTCCTGTAAGAATTCTGCACAGACTGGGTGTTAAAATATGAATTCTTCTCCCCCTCTGTTAGTCATATTTTATTCAGTTGCTGTGTTTCCACTTTATCCATTTTAGTGCTCAGCTGCAAAACTACTTATGTTTTATCAAAGGATTCGACATCAAAAAAAAAAAAAAAAGGGTGGAGGGAAATGTCATCATAGTGGTAAATGGCCTGATACAAACATGCAGGACCTGTCTGCTGTATATTGATTAACCCCTTCCCACACATACTGGCTTCTCATGATGAACAGGCAACAGCATGGTTCTGGTTACAGCGCGATCCTAGCTAAGGAATGTAAATCAGGAGTAATGGATGGGGGCCCATAAAAGCACCTGCACATGTGATGTTAATGCTCTGCTTCACATGATCCAACATCTGAAAGGGTGAATCTAAAGGCCATGAATTAATCACATGCTTTCCGGCAAAGAGATCTTTTGGTTTTCACAATCTCTGGACTTTTGTTCATAGCGAAAATGGCCAGAGTTGTTTTGGTTCTCTGCCGTCACACAGACCATAAAGTGGAACCACAGTCTTGGTGTGTTTGTCTGTGGAGTTTCTGAGTTGAGCCGAGGCAGGCAGCCAGCACCAATGTAGCCTTTAAGTAACATGACACAAAAGACGAGCCGATCCTCCCTTAATCTTTGTGGAAGGAGTGGCTGAGGTTTTGGAAGACATCAACTACAATATGATAAGAAAGCTTTCTGAGAAGCTGAGAAATGTGGATGGTTTTTGTGAGCCTGCTTTAGCAAAGCACTTCTGCCTTTGAATTTGCCTCTTAGAATGAAGACAGTGTAGCTCTGTATAAGCTTTGCAACATTCAACACCCATAGCACAACCACAACAGTGCTGCACCTATATTATAATCCCTCCCCTGACATCAGTTAAACACAAAAAACCTCATTGCTGTTCATTAAAATAGCATGCTTAGACCATTTCTCATGAGAATAACCTCTTCATGCCATTAAATGGTCTAGATGTAGCTCTTGGCTTTTTCCTCCTTTGGTATGTGTGGAGATATGCAAATTGTTCCCTGTCATTCCTTTGCAGCTCAGGCACACCAGCTCAACTCTGCTACACCACAGTAAAACTAAGCTATACAGCCCAATGGAAAGTTGTAATATTAAAGTAATTCAGTCATGGTAGAACCAACGTGTAATCTTGGAGGAGGACGGTGATACAAAAAATCCCACCCTGGAAGTTGATGGGAGTAGCTCCTTAGGTTTGTTATGTACGAAACTGTTTGAGTCAGAATTTCTGACAGTCAGCGATGCACCGCAGTTTCAAGGTGGAAATGCACAGCCATGGTGTTGACAGCTTATTTCACTCATTATTTCTGTTCTGGCACATAAACAACACCATATGGACTTACTAACAAGATAAAAATCTTGATTTACATTCGACAGTGTCTTTAATTAATTGCAATAAATCGACTTTAGACTGATTCCGAGGATTCTGCAGTCTCATTTATTTTACTTGATTCCTAACTTGCAAAGCTATCCTCTCAAACTACAGCTCATAACACAAGATATATTTTTGAATTATCTTTTCAATGCTGAGAGTCTGGGTCTTTGAGATTTATGTCAACCTCAGAGTTTCTTCTTGTGCATACAGACAGCTGCAAGGCCACAGGAAAAAAACATATATTCTCTACCAAGAGAAGAAGTGAAGGTATGGTAGAATGCAGCAGGTCAGAGATCAACCTTGGAAAGAATCTTTTTTGCCTGACACACTGTGTTGTGGCATGGCTAAATGTACCAGTATGTGCTTTTTTCATTAGTGGTGTGTGGGTTTACAGAGAAAATATCAGTTGGATAGTCCACCGGCCATAAGTTTAAATTCTACCATAATTCTTACAGCCTCTAGTAGAAACAGATTCGAGAGCACAAAAATATCCTAATGTCACCAATTAAACATGTTTATTGGCCAGTGCTACTCTTAAATAAACTGCTCTACCATCTGTGAAAACAGGGAAAGTAGTGCCTCACTTGTCTGCTGTTTTTCCACTTCTCACCTGTGTTTTTCAAGAATCCCAAATTGACACATGGGATCCTGTTTCTTCGGTGTCTCAGAAAAGTGCCTATATATTTCCTATTGGTCTGCGCAACAAAGGCGATTTTAATGTAATTTACAGGGCATTAACTGTGAAACATTTTTCTTAAAGCTGAGTGTATGAAGTACCTGTAATACTATCTGGCCAAATGTGACATGCGTTCACGATGTCGGACCAGAAACGAACCACACATGAATTTCGGTGCCACAACAGGGCCCACCCCAAAGAGAGAGCAGCTTTGATGGGGAAAGTGTGGCAGCAGATAAAGCCCAAGGTATCCACAGTAGTGACCTGCCACAGGGTTGGAATAACAAACAGAAGATACATCATACCTGGTTTGATGTAAAAAGAGGGAAGCCTGGCTGTTTAGTGTTTCGTGTTCTGAGAAACTAGAAGTTAGCTGGTTTTGTGAGAGTCAATCAGAGACACGCCTGGCAGAAGAATAGAGATGGATGGGGCCGTTATGAAAAATAATGTAGATGCACAAAGTCAATATTTCTCATAAAAGAGCAGTGGGAATGGCCCAGTTGAAGGAAAACAATACCTTATTGAATGAAGTGTGACAAGACAGCTGTTTTTTTTTGTTGTTGTTGATTTACATGGACACTGATTGAGGATGTTGATCCTGTGCCTCTTGTTGTCACCTGGATTCACCATGGTGTTTCAACGTCATGGGCACCTGGACAGAAATCGGATCATTCAGTTAAATCAAAGCCTGTCTGGTAAACATTTTTTATGAATTATTTTGCATGAGCTGAAAAGAAAAAATCTTTTACATGTATTCTTAGTTTACCTGGCAGCTGGCCTAAATAGCAAACACATTATAATGCAAGAGACGAAAGATAAAAACCAAACTTTAAATTATGTGTGCACAAATATTAAAATGCCACAGGTTTATGATATAATATACAGTGCAACAGATGTGCCTAGCTGTGTTATCTAGCAAAAATGTAGCAAACAGCTCAGATTTCTACAATATGGAAATATATGGTAATGGCTTAATGCATTTGATCTCTATGGTGCTTCTCTGCATATTTTAAAACACCAAAAAAATGTAAACTAATTCACATACAAAATAAAAGTCCCTAATTTATCTTGGGGAAAGATTTCTTTTCAAGTGCCTAAACAGTCCGTGTATTACAGAAGAAAGAAAGAAGTCCACTAGTATAAAACAGTGCAACAGTGCTGTAGTGTAACTGCTTGGTTCCAGGGGCAGATGTAGACTCTGCTGGTTCTGCTTTGGAAGCATTGCTTACAGCACTGGGACCCCCATGATTGTCACAGGGTATTTTGCACTCTGATCATAATACATCCTCTGTCCAAACCATTCTATTTCCACAACAGTGTTGGATGCACATTCCTCTCTCTACAGGATCTGGAGACACAGGAAAGGCTTATGTTTGCAGAAACAAGGACCAGACAAACAGGAAACACAAAAGCGCAGCCCTCTGTCTCTGGCAGTTAAACTGTAGAAAAGCTGTCCATTTATGTATAGACTGCTTATTTATTTTTAGATCGAACATTCAGGATCATTTAACAATAATGTCAGAATGCTTCCTTGACCTGCTGGTGTAAAATACTGGACACCAAATACAGATTGCACAATTTGTTGCTCAGATCTCACATTAGGGCTTTCACAATATGTTAACACCTGAGTAAGGAGACTGCTACCATTCAGTGTGATGTGCTTTTGATGATTCTGTTATCAGGCAAATGTAATGTTCCATTTTGTGCTTCTTCATAGAACCAGCAGTCAAGAACATCAAACAAGCTTTTGATGAACATGAGTAATTTTGCTCCAAACCATTTGTCTATTTATGTGAAGCAGTCGAGTTTTGCTGTCTTTCTCACCTTATGCCTGCTTTTGTTTGCCTAACAAGCAAAACACATCTTAAAGCCACCTGTAAGGTGTCAGTGGCAGGATTTTATCTGCTGTGATGTACTGAACTGAGTTAGAGCTGTGTGACTAATTACTTGGCAAATAATTTACATTCAGACAGTGACAGTTGGTGTCCACTCATTCATCAGAGGTAGAGCGACACAAGTAAATGATATCAACCAAAGCAGTATTACTCAGCTGAGAAGACTGCACTCCAATCAAAACTGGCTGCCTCCTCATTACTGATTAGATCCACAAGCTGTCGGCGACATGTTGTTTTTTGGGGCAGGTAATATTTGTCAGAATGAATCTAATATATTTACTATTAATTTAGTGACACATTTTTAACTACCCTTAATGGAAAAATCATATATTTAATCGATTATTCAGTGCAAGGTACTGTTGTTGTTCAAACATAGCCGAATATAATTCTGTTGAAATTAAAAAGGAGGTGGATGTAGCAATCAGCTTGAAGGCTTTAGTCTGGCAGTTACGACCCATATTAACTTATTTAGAATATGAAAGGCTGTCAAGTTTTTCTGCACCTGTCCCATAAAGCTGTCATATCTCAGATTTTCACATCTTGTTTTCAAATTTGGTATCGGTGGCAGAGAAGCTCTTACCTATTCTGTATGTCAAGGTGACGTAGTAATGAATCAAGGAAAGGAAATGGATAGAGTGTAGAGCTGAATGCTGCATATTACCATGTGCCAGTCCTCAGTTAAAACTCCATGCCCAAGGGGAGATTTCAGACACTTACAGTGAAGTGAAGTTCTCAGCCTCTCTGCTCGACATCCTCCCTCCCCCTCCCTGGCTGTCTTTCGTCTGGATTTTTCACCCACCACCTCTTCTCTTCTCTGGTTGCTTGCTCTCATGAAGTCCTCAGATTCAGGTCAGAGGAAGCTGACAGTCTGCCTTTGGCAGCTATTAAAGTAAGGTTCAGCAGATAAAGGCCTCCAAGGATAGCCATCCATCAGGGAAGGTAGAAGTGGAAGAAATCTGTTTTGGGCTCTCATTAGAAAGGTGGCTATCACCAGAAATAGAAATTGCTACGTTTAAATGCTTTGACCTGCAGAGTTTCGGTATTTCAAGCTTTAGATCCCACATTTCTCCTACCTCCTCCGAGCCCGATAGACTATATATTTGAATGTCATTAAGGTCCAATCCACTGAGCTCCACACCCTGTCTCCGAAGAGCTGTATGCCTTAACCGCGGTTCTGGAGGGCTTTGCCTCTCTACCCACGAGACCGAGGTGACTCCTTCTTTTCCTTCAGGCCACATGTTAACTCAGCTTCTCTGTCTGACTAAACTCAATTTCTTCCTCCGCTGCCTCGAACTGCATCATCAGAATAGGGCGCGGTAGACCCAGAGCGTATTCCCAATGGCCAGATTTGCATACATGCCACTGTACAAAAATCCACTCCCTCTGAGAGTCGTATCAGAGACCTGTACCTCTGCTTCCTTTATTCTGCTAAACTGTCTTTTGCCTTTCCTCCTTCACTTGTCATGTCTACAGATTTATCTTATGAGTAGCAGATTGTGTGTGAACTTGAATTTTTTTTTAAAGTTTTCGTATATGAAGATAAGCCATGGCTGCATTGCAGTCTTACCACCATAACAGGAAAGAGACTGGCAAGCAAACAGCAAAACAGGATGCAAGCCAATATGTGTAAACAGTTTTCACAGGTGCCACATTAGACTGAGAATGTCTGCTGGCCACTTGCCTGGGAAAACCCCAATTAAGAGCTGTGCTTTGTGTATGCCTCAAAGTGGCTAAAGTCGACAGACCTTTTATGGAACAATAGATGGTCAGGTCATTACCACAAGCAACCTCACAGACTACCTCTGATTCCCTTCAGTACAGTGCATATCAGTCTGATCTACACGCACAATGGAGCTGATCTGACAGCCAAGCCTATACAACTTAACTTAATCTCGATGGATAATTACCGCGAAGTCTGTTTTAATAAGATTTTAATCGGCAGTCGATGACTTTTGTTTTGTTTTTTTTTCTGTTGCCACTTGCTTTGTAAAGCCTTTTGGACTTAATAGATGTTTAGATGTTCTCACCTCTGTTGAATGTGTCTAATGTAATTTCAAAAGGAGGATACCTTGCAAAGAGGCATCCTTTGAGGCAAATAAAACTTGATAGAGCATAAAGGGTAATGTGATTTCTGTGGAGGAGCTATCAGTTTTTTTAGTCTCTTTGGGGTTCTGGTAGCACCTTTTCAATGGGTGAAGCAAGGATCACCAAAAAAATAAATAAAACATCCATTATATCTTTGTCAGGAGAGAGAAGAAGTGTAGGTGGGTAGAGTAGCCAGCACTCATGTAAGATTATAGTTGCTGTTCAATAACAAGTACTTGGGGTAGAAATGGAAAGAGTCATCAAAATAACTACTTGAGTTGGAGGACAAAAGTATGGAATAAAAAAGACTTAAGTGTTGAGTATCTTTAGTCATGAAATTTTATAGGCATGCTATGTCTGTTTTCTTCTTCTTTTATTCAGTGCAGATTTCACTAACATTATCTCAACCATAGCGGTCCTCTTTAGATAAAGAACCGCACATTTACCTATATTTATGTTCAGTTTGTCATGAATTATTGCCTCATGATCTCCTGATGAGATAATCTGCTACATACACACCAGGATAATATCACCAGTCTGTACCTTCCTGTAGGTGTGATTACAAATATCCCACATTAATATTCCATCACTGGTATATTCCATGATGACATGTAATTCATTTCGATTACACTTCATTTTAATTACACTTTGCTTGTTGTCTCCAGTTTTATATTACATTATGATCTGAAATTAAATTAGCAATTCATGTATGCATTCAAATTAGGGCTGAACAATATGTTGTGGCTTTGGGTCTTTCAGACCTCCTCCTGTCAGAGTTTCCTCCAGTTTCTGAGTACTTTGATGGTGAAGAAAACTATACTCACTGACACCTTGACTTTCTTCACAATTTCTCTGTAGGAAAGACCTACATTTTAAGTGTTATGATGCGCTATTGCTCTTCTATTGTTAATAGCCTTTACCGCGCCATTTTTATAGCAACACACTGCTTTCTGCAGTACAGTACTGTTCAAATAATGCTCTCAAGGGTATGGTGCTGCAGTGTGTTCCAACACTACTTTTATGCAGACAGAGGGCTTTGTAAAATATAATGAAAAGTTGGGATCAACCTCCATTACTGCAGAACAGCTTTAAAATGTTAACCCATTTCTTGTTCACTGAAAAATACTTTTTTTTTTTTTTTTTGTATAATTCAGTCTTTGGTAGCCTTACCTTAAAAAAAACCCAAACAAACAAAAAAAATCCTATGGCCGCTCACCACTTACCTTTGTACCATTTCAAGCTATTCAGTGGACTTGAACTATTTGAATTTCAATAAAAAATTGGAAAAATTGGGGAGTTCTAAAATTTTTGACTAGTAGTGTATCATTATCTGACATTTTTACTCCCTGAAAATTATCACTACAGGCACCCAGTATTTGTCGCTTTTGATAGTATCTTATTTGGTAATGCTCATATGCTTTTTATTATACTGTGAAGATTGAACTGAAGCTTTGCTTTTCAAAATATGTGCCGCAAATCACATCTCACAATATGGAAATAAGATATTTTCTCCGTATCAGCCCAAACCACAATGCCTATAATGTCAAAAAGGAAATATAAAGAATATTGAGAAGTTATTAGTGTCCTCAAATGCAACATAATTCCATATCAGTGAAGTGGTCAAAACTCTCTCCAATCCTACTAAAAATAGGTCCACAAGTGAGAATCAAATTAGAGATATCCACTTCAACCACCTGGATAATGCACAACAAATTATAAAACGGTGTGATGTTTTGGGATGTGCCATGTAATGCACAGCAGCGTGATACAGACTTAAAGCTTACATAGTTTTTAGCTGTTGTAAGAGGTATGTTTCTATATTGTCAGAACTAAATAATAATATATGGCCAAGAGTTAGTCTGACATTTCTGAGGAAAAAGCCTAATTATAAGAGATAATGAGGTGAGAATTTATCATAAGCTGTCTATGAAATACAAGTGTGTTTGCTTCTTCACTTTTACGCAAAGAAGACCATCTGTGGTTGAAACATTGTATTAGCTAAGCTCACTGAAAATTAAAGTCCTCTGTCTTTTCATGTGTGTAATTTGCTCTCTGTTTCTATCTCCCCTCATCAGGCTACATGAATGATGTCAGTTAATACAGATGCAAAGATGCACTCTGTTTGCTACAACATTTACATTTTACATTCCCACAGAAAGCTGAAGCAGTAGCTGTTTTGAAACGTAACATGCTGTGTGTATATAGTAATAAACCTATTGTCATTACCATAGCAGACACACTTGCTGCTTTCTATCAATTCAGTGTCAGTGTGGTCCTCTGATGTACTGACCTCAGACCAGCGTTCACAGCTAGAGCTCACTGCACTCTGCGCTGCGGTCTGTTAGTATTAGCTGCTAGGGCTGTTTGAAAGCCAAACCAAACAGCGGAAAAAGAAAACAGTGAGACTGTGAGCGCTCTGCTCATCTAAATCAAGCATACTGTAGTTTCAGCTATCATGCTGTTGTGAACAGTCATAAGGAAGTATTTTTCATTTCATTTCATTTTATTCTTTATTTCATTCATTTGTAAAATAAAGTTTTTATGAAAATACAAACATTCTACAACTAAAATGAAAGGGAGCAGAAAGAAAACAAGTAGCAGAATAACGCCTTAGTACCATCAGCAGACCACTCTTTAACAGAATGTGCATTATCCTGCTGTAAATATTTAGCTATTTACACATTTACAGCCTCTACAAACTCAGCATTTTCACTCTGCTCTGCACATTTTTTTCTAGAAAGATGTTTCACCATGCTAAATGTATCTCTCAACAAATTGCTGACATCTTTCCTTTTGTATGTCAAATTTAAACCATGCTTCATTAATTTATTGATCCAGTATGTTTTATTTTCCTCTCGGTTGCTCAACTAAAAATAACATGCTGAATGAATCGAATTGTAACACAGGAAATATAGTGATTCTTCAAAAACCATTCTTCAAATAACAGCAAAAAGTCCAAAAAGTTACTAAAGCACATGAAACGGAGTGAATGTAATTTGATGTTAACTACCTCTGAGTGTCTGTTGGAAAGCACTGAGTGTTCAGATGAGCTCAAGAGAGGATTCTGGTCTTGGGGAGTCAGACCTCACAGAGTGTATGTATATCTATATGCAGAAGTAGAAAGCAGGGGGTAGTGACAGGATATGGACAGAGTAACAACAGGAGTCTCACAGACACACAATCGCTTGCAGCATGGGTGGCAGGCGCACTCATATTTTTACAGCTGGACCCACATCCCATGGCTTCCACAGATGCTGCATCGCTCTCTTCAAAGACCACATCCAGGAACTATTTTGCTCAAGACACTCTACAAACACCTGAATGTGTATTATGTTCGCTGTTAATTACTTGAAACTCTTTTGAATGAAGTGTGTGTGAGTCTCAAATGTGAAACAAATGCTTAAACAACTGGCTATGAACAGATTTTAGGTGCAATTGCTTAGCAATGCAACTCAGAAGGACACATCTGAGGTTGGATTTTCTCATCGATTCCCCTGAAAAATTCTGCTGCATCAGATTCTGTGTGTTTCCTGATATCTGACTGTGGGTTGATACCTGGATGTGGTCTTTTGTATTTAACAAACTCTCAGGCTCTCTCCCCCAATGGGATTTGAGTGCAGGCAGGGGAGACTGAGATATGAGCTCATGAGAGATTAAAGTTTAGTATATTTGATTGTTTCTCTTCTGTGGTGGGACTTTTACAATGGGCCCGGCCAGACGAGTTCAATCTGAATTAGCCTTAGCAGGAGGGAGAGAAGGGGCGCTGAGAGGGTCTGCAGCTAATCCCAGGATATTGAGCAGGATTCCTAGGATGAAGCTTTGCTCCTTTGCTTTCCCAAGTGTGACGATGGGGAGTGTTGGGGGGGATGAGGGAACAGGGTGGATTTGGGGTGTCTTTCTCTTCTCAGTCCCCATTGTGAGGAGAGTTTTCACAGTTTAGGGGCACAGTGTCTGGGATTCTCTGCCCACTGAAGTGAGTCTTTTTGGGGGGGAAATGGCCAAGCGGTGCTGGCCCCTGAGGATTAGACCCACTGGGATAATCAGGATCAGTTCACAGCATCCTCGAAGGGGGTCTTAGTCTATGTCCAGCAGAGTAGGAGAAGGGACGCCACTGTCCTGTGTAGCTGCTGCCTCTGCTCACATCCCCCTCATATCCTAATGACATCAGCTTCCCTCGCCTCTTATTCACTGAACCTAACTCCTCAACTGTGACTCCTGTTCAGATTCTTAATTAAATGATATCTAGTTTAACTTTATAGTTCATATTAGTGCAGTCCCCGGTAAATTAGATAAAATCCTACAATGAAATATGTTAGATGGATGATTTGCCATATTTTTTGCTTCCCTTGAATTAAAATGTTACAGATTTTTTCCGTCTGTGCACAAAAAAGGGTGAGGTAAATGAAGCTTTTGAAGTTCAAAATTGCACATCCTGACTTTTCCTTTGATTTATCGATTACGTTATCTTATTTTCCTCAGGAACCTTTATCTTGTATGTAGTTGTCTGGATCTGAAAAAAAGGAAGCACTTGCAGGAGTAAAGGATCCCATTTTGTTAGCAGCCACATCTGCTTTTCATATTTATTCATACCTTTTTATATCTTCAGTGGCAAACTCTGCCAAAACAAAAGCCCGGGAAATGGGTGGAACTGCACGAGACAGTCACTGAACGTGCACAATAAAGGGTACGCTGACGCAAATGCATACCCAGGTGGTGCAACCATTCTCTCTTCATGTAAAATGCATCTAGAAATAAAGCAGGAAGGTACACCTTTTTGTTCGCACCATTGTTTTTTGTTCTAACCTGAAACGTATCCTTCTTTGCACAAACTTGGCAAAATCTCATATTTTCCCCGGTGCTCTGTTACACTTTATTTTCTCTGGAATAGGCTGCAGACTCGATTCGTCCAATCTGTTGTCCCCAGTTTTATCTACAGTAAGACCCTCCACAAATGTTGCTTGCCTTGTGCTGTTACTAAGATACGAGTGTTAACAACCACAAGTATGCGGGTGAGCTGGTGAGCAACTCCAGCACGCGCACAGACAGAGCAGTTCATTGCACAAAGGCCAACAAATAAGCGCTTTCATATCTACCCTCCCCCTCCTCTTTAGGACAGTTGAGGGGTTGAATGGAAAGCAGGGCTGAGGGTATGGGGGGTCACTGGCTAGGATAGGGAAACCAGTGTTGGGAACATTGTGTTGCTGAATTTCATGGCTCGGTGTCCCTCGTCTCTTTTTTTCTTTGTCATGATGAAATCATGTTGCCTCTGAAATCTTGTTTATCCCTTATACATCTTTGTCAGTATTTGTTTGTCACTATCAGTCAACGCTAATCATAATTTTACAAAAATCAAGGAGTTAACAATGCTCACATTCTAAGATGTGTTGTTTCTTTTTAAGACTGACAACACTCCCAACTTAGTGCATTTTGTGGTCATTTTTATGACTATCAAAGCATGCAAAGTGAGTTTAACCTGATTTCACTTTTGTTAAAGTTACTATGTAGGTTATTATTTGTGTATAATATATACATACATTTTTTGTCATTGCAGTTTTCGTTAATGAAAACACAAATCACTCTCATTGACTAACAAAATATATCTAAACACGCGGTATAAAATGAAGTTACTCTATTTGTAATTTAGCTCTACAGTACATCCAGCCAGCATGCTACTTGTTGCTGTTATCAGTTTGTGCTGCATACTGTGCCAAAATGTCGAAACAGCACATCTTGTGGTGTAATTTCATAGCACTATAGCTATCCTTTGGGGCAAGTGTAACAATATAAGCAGAAATGGCAGCACACTATTAGTCTTATGCTCCTCTGGCAGGCACTCTGTCTCAATAGACCCCATTGCAGTCAGTGTAGCTTCTGCTGCATTGAGAAAAAGGTTGGTGCTCCTCGAACACACATCTATTCTATTCCCTCTGCTCACAAGTCCAGACCCACTTACTGGATGTTGTCAGACTCACGACGACGATTGCAAGTTTTTAAACGCTGTATTTTTTTTTACACTTTTGTATAATTTTGTGATAAACAATGCTGCCAAGCTGTTCAAAGTAAAACATTGTGTGTATAATGTATTTCTCCTCTTTAAGAGTAATAAATTGAATTGCATTAGCAATTGCTCTTTGGGGAAAGTATACTTGTTTCTTTACTTTTTACTACAACCCAGGACTCTTATATGTTGTCGATGCTTTTGGCAAATTTCAAACGAATCCACATACATGCACCTTTCTGTTATCGCTCCTCTCTGCCATTTCTCGTCCTTTTCATCTCATTGTCTGTCATGTCTCGCATGCATCCTTTGTGCTGTGTCTGTTGTTTTTGGCATGTGTAAACAGGATTATGATGAAACAAATGCCCAGGTTACATGGATTATTGTTTCAAGGTTGATAGTGATAATATGGGAAATGTTTAATTTCTGACACTATGGTGCAAACAATGCAGCCTTGATCTTACTAGCCCTGCTGCTTCTAAGTAACTGTGCTACCCTCATTACATGTTCTGTGTCATGTTCCCTCTTACGCTGATAATACCTCATATCATCACAATAACCATAACTCCTATATCTCCTTCAGTCCCACTGCACAAGATTTCATATTTCTATATCACTTATTCCCCACATAATATATTTTCTGTTAATATTTGTGCTGTTGGTCTCGTGGTGAGTACATACTGTAGGCAGCACCAAATGCTACATTTCATCTTGTAGAAATAGTTTCAGTTTGTCACTCCCATCCTTTCTTCCGCAGTGGAAATAAGAGAAGGCCATCTTCACTCTTGGCCGGTCTGTGATGCACAGCTGCTGTACTGACGCTTTATTAATGGGATTCAGGAGCTCATCTGTGCGTTTCGATAATGGAACAATGGAGGACCTCGCTTTGACAATCCTTCATCTCTGAGATGCTACAATTGATCACCAATTCAATTGCTAACTGCAGAAAATTGAATTTCTAGCCCTAACATTGTTCGTTAACCACGGTGCCGATGAGATGGCCATCCAGATTAATGATAATGGGAGGCTGAGATGGCTTCTGAGACGGCTTGTGAATTTGATTAGCTCTAGACGGCTGTGGAGACAAAGAGCAGCCAGTCAGACTGTTATGTGGAAGTACTTAATGAAAACCCTGCATGGAAGGTAATTGGGAAATGTTTGTCTGGCTGCACGCTTCTCAGCTTACTGTATGCAGTCTCTAAACTTATTTCGCTTGCTTGCAATGCAATGTATATCTGCAAGACTTCGTTTTCATTTTCTCTAATAACACTGTCTTGTTTGTATGTGCAGATACATACATAATTTACACACGCACGCACGCACGCACACACACACACACACACACACGCACGCACACGCACACGCACACGCACACGCACACACACACACCAGACTGATGCCGTCTTCCTTGATAATCCTACTTATGTGTCTCAGCACTGACTGTTCTCACCTGGTGTAACTGCTGAAAGTCAAACCCTGCCAATTAGGAAATGGCTCATATTCTCTTCCCTTCTTCCTCTCATTGAAATGAGACTGACTCATTCAAGCTATTGCATAAAAGGATAGTGTTTTAATATGGAGATTTCGACCACTGTGTTTGAATATGTGTTTGAAAGGGAAGGCCGTATCTCCCCATTGTTATGATGTGAAGGGCCATTTCATAGTCTTTGGGGGGAAACAGGAACACGTTCCCTTTTCCTATGAAAGGTAATGATGGTGAACAGCAGTAGAAATCAACAAGTTCACAGCTGTAGCTTTCAATGCATCTGTAAGCCTTAGTTACTACAAAATAAGAGATTCTCTGTAATGGACATTAATTGTCTTGATTGTTTACACCTCGGTGATTAGAGGTGGGAGGATGTAAAATCCCTGTTGCTGGATCTCTGTAATGTTTACACCCTCAAAGTTAAGGCAGATCTTTTTAAAGGTTCAATCCTTTTTATTCTGTTCTTACGGATGTGCAAGACTGCACTCATCTCCTCTGAGGAGGATACAAGTAGCATGTAAGTTTTTTTGCGTGCATGACTGTGCGTTAAGTTTGTGTTGTGGGGGAGGAAATGGACACTGCAGAGAGAGATGAAGGTGGTCAAGGAGAGCTGCAGCTGTTGGAAAAGAACCCCGGCTGATGATGAATACCTGTAGATAAATGGGCTTTGTCCACTGAGTGGGATTCATTGGCCAAAGGTACATTGTTGCTGTTCTCTTTATTACATCTTTGTTCACTTTCTCTGATATAGGCTACGTGCCAGCTGTGGTTTGAACATTGTTTTTCGTCACCAGAAAGTCTATATACTGCTGATTTTTAAGAAAAGTGTCCTGCGGTTTGAGGATGAGCATTCAGCTACTTTGTTATCAGTGCACACCTCATGTTGAGCATCATTCTTCTATGAGCTTGCGAATGTGTTCTAGAGCCAACATTGATTAGAAACCTGTTACATTTAGGGTGCAAAAGGCAGCCAAGGTTAATTTACTGGATGAGGAGGCCGTTACAACTCTCCCTTTAGCAAGTCTCTTCATTGGCCTATTTTAAATCCCCCCTGAAAATAGGAGTTAATTAGGAACACCAACAGAAGAGAAATCCGAGGCAAGACACCGGCTTTTATACTGAAAAAGCACAAATGCGTTTGCATCCACACTCAATTACTTGCCAATGCATTTTTGAAGTGCCTACTGTGGACACTGTGTTTTTGGTCTAATTCATTTACATGGGGCAATATTATTAAAAAGTAAACACAATAGAAGCTCTTTGTGAGGTTAAACCTGCTTCTAATTAACAAAGAGTGAATTTGAAACGGGAATTAGTCGATGAAAGGGAGCTTGTTAATGAAGTGTGTGAATAGAATGAAAGACGAAAGCACGTGGCCCTCCCTGCTGGAGAAAGGTTAATGACTGTATGGAACAGATCAGGAGTGTCTTCTCCTCTTGTGCTCTGAGTCCTGGTCCTCAGGGCTTCCCTTTTTGTTGGTTCCCTGCATATGACACCAGCCTTTTAATATACCCTCAAAATATTGAGGTATCTGTTTTTATGTGCATTTTAATAGCACACACAATGTTATGGTACTCAAGAGGATATCCTGGTATGTTTACATTGTTAGTTTGTACATTTGCCATTCAGGTCTTTGTTTAAAAATGCTGCTCCAAGAACAAAATGTCACATAACTATGTTGCCGAGCGACTCTGGGGATGGGAGTTCGGATTTGGTATGCCCCCACTTTGACCCAGACTGAATTACTTTTGCAGCTATTGCTTTGATTCCTAAGTAATTTACTATTAATAATGATCCTTTTACTTTTCATGTAAAGCTATTGTCATGTGGTAAAAATAATTTTCATCTGTCTCTTTAGATTTAGATCAGATATATTTAAAACTAATAGTGTTCTCATTAGGCTCAGTTAGCAAATATTAGCAAGCCAACACACTAACTGAGGTGTAAACATCTGGATATCTGTGACCATGTTATACTTGTATTCACCCATAAACACTACTGTACTACCTCAAATGAACTGCTATAGTTATAGATTAAGCATCGATCAGTATGTTTTTTGTTTCTTGTTTTTCCTCCAAGGACAGCACTGATTATAAGCAATCAATGAGCTTGACAACAAACATCTGGAGCCGATTTACAGTAAAAATTTAAATCTTCATGTCAAAGTTTTGAATAATACAAATTCCAACACAAAATTTTGTTTGTCTTTTACATATGTTTATTTAAAGGAGAACTGTTCAACTTTTTTTTTTTTCATTTAATGCTGATAGAACACTATCTTAGATAGTGAGATAACTACCCTCAGAGCCACAGTAGCACATATTATTTTTATTTTGTTATATCTGAAGTAAAATTTCCCCGGTTAGCTTTCGGTAAAAGTAATGAGATGTGTCAGAAACTGTTATCTGTGACGGTCTAAATCCAAACAGCTGTTGTCAGCTTCTGATGTGCTCACACGCTCATCAGTCAGACTACATCAGTCTTGCTTCACATGCTTACATTCAACTGATGATGCAGGAATGATTTGACACATGCTCACACTCCATTGTGTTCATTATGCTCATTGTATCATCAAGCAAATTGTTATTAGGCAAATCTGACGTTCTAAATAAATGAAAGGATTTAATTAAGCTTAAAGATGGTAAGTAATGGCAGCATCATGAATGAATTACCTAACAGTCTTTGGAGATATGAAAACACAATTGTCTCTCACAGTAAAAGAAAAATGTATTAGACAAACTGTAGTAACACAGTTGCTCCCCAGATATTGCTTCCCTTTAGTACTTGGCTGCTAATATGAGATTGATAATGGTTTTGAGTGGAAAACAAAACCACATCATTACAAGTAGTGGTATGACCCAGGAGATGGTAAAAATTGGAACTGCAGTTAAATAGTCAACTTGTGAATATTTTTTTTGTCACAAAGGGAAGTGAGTTTAGTGAGTGAGAATGGATAATAAGAGCCCATTTCAGCACAAGATAGGTGCTGCAGTTGCCATGTATAAAAAACCCTACCAAGGTTAACACAGCATCATCTCCCCCGTCGATGATATTTCTACATAGCTTATTAAGTCGTTACAGTCACTGTTTTTAATGAATGCTTATTGTCAAAAGTTTGCTCATTTGACTCCACTACACTGACTGAAGTCATGCCAGATGATTTTAATCGTCTCTGAATTGGAGACGAAGCCGAACAAAGCCAAAGTATTGAATTTTCATCCTTCACTTGAAACAGTATAGAGCCTCTGCAGTGTAGTTTTCATTACGATGGTAATTGATTAAGGCCAGGTGCCACAGGCATAAGGGAGGATTTTAATTTTACTTGTCAAGCATTTTTGCATATTTTGCTGATTTAACTTGACACACTAGTTTATGCAAATACCCTGCTATGACAATGTATTAAAAACAACTTGTCCCTCTGTTCTGCACTGAAATGTGTGCTCTTGTCCATATTCATTCATAGTTTTCATAATATATCCCTAATGGAAGCAGTATCACAGTGTTTTTTTTTTTTCTGTGCATTTGCCAGCAGGCCAAAATATTTGAATTTAACAGGCGTCAGTACGAGACATTCTTGCTCATTCTCATAATCCTCGGATGATAGATGAGTCATTTAACTGGTATTTTACAATTTTTTGTCTTGTTGCAAATCTTACTGCCAGTTTCTTGCTTGGATTTTATCCATGTAAAGAATTTTTGAAATCTTCATCTTCCTGGCAACTTGTCACTCTAAGCTTAGATCCTTTTTTTCACTGTGAGTTTGATTTGCAAAGCAACTGAGTGTTGACTTTACTACTGTGGATATTATGTCTTAGGCTGATAGTATTGCTTTCAAAAGAGTAATACACTCTTTAGTTGAAGAGATTATTCAAGGGTTTTTAATCAAATCAAAGAGCCCTTTAAGGACAAGGTTGTCATGCCAGAGATTTCATCTTGAGAAATTGGCACTGTCTCTTCGATGTGTTTCTTCAAACAGCTTTTTCAGTGCGATATTAACCCGAACACTATATGCCTAGTACTGCATCCATGCTATTCTCATGCACTGAAATGTTTCATATATAAGGAGCCACAGTGTTTGGAAGAACACCTGTAAAGCTTTGCTCTTCCTCCTCTCTCCAGCTGGCCTTGATACTCTTGCTGAGGCCAGGCACACTCTCACCCTGGTTTTTCCATGTTGGCAGGGACTTCTTGCCTCTTTCAGGAGAACACTCTAACAAACCACCGCTTCTGGGGCACAAGGCTTCTGGGGTTTCACTTGCATTTTGGCCCACCTCCTCATCAACCCTTTTACAAACCAGAATCGACTCCATAATTCATCCCAGCCAATCCAACAAGAATGTAAATAAAGAACAAAAGTTGCCTGTTCTACACATATCAGAGGGCCTCTGCGGGAATGGAGCTTTCTTAAAACTGATCCTGTTGCAGGCCTGACCCCGGCCATTTCTCTCCACTCCATTTTCTAAAGCAACAGTACAAGGCAGTGCGCCATAGTCTGTGCGCTGCCCTTATCTCACATTGGCAGACACTGGGTCTCCCCGTAGCCTGGATTTCCGTCTGAGCCAGAGCTCCTGTGGCCTGAATGTTCCTCTCATCTGCACAGCAATCTCCTCCTTCAGTCTGCCTCAAACTAATTGACTTTAATTTGTCTTTTTTGTCCTCTTACAGTGAAGTGTACCTTTTGAATTTGCCAGTCGTAGCAAGTGTCAATTAAAAAGGCATCACCCAATAAAATCTGAGAACAACGGATGTTAATTAATATCAGAGCAGGTTTATTGTGTGTGGTACAGGTCCCGCCATGGCTCTTAGCACTTGATAACCATTTGGCCATGCAGTTTGAGTGCCAGTTTGGAGGCTGAGACTAATGAAGCTCATCGGCTAAAATGAAGCCAGTCCGTGAAATGGGCTCATCAGGTGCATTATCTTGCAATCAGAACATTAGCAAATTCATTTGGACACAGTCTCGCTCTCATTTTTTGAATACCATCAAAATCCTAGGTCATAAAATTAATAACATAAAAATAAAGAATGGATAATGAAATTTGCATAAAACATCACCAGAAATCTAATGTGGGTTGAGTACTGATTGCCTCATGCAATACACTACATTGATTGTCATACAATTACTAGTTACGCCTTTATTTTCCTTTTTAGTGTCCTAATTGTCAGATTTAGTAAAAGCCAGATTGTTAATGTTTTATTTACTGATACTTTTGACTTTTCAGCTTCATATCAATAAAAAAACCCTGTTTGTGTGATGCTGTTCACGTGCCAGTGTGTAATTTCAGTCATCACTAGTGTTGTGGTGCAGTTTCTGACATGGATTTGACCTTTTCCCTGTTGACACAAACCTTCGTGAAATAATCCAAATTATGGTAGGAATCAAAATGCACATATAGAATAATACATGGGATATTTTTAGAACTGCTGCCAACATATTGTAATTTAAAAGGCTTTGAGAAATACGTCATTTAGAGAATTCAATCTATCGCCTGCTGAATAAATTAAAAAGCACTTCTTGGCCTTGCACCGATTTATGTGATGAATTTACATAAAGAATATGCATCTATCCAAGGTGTAGTAGAAATCACCAGGGATGGTCTCATTTTAGATCAGGAACAGTGTTTTCTGAATATACAGTTGTTTTTCAGTATAAACTAGACATTTTTAGATACTGCTTCTTATTAACAAATACTGGGCTTATTTGTTGATTATTAGAAACAGCATCTTTATATTGCACTTACAACACAGTATTGTAATCAGAATGAGCTGTTGTTCATTTATTTATATGTATGCTTTCTAACATCCACCATTTACCTGAAGCTTTTACTCTTTTAATAGCAGTACAAATTTTGCAAAAACAGTATTCATAGATGTTTGGTCGTAATTGGAAAAAGTATATATACCTAATATCTGCTATCTCATCAACAATCACACCTCCTAAAGCCAGTACAGAAAAAGGCAATATCAAAATTTTAAAAAATGTATTACCTTGAAATGCAGGAGTGTTCTGACAAGGGAATTGCCCTCTATCTTCACCAGCAGCAGCAGTCCACAAACGCCTGGTATCTTGGCCACTGGGAAAAATCCACTGTGTAGTGCAGATGAGCTGAGGAGATCTCAGTTGTTTGAGTTTTGACTTTAAGGCAGTCTCAGCCCATAAAGTTCCTTTTTTTTTCTTTTTCCATTTCACATTGATATTACTACAAGAACTGAACTACTCGGTGCCGTTGGTGCTCCACATTTCCAAAGAACACACAGTCACCTTAATGGCAAATAGTGTAGCAGTAATTATATGTTTCATTATGCTGGAATTATTATGACGAATCGTGAATCAGTCGGTGAGAGCATAATGAGTAAGTTCATTCATAAAGCACAAAGTCATACACAGAAACAAGGTCAGCCTTCTCTTTTAGCTTTGACTTCCATTCAGTCTCCAGCAAAAGTTGATCTCAGCAGCTTTCTGAATAGGTCATAACATATAGTAGAAGAATAATAGAGGGATAAAAGAGGAAACTTGCCATTAAAAAGATCTCCTAGTGGAAAAATAACCCCCTTGAGTTTAATACATTGGCGGCTTAACATTTGAAGTCTACATGCCTGGAGCATGAAGCCAGAATGACCATCACTAGGGACATGTGGTCTTGTTGCCCTTCTTTCATTTCCTGATGTTTTCCGCTCGACTTTCTGAGTACATCACCATGTGTGTTTTCACAGGTTTATATTGGTACTAATTGAAGTCTTTGTTTGCAATAGTGTTTCTATTGTTCCTGCTGTTACTTGTGTGGTGACTTCCACATCTGGTGAAATCTTTTGCCGTCCTCTCACCCGCGCTGAGTGTGTGCGAGTGAAAGCGAGCGCACACACACAAATGTCCCAGTGGGTTGTGCATGGTGTGTCTGCTTGACTGGTAGAGTCATGTGTGCATGGTTGTAAAGTAAAGCTGTCTTTTAAATAATCTTCACCTCAATACATGTAGTTTTTTCAACTGTGTTTTCCCCCATTGGTATGTAGTATGCTGTTTGCATGCCTATATCAGTACTAATAACACTCAGTTTTCATCAAGGAAGAAACCAAAGACAATGGGAAGCTTTTCAGTGGTTTCTGACATCACTTAAGTGGTAATTCTTTATGACTGAATGGAATTTATAAAGTCAATGCCAGATGAAAATTTAACAACTTGCTAGGTAGCTGTGATTTACCTACAGTTTGACATCATTTTTAGAGCGTAGTTGATACTGGATTTTTATGGAGTAACAATTCTAAAATTGATATTAGCGGATACTGCTTACATAAATACATATACTATATGAGAAAGTGTCTTCATTAAGCTTCCAGCAATGTATTTTACAAACTATTTAGCAAATCCCTTTGAAGACAAAGCTTGACTTCACACCACATTCTACTCAGCCGTGATGCATACCCTGCTACATGTGCTGCAGAGAGTCACGAGAGGATTGCAACCACTGAAATCGATGCTGGTCTTTTGGACAAACTGTGTTGAAACAGTTTCTAAATTACCTCAAGCATTCTTTTCTGTATTATGTTCTGTAAAAGAAAGTTTTCATAGTTTGACACACAGTATCTTGTTGGTATTTACATGGTAAAATAAAAAAAAAATCTTCATTGATTCTATGAAAAATACCATTGCAGGCCTGAAATATGATATACTCAAGTAATTTTATTCAACAGCGTATGTTACAGATGCTATCAGAGCCTCTTTGATTTTACACAGTCTTTTTGTGAAGTTGATGGTCCTTCACTCTTTTTTTCACCTTTCTGACAGTTATTTCTTTTCTTGTCTAATCTCCTCACTGTCCATCTTCTTGGTTTCTCTCTTCCTCTACTGCTTTTGTAGTTCATAATACCACAATGATCATGTGCTGGTAGTGTGAAAGGAGCACTCTGACTGTATTGTATATTCAGGCACTTGAGCCTCCCAACAAAAGATGTCTCTTGACTGTGTCTCTCTTATTTCACAACAGCTAAGTGATGAACCTTGCTTCTCTTCAGCAGCCTCCGCAATCTGCTATAAAACCTACTAATTGTCTGTTAAATGACAGGCATCCAATGAGACCATTTTTGCTGGTTGGATATTTGATAGTCTGTCTGTTCTTGTGATTGGCACTCTCAAGCAATGTTGCCATAAGCTGTCCAATAATAATGGATCTTTGTCTCATAACTGCTGGTCTTATAGCACATGACCTGTAGATGTTTTTAATCAGAGAATGAAAGACACAGACTGTATCCCTGAGGGTTGGAGGAGCAGATATACGTTTGAGCACACGGTCTACTAAAGCTTTCAGTAACATGCTTCTAATGGAAAGAGAAGGCACAACATAAAACACTTCTTAACCCTTTGATGAGCCACATGGGTCAAAAGTGACCCATATTCAATGGAATATGGGTATTTTTTGACCCGTGTTGTACATCACAGGGTTAAAGTTATGTTTACATTGTTGTGTATGGGTTCTTTTGTATACTGGTCAACATAGAAGATCCAGCTCCTGTTGACCTGACATTGCATTTGTCTGTGTGTAATTTGAAGTTTTCCAATCTGTCATTTTTACACACCAAGATAAATTTCTAGAGTGGAGCGATTCTCATTTTGACTCTAAAATACAATTTTCTCATTGGGACGTTTTCACGCTGTTCACCTTCACAGTGTTTGGTATTCTGGCCTTAAGCATGTACAAGGGGGCCCATATTGAGTTTCACCACCAGTGTGTGCAGCCACCCACTCTGGCCTACTCCAAGGCATGAAACAATGGCCTCTACATTAAAAGTATCAATTAATCATCCGCAAAAAAAGATTTATATTTCTCAAGGATTTCCGCAAATGGTGTGAATGTATGACCGACTTTATATTCAAATCACATTTTGTGTGAAATGTGAGCTCTAATGGTCATTGAAATGACAAATTTCACAAAGCAAAGAAACCAATTGTGATAATACATCTTCTACGCTCTGTCAAATTCGCATTAAAGCTGCTCGAATTAACTGCACCTCAGGACAAGACCAGAAGTCAGGGAAATGAGCAGGCAAGCAAATCGCCACCTTGCTACATTTATACCCTGTAATAGAAAAGGCTCGACATAAGTAAATATTGTATTTTCATTGCAGTCATTAAAAATTCATAACATTTACCAAAGTCAACTGAGGCCATGTGTTTCTCTGTTTCTGGCCATGAGGGTCAGATTTGTGGTGACAGACGGTGGCTTTGTGTGGTTAGGGAGTTGGCGAGTGACCCCAGAAGGAGCACCTGTCTAAGAGTGAACCTGCTGCTCGCTGTGTTGTGCCTTTGGGTGGGTTTGGCATTAACCCCACTGTCATGTCCCTCTCTCCTCACTCCCCTCTCACCCCAGCCCCTAAGACATACATAACCTGCCAGATCCACTCTGTCATGACAGGATTAATTAAAATGCTACACAGCAAAGGCACTTGATCCCTTTGGGGCTGTGGTATATGCATGAATGACATACAGTGCACATGTGTAAGAGCCCACACACACATTAAGTCCAATCCGACTTGGTGCCAGATTGTTGTGTTCAGTCACCTCAGGGGACATTTTGTATAACCAAATGATCACTTCCGCTGATGGATGGACAGATCTCCCCTCAGCAAGCCTTTGCACATATGATGTCCTATAATGCATTGGGTGTATTTATAATGTGAGGCATTGCTTATGCTTGTCTAAGTGAATTTGCCCAAAACTATGACCATCTGGCTCATGCTGATGACTTGCATTTGCATAGTTTTCCTTTCAGGGACAACCGTGATGTCAGAAGTTCCAAATTACTGCCTCTCATTGTTGTGTTTAATCCACGCCTCTCTCACAAGACACACTATTCATTTGGAGGGATTCAAATAAATTGAGTAGAAAAGGAGGTTACTTATTTATCCCAGAGCCCAGTGATGTGCTGGCAGAGAGACAATAGAGGTGAGAATACTAAATGAATTCTGTTGTCCTGTGCGCTTTCCCTGGCTATCACCATAATTTGATTAGTGACCTGGTAACTATGAATGTATGGGACCTCTTCATTCAAGTCCATTGGGGCTCCTGGGGCAAGAGTCCATGCTACAGGGCTCAGCCCCCCGCCATTGCGACCCTGCCCTCATGTCATGTATGCACTGGGTGATTAATGATCGAGCTCGTGGTGGCATTGAAAACTTCTGGTGACTCTACACAAAAGCCATCACCCTTGTCACATTAGCACCAGTCTGGGAACATTTGGCTGCATGCTGCTGGGTTGCAGCACGCAATATGTGGTAGACAGATGTATGTATACTTGGTACGTCTGCAACAAACTAAACACAATCATATTAAAGAGAAAATGTGCTCTTTTTTTCTCGTCTCCATTATTGTATTTTCCAGCAAAGCGCTAAGCTTTCGGTTGGCCTCTGCATCACATACAGTAGAGTGCCTTTATAATAACATCATTTGCTCAGCCTGCACTTCCTGGCATCGTTTCATTTCATTAGCACACTGTTTCCATCTATGTATGTCTTCTTTGTCAGTTGTGTCTCTAGCTAATAATAATCCAGCATAATTAGAAAAAGAGGAATGGCCCTGCCAGCATTCCCAGCAGTGTTTTCTGAAAGTGGGAACTTTCCTCTTCTGCTTAAGTTTTTGTTTAAATGAAATGTCTGCATATTAAAGGAGATGAATAATTAGTAGCCTGAAAGCTTCTGGTTATATTAAATTTTCATCTCACTCCTGAAGAGCTTTAATTTGTGAGGTGCTCAGGATTTTTGCTTTATTAGGTACTACGGGGAGCAGCCATGCTAGTAGGAAAAAGTGGGTATCATTCAGTTACCAAACTGAGAACACGTCAGTGTAAATGCTTTATTTTTTCAAAACCTCTGCAGTGTTTTCAGATATATCTGTCTTCTACAGGAACAGTGAAGTGTGAATAATAAGCCCCAATGCTATCTTCCTCGTCTACGGGATCCTGTTTTCACCAGAGCTATCACCTTTAATAAGAATAGTTGCTAATGACATTTGTGGCTGGGGTGCAACCTTTAGCACGTGAACCTCTTTGCTGTGTCTCATTCTCACAGCACAAAGCATAAATGAGATGTCTTTCAAAATTTCCCAAGATATTTTAATTTCACTTTTCAACCTGGCCATAAATGAAGTCTCGAAATCTGCAATTAAATCCTCAGAAAGTAAAGATATAACTGCTACAGCCTGACATGTACAGATGTGAGCCGACTGCTCACTCTGCCTGTTGGTAAAGAGTACGTAAAGTGCATTTTTTGGGTATAAACATAAGCAAACAAACTCTATATACATAATGATCCTGTGCTGATACAAATGTTTCTACTGAGATATCATGTATTTTTCAGTACTGCAGTGTTTCCTTTTTGGAACGGCACATTTGGTGGATCATTTTGAAAGACAGGCCCAGCACCAGCTGAACAACATTTTCGGTGCGTCCACATTTACTCAAATAATGAGGTTTCCCAGAGAAATCAGTTTACATGTGTAATCAAGGAAAATGTATACTTGAACTCTAGCAACCTGGTTACTGTGAATCCTTCTGTGCATGCAGCAGATCAGCATCCAGAGCTTATCTACCCTGAATTTATTTTGGAAGAGTGACTTTCTGATTTTAACAGTATAATGACAACAGGATGCTGCCTCTGGCCTTTTTTTAGTAGTTGTGTGTTTGTGTTGAAGCAGATTGACTGCACAGTGAGAGGAAGTCAGACAGACAGAACGCTCCTCTTCACAGTTCAAAATGTAGACTGTGTGTTGTTAAATCTACACACATGTTCAAGTTTAGAGAAATATTATTTATGCTTCTACAGGCTACTTTGTGTTTAGTTTTAATTTGCAGCCATTACATTTTATTTTTTTGTCTTCATTATTTTAAAAATAAAAAAGACAGAAACAAACTCAGACAAAAAATAATCCCTTGCGTTGAGGCTAGGTTCTGACTTGTGATCAGATCACTAGATGTTTGACACACATGCTGATTGTTTCTTCGATCAACCTCTGTGTTCTTCTGTTTTTTAATTTAAAGTCGTCCATTTGGACTCCTTTCTCCCTCAGGAGGGAGGAATGTCTTGCAGATTAACTTACTGTTTTATGAATACATTGTGAAATTGTGAGAGCTGCAACATTTACAGATTAGATTGTGTATTGCCAGTTGTTAGCAGTGGCAATATGATGATATACAGACACAGGTGATTCACACTACCTTTGTTAGGATACAGCTGATTAAGTCAGAATCAAATGTTAAATTCACTCAAAGAAATCAGAATTCTTTTTGATTTTTGTTAAAATCTTGAGGAATATCAGCTTTTAACATTTTTCACTTCTGTTTGGTTGAGTTTAAGCAAAAAGACAGCTTGGTTATTTTAGGAAATGTTCAGGGTTTCGATTAATAAAAGAGGATTTTTGTTGTATGTAGTTAAGTGACGGGATAGCATTATTCTAAAGAAATGTGGATTTGTACTTTGAAACAGTAAATAAACTGCAGACTTCTGTGGTCTGCTCTATAACTGCCTCACTTTCTATTTTCCTCTTGACATAATTACTGTGGCCACTCGAGGCTGCGGTCAGAACTGAGCGGCTTCCATAAGTGACCTATGGGGTCAGTCTTGACTTATTAATTTGATAACTGTAACACACTGACTTTTTACCTTTAACTCGTTGATCCAAATAATGTGGACTCCTGAAACATTAAGTTAATGAGCTCAAAATATTGATTCTATATGTATAAAATGTTTAACTGGTGGATTCTCCTGTATTCAGTGTTGCTAGGCTTGAGAAAAGCCTCCACACTTTTTAACAACAACAACACATTTCACTCATGGATTTAGAGTGACTTTATAGAGTGATGTGTCATTTCCCTCACAAACAATCTCTGGCAGAGTGCAGTCAGCTGCTGGGAGAGAGGACATTAGCCAACAAACAAGAGTTTCAGTGTTGCTGTTGCAAAATTAGCATTAATTAGCTATGGCTGATAAAAACTACCCTCTGTGATGCTGGCTGTTTTAGCCACTGAATGCAACTGTTAATGCAGTCTTTCAATGAGAAACTTGATAATGTTACCAGCATGTTTTAACACTATTATTTTACAATACAATATTAATGGGAGGTACAAAACAACAACAAATGATTCCAGGTATTTTACATTCTGGAACCTGGACTCCAAATGGGACCAGCTGTTGTCTCTAACTTATTCTTACTGATCACAACTGGTCGACCCATCCCTCCGTTTCCTTCCGCTTATTCAAACTGTATGGACTTGCGCAACATCACTACGTAACATTCAGCCTGTAAGGTGGAACTAGCATTAATTATCATTACTAATTTTAATCAATCTGTTTAATATTTTTTGAATAAACCAAAAACTTCCCAATGACCAAAGTAATGTCTTCAAACTGCATATTTTTTGACCAGTTGTCCAAAACCCAAGGATATAACTTTTTTAATTGTAAAGAAGAGAGGAATGAGAAAATGTTTTTTTGTACTTTTTTTAAAATTTACATTAAAACTTGCTGAATAATTACTGCATCACTAGATTAAAAGCTGCCTTACAGAGTTGTATTTCTGGATTTGATAGTTTTGTCAGCATATCACTTTCAACAAAAGGATTACTGAGCATGCCAAGAACTAAGTGCAAAGTTAGATATAGTACCATTGCCAGATGTTACTTTAAGCTGCGTGAGTGTCATAGCACACATCACCCTGTTAAGTTGAGCAGGTTTTAAGCAGCGGCAAGCTTAGGATTACAGGGGCTTACATCCTTTGACCTCTCTGTCCCATAACCCCAGAGTATCAGTTGATTGAAAGAGATTCGGCAGACTTTTATTTCAAAAACAAAAGAATTTCACCTCATCCTTCTGCTCCCACCCCTTGCCTTTTTTTTTTCATTTTGGATTCTTAAATTCCTCTGAATGAAAAATGATTCTCTCCTCCTTGGTATTTCTACAACAGACGGTCCCATTTTGCTTCCCCCTCAATGGGGAGGAAATGAGTTGTGGGAGCAGATTCCTCTCACACAGAGATCTCAGTAATCGCGTGGCTGTGTGTCACCAGAACACCACAGTGACAGCAGCTTTTAATTAATCCCACATCCCACCACCCTGTCTTGTCCATTGGTGGTTTCTCCCCAAAACTTTTCCCTCTTAACTTTCCTCTCTGTGTTTGGCTGTGTGTGTTCAGGCGGTGTGGTGGGGTGCATTTTTTTCTGACTGCAGTCTTTCAACCCACTGCAGCGTAATGTGCATAACTTGTATAGTTACAGGATGACACTGCTGTCACTTTTCCACACTTCTGAAAGTGGGAGATAGCCTGCTAACTGCATTCGCGGGTTTCAGCTCTCCAGTGTCGGCTCCACCAGCTCTGTCTCTAAGAGTTTGGAAGCTGTGAGTGAAACTATGTGAGACCAAGTCCACATGAAATGTTAATAACCCTTTCTGGTGGTTGGCGTAGACTGGGTCAGGGATGTTACCCTCTTGCTGCACTGCAGTGATCGTATGTCGAGTTGCTTGAGGACAGTGAAATAATGAGGCCTTGAAGTGTCTGCGTTCTCTTTCTGGTGCCCTGATGAATTGTGACAAGTTGTATTTACAATCCTAAAAGGTGCTGACACCGCCAAATTCTCCACCTCTTGGAGAAATACCAAAACATTGCTACCCTTGAGAAAATGTCTACGTGCTAGCTGTGGCTGAGGTATAGAGGAGCGGCTGTCTCGGTGAATGAGGGGTAGAAGAGACTTCTCTGGAGAGATGGACTGAGCGCTCGCCTGAAGGTCAGACTGTCAAAAGGGTAATTTCAGACCTGCTGAGCTAGAGTTCTGCCCTGCTCAGTCTTCATCCCCGAAACGTCTTAGAACAAAGTCAGACATATGAGTGAGAGAATC
Source organism: Acanthochromis polyacanthus (assembly GCF_021347895.1). Taxonomy (NCBI): domain Eukaryota; kingdom Metazoa; phylum Chordata; class Actinopteri; family Pomacentridae; genus Acanthochromis; species Acanthochromis polyacanthus. Next base: position 15,938,155 of record NC_067127.1, on the reverse strand, counting down.
GAGGCCTCAGCATACCGTTGATATAATTTATATTGGCCTTCTTGTTACATCAATATTATTTAGTAGACTTGGTTAAGACAGTGCTGTTTGATGGCCAGCACGGAACGCTTCCTGTCATTACAGATGAACTGATTATGCTAGGTTGATGCTTTTTCTGCGTTTCACCCCTGAGAGCCAAAATGAATGAGACGGCAGCAAACGAATGCTGCAGACGCAAACCTTTGCCTGCTATTCAGTATGACTTGGCTGTAGCAGGCATTAGGTTAGCAAAGTGGGCTAAACTTGCATGCGATTAGGCTGTCAACGTCTGAAAATAATGAGCTGCAGACAGAGCCACATTGGCATGCAAATACTGTACTGACATTCAAAGCTGGCTTAACATAAATGAGAGAAAGAGAATGGATCGAAGAGAAGCCTGGGCCTCCCACTGCAGAGCTGCAGAGCTGCAAACCTGCTGGGGGTAATGGACAAGTTGGACCCCTCACAGCCTTTAGGAATTAAATAATTATTCCCTCGCATCAGACTTTGTGGACAAATGAGACTGAGGGTCGATTAAGTTCTAAGGGGGACGTGGTGTTGATCTCATAAAGGGCATCAGGAGATGTATGGCCTCTTACAAGATCATTTAAACCACTTAATGGAGGACAGGAATTAATGGCTGCCATAGAACAGAGTCAATTATATGGATATTTTCATAACATATTGTGTATAATTCATAGCGTAATGGCATCAACACCAATCAGACCCTTTGCCATTGTTTTGGTTATAACCTATTTTAGATGCGGTTATTGACTCTGTATTTTAGGGTGCTCAATTAGTTGCTGTCCTCTTACGATATAGAAGCGCTGTCATTGTCTACTATTTTGAGGTGGCACAGTCTTGATAGTGGCGCCTCTTGTTAATTTGTATTAATGTCAGATAATTTAGAGTTGCGATGGATATATGTGCACGCCCTGTGCTCTCAGGCAAAAAATTGGATTCATTAAGAAGACGGAGGAGCTGGTTAAGTTTTTGGCCTCGTGGTTTCAGGTCACTGAGTAATGTGAAGAGATGGAAAGGGTCCTGGCCTGGAGGCTGGGGAGAACTGGTCAAAGATGGAGAGGAGAGGATAACACCCCATATAGGACCACATCACTCACACTGACACGTCTCTCATCGCACACAGTTTTCACCCCTCTACTCTTTTACTGCCATAACAGATAGTGTTTGTGACTGAGCACAATGAAGTCATATGACAGTCCTGGGACAGCTGGGAGCAAGGGAAGTGATAGCTTTAAGGTGTTTTGCTTGTGTGCATATCTATCAGTATGTTTGTTTGTGTTAATTAGTTGCGTGAAGAATGTGCACTGGTTCACATGAAAGCACAAGTAATGACAACTACTGTAACATTCATAATTACACATATAGACAAAGCCCACTCTCATATTCGCATGGGTAAGCATGAGCCTCTCACTGTCAGATACAATCATGAATGAATGATGAAGATGACTTGAAAATCAAAAACATCCTGACCCTTTGTTTAAGACCTGCTTTTGTTCTTTACAGCATGCAGGAGTCTTATGTTTGTTGAGCCGTCTTTAGAATTCTCCCCCCTTCTGTACTTCCTCGTACACACTCATTTGCATGTATTCACATTACCACACCGAGGCATCACAAGCATTTCAATGATAAATGTAAAAAGACGAAGAGATTAACATGCAAGTGGATGAATCATACCACTGAGGATAAATATAAAGAGCAAGTACTTTAGATCAGGACATTCACAACAGTCAGTTTTCTTTTTGTTTTTATATCTCAAACAGATGAACACATTGGCACGAGTAACAGACTTTGTGGGAGGCCCTGAGGCCTTGGCTTGGCTTCTGACCTCAGCACTGCTCACCATTTATGAAGCCATTAAATTATGGGTGTGTTTGATGTGCAACCTGTGTCCAACATTATGTGAGGGAGAGGCAACCGCAAGCGCCCCTTTTATGTTTGTTTTGAGAGTGTGGTTGTTTGTGATATACTCGTCTCACTGTCGGTAAAACGTACTATTACAAGTCTGTATAGTCCAGGGGCCTTTTAAGGAAAAAAGTTAAACATGGCAGGGTTTTACAGGACCTCCCTTTTGACTGTTTATGACAGGATATTTATACGTCTCATATTTCAGCAAATTAATGAAAATCTCACATATCTCTATAATGTTTCTTTTTGAATTACAGCTCAAAGCATTGCAAAGATGATTTATTTTGCAATGACTGCGTAACCTCCGGTTTTATTCCTGTTCTTAACAGGCTCTTTCAGTGTCTGTAGCTTAAATACAGCTGGGCTGCTGTAATTCTACATCTTTGATTGACAGTGTGAAGGAAAACACTTAGAATGAACATAGAATAGAACGAGTGTGTGAGATGAATGCTTCCTATCACGGCTAACTTTTTCCCTGATGATCATTTTATATGGAAATACTGCTGAAATTCACAGCACAACCACTGTTTTAATGCATGTTTGAAGAGTTTGTCTGGCAGTGCTGTGGTTATATTACACAGGACATGTGAGCAGAGAGACCAGGAGAGAAACCAACAGATGTAAGCAGCAGCTGAAGATGAAGCACAACAGGCATCATGAAACACATTGACACACACAGCCCTTGTTTATTAGCTTTAAACTGATGTGAAGATTTCTGCAATCTCTGAATATCTCTCAGCATTACAGTGTCCTCAATAGCTCAGAGTTAGACACAGTAGCTACACAGTGTGCTAATGATTTTTAGATTTTCATGGTGACCTAGCCATTAAAAATCCTTTATTGTATCCTCAGTTCTTCAGATGCTGGGAGTGCAGGAGGATTCTTGTGTTCACTCTTTGCAAGCCACCAACAAAATATTTGATGTGCTTTCCTCATAGTTGAGATATTTTAGAGTGTCCTGAAGCATCTCCACCAATCAAATAAACCTGGTGGACTGAGAGGCTGCTGCTCATTCTACAGAGCTCATGGGAACCAGCGGGCAGCGAGTGGCAGGGTTATACAAAGTTTAAGTTAGACCACTACAGATTCATTTAGTTAAAACATAGCAGTTGAGAAAAATTCTTACCGGGCTTATCAAGCTGGGAAGGGCTATCTAGTTGTGAGGGGCTCGAGGAATGGCCAATGTCCACATACGTTTACAGCTTTTACAAGTTTATAAAAAACTACAAAACACAATGGAATTAATTGTAACCATGTTTGCCTGTTTACTTGAATAATTCCATACGGCAGATAGGTCTATGTTTTATCAAGGTGTCTGAGCCTAACTATACTCAGTCCAGTTGATAGACCATCTCAGTTTGAAAATCATATATCAAAAACTGAAATCTGATCCTCTTTGTATCAGCTCATTGGCATACTTGGATGCCATGTGGCTTTGTACAGTTCTGAAAGCAATTAAGCCATGAACTCGACATCTAACCTTTTCTTCATTGTTCTTGTCCATAATTTCTAACATCTCTGGTAAGAATGCCTTGTAATAAATGCCAGGGGGTCCTTTCCTGAACACATCGTCCTTATGGTGGACAGGTTGCCTAAAAATCTCCCTGGCTACGTTTTGTGGGTACTGATAGCATCAAATTTTTCATCTTTTGAGATCCTTGAACTGAGTCTGACCTGACCTCAGTGACCTCTAATCAGTCATAGGGTCACGTGGGCTGTACTTTTTGAATCCTACTGATGGTGCTGACGGTGAAAAAAACATGCCCAGCTACTGGCGATGGTGAGGTCATCCAGGGGTGCTTTGATGCAAACGTCTATAGGAATGCAAATGTGACCGGCTGCCTGACCAGTACATTACAATGGGAATAACGGCAGCCTGGGGCAGACAGTGCAGCTGCCCCCATTAGTTTTAATCGCTGGGTTTCAATAAAGAAAAAACATAATTAGGCTCTGTGTGTGTCACAGAGGAGACAAATGTATCGGGTAGCTTGTGTTGTTTAAAGACTTGTCTGACCTCAGTGAGAACTTTAGAGTGATTAAGTAATTGTTTTAAAGGGACAAGATGGGTCAAGGGTCATTAGTGATAAGTGAGGTCACACAGGGTTGTCGGTAGTTGGGTTCATCAATTTTGTCTCATACTTGGGTCAGCACAAAGCTACTCTGTTTTATGTATTCTTTTCAGTGAAAGTCACAACAATAGCAATGCTCCTTTACCCATTTAACGAAACTGTAATTTATCACACAGGTGAGAGAATATGTGAGAGCAGCTTGCTCATTCTCAGAGCTTTAAAGTGGTCATTGTACGTCAATCATGCAGACCAATGAGAGTAATTTACTCAGTCCCGAAAGCCATCAATAAATCTTAAGATTGCTGCATAAAGGAATTGCAATAATCTCACTGACACTAAATTGGAGTCTTTCTGGCTCAAAAAGCACCTTAAACATTTAAAGGTTCCTTGCAATTATTAGAAATTTGGTCACTCTGCTTAAGCAAAAGAGCAAATTTCCAATTTCTCAACAATCTGCAAAGGCTGCCTATTCATCAGTGGGAAGCTGAGGCTTGTGAAGCGCAGCTTGAGGATCTCTGCTTACCGTAGTTTCAAGCTTCGGCAATAATAGAAATGGGCAATTTATTATCGTTAGGTTCACTGTAATTTACTTCAAAAAACATACTTGTTGCCACCTTATTTTCTTTTATGTTGTAGGAAGTCACACTTTTTACGCACTTCTGACCCTAAGATTTTTTTTAGTCAATTAAGGTAAGGTCTGAAGCTGAACAGAAAAACACAAGATAATTCACTGACAGCATTCCATGTGGGAAACTTACCTATTCGTAATTCAAAGTAGACAGTTTGTTTACTTTAATTCACAGTTAATGTGATATATATTTAGTGTACAGGGCAGAGTTACTGTATACTTAAGGTTTGGATCACTTATGCAGCTTTTAGCGGCTCCCCTTACTGTAATTAAAGCTTTCACAGTGTTAAGAGCTTGTGGGTGTGTGAATGTGGGTATGAGATTTTTTTTTTTGATACATATTGAATACTTATGTGCTTTTGTGTAGGAGAACGGTCAGTGCCAGAAACTAGAGAGTATAATCTGAAATGCATTAACTTCGCTTAAGTTTTCACAAGATGTTCTGTTTTGCTTGCTTTATAAAATGAGTCTCTATTGCTGCTTTTTCCTGTGTAAGTTTTCATGGGCCCTTGCTGGGGTGAGCTGCAACCATGTCATTAAGTGTGCTGCATGGAGCCCAGAGGAGTGTATATATACTCTGTCCTCTGCAGAGATGGGCATCACCAGCAAGGTCCGCCTGTACCACCCTCCATATGGTGGCTCGTTATTAGTTTTCTGTTGCCCTGGTGCCTGCGAGGTTCATCAAACTCTAGAGTCCATGTCTCTATAGCCCAGTTTCTGCTCTACTGTGATATTTCTCTCTATGGCCAATCGGATAAGTCACACATGACTTCACCGCACGAAAGAACAACAGCAGCCTCAAGCAGATGTTGCTCTGCACACTGCCCATGGAGTGGAAAACTCAAGAGTATCTGGGTTACTGTTAAAGAGTTCACTATGTCTTGGAAGGGGATATGTAGTCTTAAGGGTACGAAATAAGGCCTCAGAATTCAGATTTTTATGAAGGATAAAAATGCAGTAGGTTATGTTTTTCTTCTTCATTTCTAGATTGTATTCGAAGTTGGTAATTTGAGATGTAAATGTATAAAACTGGGTCCCATGGAGTCACCATTTTTAGTCTATTCCACTTCGATGGAATTCTCGTGAGAATGAAAAAATAGAGCAATCACAACAAAGCATAGTGAGATAGAATTAAGTGAACAGAACAATAGAAATATTTTGAGTGCAGTTTGTTATACCCAAGGTAAGAGAGAGGAACGTTGTTTTTGTCGACTTTTATTCTGTAATATGACCAATATTTTCATATTCAAGTGTGTATGAAAAAAAGTCACTGGTTTCTTAAAAAGCTAAATACAATAAGCATTGGATCAAGGCACATACAAGACTGGCCAAAGGGCATACAATGCACTTTGGTTTTCAATTGTAAAGAACAGTTAACTTCAAATTGTGGCAACATAAAAGTGTTCATTTGGAAAATAATACAAAATAATACTCATAACAAGGAGTTGCTGACACGGTGGTAATTCTAAAGAAAGCCAACATGTTAAGTCTTTTTGGCCTGGTGACTAGAATGACGTATGGTACATGGTACTAAAGAATGCCGCCATTGTCATTTGGCCATTGTTGGCTTGTACAAATAGAGATAGTGGGGGTCCTCTGTGTCAGTCGGTCCTGTCTACTTGTTCTGAGGAGCAGAGAGCCCCTTAAGGTCGGTGTGCTTTTTCTGCCCTGTGCTGTGGCCTACAATCCTATCAGAAACATTGGAACCCTGCTTGGGTCGCTTTGCTGTGTTTCTTCTTGCAAACAGAACAAAATAATACATTTAACAAAGCAGAGATAAAAGGCATGGCACCTCATCTTTAGTTATTCATTCTCCACACCAGGTGAATACTAAAGTAAGATTCTTGGTCCGTTGTATGTGGAGACAGCTATTGCCTGCTCATTCTTTTCGAGGGCAACATGCCTGCTTTGTGAATTACTTGATCAGCTGTGCCTTAGTTTACGTCATGTCATTTTTTTGCCTTTTTGTTTTTCTGACAGCCACAAAGTTAAAAGAATGACCTGTGCTTATACTACAAGGTTTTCTAAAGTCTGATTGTTCAACACAGCAATGAAAACCCACTTTCACAGTTGACAAGTCATCATATCTTAGTAGAACACAGAGTTTCTTTTGTTGGTCGATAACCTTAAGCAAAGGAAATACAGTACAAATTACTACAAATCCCTAAAATATAGAATTGCAGTTAGTTACAATACCCACTGATGGTTCAGTGATGGCCTGCAACCGGAACGTTCTCCATCTTCATAAAATGTCCTTAAATATAAATTATATGGCAAATGTACAGAACATTGCTTCTTTAGTCTTATAGATCCAGTGTTTTGTAAAAGTCTTGCCACTCTGTTTAAGTCACACTCATCATGAATGTCAGTGCGCAATATCATGAATGGGAATGGTCAGAATCTGGTATTCCACTGTCTCTGTAGCTTCTGTTGTTAATACTGTTCTCGGTATGTGGACTTTTGTATAAACTCAGGCCATTAGGTGGGAAAATTGTGTGTATCACAAACTCCTCCTTGGACACAGGCAGGTGATTTATAGGTATCATTTGAAAAGAAGTTTCTCGTATTTCTAGGATGGAGTTGTCCTTTTTAGTGCCAGCCTCAGCATAGTCATCCTTTCTCCGACGGCCTTTGTTATAGGTGCAGTTCCTGGAAAAAAGTGAACCATTCCTGTGGACATACCAACACACCAGTGCCAACATGATTATTGCCAAAAGAGCCACAGCCCCTCCAATGATAGCAGCCAAAGGCAGACTGGAATTTTTGTAAGGCTCTTTCTCCTGCTCTCTATTTAAAGTTGTGGTCGGGTTGTAGGATTTGTGAGAACCAGTCTCCGTCTCGATGCAAACAGGGGTCTCGTCTGACAGGTAAATGTTGCTGGTCTCCATGGGAACCATGCATATTCTATAGGAAGACTCAGGCTCCAGTGCAGTGAGCAGATACTCCGTCTTTTCCCCTTGCACAATGGTCTCAGTGATGGAGCCAAAGGCAGGGCTGTGTCCCAGCTTTAGCCAGCTGAGCCGTAGAGCAGTCATGGGTTGTGACACCCTCCACGATATGTGTATTGTATCTGCACTACTTGACTTCACACTGATGGTGATGATCTTTCTGCCTGAAGAAGTGGTAGTGCTGTGGTAATTCTTACTCACTATAGGCCTTTTAGTCACAAATAAGGGCCACTGGGGCTGTGAGGGGCGCAAAGTGTTGGAGACTGTGCTTGTCTCATAAGTAGGGAGTTCTGAATCTGTGCAGTCAAACATGTCGGTAGTTAAGTCTTTAATTGCCATTCCTTTGACCTTATCGGGACCCTGGCACATGAAGCCACGTACATTCACCTTAGATGGCAATGACCGCAGCCAGTCACGCACCCATTTCATCCTGCAAGTGCATTGCCAGGGGTTGTTGCGTAGCAGGAGCTGTGTGAGATTGTCCAGATCTTCAAATACACCCTGCGGGAGGCTGCTCAGGTTGTTACCAGACAGGTCTAGGCGGTACAGCTGCCTAAGGAAGGCAAAAGCCCCAGGTGGGACCCGGTTAATGTGATTCTCTTGTAGCTGCAGCTTCTCCAAGCTGGTGCCTGGCAGGTTGGCTGGCGGCGAAGTCAGGGAGTTCCTCACTAGTGAGAGCTCAGTCAGGTTGATCAGGTTGATGAAAGCCATCTCCCCAATCCCACGGTTGTTGAGAAGGTTACCATCAAGGATTAGACGCTTCAGGTTGATGAGATCTTGCAGCGATTGCTCTGAGATGGAGGATATGCGGTTGTCATCAAAGCGCAGCTCCTCAATGCTCATGGGCAGCCCTGAAGGGATGGTACTTAGGTGGTTTCTGGAGAGAAAAAGCAGTCTGAGGTGATTACTGTCCCTGAAGGCTCCCTCCTCTATGCTGACTGCTGATACTGAGTTATCATCCAGGTGCAGTTCCTCGATGTAGGGAATTTGGGCTAGAGACGCATGGGTTATCATCCGAACGTTGTTCTCTTGAAGGTGGAGCTCTTTTAGTCCTAGAGGAAGGTTAGTAGGGAACTCATCCAGATTGTTGCAGTAAAGGTAGATCTTCTCCACATTTGAGAGTCTGCGCAGCTCTGCAGGAATGCCCGAACTCTTAATACGATTGTTTTGCAGAAAGAGCACTGTTGCATCCTGGGGCATACCGGTAGGGATGGAAGTCAGGCCACGGTCATTACAGTAGATGAAGGTCCCATCGCAGCGGCAGGCTGAAGGACATGAGGCAGAGGTCACCAAGGGGTTAGCAAGACCCAGCAGCAGACCGATCCTGATTAGGAAGAGAATAAAGGTCTTGCATTGACGCACCATCTTGAAGGTGTGTTGCCTGGCAGTCTAATCACTCAAGAACCCCTGGGGAAAAGACACAAGTGTACATTTAATGCACAAGCCCTTTACAGCGGAGCCAAATTCCTGTTCTCATAATTGCTGGGTGTTTGAAAAGCTGCCTGCAGCACTTTCTAGATTAAATAACTGCTGAAAGAATCTGTTTGAATTCTTCCCATTAAATTGATATGAACTGATCATTAGGATTACCAGACAGTGAAAAAGTATCTTTTGTTTGCACAATAAACTGTTTCAGAGCTAGCTTTACATCCCTATATGCACTAGAATACAGATGTCCTGGAATTAAAAGTTTAACTGCACTGCATTAGAAATGGGGCTGCTTTTGTTGTTGTCTCTTTGATAAGAAATGTTGCACCTTCTTAGCTCTGTGAATTAAAACTCTGTGCCTCGACATTTTGGCCCTGACTTGTGAAATGTAATACATTTCCTAGTTGTTTGACACGTTTCTCTACCTCAAGGCTGTCTTTCATCACTACAGTCCAGAAGGGTGAACAAAGTCAGGCATTGTTGATGGACTGTTGTGAAACCGACATACTTTAAATCCTGTTAGATCATTACCCATGTCTTTTTCCATTCAAATTCTCGGGTTTAACTGAGCTCTTACAAGATAAAGAAATAAATATCTCATAGAATAAAGATTTGATTAAATTTCATAGCACTTTAAGAGCCAGGAAGAACATGTTTTTGTAATCAGTTGTCTGAAACTACACGATAAGTTTGTAAGTTTCAGTTATCTTTGTACTGCACTATGCTGCTGAATTTTTGCTATAAATGTGGCATGTTAAAAACAATTGAAACTTTATATTTTTAAACAAGATATTTAATGTCACAATTCATACACTTACAGCAGATAGCCTTGAAATGAAAGGGGGAAAAAACAGCAAAAGCTTTTGTTTGTCTTTGTGTCTGTTTTTGCCACTGATGTGTGGTTCCTTTTTAATTAGGCTAATACTGAATTATAGCTTTAATTATGCATTCCTGCCATGACCTCTCTTTCTCTACATCTCATTAGAAAATTGTGGTCTAGTCAGTGAAGTGGAAAAAAGCAAGGCCATCTGTATTTGTCATACCTGATTTATTCAATGTGGTTAATCCTTTCCAGCCACCAAAAATCCAATCAAGATTTCCTCTTGAATTTTCTCTTATCCTTATTGAAAGGAAAAGTTTGTCCAAGGGGTTTCTTGTGATATCCTGACCTGGTCAGTGTTTGCTGAGTGGATCCTTGTTTGGACGATGACCTCCACTGTGTTGTCAAAGGCTCATGCTTTCAATGCCTTTACCATGGCAGATAAGCCTGTACAAAAAGCATCCCCTCTCAATGACAAAGCATGCACTCTCAGGTAATATTAAAAATCCTAATGGCCAGTGCAATTGTCAAGCTCAACAGCCATAACCCCAAATTAGATTTTTTGGGTGTTGTATAGGGATCCGTGTGTTGGACAGAGCGAGCTTTAGCAAAGGCTCCTTTCTGCAATCAGGCCCGACAGGCATGATGAGTTGACACAAAGCTGGTCTGAGCCATGCCAATCCCCTCTGCCACAGGCTCAATCCAGGCCCGTTCACTTGTGTACTCCACGTCTTCAGGTAACCCAGAATCCTCTGCTCTCTTGTTGAGCCTGTACACGCATTAATCCAGGGCTCTGGTCCCTTTTCCTGAAGCAGATAACCAATGTTCTCCTCTCCTCTAAGGAGAAAAACAGGGTGAGTTGCTTATCCTTCCAAGCCCAGCTTCTCTCACACATGTGCAGCTTGAGTCATACTGTGGCCTCCTCACACCTGGAGTGGTGCTCTGAAAAATAATAGAATAGAGGAACAAATTTAGTGCCCACGTTGGTTGTTTAGAAAAAAAATGCTTTGACAAACAGGTGACGAGAGAGTAATGATTCAGTATTGATTTTAAAAATGTATATTTTGCATGTAATTCCAAGAGAAATTATGGGTACAACAGCTTTAAGAAAGTTCTCGTTTGAGTTATAGATTTTTAATGTGACACCTCGAGTGAAATAGATGTTGATATTGGGTAGTACTAATCCTACATAGAAATGTGTTTGATACTGATCTCTGACCTGCCTTACATTGTGAGTTTGTACTTAAATATAGCCTTACTTCTGTGCTTTGATTTAGCCTGTTGACCTTTTACAGCCAGTTACTCTAACAGACCAAATTTCTTTTCTATGGTGATACAAGAAAGAATGCCTGTGCATACAAAAGACAACAGTGATCTAGACCCCAACTCGACAACGTCTGAGGGTGGAGCCCCTTATGCCCTTCTCGGTCCAGTTCACTGCATAGCTGAGCTTTTGGTGTTTTACAAGAGAACTAGTGCTGCGATTAAAAAATGCAGTCTGTGCCAGTTTGAAAACGAGGCTAGTCCAGATTCTATACATGAGAGGAAAAACAGATCCACATTGTTAAAAAGCTCTCATGACAAATGAGAGCACATTTGAATTTCATATGAAGAAGAGAATGGCTGCATCCATCCCTGTCACTCCCAGCTCCTCTGTGACCCCCTATCCCCACCCATCCTCTCTTTACATTCTATGAATGCTGTTTCTGTTTGTAAAAATAGAATTTCCTTTGCCAAAGAAAATGTTATGTTTCTTTCACAACACAATAGCTTTGTGTCCCGATAGGTAGCCATCCATGTGACCTGTGGCACTGTGTGCTGTAAAACATTCAAAGGTAAATTAGGAACAAGAGGCCCGGCCATTTAACAGTTGTAACCCATGACAAGGAGAAGATTAAGGAATTGAGAGGCTTGTAACTCGATTACACCTCCTGAGATGCTGTCTCATAATAACACCCCCTTCCTTCTTTTCCATCTAAACACGGGCCCTTAGTCCAGTATTACATTAGTAGTAGATTAGAGTCTGGGCAAAAAAGCACCAGATGTGACCTCTACTAACTTGTGGAATAAAGGAGTCTGACAAGGGGAAAAAAAGATTAAATTTAGTAATGGAGTTTCAGAAAATGGCGGGATGATAGAAGGATATGTGATGTCTGTCTGCTGGAATGAACTTTTAATGCAGCACTTAGTCCAGCTATTTCAATTTTAAATAGCCCTTTACACCTAAAGGTTTTTCATCCTCTGAATATTTTTTCAGTATGTAGTCTTGATTTGAATCCTTGAAATCTTTGCATTACATAAAAGAAAAAAAAAAAACTCTGAATTTCCGTCTTATCAACGCAGAAAGACCCATCTGCACCTGGAAAAACAGACCTTTGAGAGTGCCTTGGAGTCTCCTCTTTTTGTTTCAAGGATTTTTTGAATCCCCTTCCAAAGAGCACCTCAAACTAACTCTGCCGAGTCCAGGTAGCGCTCCTTTTCTTTGTCTTCTGTAGTCCAGTATATGATATGGCTCAACATTTGCAGTTACTTTGCCTTTTTCGGCCGCCACAGCTTTGCTACCTGAGATAACAGAATCTGATTTAGTGTCTGGTAGACGGAGCGAGGGGCCTGGTTATTCATTTAGGAACATGCTGTAGCATAATCTGTCATGGGCCCTGGGTGTGTGATGTTATACTGTGTGTGATTGATCAGATGTCTGCTTCAAACATATAGCACATCATGCTTCTTTTACAAGGAGCACAGTTAGGCCTAGATGCTTGATGGTTTTCTCCCCCTTTTCTTTTTCCACGCTCATCGGATTTCAGGAGAGTGGCCCCTCTCCATTGTTTGCTACAAGGCAAGCATGTGGACCGTGTAGCCTCACAGAGGGGGTTTCGGTTTTAAGAACTTTTATTCAGACGATTTAAAAATTCCTCTAATACAATGCATTATGCAGGCTTTTTCTAGTACTAATAATACATACCTACAGAAATATATACACTCACTCACACACACACACACACACACACACACACACACACACACACACACACACACACACACACACACACACACACATGCTATATTGATGTGCACACAATCATTTAGAGGGCAATAGATAGACGCTGAGTTAAACATTTTTAGTGATGGATGTCTTTCTCCATCGTTCTAATAAGCTCCGCCGGCAGGACAGGGGATTTCTCTAGCAGTCAAAGTGGATTCTGCTTCATTTAATCTGAACGGGCAAAGTTAAATTGAGCATCCTGGTAAAATTGTGAGTGTGTGTACAGCTAGTTACCTTTTAGTGGGGAGCGTAGGAGGCTCTCACAAAGCTGGACACTGATAGCCATTGTGAGCTGAACACGCATAAATGCACATTAGTCGGCAATAACAGAGCCCAAGACTTTGTGCCCCCTAGTCATACGCTGCACAAGAAAGGCTTTGGAAAAAAAAAAAAAACTTAAATAGAAACAATTTCATGCCTGTCAAAAGTATTGCAGATTATAATGACTTTTAGTTCAGTAAAATGCAGAATAATATTACATGGGCTGCATTTAGGGCGGAAAGAGCTGCAGAAGTAGCAATGGCTGACTGTTAAATTATTCATGAGCCCTGAAATTAATTTTGAACCACAGTAGAGCTCTCCATTGGGAAATCAATGTTGTTTGTATCTGCTGTTGATTATTCATTCTAATTCAAAATATAATTTTGAATTATGATTGATGGTGCACAATATAGTTATTGTGGGTTATAATTTGTTCAGATTTTAGTCTCAAATGTGTGTGAGCGACATTGATTGGCAAGTTGATAGGTTTTTGGCTAGCAATCGAACCGGAAAACATTCATTGTTTACGGCTGTATGATCATGAAAATAAATGTACTTGCTTTGGTTAAAGACAATTGAACTTCACCTGATATGAGAGCAAAGTAGTATTTTTTTCTATTTAAATTCATGATTTTCTGATCTGAAATAGAGCTGAGTTTTTGTATGATGCAAAACCTTGTGTCTGTCGCTGATTAACATTTTACTAAGTTGTATGTTAAGACACCTGGCAGCGGCCTACTGTGCTGCCGAGACACAATGGAACATTCATGGTCACATCTGAATTCACAGGAACACTGAACACGTTTCAGCCAAACAGAAAAATGGGGAAAAATCTCTGCTCGTTCTACGGATTTTGTATGTGGCCTCCTGGTGCTGTCTTTCGCCGGGCTGAACAGATGATATTCTTGCTGGCCCATTAAGAGCATACAGAGGCCTGGGACAGGCGGGGGTCTCTCTTTTGTAATAGCCTGAAAGGAGAGATCTGTAGCAGCTGCAGTTGTTTTTCCCCACATGGGGTGGTAGGCACTGCAAGATAAAATGTATGTGTGTATCTGTATGTGACAAGCAAACACCAAAACACTGAATACTCGTATTAAGCTGCTGGAGCCCATCTCAGTGTAGGCCAGACACTTACCCGAAACAGAGGGATTTCTTAACCTCCCTACTCAACATCCACGGTTATTTTTGAGTCATATTGCCAAGTTTATTCCTACGTATTTCAGCTTTTCAGCCCTGTTTGTACTTTTACTTTCAGAAACCGTTTGTCTCTTGAAGCTGGGGATGGATGGTAAAATATGCAGCTTGATAAATAATGAAAAGACTTGAATTAGGGCCTCCTTAGATTGCCTTGGTAGTTATGAAAGTCTTGTATTACTTCCCCCTCCCCATCCCCAAACCTAGTAATACGTATTTTAGGCTTTAAATTTTCTGGCCATAGAAAATTCCATTTGTAGTGACCTGGTTAGTTGTTAATCTGCAATGTGTATTCCCTCTGAAAGCAATTGACTGGGGACTTTTGCCTCAGGCAGTTATCAGTGAAGACAATTGGGTCTGTCCTCATGTCTGCCATGTTTAACAGCTGATTTATTTTTATTGTCTCTCGAACAATGAACAACAGTGAGCTACTATTGCGTTACTCAACAATATTTAAGTCAAGTTTGCATCCAGAGAAATGATGCTGCAGCCTATATATAGATACATATGTATGTACAGTCATTGCTTAAAGCCTGGATGACCTTATCCTCTGGTGAAGATAAAAGGCTGTGTTAAATTGGATTAACAACTGTCCCTGCCCTGGTGTTGCCAAGAAGGCGTCCACTTTATTGCATTGCTCTAATGGGATAAATATCAGTTTGAATGGAGAGAGAGAGAGGGATGCATTAGCATTACAGATTGACATTTAGACTGAAGAGTCTTGCTGTCAGTCCTTCCATCTTACTGTAAAGCGCGTTTCTATCTGCATGCTTGTTTTTAGGCACAGAGCTGCAAGTGCAGAGAAAAGGCACATATTTGCACTGATGTAGCGACAGTATGTGTTAAATGACATATGTGTTGCAACTTTAATGGATCGTGCGTTTTTTGTTTTAATTTTTATTAAATTTTTATGTATTTTTTTTAAATTTTCACTGGTTCCTAATGACTGCGCCCGACTCCCTCCACGTAAGATGCTTTTGGGGAGGGGATGTGTCAGGGTGAACGACTTTCATAGTTGCACAGTAAATTTTCAGTAGACTCGCATATAGCCTATCTATATATGAAGAGATCCGTCCAGACAGTGAGACGCATTTAGCGGACTTTTCTGTCCTCCGTATCTAAACTCGGCGGGATCTGCGCTGCATTTTCCAGCAACACACCGGGGTGTCTTCTCCGTGCTGCGCCACCGACGCTGAATCAGACAGCCCCGCTAATCCCGTCAAGTTTGCGTATTCACCACTTCTTATTTTCACACCGATTTTAAGGAGGGGGGAGGGGGGGGGTATGAAAAGCTGAAATAATGAAGCGAGAAGATTTCGCTGCTCTCTCCGCGTTTTTCAGACTGAATGCGAGGAAGAAGAGATTTTTGCGCGTCTAAAGAAGAAAAAACAGCAGTCCTGGTGTTTGTGGTGAAATAAGAGGGACGCAGCCGAGCCAAAGTGCCTTCAGATAGAGGAATAATTTGATCGGATTTTTTCTCTCTATCTCAAGCTGAGCAGAATGATGTGCAGTGTGTGAGCGCACAATTTGGTTATTTGGATGGAAAGTGCACTCACGGTTGTTTTGAAAAAATATGAGCCCATATCTCTTTTCTTTGAGGCTATCACTTAAAATGAAAGCTGATATTTTGGAGCATTAAAAAACGAAAGATGGGGGAAAGAGGGCAACTAATTAGGTACAAGCAACTCCTGAGGATTCCGCATTACTTTCAATTCCTTCTGCCAAGAAAGAAGATCCAAAAGACGAAAAGGATGCATTCCCAACAGGACTGTACCAGCAAAAAAAAGTACTTACCTCTATAAACAACCCAAAAAATGGGAAAGTAACAGGTATCCTCTTAAATTCACAAGTGGGAAAAAAAAAATAATCCAAATCCAGGCTATGAAGATTTAAATTCAGATCCCCCCAAAAAACCACAAAACTCCTCTCACTCACAAGGCTAGGTCTATTTGGAGTTTATCAGTAGCAGCACTGCTATGTTTACTGGTGCCCCCCTCATACACACACACACACAATCTGTAGGCTGTGCGAGGACATAGGTGCACGGGTAGATCTCAATACAAATGTGGAGTTGTGTTTTGCCTCTAGCTTTGCTTTCAATAGAGCACTGATGTCATCTGGAGGAGGAGCCTCTCTCTCGTCTGGCTCTCTCTTCTTCCTCTTCATACCTCCTCTGCTCTCGTCCTCTCTCTCTCTCCCTCTCTCTGTTTGGAGATGCAGAGTGCAGGATGCAGTGTTGCTTGGATACACTAGGGGAGTGGAGGAAAGGGGAAAGGCACTCACATCCTTGTCAGATGTGTGCACTCAAGATGAGGAGTAGTCGCTGGTTGGAAAGCGATGCTGGCTGGCAGAAAAAGACAGAGGGAGTGAAAAGAAATAGTGGAAATTACAGTATGTGTGTGCACGTTGGTAAAAATGAGATACACACTCAGGCTTTGTTTTTTGCGTCCTTGTTCACTTATCATTTGTCTCAGGTGTGTCAGGATAATGTATAATTATTTTTGGGGCATTTGAGGCCCCTGTTTCATAATTGTCAATTATCCATTTTGCTGGTGTTTTATCTACACTGACTGTACACGTTTTTTTTCCTTTTCTGAAGCACAAGTAGAAATCCAATGTTTCACAGTTCTAAATCTAAACTGTTTGTCCAACGAGAGGAGAAAATTATATCTAAAATGCTAATAAACACTTTGCTTTTTTCTGTGTTGAAGCACATACCAGACACGCTTTTTTAAGTTTGACAGCTTATGAATATTAGATGATGTTGTCGCAGTGAACCAGAATAATTTATAACAAGAATTCAGATATATTCCTAATATGTGGGTCTCTCTGTGTGTGTCTGGCTTTGAATCTGTATGCATACATACAGAATTCATGCATGCGTGTCTGTGAGTGGATACAAGATGGACATGTAGCGGATCTGACATACCTGAACTGACTCTTGCCCCTCTTGCTTTCTGTTTGACTCACTTTGGTTTAAATGAAGCCAAACAGTGGAGTTGCTTCCATCTAGGCCCAAAGCATCAGTGAGTCAGCCCGTTAGTCAAAGGGCTGTACAGCAGGGCTGACCCAGCCAACACTCTCTCCTGCCCTGCGTCATCTCCAGTGTTTCCCCCTCTGGCTACCTGACAAGGCAGACACCACAACCCGGTGCATTGAGCTGCAGTGGAGCAGCTCTGCTCATCTGTTGCTGAATATCAGCTTCCTGTTGATGCCATTGGGTCAATGATTGGATCCGTGTGATGTGTGCAGCTGTCGGCGTAAAGCGGCGACCGCTCTCTTACATGTCATTCACTACTGTCAATACCACTTTTTGTTAATTACCTCAGGCCTATTATGCTATTCAGCTTTGAATGCTCGAGCGTCTGCATTCATTTTCAGTAAACAAACAGGTTTTTTTTTAGAGACGTGCCATTCACTTGGTCTGGGGATACCAAAATGTGAAATTTCCCATGCTTTTGTTCGCCTAAGGAAAGCCATTGCTTTGTAGTAATTAATGACAAGCAAAAAAATCAATTTATTTTTTGTGATATTCTGCAGCTGCCCCCAATTTACATGAAATGATTTTGTATGCTAAAATAAAATACTGCTCTTGGATGTGAATTCCTGAGATGCAAACAACACCAAAACTCAATTAACAGACCAATTTACAGTCCCTTTTATTTCTGTGCTTTGGTCTCTTCATGAGCTCATGTGGACCTCTACTCCTACTAATTGTTATGGCCTCATTAGAATGGGGGCGTACAACACAAGAGTGAGTGTCTAAGTGTCTGACCATCGCTGACATCTCATGCCCAGTTATTTTGCCAGGACAGAAGCCTCAACACATCAGCACACAGTTAAACCATGATTGCCATCTTAACTGGAGTGCCTAATTGAACAGACACTTAAGCCTGGAGCATCTGCCAAAACTACTTAGACCTCCAGTGGAGTTTTTCAGATTTGTTTGCTTTCCAGCTGGAGTGGCTCTCACTTTTGTTTGAAACACAAAGGGATTCCCAGACAAATATAAACTGTCTGCGTGTATACTGTTCGTTCAGAGGCACATCAATATGAATTCATATTTCTACTGTGTTGTGAAGTTTCCACTGCAAGTTTGTTAAGAAGCTTAACTAGCCTATATTAGTCCAGGTGTTGTCTGCCAGAAACCGTGAGGTGAGAAGAGGCCAGTCTCGGACATCCTGACCTGATCCTTGTCTTCCTTCCAGAGGGACAAAGCAGGGAAACCTGTGCCTGACCTCAACATGGCTTCCTCTCCTAAATCGACTGCAGACACATCTGTCAGCGGCTGCTGATTGACCCTCTCTTATACGTACAAAGAGCCCCACTGGAGGACGAGGGTGTTGGGTTTCTGTTATCTCAAGATGGGGGAAAATCTGTTGCCCTGTTCATCTTTTGTTCAAGGATATAGGTGCTCTCCTTTCCCAAGGACGTGCACTAGTCTGTCTGGCTAGTTTCTCAGTGTTTAGACAACACACAGATTGTTTCTTACTTTGTTGTGCCTCTTGATTTTGCCTAGCGCTGGCCAAAGTGCTTTTTGGTCTGGTGGCAACAGCTGTTATTAAGAGTGCACTTGGTTTTGTTCTTTATCAGACTGTCCTGAGCCCAGTTTCTGTCTCTCATTCGACCAGCTTTGGGCCAGATAATTGATTTACTTTTTCGCTCATGGTGTGGTCAATAGATGGGGCCTGTAGTTATCAGGCTGTGGTGCCCTACTTTCTAGACGGTCTTCCAGAACACGCAGACCCAGTCAGACTGGTGCTATGTGAGCTAGGTGCTGTGGATATTATTTTACGTCCTCAGTTTTTCGATTTATTTGTCACTTAACCTTAGCATTCACTAAAAAGTTTGTGTGTAATACAATGGACCCCGAAACTGCTCAGGGGCTCACAGGGAAAAATTGAGACTGATTTTTCCCTTAAACCTCCTTCCTTGCTCTGACTGGAATTCATTATCGGTAGACTTTCCGTGTTCTTAACCAGTGCCAAATTAACGGGAACATGTAAAAGGCTGCTGCCAAAACCCCCGCTTTGTTTTTCATTTACCTTCTGCCTTATTTGCATATTCATCCTCTACAGGCAATCAGCAGTGATATTTGCTGTGGGCTTTTCATCTCTTCTTTGCCCTCCTGACAGGCAGCTTTTCAGTATCACAACAGTTTAACTGTGATATGTGGATGAGAGGTGCTGTTGGGTATGTTAGAGTATTCAGATTCTTGATTTGAAGAGGATGTAATCTGCATGACAGAGATGGAGAGAGTTTATGGCAAAAATATAAATCAATGAATGAGTAAATATAGACAGATGTTGGATTTCATTAGTGTGGGTTTGTGTAAATGTAAATGAATCCATCGTGGTAGTGCCCAAACTGGTTGGTAAGAGAAAGCTTTGACTGATAGAGCTTGTTAGATCTTTATACATATGAATATAGAAGTCAGTTACATGAAACAAGCCTTGCCATGGGTATAATTGCTACTAGGCCATGCAGTAAGGCGCTAGTCTTTTCTGATGCAGATCCCAGATGTTGAGGGATAGGCTGACCCCTTCATCTCTTGGGACCAGGATGCAGGCCAGAGAAAGAAAAGAACCAACAACAACAACAGAGACTAAAAGGCCTGACATCCTGCTGCTTTGGCAAGCCCAGGGGCCTCGGTCAGTAGTCATTTGGACCATGTGTTTGCGGAAGAATGACAAGTCATGCAAATAGCTCGATCGGCTGTTTTTCCCCTCGTCTTTTGTTTTCTTTGGTTGTTTTCGTGGTTGCTGTTGTGTTGTCTGCAGAGACAGAGAACCTCAGGGATGAGCGAGTTCCACAAAGAAGATAAAGGGGGGTAGGAGCTGACTTGTCAACCTTTGGACCTCCCATAGGTTAATGACCCCAAAACACAAAGCTCTGTGATCAGATTAGATAGAGCGCTCTCCCCCCACTGCACTAATCAGCACAATAAAAGAGATAAAAGATATAATTACCATACAGTGTTTTCACAGTCCAGCATACATCTTCAATGTGGCTAATTGAAGCACTTTTCTCTTGCTTTGTAGCTGGTTTACTATTTCTGCACTAAATCTGTAATCAGCCAACTTAGCATCTTTTCACCAGCCGCAAGTTAAATGGTAACATTTTTCTTTTCAATGGACTCTCCATGCTTGTGTAAATGCTGCCAGAACCTTAGAAAAAACATGCATCCTGTCAATTCTTTACCTCCGCAGCACATTCCTTCAGTATATGGGTGAATTTAGTCCTTTGAGGTTAGCAGTTTAGGCATCTTTTGAAAAGGTCAGATAGGGTTTAGAGTTATAAGAGGAGGAAGTCGGAATTAGTGTTATCTAACGAAACAAACCAAGTGTTTGCTGCCCTAGATAAGATAAGAGAGATTAAACAATATCTCATGCTCTGACCCTGTTGATTGGAACACATACAGGAAATATGGTTCTTAGGCAACAGCGTTTTGGGTAAAGAGAGGGGGTAATACTAAAGAACGGAGGTCTCGTCTCACAGAGCTGCCATCATTGTGATCAAAGTGTTCATTTATCTGTGCCAAACACGGACTCTGACTTTGTTTCTCTGTGATCTGGATCACTGTTTACTCTCATGAGGCATATCTAAAAATTACCCTTTTTAAATAATTTCTCAGCTCTTTGTTTTTGCCACCGTTGAACACAGTGAATAACTGCTCGGAAACTACAAAAGCAAGGAAAGATTTTTATATGCTCATGCGCTTTAGAGTAAACTTGGTAGCAGCGGTGCTCTCAACTTGGAGCTGATGCTTCAATCACCTGCTTAAAATACATTCTTATTCTCCAGTTCCTCTCTTGTGCATGGTTGTTTGGAATGAAATAATCCAGCCTGCATCATTATATTGTTATCTGTCAAAGCTGGGAAGAGTTTTGTTGACATTCTGTGACTTTCTGAAGGCGAACCACTTTAAGATATTGCAAAAGCTGGAGGCGGTGGAGCTACTTAACTGGCCTTAAATGCCACCTGAAGGTGTTTTCAGGTCGCACCTCCAACTGCCTCAACTTAAAGGAGGCGTCTACGCTGTCTGACACCAGTGCTTCTCCACTCATCCCGAGTGGATATCGGATGTCTTATTCCTCTGCAGCCAGGAGCCATATTCAAAGGAAGCTTATAGAAAGTGGTGATGAGGGAATAAAAGGACCGGTTGAGATGAGGAGACATTTATGACTTTCCTGAAAGAATTATTTGTCGACTAGCCACCCACTTATTAGTGCAAGAGTGTAAGGTGCTTGTGGTGGAGTTGTGAATGACACATTTTAGGTATAGCTGGAAGTAACTGGAGTAGACCCTCTTTATCCCTCTCTGTTGCTGGGGTGTTTTTGAGATTAACCTTCAGCAGTAAGAGGTGTATATTAGGTGTGTATTTCATTGGTGGAGCTGGGAATGAAGTGTGGGAGGATTTCATTGCCGGGGGAATGGGACATTCAACTTGGATGGTGACGTGCTCCTCATCTAAATGTGTGTAGAATTAATTACAGCGCTGGTTCTATTTAATTTTTCCACTGTCTGTATTGCAAAACAAGAAATCTCACTCGCTTTCTTTTAGTTTCTGTTATACAAATGAGAAAAGGTATGGAGGGGTTTCATAACAGTTTTCCTCATTTCAGAACTGATTTGCACCTGTTACACAACATAACAAAAGAGCAGATCATTGATGTGAAGGTTGTTTATGGATATATTTTTTCTGCTTCTTTGTATCATTTAGCAAAAAATCACTTTTAGGCAGTTTAGTTGCTTGTGAGTACAGGGATTTGTTTGCCCATGTTGAAATTCTCTTTGAATCTTTGATGTATGTCTGTACTAACATCGAGACAGAAGTATAAAAGGTATATTTTAAGATAAACGCTCTGTGCCAAGGAACAGTGCTTTTCTTCCTACAGATCATAGCCTTGCAATGTACTTTTCTATGCTCCAATTTCAAACAACGAACAATAAAGACGAAGCTGTGACATTTCACAGGCCAGTAAGAACTCCTTTAAGCTGACCCATCAAAGACAACCAGTAAAAGTTAGAGGAAGTCGACCAGCAAATCTCGGATAGAGGAGATGGGTTGGCGTGTTGGGTAAATAGAAGTGGTGTCATTATAGCCAACATCAGTCGCACACAGGCAATAACAGAGATGTGAATTTATACGCAGTGATTGGAAAAAACAGTGGGGGCTGCAGCTGCCAGACTTTGGCAGTCACTGATGCTGTCTCAGTGTTGGTGTGAAAATGGCTGCGGTTTGAAATGGAAATAGTCCATTTCTCTGATGGGTGTTATTGGTGAACAGTCTTTTTGTTGATTGAATCGTGGCTGCCTGCATCGAGTTTTTGCATAACGTTGTAATATGCTCTTAAAAATGCATTCGTCTTTTTGTAAAGGTCACTGTTAATGTGGAAAATGCCAGCATTTCCTATTTAGAAACATTCATCACTGTGACTGCATCATTTTAAAAAGCTATTCTTCCTGTACTCATTTAAGCAGTTTACTGTTCACATTTCCACACAATCTGTTATGATCAAGTGAACTTATAATGCATTTTCACATCTCTTTACCAGGTTTTCCATAGTCATTTGTTTACTGTGACTAATATTAAGAACAACTGCAAACAAAGGTATTTGATATATTCTTTGGTTGTGTTGCAGCTTCGAACCAACAACGCTGTTTCTAAATTATTATTCTTATCTACTCCAGTGTGCCAACTATGTTCTCATATAACACTTATGAATCTTCTTACTTTTAATTCTCTGTTTTTTAAAAAATGTTTTCATCCATAACTTTTCTCTTTGCTGCACTGGTGACCCAATTTCCCTTCTGTGATCATTAAAATTTCATTATCATTATCAGCAGCATTTCTCTTACTCGTGCCTATCACCTGAGTATCTGCCATGGGAAGCTTTGAATGTAAGCAGCTACAAATCCCATATGAATTGTTTTTTACCACTGTTTTAGTGTTGCACCGCTGCGTTTTGAGCTTGAATTCCTTTGAGTAGTTTGTTAAAGTTGAGCCAAAATTCTGCCAAATTCATTAAAGTTCAGCGTGCGTTGCAGCAACAGCAGCCGCCCCCAGGACTCTCAGGATCGGGAAACCCCAGAGGAGGCTCCATTTAACCCCTTAGGATTAGCGCTCATGCCTACTTTAGCAACGGTAAAAGGGAAAACGTCTCGGCACATTGAGTCAATAGGGACTCAGGCTTGCTCTACTGGCTTCCCACACAAAAATGGACAAAGAGAAAAAAACAGCGAAGCTTCAGCTCTGACTTGAATAGGGCTAGATGTTTGCCCAGCCTGCTTTACCATTTGCCCTTGTGCAGCCTTCACAGTACATTACCAGACCAAAAATACGAGGCTGTAATCTCAACAATATATTCAAAGTGAGTATGCAGAACTTGACTTGAATATTTTGTCTGCATCAGTTAGTCCACTTAAAATGGGAGGAATATTACCACAGCTGTGTGTAGTATTTTTCATACTAGCACAGCATCATAGTATAGAAATGGATATATTTTGATGTCTACATGTTCAGTAGTGTCTTTGGGCCGTGTTTACCCCAGGCTTTTTTTAATTGTGTATGCTGAGTGGACTCTCCAGTCTAGCAGCCTGGTGGTGTTTCTTCATTAGCTCGTTTTTTTTGTCTTCCTCACTCATGATTTATACTGTATCAGATAGCAGAGCTGTGCCTGTGCTGAGACAGTCCAGAGAGGTGTGGAGACAGTCCGGTGCCGTGTCAGAGGGCGTGGCCTCTCTCACAAGGGTCCCTGTCAAAGTCGCAGCTCTGTGTGTTGACTTTAGGCCTCGGCTGACATTCCCCCGTGTTTGTCTAGGCTTTCATCGTGGCTCTGTTCAAACAAACGCCAGCAACTGAAAACACATTCTCTCACTAGCTCACAGTAAAGCGCACACACACACATAGTGACACATGGACCGACTTCGATTTGACTTCATAGCAACAGGTGATGCCCCTAAGTGGAGTCAAAGCCACAGCAGCTGTATTATGGGTTTCCAGGGCAGTTCTTGTAAAAATGACCATGAGCTTTAAAGTTGGAGTGTATTAACAGCTGTTCATAATGTGAAAGAAGAGTTGTCCCCAGTAGTGTATCCTCAGGCCAGAATATAGCGACTAGATGTTTCTGCTTATTAAGTTGAGTCTGGAGTAAAATACTAGAGAACAGGTAATGTCTTTCTTTCGCTAAAAGAAAAACAGCTGTGTTTCTCCATTGGACACGTAAGTCTGCCTCGTACATTTTTTTCCGTGTGTGCTGAAGAGTTGGAGCCAGCCGACAGGAATTTATCAGCCAGTCAAGCAGTAGGAGTGTCTCCTTCTGGTGTGGATTGCTGTCTGTGCGGATGGCTTCTCAGCCACCAAATTTCACCCCTGCACCGGTGCCACAAAGCTGCCGCAGGAGGGGCAGTGGAATGCAGGCAGTCGGGCTGGTAGCAGTAGGGGTGTAGGTCGAGACTTGACATCGTAACTACAGAAAGAGAGAGTGATAACATCCCGGTGTGGCTACAACATGGAGAAGCGCGAGTTTCTGAAACCAGGTGTAACACACACCTGCATATGTTCTTCCACCTTAATTAGAGTTCAGTATCCTCCTAATGAACATCCTCGCTCTTGTCTCTTGTGTGTTTGTGTGTGGGAGCTGATGGGCTCAATTGGGAATTATCTTGCATTCCCTGGAGATAGCCTCTTCTTCCTCCTTGCTGTTTATCCACAGGAGCGTACTCACTTCTGTGTTAGCTGTAAAGACTCAGCAGCCCATTACTGATCCCCTGATCTATTGTTCAGATTGATTCTGTGTGAACGTGGCTGCACTTTTTTTTTCTTAATCTTACTCCGTATAATCTCAGACTATATTGTGCCAGTAATTAATGCCTGGCATAAGTGAGTTACAGTTGCATAGTCGGACTGCTTTCACTGTTGTTTCCCGTGCCAGCAGGAGATTCCTGTTCTTTTGTGGTGCAGAGAGGCACAGTTCTTTTCTGTCACCAGATCTTTGAGCGGGCTGGCGGAGATCAGTCACATCATTCATCAGATCTGAAGAAAGTGTCAGAAGTAATAGAAGAGTATTCACTCACCCCCCCTCACTGTGGCGTAACAGCGTTATGTATGATGTGTAGTCATCTGCTGGGTTGTAATTGGGGCTAAGGCTGCTGAACCCCTGCCTGGCTCGTCTGAATGCAGTGACATCGAATCCTCCGTAGAGACTGACTGTGTGATTTTCTCATAGCCTGACAGGCGTTTGAGGCTTCTCACATATCCAGCCGTCAGTTTACCTGAGCCACTGTTTATTTCTGTTTTTGTCAGTGTGAGTCTTGTGTATGACTGTGGGGGTACAAGTGTCAAGCATCAGTTTACACCACATACGGTCTGATAGATGCTGTGCTCATGATGTCTGTAAACTACAACAAAAGAAAGTTTTCTCCCAGTGGCTCCACAGCTCAAATTCAGTCACAGCAACATAAGGTTATCAAGTCAAAGAAGATCTTTTATTTGTTTCATGCATCGAGTTTGGCGCTCCAGTCCTCTGCCCCTGAGTCTGCTGCTGCTGCCACCCACATCACATGGTCAGCTGACCTTGCCCTTCCATGTTTAGCAAACTCTCGTCCTTTGTTCATTCGGCTATGTTTCCATGGTGAACGGGCTGAATCACCCCAAACATCATGGACTTGTAGCCTCAGAAGGCCACGCCGGCCTGGCAAAAGTCCACAGTCTAACAATATACCTGAGACATAAAGTGCTGAGGATGAAATGCATCAAAGCCCTCTAGCACAGTCTGATGTCATGTGTGTTTGGTTGCTGTCTGAAAACCAATATGATGGTCAGCTGTGTTGTGGGGCCAGAGAAAAGTCAGTCATATTTATAGTTTACCCAGTAAGCAATTGCCAAACTGTTTGCTTAGAAATGCAGCTACTTATTTGTAAGCCATGATGCCTTTGGTCATTTGAATGGTGCCTGCTGGAATACATATCAGGCTGCTCTATGAATTTAGGGCCCCACTGGCTTGTCTATTTAGCCTTTGCCAGAAGGCTATCTCAGTCATGTACACGGTGGTGTGTTTCTAGCGACCATGAGCTCCAGCTGCCAAATGAGGTATTAGCTCGAAATGGGGATCTGTTAAGGGAACAAACTGTCGTTTTAAAGGCCCTGATGTACCCAAAAATGGACATGGACTGTGAACATGAACTGAGTTCTGTTTATTACTACTTTGGGAGTCAGCATAGGAAGATTTCCACTCACATGTTCAATCGATCAGAATGAGTGCTGAAATTTTGGGGTGTGGACCGTTTGACATGAACAGATGACAGTTTACTGTCTCATCTATTCCCCCAACTATACAGAAAAGAACATTTTTGAGCTCGCAATCACCTGAAACAAGCACTTCACTGTGTATAACCAGGGATAGTTTTATAGCACATACCTGCATCATGTTTGAGAAAGACCTTGAGTTTGTTTAATTGAAAGTCATGCCAGCAGTTTGATTGCAAGGACCTTTCCACTTCACAGCTGAAACCTGAATTGAATGTATTACATGAACTACTACATCGTGCACAAGGTTGAATACAAATAACAGCAAAAGATTTAAAAGGGTGATTTTCCTTTCTTGCTGTGATTCTGTGGCTCAAGTTTCGTTTGGTTACTTTTTTAAAATAAAATAAGTTTAACCTGTTGAACTCGTGCTCATTGTATGGTATTTTATTAGAAATCATAGAAATTACACCATTTACCAGAGCTGGGAACTGTAAAAACAAAAATAATTTTAGTGTAGTTAAATTTTGATATTTCATTGGAATTTTGATATTTTAATGTGTCAACAAAAACAGTCTCTATAAAAAGAACATTTTTGAAGGTGCCATTTTTCCAGTATTCGTAACAACTGTGCACACTATGAAAAATGTTATAAGTTTTCATTCCAGAATTTTTTGTAAAATAGGTAATTAAAGAAGAGAAAATTACATCTTAATTTCATTTTTATGATTTGTACATTATGACTGTGACATTTTTGAGTTGTCCTTCTAGCCATGATCCATGTTAACTTTTTTATAAAGCTCCACCAAAGCAACTGTATGTGAGAAAATGTAGAAATTTGCTCTGAAGCATGAACAGCGAACTGTTGTAGCTCCTGCCATGCTGACATTGACTGTTGATCATAGGGATAAACAGTTCAGCTGCAATATAAGCTTTAAAATCTATGCATGCAGCCTGTAAGAGAACGACTGTGGAGACTTCTCCTTCAGGATCATAGTTTTCCAGCTCACCACAGCTGTCCATCAGTGTTACCACTTCAGTGAAATCATATAAGGGCTTTTAAGCTCCCTCTTGCATGCACATATCATGTAAGTACTAATGCACTCTATATCCAGCTTCCATGCTCCATAAGTAACATTTGGCCTGAATGCGGTTGCCTGCTTCCCTCTTTCTCATACCAATTCAGTAACTACAACTGGTTTTTCATATGCAGTTCCATATTTAGTGGCCATTAGTAAATAAAGCTAAAACTACTGATGGATTTCATGACGTGTATTTAAAAAATAATTTATTATGTACTGTCTTATTAGGAGGAAGCTAAGTGGATCCACTTATCCACCGAAAAATGGACTAACTAAGATTAACCCTCTGAACCCATGCAGTTTCTGAATGATTTTGGCTCCCGTCACATTTTTACTCACTGTGGGCTCATTTTTCCACTGCAATATAAAGTCCTGCACCTTTATTAAAACAGCACATCCTTGATTAGGCATTTTATCACACATTAATAAAAGCATCAACTGCAGAGCCAGAGTCTCTATGATACTGAGTGTAACAAAATAAACCTCAAATGAAATAATTTGAAATCAACAAACTCATGAATGTTGGTAAGACATGTCATTTTACACTTGTCAGCATTCTACACTCTATGCAGCACGTAGAATCATTTCTCAGGCTAGCTGTCAGATTCATAGTGTTTGTTGATCCTTAGCTGGCAAAAAATGTGATCAGTTGTAGAGGTTTCTGCTTTAACTTGAAGTTATTTGTAACTTTGTTAGATAAAAAATGGAAAATGGATTCAGTAAGGGTTTTGTAAACCATTAGATTCAGTAGTCGATTCAGATTTGATGACATGCTATTGATCCTTAAGATGCCCTGTTTTTTTTTCAAACGCCCTAAATCAACGAACACTAGGATGAGCGTTTGTTCTTAGATACTTCATGTTCAGTTCTGTGATATACAGTCTCTAACTATCCTGAGACCATTTGGTGTTTAAATTTTACACTTTTAATTGTCTGCTTTAATTCCACCAGGTTTCACATGGAAATTGTAGATGAGACAGTTTTTCTCATTAGTTTGTCAGCGTTTTTGGCGCTTCTGCAGGTGTGTCTTTGGTTTGTGGTGGCCATGGTGAGATTGGCTGTGTAACTGTAATTACTAATTTAGTTGAAGTGTGGGGGGAAAAAAAAAAGAAGCAGGAAAAGCTGGAATGATCAGACGATAGCTCTCTCCAGCTGCC
The DNA here is from genome assembly GCF_021347895.1 of Acanthochromis polyacanthus. Taxonomy (NCBI): domain Eukaryota; kingdom Metazoa; phylum Chordata; class Actinopteri; family Pomacentridae; genus Acanthochromis; species Acanthochromis polyacanthus. Next base: position 15,909,325 of record NC_067127.1, on the reverse strand, counting down.
TCCAGCTCTTCTGCGCAGGTAATTCTCCTCAAACCCATTGAGTCCATACAAGCGATTGAATTTCAATGCATCTCTGATGAGATTGGGGGGGAGGGGGAAACAACCTACCTTAGCACTCAAATGGATTGGCAAGCAGATGCTCGGTCAGAGTGACAGGTGATAAGTGCTTTGGCAAGCTGTAAGTGAAATCTTTATGTATGTCTTGCTGTATGTAGCCTCGCTGTCACTGCCCATCCTTCATATTGTCGCTCTCGTTTGCACTGCCTCTTGCAGCATTTTCTTAGCAACAGAGCAAGAAGCTCTCCCAGTCTGATAAGCACCTGTGACCTTTCAGATGAAGTGTTCTGTTTGTTTAAGTGACTAGAGCACAACTGTCTACTTCACAAGGAGGTATGTGGAGAAATTAAATAAGAAACTCCACTCCTTGTACTTCATTACTGCCGACCTCACTGGCCTCTTATGGTAATTTCTTGTTGATTTAGGTTTTAATTTGTTCTGGCAAAGATAATAATTTTAGTCATCGCCTGTTGTATGCAGTTGTTGTCAGACTGAAAGGAAAAATAAAGGATTCACTGTGAAATTGGTGCCAAAGTTGAAGAATTGATCCTTTGGACTAACAATAAAATTCTGAAAGCTTTGTGGGACTTGCGGTAACTCTGAGGCTTTTCTCTACTGTCAGTTCACTTATTAATCTTCAGAAACCAGCAACCTTAATTTGTAGGCAACCTGGCTTGTATTTACTAGAAGGAGTAAATGCAGTCCTTTATCTTTGTAGTGGTACAGCTTTAGTGCTTGCGCATACAGTATGCCTCACACTCTGCCTCAGGATTATGTGTAGAATAGGCTGCATTTTATTGTAACTGCCGCATCCTCTTTATTAGAATGGAGAGCACCTGACAAATTTTACGCCTCTTATGGAACAGTGGTCAGTTAAGATAGCACTTTCTCTGAGAAAAAAAAAATACCTGTTTACTTATTAACACCTTAGCTTTAAACTTTGAAGTGTAATGTCCTCCAGTCTACATACTCAAACAATCACACATCCAATAAACAGTGTTCTCCGTGTCTTCTTTGACAATTACTGTTACTTTTGTCTGTGTTTACCCTGGCTGTGTTAATAGCAAAGTGTTTCAAATAACACCATTTTCAGGAGGCCCATTTTTGAAACACTTAATCACTGTTCTCACTGTATTTGCCACGGCACCAGCAGGCTATGCAGCCCATGCAGAGCAGCTTAAGATGCTTGGCCTGTATTTAGCCCGTTGTGTATAGTAATGTGAAGCCCCTCTAATTGGAGTCCGGGGGAGAATCTCTGGGAGCGCTCTCCACGTAACTGCCCCACAATTGTCAGCAGGTCATAGGGCAGCACTGAGATTTGCATTAAGTTCCATGACAGAGCGTTTAAGCTGAGTGTTTCATTTAAAGCAGCAGCCGAAGCAGTTGGAATGCTGCGCAATCTCTCTTCATTCCTCACACAAAGTGGCCTCAGCCACCTTGATTTATTTCCCTCCTCACTTCATTTCACTGTATGCATTTTTCATCGGTGTGGATCAGAAGCAGCATGTGCTTTTCAGTCGAGACCCCCACACCAATCACATCACACCAAATCTCTGTAAAATGGACGACTCAAGATGCTGTCCCAACATCTGAAACCGATGGCAATCAGTAAATTGCGATCTTAAGTGCAATAGTAATGCATCAGTAATGGGTTGTGATCATAACCAGAGAGCTTTGGATCAGAGTAGCTAAGCCTATTGTCTCTAAGGACAAAGCAGGGTTGGAGCAGCATGGGTGACTGTTCTAACTCCTTTTGCCTCAGCCCACAAAGTTGAATTTCCCCGGTGCAAAGGTCTAATCCCCCTTTTCCCACTCCAGCTCTGGCTCAGTCAGCCATCAGGTCTTCTCTTGCGCTTGCATAGCATCATTAGCTGGGGGTCAGTCCTATCCTCTCCTTAGCCCCCTGTGAAGCCCCTGTTGCTCTTTTTTTAAGGAAACAGTCACCATTTCCAAGAGCATTACCTCTTTGGCTAGTGGACTGTAAAACTCTAATACCAGCATCGTAAGGAGTTTTTAATCCTCTTGAGCAAAGACCCATGAAACATGGTGATGAGACAGGCCATGCATGTGTCTACACAATTTCCTACATCTACAGCAGCCGCACTGTTATTAAGAAAGAAATAAAACCTTCATATTTCTGTCCTCCCAGCCTGTTTCTTCAAGTTACAGTATTACACTGCTGTTAAATAGTTTTTAAAACAGCAATAGAAAGTTGTCATGTCTTCATTGTTGCAGAAAGAAAGAGAGCATGCGTAACTCTTGGGGAAAGAATTTTTTTTCTCTATGCATGCATTTTTTAAGCGTTTTTTGAGAAACAGTCACTACTATTCACAGTGTAGCAGGTTGCACAATATTAGTGATAACCATGAAATTTCAACTGAACAGTTCTAATGTAATGTTCTGATGAAACAAACCAGCGTTATAGCTTTATATCTATTTGTCTGTGTCTCTGGTGTTCTTTACAGCAGAAAGGCAGGAGCTCTCAGAGGGCATTAATGCTAAATAGAAATTGGATTTAACAGCAACACATAGATGTACTTTCAGGACGATTAGAGCTGCAGCCAGGCATGCTGTCCTTCTACACCTGCCTGTTTAGTGCTGGATTAAGCCGCTCGGAACCTGCACATTCACGTTCCCTTCCTCTCAAAGTATTTTTGAAATTTCTTTTCTTCCCCTTGGGAGTTTGCAAAGTGACACTCCTAAAAGTCCAGCTGAGAGGGTTCACGAGACAAATTCTTTTTGATCAACCAAAGAAGACATTAATTTATTAACCGTTTCTATTGTGTGTCTGGTTTGTACAAATTTGTTCTTTTTTCTTCTGAGCTGTTTGTTTTTTTCAGTAAAATCTGTGTGAAATCTAGTGTTGCACACTGGACTGCAGCAGGAGAAATTCCTACTGTTTGCTAAAGTTCTTATTTTAACATCACCTGTAATTTTCATGAGCTACGTGTGTCTCTATACACATTTTCTAATCTGCTAAAGACTCAAAACAGTAGAGATGACGCTTTTACAGTGAGCTTAGCTGTAAATAGCCTGCTCATTTTAGAGGCGGAACAAATGTCCTGTTGTGCTATTCACAATCTGGCCTGAAGCATTATTTATGTGATGTAATCACCTGGGAAACAAGGACATGGAGCATGCAGGTGGGTGACTGCACTGCTGTTTGCCACACAAATAATCATAAGAATGTGGTAGAAGTTATTTAGTCATTAAGTGGTAATTTTGAAAAGTAATTGGCACCTTTTAAATGCGCTTGAGATGTGCCAAGTGCATTATCACTAGATCGGAAATTAGTCAACATAAAGCCCAATTTAGATTGATTAGGACTCTCATTTTTACATTTCATTTAGTTAAATCATTAGGTGAATCTAAAGTGATAGAGTATACAAACAGATGTTAAACGTTATACATATTTTACTATATATAATATTTAGGTTTTGTAATTCTTCTACATCTATTGCACAAACCTTATTTCTGCACGTGCGTTGCTTTGTATCAGATTGCAATGCTTGCCGTCATATTAAATCACGTGTTGTGCCACATCCCATCCAATATCCACCAGACTACTTTCATCTGAGAGGAACAGGAGACAGAATGCAATCAACTGTTTATCCAAAAGCTGATATGTTTATCACTGCATAGGAAATGTTGGCCCCATGGTATCACTTCCATCTAAATGGAACCATCTGCATATGGAAATACTGCTAAAAACCACACTGTTGCTGCTATAACAAAGTTGATAGATTTTACATCACTGGAGTTTGCCATACAAATAACAAATGTGTTTTTTATGCATACAAAAATGTGCTGTGGAGTGCTTATTCAAGATTGTCTAGAGTTTTTTTTTATTTTTTTTATTGCCAGAGTTACAACTCTTCAGCCTTTATGTAATAAAGACATGACATAAAATAAACAACCACACTGCACTCAATTTTCTTTCTGCTTTGCACTGAGGATCCGGGAAGGCCCAGCTCTGAAAATTTACAGAACGGTATCCCATAGAGGGACAATAATATAATTCAGTTTCCGTCATTGGGGCAGCCTAATGGCTGAGTGGTTCGGGTGCATACCACACAGAATAAAATCCCTTTAGCAGGTGAGTCACTGATTAAAATCCTGGCCGACTTTTGCTGCAAATAATTTCCTTTCCCCACATTTCCAGTTTATGTACACTGCACAGAGTCTGAATAAAGGCAAAAAAAAATAAAAAAGGCCAGCAAAACAGAAGTTTTCTTCCCTGAGATGACTACAGACAGGCACTTCTTGTGCTCATCTGTACTTGTGATGCTTTTAGGCACAAACTGTCCTCCTCTTCTAAAAAACTCTTGAGTGAGTGTGTATTTCAAAAGCTGAACCCGGTGTCGCCAGACAAGGGGAACAGGAAGGAGAGTGAAAATACCTCCGATGTCGCCCCACTTTGTCAAAATTCTGTCATTGATTTTAGGAGGCAATTAATCTCAAAGGAAATAATTGAGCTTGTCCTGCCAAAAATACTCTGGTAGAAGTTGCGAGATGACACAGAATAGGGTACACATGGAAGCTGATGGCTTGTACAGTCATTAATTAGGCAAGGCATAATTATTTTTCAAAAGTGAAGGGCATAGTGTGAGTTATTTAAATTCATAAGCTAAACTCAAAACAGCATAACATATGGCACAAAGGAACATGCGTTATTTTGATTTTGATGTCGAACTGTTAGAAAAGAAACCCACAAGTCTGACTTCTGTTTTAACACCATTACCATGTATGTAACAGTGGTTTTCACGTGTAAACTGTTTGATGCAGCACTAGACTTTAACTAGAAATGAAGGATTTAGTGTAAAATTACTCTACAAAGTATTTGTGACACCTCCTTATGATAGAATGCCTTACGTAAATAACACTGCATCACATGGTTGGGTTGAGGCTTTTTTCTCTTGCTTTGTTGAGAAACTAATGCATAATGTTAACCTATGCCCTGCATGAGGCCAAGATAGAGATTGTTAGAAACCGGACAATGCTGTGCAGAGATGTGAGCTTGCTTTGGTGTAGAGACCTTTGGTTCTTTGCCAAATGTGTTGGAGTCACTTTGGAAGACAACAAACCATGAAAATTCTATACTCACATGCAAAAGAAATGCAAGTTTCTTTTACCCGATGAAAAATTAAATTTGGTTTCCCAAAACAAAAATGCATTTGGTACTTTGTGGTGCATGGTGTGTTCTTAACATTTTCTGTTGCGTTTTGTAAGGTTGGTGTGAAAACGAAAAAACGAATCGTTGCAATACACCAATGCATTGATGATGTGGACATGATTCACACTTTGCACGTGCAATTGAATATGCACAATTTATCGACACCTTCAGTGGGTATAAATTTCATTCAAGATCATAGGCATTTCACTTGCTGTATAACTATGCCACGCTTAAACCAAATTGAGAGGAACCAAGCCATCGGACGTCTGCAAGCTGGAGAGTCTGTCCGAGACATTGCCCGTCACTTTAATGTCAACATCACCACCATTTACCGTCTCCAGCGTCGATACAACACCACACAGAGCACCGATGACCTTCCCCGAAGTGGACAGACTCTCCAGCTTGCAGACGTCCGATGGCTTGGTTCCTCTCAATTTGGTTTAAGCGTGGCATAGTTAAACAGCAAGTGAAATGCCTATGATCTTGAATGAAATTTATACCCACTGAAGGTGTCGATAAATCGTGCATATTCAATTGCACGTGCAAAGTGTGAATCATGTCCACATCATCAATGCATTGGTGTATTGCAACGATTCGTTTTTCGGTTTTCACACCAACCTTACAAAACGCAACAGAAAATGTTAAGCACACACCATGCACCACAAAGCACCAAATGCATTTCTGTTTTGGAAAACCAAATTAAATTTTTCATCGGGTAAAAGAAACTTGCATTTCTTTTGTGTGTGAGTATAGAATTTGCTCTTCACAGTATATTCTTGATCTTTGCTTCCGTTTTTCATTTATTTACTCTGTCAATGAGCACAAATTTCCTAATCTATGAAACTGTTTCACAGATATATGCTGACATGAATGATTAATTTGTCTCTACATACAATGATTATTGCCTTGGTTTCAGCTGCGCTTGAGTAATTTTCTTTCCTCCAAAATTGCAGTAATGCAATATATGTTACATTTCACCGTGATAATAACCATGAGATGTTAACGATTTAGCTTTCAGTGTTATTTAAAGTAAGCTACTGTCAAAAATTGTGACCCATTAACAGGAATACATTTTAGCTTCTGCATGTTTGCCATGTTGTTACTATATATGTGATTGTAGAGATGCTATTCAGAACACTGCAGTGCTGCACTCATCTCTTTACTTTTTCCACCTCAATAAGGCCTATCTTGGTATATAATATTTTATTGCATCAAAACTGTTTTTAACTGCATGTTTTCGCATGTTGGCCGTACCTAGGGAAAAATGGATATTGCAGTTTTTGGGTGCATGATAAATTTGATTACCAATACGTCTTTCCTAATCTGGGCTACAGGAAAGCTGCTTAGAGTGCATACTGACCAGCTGCTTTCTGCTGTTGTTTTCTGATGAGTCAGTGCACGTGTGCAGCCGTGATAAATCAGGCCCACACGTTTGATTGTCTTTCCTCACTTATTTGAAGTACAGGCATCTATGGACAAAAAGATTTTGTACAGCACACTTGAATTACTGCTGTTGCTACTTTGCTAATGAAATTGAAAAAAATAGCATGCTTTGTAGATCCTTGTTTATTCCGGGAGCTGATGGAGGATCTGATTCTTTTAAAGCATCTGAAAATGATTCATTTCAGCGTCCCAGCTGTTCTGTTTTCTCAATATGGAAATGATATAAAAGCAGTTAAGTGGAATTTATGCAACTCAAACCCACATTTAAAAAAGGCAACTAGTTTAATGAAAAAGCTAACCAGTTGCAGGCAGTGGTACACTGGGACAATGCAGACAATTCAGTAGCTTTTAGTGGCTGTTAGTCCATATTGTGGCAATTTCAGACCATTGACAGCCTGTTTTTCCATTATAAATCCCCAATCTTACCTGTTAGAGTACACAGATTTGGATTTTGGTTCACAATTGCTTTATATTTGCCTTGGTTTGGCACAAAGAATGACACCAGTATGGAAAATAATTTAGGGACAGTTCGTCTCAGAATATGTAATATATTACCCTCCAAAAGGTGACAACAACAATATTGCTCGTTTTCTTTTTTTCCTGGAAAGCATATTGTGTTCTCAGCTGAGTTGAAATTGTGTGTTGGCGCGCCAGATGCTAACTCGTAGCACCACACTCCATCAAAGAGTGGTTGGAAATGTTTGTGAGAAGGAGTTTTTTGGGAGGTAGAGAAGGAATTGGGAGTGTCTTGAAAGAACAATATGCAGGCAGTATTTGTTCCCAAACTAAAGGCTGCAAAGTAAGTTCTTAAAAAGTTAATTTTCTCTGCATCTGTCAGAGTAAATCAACTCAATCAAGATTTTTTTTCACCATCATATATGAATAACATGTATACATAAAGTCAGAAATTGTAACTTTCTAAGATTCTAGCATCTGACACAAAAATGCTTGACACTTAGGAAGCAGCCTAATTGAGACATGACATAATCAGTAGTCATGACTCATTTTGACAGGAGTGATAAACATCCATAGGACACTTGCCATTGAAAACTGCTGGACTATGGAATTATCTGATCAGATTTGTTGAAGTGAACATCCTTCCGCTGTCATCCTAAACAAATAACTGTCATTTCTTCTTTTTTTTTTCTTTTTTTTTTTCTTTTTACTGGACCTCCTGTTCTCTCTTGGCAGCCCATTTCCTGGCTGCATGCACTGCTGTTTCCTGTTCCTTGAATCAGAACGAACAGTGGAGTGTTTCTGTTGGACTGACTGTAGAGCGATCTGAGGGAAGCTTCTGAGAAGTAGAATCAAGCAAAATCAAATCATAGCTGAGTGCATTTTAATGGCTTTGGGAATCACACAAGCTCACGAACACAATTAATTTGAGCTTTCTGTTTGGTCGTTCCTGCACATATCATCAGTTTGTATTAAAATGTCTACTCTATAGGTGAATTCAGCATTTTCATAACCTCAGCATGCTTTATTTACATGTGGAAATCAATAATGATATGCAACATACTGTCTGTCATTACCCACTAAAGCTTTAAAAACACTGCAATCATCTTATTCAGTCAGGCTTCACTGTGATTTAGACAATAAAATGTTTCAAATGCGACATGTTTATAATTGCTGCTAACAGCACTTTAATTTAATGCTTGAGAACAGGGACTGTTCATTTTGTTTTTCTCCCCAGTTATTGATGTTTACTGAGCCTGAGCACCTCCTGGGGTTTTACAGTTAAATATCGCTAATTCCAGTCTGACACTAAAAGTGGTGTATCGTACATTTCAGTGAGGAACCTTTAGCATTGAGTTCAATAAAGTGTAACCTGATAAATAGTCCCGTTGACCTTAAACAAAGTTTAATAAACATTTAAAGTTAAAAGGGTCTAACGACTTGTGCAAAACAATACAAGCATTGGCTGTGCGAGTCGGAGGACAGAGTGTTGCTATAACGCTCCAGATGGGCAGGGTTGTATGTGCTGTTAGCAGGCTCAGAGGCATGAGGCCTGCATGGAGCCTAAACAGATGCTGCTCTTTAAATGAGACTTCTGACATTAACAGCGGTTAGTGCACTCCTGTGAGGCCTCCCTTTACAGCTGTTCTGAGGCCATTTCGTCTTTTAATTGGGATGGGAGAGATCATAGATTACATTAGTCGAACAGGAGACACTGTGGGCCAATGGGCTCCCACAGTGGGACCCCTTCCTCTTTTTTTTATGTCCTCTGGGCTGCTAGCTTTAACTTAGCCGCCTGCTTAATCAGCCTCCCATACGGAGTATTGGCCCTCACAGACCAACTAGCTGTATGTGAAGGTTTTGCAGTGAGTCTTAGTTTATTAGCTCCTTTTGTGTGTATATGTTGGCAGGAGGAATACACATATGTTAGTTTAAAAAAACTTATTGGAATCAGATCTGTACTTCCTTATTTTTCCTGCTATAAAATGTTACCCTTAAAAGCAAAATACATAAATACATATCATTTTTCTCAAAGCTAGAATGCCGCCAGTCTAGACTGGGTGGCTGTAACCAATACCTGCTGTCTGGCCAGCAGTGACATATCATGTATGCAGGAGACAATCCTTGTATTTATGTATGAGTTAAATATGCCCAGGAGACACCACTGGAGATTACATATCTGCAACCAGAGTGCTAGAAAAGATTGACATACAACTGCTAATTCAATTCAAACTTGATTAGGCCAAATTGAGGAATGAATGCTCCCTCTCTTTGAGCTAGAAGGGGGGAGGAACAGCCAAGAGAGGTCTTAACAGAGTATCAGTGCGCCGTGAGTAGGCCACCGAAGAGTATGTTTTTAAACCTCAATGTCTGCAGGGAAAGGGGGCAGGCTTTGTAACTACAACATACACCGCATCCACTGAGGTTATAGAGTGAAAGTTTGCTCTCCCTGTTAGATGAAGGGGAAAAATGTGAGGATTTCAAGACCCATCAATCAACGGTGTGTTTCAAGGTCCTGTTTCACTTACCAGAGAAGAGTATACACACATGCTGGCCAACCTAACAGACATGCTAACACAACAGGGGACACTGACCAGAGGGCAATGAATTTGGGCCGATCCATTTCATTTAAGCACAGGGTGCTTGAAGAGGTTAATCCTGCACTACTGGTGGTGATCTTGAGCGTCCACTTCCCCTGTCTGCAGTCTGGTGTTACTTGAGTTAGTGCTCTATCTTATGCTGTCTCATGCAGCTTTGTCTGAGGGACTGACACAGCTAACCACAAAAATAATTTGTTACAGTCCTAATGGTTTCTGTGTATCACACAGCATCTATTGCGTAGCTGTGTGCAGCTTTGTTGGCCTGCATTGTGTTTTAGCAGCTACCACAGGATCCTGCTTCATCCTGCCTCAGATCTCATTAAAGATGGAAGTGAAGATTAAACCACATCCTTTTTAGCACACTGCGGCACTGGGCAGGAGGCATCCACTTCCCTTGTATTACTCATAAATAAGACTGAACAGGCAGTTCCTGCAATGGCTAAAATGATGCCTGTTTGCCACACCAGTGAAGGGTTTATTTAATCAGACAGGCTGACAGACATTCTGGACACTGTTATCAGTACTCTACTGAAGCAGCCCAGGAATGTTGGAGAATTGGCAGGAAGACGTCATATGAACCACAGTGGTGAGAATTAAATCAAAATGGTCTGAAACTAATTAACATTTTTTGCTGTCTTCCATCTTATGTTTTATGGATTTGTTTTTTTTTCAGTCAAAAAAAAAAAATATATAATGTGAACTATCTGGTCTTGTTGATGAGTAAAGCGTGTGACTTTGATGTGTGACACAGACTTGTGCAGGGTTGTCAGCCAGTGTTCCTCTGAATGAGACTCAAGCTATGTTTCTTTTGTGCTTTTGTGTAGCAGAAGGAGAGATAAGCCAATTAAACGCTTTGGAGGTTTGAAACTGTAGCCCAGCTTCATAAATGATGAACGCAGCGAGAGCTAGCACTAGCCCTTTACTGATGGCTCCTCAGTAATTAGAACTTCCATTAATGATCACAAATTCCCTCTTCCTTGAAGTGGTTCCTTAATCCAGACAGTGTCACATTCTTTCAGTGTATTCAGGGAGAAAGCTGAGAGACGCTAATCTGATCCCAAATCTGAATTTAGGAGTGAGACGGTAATCATGGTGTACAGGGATGCCTCTGTCATTGAACAGGACAGATTGAACAAATTTGCTCTTAAAAATTGTACCTGAGATAGTTAATATTTTGTGGTTTGTGAGTGAATATTTTATGTGCGGTGTGAAATCCATGCACAGCAATCGTTGGTTAAATCATCTGCTTAACTTTTTCTCAGATTTTTAAGTGGTGGCAACTGTGAAACAAATCAAAACCCCCTGATGCTCACCATTTTAGTCAGTCAGTCTACCTGTGCAGCTGCCGATTCCATTTAGGCCATTCATCTGTCTCACCTTCCTAACTGAATTGCATTTTAATCATGTATGCTTTTAGCCATCTGTGGCTTCAGTTTTCTCTCTTCTCCATAGTGCACTCACATTTACTATTAGGACACACATAGACAGGAGCTCTTTTGCTCACCGACCGGACTGCCTCACGGCTGAGGTAACCTTGGAATACAGATAGATCTCTGCCACTAATAGAGGTCACACAGACATTTCCATCCTTCACGTTTCCAAAAAGATTTTTCAAAAAAAATGTTTTACAATTAGATTGTATTTGTCAAACATGTGGCCGACCGACCTGAGAGATCTTTCAGGCAATTTGTCATATTTACCTCTTGCCCTGGGAGCTTGTAAAGATCCAAAAGGCAGAGCGAGGAGTGGTCTGTGTTTGTGTGTCAGGACATGGGAGCTGTCCCTACTCATAGTCCCTGATTGGTTGGTGACAGGAAAGACTAGGTAAGGTTAATTCTGGAAAAAAGGATATATCACAGTGCGGTGGCACCCAATGCATTTCAAATGATGTGTCCTTGAGATGCAAGGTTACTGCTGACTCCTCTCACTAGAAGCGGCCTGTGTAGCTATAGGTAATTTTGAACGGGCCCTACAGAGAAAAGGTCTTGTTGACTTGTGCAGAGTGTGTAGTTACACGCAAAGTCTGTCTGCCCTCTGACATTATTGTTTTGATGAATTTTCCAAAGCTCATTTCTTTGTAGAGACGCACCTTATTAAGGCTGCCACTGCAACAGCTTCCATAGGAGCAGTCTTAGGGACAGCTGGCTGATTTAGTGGCAAACTCCTTCGGCCGTATCAGATATTGGGAAATGGTAGAGTGCTGCAGTAATTACTAGCATGATTCATCTCAGATATCGTGATTGGCAGCATTGCCTGCACCTGACATGTCTCACGGCCGATCATTCGGTTAGTCTGCAGATTACATAATCGTATCCTTCGACTCACGCCGTCTGTCTTGAAGTTCTGCCTGCTTGTGAAATGCCACTTCTCTTGTTATCATCTACTGTTAAAATAAGTCTGGTGTGTTGCACTGGATAAGAAAATTACGCGCTACAAGTTTACTTTTTTCCCACCTTGTAAGCTACAGAGAAAATGACTCGGCACAGTCTGTTATATTCTCTGGTGTGCATCTCTGCAGCTTTTATTTTACCACGTCCTTTTTGATTTTATGCAGAATGCTCTAACAGACTGTCTGGTGCTGTCATTTTATCCTTTTTCATATCAGCTTCTTTTTCAGGTCAGATTCAGGTTTTCCTTAATGTCTGGACTCCCACCTGGCAGAGATTTCAGTGAGCCTACTGTGAGGGTGAGAGAGGGGGATTTATATTTTTTTATCTTGGGATCTGTGTCTCACGGAAATGTCCAGTCAAGTGCAAGGAAAATAATTATGAAGAAAAGTCAGTTAAATAAATCTTGGAGGGGTTCCTCCCACTGCGTTTTCTTCTCTTTTAACAGTCAGTCCTATAATCAGCCTCACAGTTAGTCTGTGTGTGTGCAACGAAAAACTCCATTTTCCTCAGCTTGTGTAAAAGAATCATAAATTGGCTCTCCAGAAGTGACAGGTCTCTCACAATGTAACTAGTGTGCTGGTGTGATTTAGCGTTTGATTGGTGTTTTTGAGCTGCCGAAGTGAAGCAGCTCTCTCTTCGCTGCCCCACCTCCTTTTGTCAAGAGTCTAACACAGGAACACTAAAGCTGACAGTCTCATGTAAAAGTATCATGGCTGGGCCGCAAGAAGCGCATGGTTTGCTTATTGCTGTTAGCCAGTAGTAGATATAAACTGTTGAACTGGTGCTATCTGAGAGGGACGCTTTGAGTCATTTTCCGCACAATTGTTAATTTACGTCTTGTGTAAATCTTGTCTTTAACGCATAACCCAGTGTTAAGAAAGCTACAGTGGGTATGTGTTCGGGTTCAGCAATGAAGTAAAGAGCTTGGAGGCAAGCCAATTAACGGCTGCAATTAAGCAGCACTGCAAAGTTCAGCAAGAGGACGGCAATATCATTTAGAGAGATATAACCATTGTCAATCTATTCCCCTAGTTAAGTATCCCCAAGATAACAGTTTCAGAGTCTCAGCCTGCAACACGTCTGTCAATTATTTAGTTTGATGTGGTTGATTATGTGTCCTATTCTCCTGTGTAAGCGGGAGGCTCTGTGATACAAAAACAGATACAGGCCTGATGTTCTCAAGTGAAATGCAATATGCGTGTGAAAGGGCTACTGCCTTTATCAAGTGAAATGATATGCAATTAGCAATTTCCTTGTCATGCCTAGTTTTTCCAAACATAGGTGATTGAGGAGTGTGGTGAGTACGTACAGTGGATAATTTCAATTGCAGAGGCACACGTGGATAAAAGGAGACTTCACATTATTCTGCGGCTAATATCCTCTGATGAGTTCGAGAGGTTCCATTAAGCCAAACTGTGTCCTCTGTTTAAATATCATTAAAAGGTCGTCAAAGGATGACTGCAGACGGGTTGATGGAGCAGAGAGAGGTTCTAATATAGGATAAACGTCAGTCTGGCAGGATGCTCTTAGACGAGTGAGGAGGACTGCAAAGTTGATTTGAGCAGACTGATGGATCGTATTAATTCAGTTGACGTAAACAAATGACTCTCGGAGCAGAGCACCCAGAATCGTACTGCTTAAGAGCGAAGTTGTTGGAAAACACCCACATGATTTTTCTGCTCTTCATGCTGGCAATTCTATGTTTTATTCAAGCTCAGATATTCTTGGTGACCCTGCCAGAAGGAAAACCTGCCTGTCTGCTTGTATAATTCTCAGAGTCTCAGCGCTCTGTTTTACTCTTTTATACGGCGTGCTTTTAATACTGACTGAATTGAAAAAAGGTTGTCTTTTTGTTTTGTTGTCGTAGAAGGCCACAGATGGCAGTGAGCAGGAAATAATCCATTGAGACTTTCTGTGGCTGTGTTTGTGGGAAAAAAATGAAGAAAAGGACAGAAACAGATTATTATTTGAAGATGCACTGAAGTGACCATCGTGTGATCCATATGTGATGCAAAGAAGAGAAGCTTGAAATAACATTACACCATTGTTGTAATACCCTGACATTTCTCTATCTGAGCCACTTCCAGTGTTGTTCAAAAGGCTGGCTCTGTGAGGTATTTACAGCTGTACTTGAGATTGTACACCCCTGAGGAAACTGAGTATTTTTTTGATTTTTGGAACAAATCTAAATGAATACAAACCCTCCTACAGAAAATGTTCCAATTTTAAAAAAAAGGCCTTTCTTTAAACGTTGATGCGCTGTGACTTTTTTCATTTCTGGTTAACTGTGGAATGTGTGCAGCTTTGTCAGCTAAGGCTTTTTGTGTTCCCTGACTTAGGAAGTTTCAGTCTCTCCTCCTTACAGATGTCTTCAAGTTCTGAGATATTTTTAGGCTTTGTTGCATGCACAGCATGTTTAGAATCTGCCAACAGTTATTTTTTTTTAGTGTGTGACAGTGATTTAAAGAGCTTTAATTTGCGTTTTATGAAGTATTTGGGGTTATACTTTAGATCATTGTTCTGTTGAACAAGCCACTTTTCAGTTTCACATCCTTGGCTGACTCTTAGGTATTTGTTTTGTTGAATTTGCTGATATTTAGTGGATTTCCCTCTTTACTCAATCCATAAAGTGTTTCCTCTGACACTGACTGCCACACAGCCTCAAAGCAATATATATCCGCCCCCATCCCTAACAGCAGGTAAGGCGCTCTTTTAATCAAATGTGCTCCCCCCCAAGTCAGAAGCTTATATCCAAGTGGAATTAATGAAGATTTTCGTATGACGTATTTTTTAATTCTGTTTTTAACTGTATCATAAGTTTTAAATTTTAGTTTTTTTTACATGGGGAAACAACACTGCACTGTGTAGTGGTGCACAACCATTACGTTAGCTAAGCCTTCCTGCAGCTCCTTTCCTCTCTGCTCAGCTGATATGCTGTTTTATCTGAACCTTTTTGGTCTTCCCGGTCTTGTCTTGACTTAGACAGTTCCATTTATCCTCTTACCTGCCATTTATTAATGACATTTTGGACAGTAGGAATTGTTGGCTGGAACTACCCTGATATCTTCTTATTAGTGGTTGACCAATATGGGTTCAGAGAGCAGGGGTGGACAATGGCTGATATACAATGCTTATAGCGTCTCATTGCTGTTGTTGTTTTTCGTTTTTCTGATGCAATTATAATAAGTAGACCTAAAATTAATTTAAATGATGATTTATTTAACATTGTTTTTGCCTGCAGTGTCTGTTCTTGTCCTGTAGATCTGCACTCTGTCTGCACGACACTTAAAAAAAATCAACTAAAGAAATAACTGCTCATAACATAGACTGTGTATTAAGAAGGATGACGCTTTAACTTAACATTCTATCTCATGTCTGCTCAGCAGTTAACAATGTCTCTCCTTCTGCTTCTCCTTCTCTGTCCTGGTCAGTGCGCCACATGTTTGGTTTATCTGTGCTTCCTTTAGCACTAATGATACATTTAATAAATGCAGTCTTTTATAGCAGTGGAGGCGAGACTTACTCAGTTGAAAGGGCAGAATGGAAAACCCATTAGCTGCAAAGCTCGTCAGGCCACAACGAAGCCCTTGTTACCCGTCATCAACTGATGCTGGTTAGTTCAAAATGCCATTTAATTGGCTTGAATAATTTGTGTGACTGATAAAGCCGTCGATCCCTACGTATGTGTGTAACTGTATGCCAGTGAAAATATACTAATGCTAATAGTAATACTATACTAAAATACTGCAACTTCTCTAATAAAATACATTTTAGACTAATTTTACAATAGATCATGCATATTACTTTTTTTTTTTTACATTTTTTTACTGATATTGGCATATATACAATTATATTTTGACTTTTGTAATGTCAAAAATATATAATCTGTGAAATAAAAAGAAAAAAAATCCATTAAATTAAATTTTTTTTTTTACACTGTAGATAATAGATTAGCTTATTAATGTGATCAGTACCCAACTGTCAGTTCAGTATTTTCCTTTTGAAGATTTAATGTTTACTGGTTATAACCTTAACAATTCTAACTTGTAGCCTAAAAATCTGGCCTGTGATTCAGGGTAACTATGATTTGGGCTGGCACAATGTGCGACATTATCTTTGAGGTGCAAAAACTGCTTTATCTCCATTACAAAGTCGGAGGAAAAATTAGAGTCTGTGAGTAAATAGCCCCCATTATGATCAAACCATTACAAATAACAGTTTTAATGTTAATACATGTTTGATTATTTATGAGATCATCTCACATCCAAGACAGATTGGCTTTTTTCAGCTTTCATCATGCACATTAGCAGACTGGACTACTGTGTTCATTTAGGTGTTCAGTAACTTAAATGTTGTGTATTTGGAAAGATAAAACAATTTTAAACTTTACAACTTTCTGTATCATTTTATACTTTTGTCCCTGTGTCCACTAACAAAGCCATGTTCTACGGAGATAAATGTGCATTCAAACTATACGATTATAAAAATTTACACCATTTTTGATAGACTGTCTTTAACACACAAGTAATTTCAGCCTCAGTGTTCAATAAGGAGAAAAGGAGATGGAGTCTGACTTTAGTTGGTGCTCCAGGGAAATGAGTGTCTGTGACATTAACAGAGTGCGTCTACATCCAGGGCTGACTTCACACATCACCTCAACACTTACAACACTGTGATCAAATAGACGATGGTGGGAATGGATTCTCTTGAGTGCCTGTTAAGTGCATTTTGCTAAGGAAGTAAGAGAAGTTAAAATACATTTAGTGTTAAAAAAGACAATGCACTCTTCCTTAATGCAATGTTCTGCACTTAAGCGCTATAGACTCTAATTCTCAGTGTATATACCTTAGACAGGCTATCAAGGGCAAGACCCTTATTTCCAGACTTCTATTTTCTGCAAAGAGAAAGCAGTGATATGTAAAAAGGAAGTCGATTCAGAGACCACACTTCAGTAGCTGAGGATCTCCAATTTAATGCTGTCCTGGCTCTTCCGTCTGGAGACATCCCAGCCATGTTATTTTGGATATAGTAAGGGGAACTGTCTGGCTTCCTGGCGGATACCTGGCTTGGGTTAGTGGACTGTGAAGGCCCTGAGGAGCCCGCGAGTCTTTACCGTACTAACAGACCCGATCACCAGTGAGGAAGAAGCCGCATTAACGTGAAGCTGAAAAATCCTGAAATATGACGGGTTAAATCTATAATATGCAGCTGCTGGCCCAAATCCAGCTGGAGCTATGCAGTGACACTGGGTCCTGTGAAGTCTGCTGATAACCTATTTAATCACAGGCAGAAAATGATGGTGCTTCTTCAAAGTTGGCACACATGCACAGGGTTGGTGAATGTCAACTGAAATATCTTACTATTTTATCTAACATTTTATATGTTGCACTTTGTCCAAGGAACAAAGTTTAATGTTTAATACCAATTCCTTCACGTTTTTTTTTTCAGTATTCATACACCGACACATGCTGTAATTGCTTCATGTGAGGCCCATGAGCAATGAGGTGTGCTGTGATTTATAAATTTGAGTTTATGCCACTGTAAGCATTTACTTGTACTTTAATTTGAGCATTTATGCTAATATTTGTGGCACTTGGCCTCCCCCCTACACATTATGTTTGAAGTTGATAGATTTCCTTGCAGGGTTCTCAGGAGTCCTTCAATATTAAAATAAAACTCTATGGAACTCAGTTTCACTTTTCCCGAACTCTACAAATTCAGTTCCTGCAAAATGTGGCTGCAATATGATAGAAAAAAATAATAATTGAATGTGTTATTATTCTTAGACTGTGTTGGTGTTTTTTGTAAACCACAAACATTTATTTCTCATTGAAACAAACACGTGCAGATTAAAATAGTGGGAACGGATTGAAACAGCTCATCTAATGAACCCTGCTCTCACGATGCCCCCCCCCCCTGCATCACGCTTTAAGAGACCATGCAGCGAATCTTTCTCATTCATGCTAATAGGCTGTGTGTTTAGTGTTGAAAACAATTATTAAGTAACACTTCAGTCGGTAGAAAGTTGTTTTCTGTGTCTAACTTCGGTGGCATTGACTTTCCCTTGGTGTCAACTTCAGAGGAAATACAAATTTGCGCTTTGCACAGCCCACCTACAGCTTCATTTTCTTGTAATTTCTCCAAGCTCCCTTCTTAGGATTGGGGGTTGAGCAGATGCAGGTAGATGTATATTTATGAGGGGGATGTGTATTTCAGGGAGAAGCAGTGTTCTGAAAGGTGACCTTGTTAGATAAAAGGAGGGCTTGGAAGCCAAATGATGAAAGAGAATGGGATCATCCTGGGCTCATTAATGTGGATTTGAAGGTCAGGTAATTATAACAATAGACGTGTGGGCTGGCTTTGGCATCTGGTATTGTTGCTTTGTTATGATGGTGACAAGACTGTGGAGGAAAGGGATTAATCACTGTGACACCAGCCTGTTGTCACATTGATACATTCAGACATCATAACGCTAGTGCTGTAGCTCTTGAAAGAAGCTGCAAAAACAACATAATTTCAACTATCAGCACTTTTTGACTTGTACTGTTGAGAATATGAATAGGATTAAGAAGCAACCAACATGGCCCCCTGATATTGTAATGAGTATTTCAACGTAAAAATCTATCCTACAGTAGGATTCACTTTTTTTTTTAAGCAACACATGTCTTCTAAAGCTAGTGACACTCACAAGTCAAATGCTGCTTTATTGAACAAGAAAAAGCTGCGGTTTGGACAGTAAAATGTGAACCACTGTATGCAGCAGTGAAGGTAAACTAGGAATCCCACAGTCACAGACATTTATTTAACCGAAGTGAGCTTTTAACAGGTTGAACTTAAAGTACTACAGAACAGCTAGGAAATTCAGGATGTTACGTAACTTAATGGAACTTTAATTGGAGCTGAACGTTGACGGAGCATTAATACACATGAGAAGTGAGACCTGCTGCTTGATACTTGCCTCAAATTAATTCAGCAGAACAACTCAATAAATGGCAAATATGTTCAGCAACACGGTCCTCTTAAATGTTAACAAATTGTAGACATAAATAAAAATTTTATGCAAACAAGAAGGAAGGATGAATTCAAATTGTAGTCATGCATTTTGTAAAGACTTGATTTTTCTTTTCACGCATATAGATTAAAATTAAAATATATTTTAAAAATCCTTGACAAAGGATCTGGTGACTGTGTTTCCTTACAAGATTTGAGGTCCACTTGTCCCTGGGAAGTGAAAGATCACTGCAAATGAGTACAAGTTGTTTTTATTGATCTCCTTTATCCTGGGATGAAACAGTTCTATTCTTATGGGACTGGTCTCCTCCAGGATGACAATTCCTCTAATAATAGGGTACAAGAGGTCACTGAATGCTGTGAAGATGAGTATGAAAATGAAGCAAATCACATACTATCACCTTTGTAGTACCCAAATCTCCACCCAGTGGCAGATTTCAGACCAACCTGTCAGACAGCACTCTGCATCGCCATCATCAAAACACCAACTGTGGAAATATATTTAGGTAAAATGATGTTGATTCCTCCAGTAGAGCTCCAGAGACTTTGACAATCAATGCCAAGGAACATTCAATTCCAGTGGTCTTAACTTCTTGATAACAAATTGAAAACTGTTGGTATTTCCTTTAATTTGTCACCTGTCTGTTGTAGACTTTTTAGCTGAACTGAAATGTGACAACCCAAATCAATCAGATGTTGGAGTGGTAGTGTTTTCGGTGGTTGTGAACAAGACAGCTGCAGCAGGAGTGAAAGTCCAGCTGCCAAAACTGTGCACTTTGTACATTTTAAAGCCAAATATAGCACTTATTCTCTTTACTATTTTTTAATTGTATTTGGCATAATTCAGTCAATACCAAATTCTGCCTTAATATTTTTAGGCATTTGCGTTTTCTCTGAATTTTTGCACATGCTCCATATCAGCATCCATGTTAGGCTGCTGATCTTTGAACCCCTTTTATCGCTAAAACCTACAGCTTAAGTCAATGACACGTAGTTAAAAATCCTATAAATGCTTTGACATTTCAGTATTAAGTACTCTGAGAGTAATGACATTATTTCCCCGTATTTCATTCTCATGCTTAGTGTAGCCTTGCTTATTAGTTTTAGCCACAGCTGCAGCATTCTGACTTTCATGCGTTTTCTTCCACACGAAGCCATTTTGTGTGTAAATGTGCTGCTGGGATCGCACCACCTCTGCCACAAGTTTGTCTGGCTCAGTCACACTCCTCGGGGACCACTAGAAGCTATAAAGAACAAAAATGCCAACCAGTATTATCAGGCGAGGCAGCATGTGTGGTGTAGCATGCATTTTTAATGTGCCACAAATAAGAAATACCACTGTTGTCTCTCTTCTCTCATCCCACAACTGGTGGCTCATTTATGTTTTATTTCCATTTGTGTGAATTTCAGCAGCTACTGAAAACAAAACAGCTCCCATCATTAAAGGCTGGAATTGCCTCAGTTTTACACAGAGCTCCACAGAAGTGAGATGGGGGGCTGTAGATATCAAGTCCAAGCTTGGATATTTCCAGTCGGGTTTGGTTGTGTTGGTTTGTATGTGTACAAACATGCGTGTGTGTATGTACAGGCAGATAGTATCAGAGCTTGTTAGGAAGGCTGGTGGAGTGGAAAAGTGTCTGTGTGTGGAGCAGCACATTATTCCACTAAAAAAGAATTTGCCAAAGTCCTTCACTCCACTGACTCTTTGAACTTCAACGTTTGGAGCTGACGTTAGACATCAGGATGCTACGAAGAGGAACATCTAATGACTATCGTAGTGTCAACCAAGTCGACACATGATCAACTTTTATCTCTCTGAACTATTTTTTTCTCCATTATTTAAAGACCTCTTTTCTTCAGTTCATTGTTATTAGATGATAATTTGTGCCTGTCAAATTCGCTGTAAATATGACTTCTCATTAAAGCAGAATAATAGAAGAAAAGAACTGATTCTTCTTCAGCTTTACTGACCTAGTTCATACATTTATTTGGGACAGTTTCTGCGTGTACAATCACATTTGTTCCATGTGGAATTCTGATGCGCATCAAAAGAAGCAGTAAGTAATATGAAACAACACACATTGTCCATTAAAACATTCCTATCACAGTTAATTTAATTGAGATGTATTTACTGCAACTCCTCCTAAAGTGCCTGTAAGATTTGCAGATGGGCTGTAGCGTTACATTGCAGTAGCGGCTCGGGTGCTTTGAAAAATTGCACCAAGATTTTTTTTTTGACTCAGCAACAGAGCAGACAACCTGAACCATAAAACTTTTTTATTAGTTTCTGTACCCCACCTTTTATCCCGGAGTCACAGCAGAGTACACTATTAACCTCCCAGCTTACTGAGAAGCATTTGAGAAGCTGCTAAGGGTGAGGTGAGTGTGCATTTGATAGAGCATATTTAAAGGGTTCAGTTAAGGTGGCAGAGACCAAAAGGTAGACACTGGATCTGTTTACTGCTTTGAGGTTTTGTGGTTATGCTCTAGCACTTTCCATTTAACTGCATGATCTAGGGCTTTGCTGACGACACCAAACATGCAACCCAGATCCATGCCTCAGTGCCCCCCGCGCACACAGAACACACACACCGAAGTGCACACAAGCCATTTTTTATAAATGCTCTGCAAACATCTTGACACACTGAGATGAGAGAGTGGTTTCACCATTCCTTTTCACTGTGTTTGCATCTGTGCTGGCTTCTTGGTGCAGTGCCGCAATTCATAAACTGTGCCTGTCACACATCTCTGGTGAGGGTTCTGTTATCAATATTTTCTTGCTGTGAAAATACACAGCGGCTGCAGTGCTGCATTTTCATTGGCTGAAGGGTATACGAGGTCGTGGTGGGGGTTAAGGGTTCAAAGGGCAGACAGGAAGTGGGTGTTCCCACAGCGACAGTTCAGGCATGTGTTTGATGGGCCAGGCTAATGGCACGGACCAGCAGTTCCTAATGACCTACCATCTCCAGGCAGTCTGGGGAGCCTTTCCACTGAGATTTATGGCCCATGTTGTGGTTACTACTGGGATGACACTCCAGCACTCTTGACAAACTCCCAAGTTACAGCCTGCTCTTTTGGCTTTACTCTTTCTTCTCATTAACTGGGTCATTGCAAACCTTCAAGGCTTACCTTTACTGCTGCAATAAATATTCTTGTTCAAAACTCCCACTCACTGCTGTAGTTTGTCTAATATAATAGGATCCTTTCAATAGCTTTGAAGTTAAAGATGTAGTCTGTTGTCTTTGAAATAAGTGATTTATGAAGCTTTCTTCGGGCACACACTGGCAGATGTTTAACAGAGGACGGCAAAGTCAAAAACCCATTAAACATACATTTAAAGAGACAACTCTGAATGTAGATGCTCAGAGAGCAAAGAAGAAACAGATAATGGTCTTCTGATAATACTAATTGTTGGCTCCCCCACTGCTTCCCTAAAGGCAGAAATGTGTTGATCCTCTACTAGATAGCCAGACTGAGCCCAGGGCAGGCAAAACAGCAAGGAGAGCTAGTTTATAATTAATACACACACTATAAAATATGCATCATGGGTTGGATGTGGCCAAATATGGATTTCTGTTTTGATTTTCACTCAGGATAATTGAAGCACTTCTCAAGCAAGTCATACTGAATAAGGCACAAACTCATAGCCTTTGCTTCCAAGGCTTTCTATTCTGCTGTAGGTTAACTTCTGTAGCAGCTTGAAGATGCATTGTTAAAGCGTTCATTTTTGGAATTTTTATGTGATATGTATGCAGGCTGAGTTCACTTACTCTGTGGGTTGCAGATATTTTGTGTGCAAAAGCCGCACATCGTTCTTTAAGAAAAACTGCCAAAGCATGTTTCATGACATTCTGATCATTAAAGCAGAGGATGCAGGGAGAGGGGAAATGAAAAGGCATAAAGCAAGACTTTTACCTTTCCCTGCTTCCATATTTATCAAACCCACTCGGAAGACGAGAATGCTCCTCAGCTCCCAGTGGACCATTGCCATAAACACACCAAGTCACATGAGGTTAGAAAGCATCTAACATCTCCACCCCCAGCATACCCCCTTTTTCCCCTCTACCACTCTTCCACCTCACCGACACATACACATGCAGGAGAGTTGTCAGACTGATTAGCAACCACATCTCCAATCTCTGATTAGGTGTGGAGTAAATGAAGCGCCCCCCTCAGGCATGCATTTCCATAATGTCAGGTAATTAAACCCCAGTGTTTTAATAGCTCAGGAATAGGAAGACTCCCCAGGAGACTAGACAATGATGATAGACTTTGCTGAAAACTAGCATACTATTAGCTTGCTCTGAACTGGCACTGAAACTATCACTTTCATTGTGGCAATAATAGACAAATGTCATAAAGCTTAACAAATTTACATCATAATAAAAGTTATAGAACATTTCTCAAATTACGTATTTTGAGGTATTTACCGTAAAATCAATGGTATCTCTTGTAATAAAACCTTAAAATTTCTCTAAATTTAACCGGACTTTTAAGATATAAAGAGAAAATCTCCCAGCCTGGTTGTAAAAGGATGTTCTGGAAATGATGCACATTTGAGTTGTGTGCTTTCTGTTGATAGCTGACAGATTCCAGAGCTAAACAAAGGCTGGAAGAGCACAAGTGTCTTTTTCATCACAGAAAAACCTAGAGAGGAGCTATTGTAAACATGACAGTGGATTGTCAGTACATCCCTGTTTGAGTTGCTGTTTTTTGTTTGTGTATGTTGTGCTCATACTGTATGTGTACACAGACGCACACACACATATATTTAACAAAAGCCCTTTGATGAAACACATTCTGCAGTGGGAGAGTTTTCTTTGTCGTGCCCACTCATATGTGTGGTGCTCAAGTGAGAACAATACAAAGCCATAATGGTTTCACAGAAACATGTGGAAACTGAGTGAACTCCAGAAGTCACTTTTTACACATTATCAGGGGAGAAAAAAACAAAAAAATCCACAGAACTTTGCTGTGAGTGGAGCACGCTCCCTGATATCACATGTTCATTATCTGTTGCTTGTGCACAAAAACGTTTTTGAGAAATAATAAGCTTTTAATGGGGTAGTGTTGACTGCTAATGATAGCCGATTCTGTAGCAGAAACTGAGGATCATTAAAGGCAGGTTGCAGTGTATGAGTCTTCTCACTGCCCGCTGTATGAACTACACTTCAAACACGCAGGCTACCTTCCTTCAGTAACACGCAAATTAACAGATGTACTTTAAATCCCCTCTAATCTTTCTTCTCTCAAGTGCAGTGGCTGTCTGTAACTGACAGAGCAAAATGAAAATGGGTTCATTTTTAATGATACACTCTCCAGTTAGATATCACTCTGACAGTTACCTTCAGTTGAACCAGTAAACTACAGATAATGTCGGGGATTCAGTCATTCGTGAACACAGGGCGAGGTCATACTATTGGTGTCTTAAAGCTGACGGCACACTTCAGTGAGCTGGGCTTTTCTTTGAGGGTGTTTTACATATCAACAGTCTCTGACTTGTGAGAAGCAAACCTCACAGTCACATTAGCTGCTGACTGAATGACTCAATTGTTGCCAACCTGCTAATTTAATATGTAAAGAAAAACACTGCGTCGCACATTGATCACTTGTCTGTTGGGGATGTGATAAACTATTGGATGTCATTCATGTTGTTTGTTCTCAGCAGATGAGTGTGATATTGTTGGAGCCTCCCATCAAAATGCTAAATCTTGTAGACAGCCATTCAAAGGTGTGATTACAGCTTTAACTGAGAAAGTGATACGAGAACCTGTAACATAACTGTGTTATCGTTCAAGCCAATTTCAGACCCTTCTTCATCCTTCCCCAAACAATACTACTCTTTTTTGTGGAATTTGATAGATGATATAAATGACACATTTAAGGAATTATCATCAATCATTTAGATAATCAAACTTACAGATGTATTTATGAGATGTTACACTGTTGCAGAATCCAAACTAAAAATAACCAAATGTTATTGACTCTATTGAATGATTAATATCTTTTTCCACTTAACTGACTCATTTTGTCTCTCTTTTCAGCAAACTCCAGTCTTCTGGGAGGTGGGGGAGGTAAGTGAAAGCTTTAGTTTTTCATTGTAGTGTAAGATCTTGCATCTACACGTATATTCTTTAGTTTGTGGCACACTTCTGTGCCTGTTTCTTTTCAAGTGTCTGCGTTAAATGTGGCTAAATTTAAATCCAAAACATTAGAACGGAGTGCAGGGCAACCTTGCACTGTGCCACACAGAGAGATGGCCATTACTTTAGTGGCCTGCCGAAGAACATTATCATCAAAGCAACAGAGGAAATCTGAGGCAGTCGACTGTGGTGTGGGGATAATGGGTACAGAAATCCCGTAGAATGCTACTGCCCCATCCCACTGTTCCTATTTTTCCTGAATTCTGACTTTTGCAGTGACATGATTGAAATAATCATTTGGTAGCACAATAAGATGAAACGGGGGTAAAATGCTCCCAGTTACATGTGAGATGTTAATTTTTAGTCCCAAGGGGGATTTTGATAATGACAATGAAACAAGGTCACTGCTCCAGCCTTATCTGTTTATCCATCTGTGTTGGCTGTCACTTTAAATGTGTCTCCTGACAGCCTTCAGTTGTACAGTGTTATCCCAACCAAGACAGTAGAACTTGGTACATGTGTCTGTCTAATATATCTATCTAATCTAATCTATAACTTTACAAAAATGTTCTCCCTGAGTACATGTTGAAGATCACAATGAATGAGTCATCGTAATTGACATTTTTAAAGCTGTATATAATGCAGCTATGAGCATCCGTCTTCACTCATAGCTGAGTGTCCATTTATCAACTGTATGACCTGATTTTATTTAGCCATATTCTGTTTCTTTGTAATCATTAAACTGTAGTAGATAGATGGGTTAATGATCTCTTCCTGTAAAAAATGTTTTTATTTATTTCGAAATGGTGTGTTTTATATGCTGAAAGACAAGCCATGATTGAAATAAGCAGCATGACTGAGGCGTTTAATGTTGAAGCTGCAATGTCCTGATGTCCATCTCAAAAACACAGATTCCGATTCTTTCGAGGTTTCGTGTGTAACAAACCCAACAAACTATTCCTTTTACTTTGTGCAGTGTGGCTCTCTGAATCATCATTCTTTTCTACAAAAAAAATTCTTTTTAAACACATTTGGCTGAATTACCCCAATATTACAACTTGCCATTGGCTAAAGTAGTTTTACAGTGTTTGAGAAGAGTTGTAGGTGAGCTGGTGTGCTCAAGCTACCATTAGTTGGAGGTGTGTGTGTGAAAAGAGGCAAGGACTACGTAGAGATGCATCCAAGTCATTTTCAGACAGGAAAGGATTATTTTCATGGGAAAAAAACTTTGAAATGTAAAACTTTGCTGCTCAGATACGTTTTTAAGAGTTAAACCATCAGCAGGGGAGAAACTTTCAAATGTTACACTTTTAACACACATGTCAAGTGTTCCCACCAAATTAGATGGTACTCCTGCAAATAAATTTTAGAAATTGATTTAGTAGTAAACAACATATTTCTGACAGAATTCCTGCACCTTGCAAGATGACACTTCTGTGTTATTTATTTATTTATTTATAGAGATTTACCGCCTGTCAGGCAACGGATGGGCATAAAGCAACATCAAAGCCACAGCATAGTTAACTGCTCAGTGCACCATTAGAGTGCGCACGGGGCTGTTGAAACCTTATTCACATCCAATCATGCAGTCTGGAGTGGCCCCTTATCTTGTCTGATACATGGTTAAGACTGCAAGCTCGCAGTGTGGAATCTCAATCCATCAGTGACATGGAGAGGTTCTCAGCACACAACCATTTTAAGAATTTCTGTGATTGAGATCAGAGGTTACAAACATGCGTCTCTATAACCAAGTGAGGCCCGGTAAAGCTGAATATACTGTCCTCCTGATTGCTGTCTGTCTCTCTTGCAGTCCACCCTTAGAATTGATTTGCACTGTACAGAGAAACACAAGAAGCAATTTTCTTTGCTATTATATTTTCATTATTGTTATTTTGTGGCAAATCACCTTGATACGGTTCTCCAAATCTTAGCCTTGTTGATTGATCCAGTCGCCTCTTCAACTAATAACAGATTGCTGTGTTTCGACACAGCACCAACAAGAATCAAGTTGAATTTGTGGCCGTCAACAATGAAGCATGCGATCTTATGTGTCAATTAACGTCTCACTTTGCAAGAAAACATTTCAGTTGATTGTGACCTGCAGCTGTGCTTATTAACTCCAGAGGAATTCTAATTGTAGCTGGTGCCATTTTTTTGAGAGCAAAGCCTCTTTTCATTCTTAATTGACTTCCAGCGATGCTATTCCTGCCAAGTTTCTGGCACAAGATATAAGGTCAATTAACTCCAAAATGCTAAGGCTCACATTTCTCGCATTAATAATGACCACAACAAGTCAAGTCACAAGTGTGTTATTTTAAAATTTCTCATACGTGCAGCTTTTGTGAAGGTTGTGTTTATTTTTTGGTCCATGGTAAAGAATGATGATTATAACTGGAGATTACTGTTATCTACCACAAAGCTAAAAATGTTATTTTCCCCCTAAAACAAAGCTCTACGCCGTTGGTCTTTTATCTGCGTGAGGCCAAGAGGGGTTTTATCTTCTAGTGTCTTTATCACTCGAAGGTGGCCGCTAAACCTGCAAAACTGTTCTCTGCATTGTCACCCTGCCCACCCTCTCTACCTCTATCTGCGGCTTGACATGTGAAGACCTCCTGCCTCGGTGGCGGTAAGGATCGATGTAAAGAGGAGATGTGCTCTCATATAGGGCCCTCCTTATCTTCCAGCTGTCTTCTCGGGGCTCTGTAGAGGGGCAGCTTCACAACAGGATGATCCATCTTGCTGGCCTCACACACCTGAGCCATGCTTGGTTCTCACACTTCTGGAAGTGGGCCTCCTGCCAGTATGTGAAAACTGGACAAAGTCTTTACTTTATCGAAGTTATTTCACCGCCTCCACACTTTTAGGACTGTTTCTAGCCTTGCATGGCCTGTGAGGTTTTTGTTTGTCCCCTATGTTTACGTGTCTTTGTAGACAAACATTTTACCTCTCTGTCTCTCTCTCTCTCTCTCTCTCTACATATATCTATATATATCGGATCATTAATTCAAGAGTACTACGTGGTCTCAGCAAAATAGGCAGGACATTTTTTTTGCTGATTTTTTTGTTGGTTGGCAGCCAGAGCAGTGTACAAAAGGATTGAAATAAGTAAAAATAAAGCCTGGGCGAGATTTTTTTTTTCTGCACCCTGAAAACACATTTTTATATTTCTAGCATTATTTATGCTTAGAAAAAAATAACTCGTAAGCAATGATTCTTATGCCCTGATGCTCTATTAAATCCTTAGAAATCACTGATGGGAATTCTCTCTGGGTTGTGTGTCCTCAGTATTATGTACACAAATGGGTTAACCAAAATAGTCCTGTTATCTGCGTTAGACATGTTGGTCTCACTGGGATTCCAAACATACATAGAGGAAAATAACAATGATCTCTGATAATAGCACGCTAAATGAGGCCTCTGTGAATAGAGGGTAATTATGAATGGTACCGGGTTGCTCGTGTGATGTGTGTCACAGCATGGCTGGATGCTGGCACAGTCCCAAAAGAATAGACCTAATGTAAACATCCTGTTGTCTGTCCCTCCTTTCCCCCTATTTGTCTCTTTCTCTCGCACTCACTAACACACACAAGCATTCAAGCGCACTCTGAGCCATGTAATGATACCATGAAGCCCTGTGTAGCCAGAGAGAGGGAGCTCCACTTGCCTTTGATGTCTCCATCCAGGAGGGGAATTGGCTCATTAGAATTCTTACCAGAACCGTTGCCCATTTAGCACTAGGCTTTAACTAGACCACCCAAACAAATCGTTCTTCTCAGGTTGGGCCTCCTTTCTCTGCTCCAGTCAAGCAGCGGGGGCGCATGCATGGTTGTTTTTGTGTGTCCTGACTTGGGCTAATTTAGCCACGGGCTGCTAACGCTCACTGAAATCACCAGCCTTTGTCATTGCTTACATAACATAGGCTACAGCGCTGGGGGCCCTTAGCACTCCTCCCTCGTAAGTTTCCTAAACAGCGGTGTGAGTCATGGCGAGTACCAACACATTTGAATATACGAGATTAATTATGCTTGCTGTCATTGTGCCCAACTGCAGTGGTGCTCATGTGGTTCTTTGCCTCCTCTGCAGCTAAAGATGTCATGGGATATAGAATCGCAGTGACATGACAAGGCAGTGCTTAGTGGCTGTTCTGAGAAGATGATGTGCACATGCTTGTATAATGCCTGTATATTACAAATCTACTTAACAGAAGAAATGTAATAGACTCCTGGCTTTGACCTTTGAGTGTGATGTGAAAATATGTGTTTATCGTGAATTTATCAGACCAGACGTCCAGGACTGACTCCTACTACCACAGAATACTCCAGCATGCCTTAAAAAAGACAGTGTATTCAGTTTCAGACATGTTTGGATAATCCTTTATCAGGACTCCTAAGTGCTTCACTAGGCTTATCTCTATCTCCATTTGTTATGCAAAGAGCTCTGTTTTCTTTTCTTGTCACCTCCAGGTGAACCATTATCCTCTGTCTGGGTCCTGCCCAAGGCCTGTTTATTGAGTGGATTGGAGGGGACCGGGGCACGGCGCTCTGTGCTGGGGGAGGGGTGTAGGTCGAGATATAGGATAGTGCTATGTGACAGTTTAGGCTGGATGGCCTTATGTCCCCTCCACAGCCATCCCAGCTTCCTTTAAGCCCCCAAACTGCTCGCTCAAAGATGACATATTATTCTCATAGCTCATAGATTGCACACTACGCTTGACTGATGGTCCCCAGTTCACAGATGGTAGTAACAGCCATTAGCATAACTTATGACAGAGATAGTGTATTTCCCCATGGAGTAGCCTAAATAATGTAGAATGATAAATTGAATGCAAAGATTCTGCAGTCAGCAGGGTACCCCGGGGATTTACTTATCTCCTCATATTTAGAGGGGAGTTAGTTACACTCTGATCTAGGCCTGCCTCGTATTTGTGCTCTAATGTTCCCTGTGCTTTTTTAAGTGTGGTTGGGACAGGACTCAAATAAATGTGTGTCTGTCCCCCTCTTTGGAATTAGCCCTGCTGTTAGGAACTGTTTATGAGGTAAACACACAACATCAACCCATATGTTTAATCTCTCTCTATGTGGTTCAAAATAGTATTTTTATATGTAAGCGTATTTAGCTGTAATTTCAGTAGGGTTGTGCAGGACTTTGCATTCACGCTTGCTTTTCATAGCAACCTCAAAATAAGGGAGTACCCTCTTACATTGGTTTGGGCCAATGATATTCATTTAAATAATGAACATTAAAAAAAAGTTCTATTTGAATTGGCCTCATTCTTGCATAAGCAGAGAAGTCATTTTGAAAATTGCACTTACTTAGTGAAATTATACAGCAACTTAACTCTACAAATCCCACGTGAGGCGAACTTTTAAGTGCACTTGTACATTAACACTGCAGCATATGCTCGTGCACAAGTGTTGCTATGCCTTTATTAAATATGTATCCCATTATACTGACAGGATAACATGCGAGAAAGCCACAACAATTAATGTGCCTCACTGCCAAGTTGATCTGCTTCTTTGTATGAAAAATCTTCATTCTGTGTTTTACAAGGAGATGATGAAAAGTGACCATCACTGAAAAATTATCATCTCAAAAGTGTCCCCGTGCTGTCAGATCGTTGCACCCAATTATTACTGAGATGACGTAATTTAGAGGACATTCAGCTGAAATTAACAGGACAAGGTCATCTGGTGGACTGCAGTTTGCGGTTCCCAAATAGTGATGAAAATTGCATTTCTGTGCGAACGCTCGCTCTCGTGCCATCTCTGCCTCCCTCCTGCCCCCACAGAGAACAGTCA
This sequence comes from Acanthochromis polyacanthus, assembly GCF_021347895.1. Lineage (NCBI taxonomy): Eukaryota > Metazoa > Chordata > Actinopteri > Pomacentridae > Acanthochromis > Acanthochromis polyacanthus. Next base: position 15,878,254 of record NC_067127.1, on the reverse strand, counting down.
CCAGGAACACCCCCCCCCCCCCCCCCCATCCTCCCCCTCCTCCAATCAGCAGTGATGGATGGACTAATTGATGCAGAATGATTGGGCCATTCATTTTATCCTACAACAGTGGGTTCCATATTTAGGATTAGCGTTGCATTATAATGGGTAGGGAAGAAGAAATGGACAGGGAGTCAATGAATCCTAGAGGGAAAGAAGGACAGTGTGAGGAACAGTTATAAAAATGTAGAGACAAAAGGAGGGAAGGGAAAAAGTTGCAGAACCATTATGAGTAGTGGTAACGAGACTGGTCAGTTGAGTAATGCTAAGCTTATGAGACATAAGGGAGTGTTCCAAGGAGTTTATGAAGAGATGTGTGTGCGTGAATACAAGTGAGCAAGAGCAGCATATAGCTTCCACTTGTCCTGATATCTTTCTCTTACCCTATGAATCATTCATCTCTGTCCCTATGTATAAATCAAGCTGCCGGCCGTTGCCTGCGGCAGTCATGTCATTAGCTAGTTGACGGCATCACTTGATCTCTGGCACTGCGGTGCTGGTGAGGGAGAGGGTCTAACTTTAAACGGTACACATATCAGCATATCAAACCGTATGGAGCACTCTGACTGTGGTGTAGCGAGCTTTGTGGACCCAACCAAGACCACACAGAGACATTTCACTCAAAGAGAAATTTCCCCTTTGACACACAGTTGCACTTTTCTATCAAACTGACAGTTTTGTGGAAGCCGCCCCAGCGGTATGTATATATAATGTAGAACTTTCAGAGAGTTTTTGTCTAATGCATATTCTATTTAAAGTCTTGTTAATTACACTTGATAGCTTTCATTTCCTGTATGTCTAAAACAGATTTTTCTGACCACTGTTATTTAAGTACTGGAATTAATTAGTGTTTTAGACTAAGTAAAAAAAACACAAGTTGACTACAAAGGGCATGCTACAGATTCTTTTCTTTTTCTTCTCTCCTTAAGGAGTACTAAAACATGCTGGTGTTGGCTTCCAGTGGATATAAAAATCTGAGAAACTCAGGGAAAAATGGGGTTGTAGCTCTGTGATGGAGAATTGCACTAGAGATTCTCACTACCCTAACCACCTATTTTCAGGACCATTTTCAGACTGAAAGAGAATCTCACATAGCTCTTGTCACTGAGGGGTCATTTCAGGTGGAAGGCTGCACTCCTCTTGAATCTCTCCTGTCGTACATTGAACCAAGGGACTGAGAAAGCCTGGAGCCTTATCGGTTTGAAATGCTGGCTATACCAGTCACTGCATGCTGCTACATTTTATATTACAGTCTTGGTAAAATATGAAGCCTTTAAATTATTATAAAACAAATATACATTATAAAAAAGTTCTGATTGTTTTTAAAGGTCTGGTATATATACATTTTTTTGCATATGCTTTTTTGCACTTTTGCACATATTTTTGTGTCTGCAGGGAAACAACAAAAGCATGCAGTAGGCCAACTTAAATTCTCTGAATCATTTAGTTGAAAATAAATATATGTGATATTGCAGTTGGGTCCTCTCCTTCCCTCAGGGTTACTGCTGTAAACATATTGCAGCTGCTTGTTTTACTTTGTGTTTGACCTCTGTAGCCTCTCTCTCTCTGTCTGTTTTGTCCCCTCTCTATTGCTCTCTCTAAAAAGAAGAATGATATTTTTCCGTCCTACAGAATGTACATTTCAGCCACTTAGCAATTCACTTGCTTTTGTACAACAAAGAACATTCACTCAGTTTAAGAATTGCTCACCTTACTCTGTCACCCCTCATTGAACGCAAAGTGAGAATACCACTACGGGGCTTGAGAAGTGGGCAAGAAAATGTCAATTTAGTTCTCTTCCACATTACATCACACATGACCTCCTCCCTTACCCCAAACCCCTCTTGTGCACAGCGTTTCTGGGTCAGTTGTTAAGATTTTAGACAACTCAATACATTACCAACCCCAGTGTCAGAGCACATTTGTATCCCGCACAGACTTTATTGTGGTTGTTTTGGGGGTGGATCCTGCACACACTTCAATGCGCTGTCTATTTTCTTTTGCATGCATGTGTCTGTGTCTATTACGTGTATGTATGTATCCCTCTGACAGTGCGTTCTCGTGACAGTGTGTGTGAATGTGAACATGACTGTGCACGCATTTGCTCCCAAGACAACATGTCTGTGTGGCTGTCTGAATTTTAAAGTGAGTGTGCCTGTGTGTGTGATTCTTATTCTGGGATAACTGGATGCTGAGCTGTCTTGTCAGTTGACTCAGTGGTCAGTTTTGGTCCTGCTGCCCCCAGCAATGCACGATGGAGTGATGAGATCTGACAGACGGGGACAGTTCTTAGCAGGGCACTACCCCATCCCATGGTCTCACCAATCACAGCAAGGCTATTACAAGGACATCACACGAGGCTCTAAGAGCTTAGGCACATGCTCCCAAATTATTCAGAGATGGAAGTATATGCCAATATACCAATCATATGGAACCCTGTTATTTTGAAATTGTTTACACAGATTGCATGCTTTAGAAATTTTTGCAAAGTACATATTAGGAAGACAGGGCCCTTCAATGACAGACAGGTGGAACAAAAGGCAAATAGGAAGAAAGAAACATGCATTCCACCACTTTAAAAAAATCATTTTTTTTTTAATGTACAACCTGAATTGAACCCTGAAGCTCAGTTATGAGGGGTTCTGTATCAAACCTACAGTCTAATGACTTTTCTTTGAAGTTTAATAGAAATGAATTCCTTAGCACAGGGATAGCCTCCATGCCGTCTACTCTTTATATGTAAATTATATAGGGCTTGTCTACCTTGGTGGTACTTTAAAAGCTTTACAATGTTTTCACCAGTGCTAGCAGAGCTGCTGTGTAAGGTGCTTGGCTGCCCTTCGGGAAGCAGGGCGGGGATCAAAGCGCCAACCTTGTGATTTGTGGACAGCCTGGTCTACCACCTGAACCACAGCCGCCTGCTAACAGTGATGAAAGTAGCTGAGGACCCAGTGGAAATCCATGAAAGAAATTAGTAGGACATTGCCAAACAGCAGAGCCATTAAATCAATGAACAGCCCCCCGGTCAGGTGGAATAACCTCATCCTAGCAGCCGTTTACTTCAGAGCAAATAATAGTTTTGTCTTTTGTAATTGTACGAGGCTGATACAGCGTGGTTTGTTGCTCTTTTGGTTTCATTTTCAGGTGTGATCATGAGACCACACACTGGTGAAAGGGAAGCTACACGGACTATTAATACTAAATTTGTGCGGTTGACTGTGTTTTGCTTAATCACTGAGATTAGTAAATTACAGCTGGATTGTGAGATGTAAATGTACCATTTACGATTCTGCTATTTTAGTCTGTGTAAAGAAAAATTCCATATGTGTTCCAAAAATTGTTTCAATTATAGACAATAGAGAATAATTGGTATAGACATGTGAAGCTATGTAGTACTGAACAGTGGAGTTGATAATTCTCAAACACACACAGTTGCAGACACCAGAGATGTGCAGTTGCTGTTTTTATGCTACTTTCTAGTCTGCTGGGTGCCCACATAGAGCACTTGTTCCACACATACGCAGTGGGTCAGCGTCTACGTATTCTGTGCATGCACAATACTGCTGAGCATGTGCACTGCTGCCCTTGTCGTGTAGTTGGCACACGGACACTCTATCGGGACACAAATTTTGTATGCATGCACATTTGCGGACTTGGAGCATTCCAGCGGATGCTTGCCAAATGGAAAATATAACACCATCCTGCAAAGCTATTTTTAATCATTGTTGTGTTCAGGATTGTTTTTGGAAAATTAGAAATTGAAGAAGCTGTGTATAGCATGACCACTCCCCCATCACTATACCATTAGATAAACATGAGCGCATTTGCATTCATGGTTGGCCAACTTGACCACGAGTTACTGCAGCCTTTGGTTTGCTAGTTAGCTCTGCATCTTCCACGAATGCCTCAATTTACTGAACAGCTGGGCTTTCTATTTTAAATTTCTAAGAATGATGAGATGTCCTGTCAGCAGCTGGTACCATCATTGGCAATACCAAATAGTCATTTTGCCATCAATAAATTCATTTTGCCAACCACCACATTTGGCTAATTTTTGTGTTGCGATGTGTATCGTTGAAATTACTGAAGCTTCATGCCATATTAATGAGTAGTTTTAATAGAGTAATAAAAACGCACACAAAAACAACTGACAGCACTGTAGTAGCGGTCCTGTTTGGGTCAGTTAAAATGAACTAAGGTTTATTTCCTTGGTTAGTGCAGTTCATTTGGGCTGATGTGAAAGCTGTTTCCAGAAATTTTAAATTGAACCCTAGTGTGGCCCAAACAACTGAACTAAAACAGCTTGAAAAGGTGAGCACCAACCAGACTTTAATGTCTGTTTGTTTTCAAACCACAAACAAGTCATGTCACGTGACATCATAGTGGTATTTGACATTTGCGAGAAGCTACAACTTTGTCACAATTGCTTTGGTTTCAGGGCCTTCAGCAAACGTGCCAAAGAGTGCTGATTGTTTTTTAATCATTCAAATTTGGCTGAGCAGATTATAACTCATAGTTTTGAGGTGTCACAAACACATTAGAAGGTGCATGTAGTTGTATGGCGATCACTTAGAAGTAGGGCTATCCAAAAAATGTGATGGTCAGTAACACACTTGCCACATTTTTTTCTTTTATATAATGACATTTCTATCCCACTTAGCTCTTTATCAGATCAGAGTTACAAACTCAAAATGCATCTTTATTACTGCTTTACATGGATTTTTACAGCTAGCTTATGGACCTGTACATACTGAAGATGCCTGAGGATTTACATTGCTTGAAGAGTCCATACCCACTAACTATTCATCACAAAACCACGTGTAGACAACACACCGCACCTTAACTGCCATTAGGTGCCTAAAGTTTACAGTAGAGCCGAGGTGGTATTTAGATGTGAGGCTTGTGTGCGACTGTGCACTGATAGTGGGTCTTTGAACTAGCTGTGGGAGTAGAGGAAGGAGCATGTTCACGTGAGCATCTCTAAAGTGATGGTTGGTGGCTGATTAGTCGCACTTCACCGACACTTTCTGCGCAGACACTGACCTGCGACGACGGCCTTTTGCCAACCAGTAACAAACTGTCGAGCTTTCTGCATCTCTCATGGGGCAGCCTAGTTAGCAGTGTCTGACAGGCCACTTGCCTACAAGGAAGGTTTCAGCCCAGGGAGGGCAGAGCAAGCTCCAGAGGAAAGCTGTCATCTTTTTGTCAGACCACAGGGAAGAGGAGGAGTCTCTCTTCCCCTCTCTCTTCCGCTGTCTCTCTCACTCACCCTCTATATATTTCTCTCCACATCATCCTGTTCCCCTGGTGAAGATCTTCACTTTTCTGGTGCCTGTTATGCTCTTCTCAGATGGGTGTCAGTGGATGAAACGCCAAGCATCCCCTAGGAGCAGGGCCCGTCGTTGTGGTAGCCCCCTCACTGTTGCCTCCTGAGGGCCACAGCAGCCTTCCCAGTATGCTAGCTGAGAGTGACACCGAGGCAGGCAGTTGGACTGAGGTGAAAGACGCTCTATGTGTCCTTCCTAAGGGAGAGATGAGCGTTTATACCACAGGGATGATGCCCGCCACTCCACCTAATCCTCTTTTCCCAGACACTTCATTATCACCCGCACATTGCAGCTGCAGTATGTGTGTGCTGACAGATCTCTGAGGAGAGCCGCAGAATCTCACGTAAAAGGTGGAGAGGAGAGTGAGTATGGAAGAAGGAGGAACGGTGAGGAACAAGGAGAGAAGAGGAAGGTGGTATGAAGAATGACAGAAGGATACGTAGAGTAAAAGGTGTGGTGGAGGTGGAGAACAGATGTCAGATGTAGTGGGTGGTAGTGAGAGGAAGACAGTTTACGTAATGTCTTCTCATTTCCCTTTGCCTATTTATATATATTTCACTACAGAAGAAAGCAGCAGGCAAAACTGAAAAAAAGTCAGAAAAATAGGTCCTCTCTTCATGAAACACTCCACTTTATCAAATATAGCACACAGAGCGTTTTGTTGATTGACTACTTGAGCTCAGCAGTTAAGTAACAAGTATGTTTGGAGGGTGAAAAATAATGCCAAATTTGGTTAAAACAGTGAACTACACATGCCATGTATATAAACAAACCTTTAAGAGGTTAGCTTTCAGATAAGAATTGAGTTTTCAGTATGCACAAGCCAATTAATACTTGCATATTTGTTCCTTTCCGTATTGAGCATGTGCAGAGGTGTCTGCTGGGAAGAAGATTAATTTCTGAGTGGGAGAGTGCAGCAAAGCTATTTGAGCCCACTGAAACATGTTGGCCCTCTACTGTGAGACTCGCATTAGCACATGCCATAATTGATGGAGGAGCATACTTAGCAGTAATAATGGGCATGGGCATTATAGGGGGTGGTATCAAGACATTATTTTCAGAAAGCTCTAATTAAGCTTTTTGCTGTGGCTTTGGTGTAGCTCTGACTGTCCAGTGTCATCAGGAATGCTTTCTAAGTCTCTGATAAACACGCTGCTTGCCAATCAGTTTGTTCTGGGCCTCCCAAGCGCAGGGAAAATAAACAAGTTCATCAAACAGGGAGAGACAGAGCCCCTCTCCACTGACTCTAGTCCTGGCCCTGATGAAACAGCAATCAGCTCAGTACCATAGGGAGCCATTGTGTTTACAGTCGGCGGGTGGATGGACTGCTGCTAGCTCGGGGAGATTAGACCTTTGAGACCAGCTGGGACATTCCCACCACCAGCCAGCTCCACCTGTGAAATTGCAAACAAGACCATGTCCCTTCCCCTCAACCTCCATCGCTGCTCGAGTGATCAACACCACGCTGACACTTTCTCAAGGGTCCTCAATCATTCACAGTCTTGAGGAGTGTCGAGGGAGGGCTCATCTAAAATTGAGAGACTGTGTACACGTGGGCGTCTCAGTGTTGGAGGCACGACAAAGCACACACAGCTGTAGTGCTGATTGTGTCTTAAGTGTGTGTATTTGACCCCCTTGAAAGGTCAAGATGTGGGAAATATTTAAACAAAACAAGCAACAAAAAAAAGGAAACACCTGACCTTGATATCACTTCTACAACAACCTCACCTCCCAAGATCACTTCCACACTCAAAATTTTATATTGGTTCCTTCAAAATGCAGTGGCAATGCCCCAAAGATTCGGCACAAATGCTATTCCACAGTAGCTGTTTTCACACACTGTGTTCTACATAAAAAAAAGTAAGCCTGGAGGAAATACTGCGGGATGGAGTGTGAATGCGAGCCTCAGCTGACAGCCCCTGGAACGTGTTTCTCCCCCTTGGTGGGCAGCGGAGAAAACCTCACCAAGCGTGACAATAACAGAATGCCAAAACATGGATTGGGCCAAATGAGCTGTGAACGCAAACAAAGTAGCGAATTTGTTCTGTGGCGTTTGGGGTGGACATGTGTCCCCTCAGCATGTTAAATACTGCACACTGCCTTACTGACAGACAGGCGGGCAGTAAAAAAGGAAGAATAATTAAAGAAAGATAAAAGACAAGACAGGAAGACAGAAGGTAAAGAGAGCCAAACAAAGCAGCAATGAAAATGTCAGCCCAGAGATGTGTATGTTAATTATTCTAGCACTGCAGTGTTTGAGAACATTTGTGTGGTTATGTTGTCGTTTCTTTGTAGCCCACCTGAGATTTGTCATGCCTTATGGTACATTTTTTGAGCCTGAGCAACGCTAGTGAAATAGTTCTGTTTTGCCATCCCCCCTGAGAATCATCATATTAACTCATGAATGTTAATATAAGTTGTCTGACGTATCTTTGGATGTCCCTGTTTCCATGTATCCTGTGTGTTATTCCTGGACCAGGCTGGGAACCCACACTCTCTCTGCTATCCTGACTCTGCCTCAGCTGTTAAATGTTTTATTTACTGAGCCTTGATGAGATAAGAGCCGAGTGTTTTGGAATGTCTGTCTGAGGACATCAGCATGCCTCTCTGTGTGTGCATGCTTCTTTTAAGTGCTGATTGGTCATTTGGCATCCGTCCCTCAACACCAAAATGGACTCTTAGAGCAACGCAGGAAGGCTATAAACATAAGCAGCCGATGGCAGGGCTACTCTGATAGGAAAAAAAAAATCTTAATAATACACAGCTCTTTTGAATAGTTCCACTGGGCTGCTTTGCAAATGCATCTCAAACTTTTAAGTGTGTTGCTGTTTAGTTAGGAGCTTCACATTTTGTAGGGGTAGACTGTTGTGTATATTACATTGTTTCACTCTCTCTCTTCGTACGTGTGAGACAGAAGCAGACCAGTTAAGGAATCAAAAGAGCCCAACTGCATGGAAAATGGATCTGTGCTGGGTGGCTTGTTAATTCCCCGGTGTGCCTCCTGAGGTGAATCGCTCTCGATGCGGACACTGCCTTTGATCATTCACAAAGCATGTCGCAGCAAGGTCTGCGCTGGCACCCAACAGATGGTCATTAAATCATGCGTTTTATTTTACTGGAGCCTTTTACATTCCTGCAAGATCTCTGTGCTTTTATTGCTGCCATTTAAGATGGCTACCATGCTGATTAGAAACATGCAGAGAGTTTTTGTGAGTATGCCAATAGATCTGATGGAAAAACAATGTGTGCACTAAAATCGCATTAATTCTAACTCAATACTCTTTCCTATTTGCAAGGCTTATTTCACTCTCAGAGCATACAGAGGCGTGGGTGTTAGACAGGATTAGCCTGTGAATTTTTATTGATCACCGGAGGTGCTCCAAGTATTTAGATATAAATTCTTAACATTTTTTTTTATTCAGTGCATATGGAAATGTGCTTAAGGTCTACACTTAATGGAAGTAGTGTGAAACGTAGTGGGGCTTGCTTTGAGGAAGGACACTGCTGAAATTCTATCGAACCCGACAGAACCTTGTTCATCATTTGGGCAATAATGACAAACCCTCACCTCCAGTCATCTGTGCTCCAAAAGCTTGTTAATCTTAGTGTCAGTCAGCGCCATGGAGACAAAAATGCCTAATTATCTTTGCATGACTGGCTACTGAGCAGAATTGGAAATCCACCTTAATGATGCATGTCATCTGGTAGGTATTTAAATTGCTGACCTCCACCAGCTTCCTCAGTAAAGTAAGAAGCAAATGATCAAAATTCTAACTTTTGTTTGGGTCTGTGAAGTGAAAGCCTGGGAGCCCAAATAGGATGGTTATAGGAAATAATGATATGGAAGTTGCACGTAACGATGTTCTGCAAAAATGAGAAGATGGGTTTGAGATTTAGTAGGATTTTGTTATTTGCTCTTCAGCTTTGGTATGCTGCTCATCACGGCACATAGTGTCATGCCAAAACAAAACATTTTTAGCTCTCTTTTCAGGCTTCTGTTCACTTTTTTTTAAAGACTGAAGTATTTCAAATATTTTGTATTGACTGTTTGTGCCCATCTGTTTATATTCTTGGACATCTATAGGCGGGCACACTCGTGCTTTTCTCCTGTAACGTGCTCCAGTTAAAAGATGTATGCATTTGCGTCAAATGCAAATCTCTTGCAGTTCAAACTGTTGCAAATGGAATCTTTTGAAGTAGACACCCACACAAACTCCCACATCATGTTCTTGTTGTTTTGTAGTGAGAATTTTAGCTGCACCCAATACCCCTTGCGAATCCCTTTTATATTAACAGGCAGGAAGATGGACAAAGGCTGTGTATTATATTGGATTCAGGGCCAAAGTTCCCGACATGGCAATTTGCTGTCTTTTCTTTTGGGTGAGTAGTGACAATAGGCCGCAGTAGGCTCATTTGGGTGCCCGTGTACTGCAGTGTGAAAGCAGCTTGGCTTTTTGCCCTTAGGGTCAGTGCAGGGATCTTACACACCATCAATGATGAGCTCTAATCTGGCCTCCTCGGCAAACACAAGCCTTTCTCTGTAACCTTCAAGCCGTGAAACACAATTTACAGAGGCGGCGGGGGGTCAAGGGGACCATGGTGTCAACAAGCAAACGGGGGAGTGGTTTGAGAGTGTACACAACACATAGTCAGCACATCTATATGCAGGGTAGCAAGCGGATAATTCCCTGCTTTCAATGGAATCAGATTTCCTCTGCTTTCAAATCTTTGCATTTGAATATGGAAAACCCCTGCTAGGAAAATTGCTGCGGTGTTTGTAAACATTTTAGATACCCTTTGTATCTTGTTTGGCAGTAATCATGTATCAATTATTGATAATAACAGTTACAATTGATTTACAAAGGTGGTTGCTAGTGGTTGATGACAGTAGGCCTGAAACATAATTGTTACAGCGGCTAGACAATAACAGAAAAATATGTCAAATAGCATGCAATCCAAGGCAATAACCCTATAATGAATAATAAATCTGATCCAATTTTGTCTACCCAATTGTCTGTCATAAAGGTGATGATTCATCTCTCTGGTAATTTAGAGGTTGCAGCTTGTGTTTATGCTGTATTGCATTACATTATATTGTTGGCATTTCTACCGTCCTTCCATCTATGCAACTAAAGTTTACAAAAGCCTTTCAGTAAAATGCAATGTCATGCATCATCTTTAGATTCTTTGATTCACAAATGCAGTATTTATTGGAGGTATTTTATATTGCATGATATTGCATTGTGCAGTTTAAGTGGTATGTATTTGTCATGTAGGGATTTCTAGTGTCAAGTGGTGACATACTAAAAAAAATGTAGAATCACACGAGATGGAGAACATGTGTCATAAAAGTGCTGAATCATTTTCGACTTTTATGGGCATATCATTTAAGTTTAACTGTTGTGGCCTCAACAGATTCATCTTCAGTATTTTATCAGTGTTTTTATAATTGACTGTGTATATTTAGTCTTTTTCTCAGTAGCCATTTTGGTGACAGCTTTGCACTAGCTTAATATTTGATGTTCTTGAAAATGTCTGCACCTGCATATATCTGTTAGGAGCCACACTTCTCTCATGCAGCTAATACTGAAGTTGATTAAAGAATTTAAATGATCTATTTAACCCCTAACGCAGGCGAGACCTACCTGTGTGATAGTACCATTACTTTGCAGTAATTCCTGCAGGCGGCAGCTTGAATTGATCCCCGCTCAGCCATCAGGAAGTTTTAGTGCTGCTGTGTGTGTGCTCAAAGCCCAGTTTAATAAAGCTAGCCGGTCATGAGCCGTTAAACCAGAGGAGAACAATAAATAAACAGGCCTGCTCTGTCCTCCTCTGCTCTTCCCCCCCACTTCCTTCTCCTATATACACCTCTGTCCAGCCACATGTGCTCCATGCAGCGTCCGGCCTTTCGACATGGCTCACACCTGGAGGCAGGCAGCCGTAAATGCTGGTATTAGGATAACACAACAGGGTGCTCCGCTTTTAAGAGGAAGTGATTACTTCCCTTGGGAAACAGAAACGCAACTTATTACAATGAAATGTTATTTTTATATCTAAATGCTTCAATCTAATGCTTCATGGGACATCGGTGTTTTTATTATTATGCATAAACAGGGTAGTAGGAATGCGTTATGAGACTGTCGCCCCAAAACGGGCCATCAGCAAGGCAGATTGATGTTGAGGGGCCTGGCTGATGGAGATAGAGTTTATCTGCTGTAGGCTGGGATATGAAATCTAATCACATGAGTGCCAGGTGAGGAAGTGCAGCCACAGATGAGCCACTAACACACACCATCACACTTGTATTCAACAAATAGCAAGGAATTTCTCTCTGCTGCGTTGAGACAGCCGATAAGCTTCAGACAAGACCTCGCTCACTCTATAGATCTATCTTTCAGCGAGTGCAAAGAGAAATAGAATGGAAGGAGATGGCATTCGGGAGAGAGGAGTGAGGAATGGTTAGCTATGAAAAATGTTAAAAAAGTAAAGGAATAGTAACACCTCGAATATTCTTAGCAGCCAAAAAAATAATGAATCTCCTTGGCCCGCTTTTTGCATTGTTTATTCTTCACATTGTGACTGGAATGCCAGCCTGATCATCAGTTTTTCTCTTCGCATTTGGCTGTGGTCAGTGAGTAGTTTGCAAAAATCACAACACTATGTAAGATAAGTGAGAGACTCTTCACAGTTGAATAATGGATTGTTGTTTTGCATAATACATCGTCCCAATACACACAAAGCCACTTATACGTATGCATTAACCCCAGGTTCACCCACAGCTGCAGACTACTGCAGCTGGCAGGGCTTCAGACCTGTGCACTTCTGTTGTACTGACAGACAGCACAAATGCGATTTTAGTGCTTTTCAGACTTGCACTAGTCTAACCTGCTCTGAAATTATTTGAATAAAACGGTGTATTTTATCTCAGTTTTTCTTATCACCTGCATTCTGTTTGTATACATATTTGTTAGAAACTTTAAAATCATACTTTTTGAGGATATTGCTGACGCTTAATAAATTGCCTGGATTTAGGACAAAAGGGGATACTGGTGCTACATAACTACCTGCATGAGTTTATGTTAATGCATGACTGTGCTGACCAATGCAGGTATATTAGGACCTGAACATAGAGTAAAGTCCTGCAGGTAGTCCTGTGGCTGATGGTCTTGGAGACAACAAGGGACACTTCAGAGAGAAATGTGCCGCAGCATAAAATGACAAGTAATGGAAAAAAACAGCCATAAAAAGCCACAATACATACAGAATTATACATAGGTGTTGCTTTTTGTTTTATTTTGTATTCTGCTCCACATTTTCCTTTCAAATTTGAAATGGAGAACTGCAGTTATTGTTGCTATAAGTGCCACTCTTAGCCTGTGCAGGGTACAGACCACCACATTTCCTCTGGTGCACAGGAAAACAGCATGCATACAGAATCTTAACCCCCTGATCCTCAGTTCCCCTCTAAAATCTTACTGTTTCTTAAAACTTGGTTATTATACTAGTTTATCACCACATACTGCAGCACCCTCGCTGATAAGATTAATAGTGAGCCATGGCAGTAAATTAGCATGTAAAAAACACAAAGGCATTCTGTCAGGGCTGTTATTCAATCAATAACTTGATATTCTTCAATATCAACATAGCATGACTGCATCAAAACAACATATTATCTGACACATATTGGCTATTGCACAAAGGTACCACCAGTTGTATTAACTTTTATGTGCCACATAAATAAATGAAAAGTATTTGTGACTGATCGAAATGTGACAAAGAACTATTTGTCCTTCTTATCAGAAAGACTCAGTAATTACTGAAAAGCAATTACTGCTAGGACTTGAATGTTAACACTAAAGGGGTTGCTTGGGTTTTCATATTGGCAATTGGGACCACAGATTTTGGCTTCATGGTTGGCTTTCATTTGGATCGGAGTGTAACCTTTTGACATGGCAGAGAAGGTTTGCTGTGTATTCCCATCGTCATGGGCACAAGTCGCCTGGATATCTTCTGATTTTGGAAATTGAAACCATTCCAAAACCACCCATGTCTTGCGACCTGTCTTCGCTGAATTTTTCCACATCATCTGCTAACATTAGACTCTCTTTAAAGTTTTCAGGTTGTCTGTCAATCCATCATATTTTTTCTAAGTTAGTATCTCAGGAAAGCTTTGAAGAAATGTGTTTAAATTTGGTAGAAACATTACTTTAAACATGAGAACAAACTGATTGAAATTTTGTGGGCAAAGGACATCATAGTGTTCTGCAAAAACACTTTTTATGGTCATTATTCGATGCCACAACTTCAGCATAGAAGGGAGGGACTGTGATTCACATTTTGTTGAACACTAAATTGGTGACACTAATCTTGGAGAGCCAACCTTGAAACTGTGGTGGTTGTATAGGTCTTTTTGTACTGCCAGACTGAAGATGTGCAATGTGTGAAGCCTCCATGTTTTAGAATTAGGAGCTAGAACATCAGCAGCAGCAGCAACATTCAAATTTGATACATTGTCTAGTGTCATGGCTACATCTTTGTATTCTGTCAGAATCCACTTTATTGACAAAGCATGAGAAAACATACAGGGAATGTGGCTGTGTTTTGTTTCCCTCATGAACCTAAATGACAGGACTGAAGGCTGAGACTGGGTGACAAAAACAATGGTCAAGGACAAGACCTCAGCTTTGTGATAGCTGATGAAACTTGGCTACTGAGGGTGCAGAGATGTTATGTAAAAAATTCTAGCTACTCAGTGAATGACAGGGTAATCATTTTGACAGGACTTTTAACCAGAACAGGAAGGGAGAGAAGTAAAAATCTGAGCGAAATAATCAGGAAATGGAAAACATTACTGAGGCACGAATTTAATTTCTCCCTCAGTCTGTTATTGGTGAGTGCTGCACTGAAGTTTTTAATCTGGAAAGAATTTCTAAAAAATGTATCGGGAAGAAATAATTTAACAAAACTGAAATGGGAATTTCAGTGCAGTAACTGATGTTCCCTGCTGTAAGATGTGATGTGCTATCCTTTATATCCCTGTTTCTCACCTCCTGGCCAACAGAATGCAACCCAGAAGTAATAAGTTTGTCGGAACGTGTTGGATTTGAAATGTTGTACAATAGCTGTTAAATGTTTAATCACTCTTGCCTCAAGTTACTATATATATGTTTGTAAAGCCTGTTGGAGGGCGTGAGAGTGATAATGACCTCTTCACCTGGTCAGTGACACAGCCATCTGATCTCTTTATAGAAGGCCTGCTGGACACATCTCTGTCTGCTTTGCTAGTCCAGCATTCCTGCCTATCAACACCCATCTACCCTTTAGGCTCCTGCTGAACTGACGACCCCAGAACTAGGCTGCTATGCCATCCATTTGCCAACAGGGAGATTGTTTTTCAGCCCTTGAAATTTTAGCTGGGAAGATCAATGTTGCAGCTGGCCTTAGAGGTCCCACAGAGGACTAGAGAGGGGTGAGGTCAGGGTCTTCTCCCATGCTCCCTGTGGTGTGTTTTGAGTAAGATAGGACACTCTGGAATCACTCTTTTCACTGACAGCTGAGGTTTAGTCTTCATCCAACACCTAGACCCAGATCAGCTACCCTGGATGATATTCTTAGAGCCTTCCAGCGATCACCTGGTGATGACACGTGGGTTCATTTCACTTAGGACAGGCAATACCTGAACTACAACACACTGTTCCCCCCTTTTGCTCATTAACTAATCTGCGTAAACAGAGGAGATGAAATCGGAGAATCTGTTTTTAATAGGTTGCATGCCTACCCAACACCCATCCCCCTATCCATCCTTGTGCTCTTATACACACATCCACACACTTTTTTTCCCTGGCTGTTCAAAACCAGACTGAAGCAGAGTGATTTCATGCTTTCAGCTTAGTAATGGCATTATGCAAAATACCATTACCCTGGAAAGGACACTCCAATGTGTGGAAGCAGGTCAAGTGCTCCATTTAAAAAGGGGTTATCTGTGGAGTTGTACAAAACAACACAAACATCCATGTCTTCCTTTACTCTCACCAAAAAGAGCCATTTAGTAGGGAGACATTTTAGCTGGAATGATGGTGAGCAAAGGTTTCTTGTAACTAGTGGTCATTGTTAATTTTGTTTAAGAAGCACACTAGACTGAGACATTTAGAGATCCTATACAATATTTTCCTTTCTTCTTTCACCCTTTTCTCACACTCTCAGCTTGCAAAGGTGCTGTTGAGATTTTGTTGAATATGGCATAATGGAAGCTCTTTGTTTGCTCAGGTGCTGATCCTTCACAATGGGTGGATAATGGAGAAACACTTTAGAGACAGATGTTCCCTCTTCATCACAGTCCTCAGTGCGACCCTCTTAGGAAGCAAAGGGAGGGAAATGCAGCAAAATATCATTTTAACCAGCTACGCTATCCAGAATTATTTTATATTAAAATTTGCTGTTTATACTCAGAAACCTCATTCCAATGTAGCCATTTTTGGACCACAGCATCTTAAAACCCACTAAGGACTACCAGTCACTCATGTTGACCACAGTTATTTGCTTATATCAGACAAGCTTTGAAATCGTAAATAAAAGATTTCCCGTCTGCTCAGCGACTGATCTGTAGCATGGACATAAGGGGACATGCTGTAGACCAAACAGAAGAAGCAAACAAATCATATTTTTAGGTTGCGGCATGGCACACTTTTCCAGAGTGTTTATTAGTTATGGGTCACCTTGAAGGTTGAGGAGTGGATGGAGGGCAATCAATAGCTAAGCCAATAAGGAAGCAAGAGGCTAAGGTTAAGAGGGTAATCCTTGATGGTAAAGCAGAAAATCTATAAAATAAATGATTTCTCCTCCCCTGCAAGGCAGAGGATGCTATTTATTGGAGCAAGTTTGGCCACAAATACTGGGTTACACCAAAGTAGGAAAGAATTGGACAAAATAAGTAAATACATTCTAAATACTTTAGAAAAAAATATTTTTAAAAAAACCCTGTTCCATGTCCACACAGTAGGATGCTTCTTAAGCTTTGAGGATTTTAGAATCTATTCAAATTAGTGTCTTGTTTTTCACATTTTTAATGACCTGCTCCCTTTGTTACTTGGCATTCAGAGAACTTTTTCAAAACAATCAAGAATATTGTCTATTAGAGACTATACTATGTTCTTTCATTGCTCTTTTTTGGGCTGTCAGCCAGTCAGAACTGCCTGTGAAAGCCTACCAGATGAAATGTTTTGAACCTAGACTGAAAAATCTGCCATGAAATTTAGCTTTAGGATAAGACTGGTAACGTTTAATGGCCCTTTGCATTATATTATTATATGCACTCCCGTGAGCTGCATCCTTAAAGAAAGATTGAACTTAGTTGAATTAGCAATTTAAACACATAAATAACAACTGTGCAGTTCTGATTATGTGACAGGAAGCAATGCAGAAACCAGATAGTTGAAACTGGAGGCAAGTCGGCTATGGTGGTTGCACTTATTGCCCATTATTCAGAAATAGGGCAGTGTGGTACAACTTAAACACTACATTCTTTCATTTCAGTTGATATCGGTGGTTATTGATGTTGTATAATGAGCTGTTCTCGATAAATACCAGGAAAAAAAAGGCTTACTTTGAATGTGAACACTTTACCCTATTTGTCAAGGTGCACAAGGAATACTGGTAATGTTAAAACAACACATAAATATATTCAGACACAGAAATAACAATGAATTAGAATGAAGAATTCAATAAAGAATCCAAATAGAAACCAGAGGTCGACCAGGGTGAAGGTGCTGCTGAGGTTAAGGTTCTACGTGGCTGCTCAGGTATCACAGGACAGGAACCCTGCACAGACAGCCACACATAGCCAGGCATACAGTCTGTCAGTCCTAGAAATCTGACTGGTGGGAGTGCGTCACTTAGGGGGAGGTGGCTGTGTTTTTTTTTTTTTTACTGTGAATCCCATTTCACAAGGGCAGCCATTTATTCCCCCCCGGCTGCAGCTGCCACCACGGGATGTGTGTGGGGGTGGACGGGGGTGACAAGAGGCCCAAGCAGCTTCAGACTAGCTTGCCTCAGGATACCTGCACTGAAACTGGGAGTGTGATGGAGAGCAAAAAGATTTCATTATCAAGGCTTGACAGACTGTTATGAACCAGAGAGAGAACATGCTTGGAGTTTGTTAATGCGGCTGTTTTGCGGATTCGTACATTTAAGTGAAGCTATCAAACAATTTTCTTATTGCTGTTGTTGAAGTGTCAATTGCCAATACATATCGCTGTTTTTTTTTCTTCAACCAACCCCATTCAGGAGGTAACAATTTCATGCTGTACGTTAGCTAGCACAACCAAATTTTTCTATTTGTGGAGCAAAAATATGAACTCATTCTGCCTCTTAGTATTAACTCAGCTATAAAAATCCACAACTTGTAGCAGTGTGAAAGCAATGGAAGTGTTATCCACAGTAAACGTTTAACTTTCAAGCTTTTTCATTTCTTGTAGTTTCCTGCTGAGAGTGAATAATGTGTTTCAGTAAAGCTGTCTTCACATCAACAGTGTGTTTCTTGTAGTGGTTGGTCGTGATTAAAAACATGAATCTAATTAATTAGAGACTTTGTAATTAATTTGTCGTAATAATCACATTTTCGTCAAATAGCAGTATTTGACACAATAAGCAAAGTTTTTCAATTCAAGTAAATTTTGGTTGACGACTGAATCGATGAATAGACATACGTGAACTTAAACAACAAAAATGTTTGTCTCATTTATATTTACTTGTGCATTTTTTATCTGGCTACTACATGTACAGATTACTGCAAACTCAAAGTGCAATTATAGTGATTATATTCAACGTCTTAAGACTTTTTATGAACTCAAGCACTTTCAGTGTCTTGAAAAGTAGTTGATTGTGGGATGGCTACCTGTACCCGGACCGTCATAGTTCATGTTAGCTCTGGTGTTAACAGCAACATAATTTGCATTAAGGTAATACTGTCAGCTTGAAGTGCTGCAGTGATCAGAAAATTCTTTGTTGCACAATTTGCACACAGTCACGCTTTTATCCAAGCTGCCATCGGGAACTTTTTTGTAAAGACAAACTTTCTGCCCAACAAGTTCAATGTGGTCTTGTCTTCCATCACAGTTCACCAAATTTTCTTGTCGTGGACGTCACTCAATGCATCCTGTACATCATCTTCTTGGCTAGTATACAGACTTCAGGCACATTACCGCCACCTACTGAGCTGGAGTGTGTTACAGGTGTGCCAGAAATTAATACATTTAGAAATTAGATGAGAAAGATGCAATTGAATGCATGATTTCTTTAAAGCTTTATTTTTTCTGTAAATAGTCAATCAAAATTAACGTGTTAAAGTCCCAGCCCTAGTTTCTTGATTTGCACTTAAGCTGCTCGCCTAAACAAATACAAACCAGGAATCTCCAATATAGTTGTTGTATCCACCCAAAAGAAACAAATCAATACAATGCACTACTTCTGCCTTATAAATCCATTTGGGTAAAAGCCTTACTCAAAGGCAACTTTACAGTAATTATTTACAGAGAGCAGACATATTTCATTTGCATTTTTCCAGTCAGTTGTGGAATGTGGATTGTGACCTTACAGTCACAATGCTGCTTCTCTAACCTTGAGATGACTGCCTGCCATGCCAGAAGATGTGCTTGCCTCTGCTTTTAAACCCCTAATAAATCACAAGCATTGAATTTTATTTGCTCACTGTTTGTGCCAGTGTTAAGTACATGTTTCACCAAAGTGTAGAAGCTTCTGGCTTTACTTGTCTAGCTAAGTGAGGATGTATCATACAAAGACATCTCTGAAATGTCCTGTCCAAAAGTAACATGCCCTCTTTTTCGCGAGAATGTTGTCACACTGAGTTTTTAATTGAGCAGCAGGGATGAGGCGCTAATGGTTTTTTCAGCAGCATATGTTAAGTGTCTCAGCATTTAAAGTCTGACCCGTCAGTGAAAGCAACAGGGCAAAATTTTCCTTAGTAAATAATTAACATTGCCATTCTCCTTTTCGCTGTACTCGATGCATATTGATACAGGCAATTTGTTCCCTCATCTGAGCACTCAGGTTTCTTCTGTTAGAGGAACACATGGCATACTCAATGCATAATGGCCACAGCAACAGCTTGTTAGAGTGAGACTTTTTCTCCTTTTCTTGCAACATTTGCAAACGATCTGCGACAAGCATATATTACAGCACTCATTATTTTACAATCTAGAAATACCATTCTTCACTCTGTCTGGGCCTGTTCAACGGTTTTGATATAGAATAGCTTCAGGATGACAACATGTTTCAAACACACAGACCAACATCCTGAGCCACTGCCGCTCACGGTTGATTGAATAATCAAAATACTGCAAAGAATGTTGTATCTGCACATATCAACACACTCACACCAGCTACAGGGTAGAAGTTGTGATACCAAAAATGATTAATTCCTTTGTGTCCATTGCATAATGGTATCTACAACATTTATTTTTATCCTGTTCTGTTAAACTGGTACAATGACACTCTGAGAATTACTTGTGACATTGACATACTGTGTGACTGAAAGAAATCATTAGATAGCACCGGCATGTCGGCATCGCTTTCAGATCTCAGGATAGTAATTAACAATTCTGAAATTATAACTGTTGCACAAAAGGAATGCAGCTTTCTTCTGTCATTGTCAGAGGAGGATGGCACTTGCCAGACAAGCTTTGTCTCCTTGTCAGTTAAACATTTTTCTACCTTTCTGACAGAAAAAATGTATGTATTTTCCAATTTACTTGTAGCGTAGCGTTTTGTTGAGCGAGTTGAGTGACCAGTCTGTTGTTGATTGTCAGCTCAGGGCAAGTCTGGATGTCTTTTCTTTTCTCTGGTCAGCTCACTGTCTGAGGTAGTCGCTTCCATTTCACAAAACCTAAGCTCTCAAGCATCCCATTAGCACCTGCTAAGTCAAGTCAAAACTTTTCGAGGCCAGTCTGAATTTGCGTGTGTAATTACTCCCTCTCTTGCTGTGAAAACCCAACGACCTCTTATTGCATTTGGCTAGGTCATAGAAGATTACTGACTTACCTTCCTGATTCATTAGCAGAGTCAGTCGAATGAAACAATACCTCAGACTTGGGGCTGACTGGCTTTGATTTTGTTTGCCTGGTCGCTGTACTCTATAAAGAAATAAAATTTTGTGCTTTATGTTTTAAAATGTATTATCTCTGGTAGGCTACGCTGGATCTGACCTTCAGTTTTAGTTTAGTTCTTGATGAAGTGATAACATAACCCTTTGATGGCAGTTTATGAGGTACTGTATCCTATATAAATAACAAGAAGTTAGTGGCACCCTCAAAAGAGGTTTTAATTGCAGGCTAAAACTAGTCAGCACAAAATAGAAGTCATTGCCGCCCAAATGACAAAAACTAAGAATGTATTCTTATAAGAAATTTAGTTATTTTGGGTTTGATTTACTCAAGTGAAATATGTACTTTTTCTTATAAAATTGCAACAAATCACAGGAAAATACAAAGATTTCTGTCAAATGAGACAACACAGACTATTTACTGCACACTAACTGATCAAGCTTAGTGTTGAATGTAGTCACTACCTGAAGGCCAGCTCTCAGCCAGGTAAACCCCTAAGTGTTGTCCATAACAGTATTGTTTATTTGCTTATTAAAACAACCATAAATTAACTTCAATAAAGGACTTAAGTTGTGTCAGTCATTTTTCTTCACCAAAACTGCCAATGTTTGCTGTTAGAAAAACAAAAAAAGAAGTTGGAAGAAGAAGAATGAGGAGGAAGAAGATTTTTTTGTTTTGTATTTTGAAGGATAATATTAATATCATTGCAGAAATAAAATGCAAATTTACATGACTAATTTAAAAACCAATCAAAACAAAATATAGGAAAACACCAAATAAAATGGAAACTGTGAATAACCAAAGAATTTAGATTATTTTTATTTTTTCCACATTGAAAGGACAAAACTGGATGAAGCTGTTAAATTTAGGAATAAAACTGTAAAATATTTACAAAATTAAATGCAATAGTGAGAACAGAAAAAGAGTGTTTATCTTTGTAAGTTTACACAGAGTAGTTTGTTAAATGAGAGATATCTGCAATAAAAAAATCTACAGATTTTTAGATAAAAAATATTAAGTGACTGTTTTTCCAGTGAATAATATCAGTAAACAGTGACAATGCATGATGGGTTAAGTTTTTTTTTTCAGTGTTTGCGTGGCTGCAAGTGCTACCAGATTCTTATTTTTTTTTCTTATTAGTAGTTTTCTTAGTTTATAGTGGAATTTAGAATTTTTTTAAAAGATTTTTTTTAACCTAAGATTATATAATAAGACCCAACTAGTAACATTTCTGCACAACTTTACACCTAACCATGAGTTTATTAGCATTTTTCAACATTGTTCATAGTTAATTATATTGTTTTCACTCATTTAAATATCCATCTTTAAACATCCAAAATTATGGAAGATTTTATAAAATTCTTTTTCTTTGCTATAACATAGAGTACTTTGATATGCTTGGACTTTTTTTCATCCATCATCTTTCTGTGGTCTCAGAATACTCATTTAACTTATGTGAATGAAGAATCGGAGAACATTTTGCTTTTAGGCCACCAGACTTTAGCTTTCCCACTATGCCCTTGTGCCAACCAACCACAAATCTCCTTGTCACAGCAATTTTTTTCCCCAATTCTAATTGTATTGAGAAAAAGCCTACCAGATGCTAGCAGTCTTTTGACACATGATTTCAAATGATGCTAAATGGCCTCACGGACTGATGTGTCCAAGGGTTAAGCAGGGTTGTCCTCATCAACCTCTGACACCAGGGTCATTCATAAGGTTACGCTCCAGGCACGGCTCCATTGATAAGGGTCGTTGAAAGGGTCGTCCTTTCTCCCGCTTAAGTTCTATCCAATTAAAGCATCAGCGGCTGAATCAGTGCCTGGTGTTCATTGGAACATTAATTGTGCTCATTGATTGGCATGTAGTTCAACTAAGTGTCCTCTGAGCGCCACACAATGACATGGTTGTTTTCTCATCTCAAGCGACAGTCATTCTGTTGTCTGCTCTGATGGGAAGACTTGTAACATGGGGAATTTGAAAAAAAAAAACAACTGCACTCTCAATTAGGTGGGCTTCGAAAACTATGAGAACACACTCACTATTTCTGTGCACCTTTACTATTACATCCCATACTCTGGCTGTGATGCTTTCTTCATTGCAGGTGAAGGGTTCTCTGGCATTACTTTGGAGTGATTTCCAATCATCCACTCGATTTACAGGCCATGGGGGAGGTACAGCCTGTTATTGTACTCTACACTGGCTCACATATTGAGACTATTTTTTCCCAACCAAAAACATAGTCTGTATTTTTTTGTGCGTGTTCAATCATTTTTTGAAAAAAATGGCTTGAAACTGGAGTGCATCACTGCCAATCCCCCAAATGTATTAGCTTTTTTTTTATTTCTCAAATGAATGTCATAAAGAATAGTGTGTAGAGTAGATGTAATAAGATGAGTAGTAAAAATGTGAAAACGGATTTTCTATATTGACTTGTTTCTCAATAAGTTAAATACAGGGTTAAGGTGAGAAACTCTGTTGTGTTTTTGACAGTAGAAAATATATTCCATGAAGCTATTTGATTCAGTAAGCTTGACTTCTGGGCCAGGGATTTTGGGTGGTTATATTTCAGGTGGTACAACAGGTTATCCACTGCTCACAGGGTTGACGGTTTGATACCCGGCACCTCCACATGCTAAAGCCACTGAAGCTGAAGTTGTTCATGATGGCAAGCAAGCACCTTGCATGGCACCTTTGCCACTACTGCTTTGTGACTGTGTGTGTGAATGAGAAACATCGTAAAGAGCTTCGAGTATCGCAAAAGTGCTACATAAGTGGCAACCATTTATCCATTTACTACGCAGTTAAATCGGGTGTAGTGGTTACAGCATGACATTACAAAGGATGTGACCTATGTATCTCTGTTGTTCAGGCTGATAGGATCAGCTTGTTTTGCCTCTCACTTCTGAAGCTCATTAAAATGCACAGTTATCATGTGTTTTAGAGTAGCCTGTGCACCCAAGCTTTTAAATGCAACTTCACAAAGACTGTTCTGTCTCAGAACTGGGACAACACTCCCACCCGTTTGAAAATCTAATTAAACGAAACTAGTTTTTATCTGTTCTAAATGACTTCAGAGAACCCATTCATTACGCCTGCCCTCCAGTCCTGTCACAAATACACTCCAATATTACAGTTATTTAATAAATAGGTTACTAAATGTTTTTTCCTTTTTTTCTTTGTTGTTGTCTCCTCCTGTGTTTGCTTTGTTTCACTGAATGAGATATTTTAGTCCTCAAAAGCACACTGGAAGTGGAGACTTTCACCCTCTGTCACCATTTTTCCTGAACTTTTTATCTAGCTTGTTGTGAGGCTACAATCCAATAACACATTTCACCTTAACCAGGAGATATGATGAAAGTAGAGCCAGGTGATCAATGAAGGAATTTACACTTTTACCCGCTACACTGCAACCATGGTAACAAGACCCCGTTAAACCCACTATTTAGGGAAACGACAAAAATCCCCCTCGGATTTGATCATCTGCTTTGCTTCATTCCTCCATTTCCCCTCTGCCAATCTTTGGCAGAAATGATCTGAGAGAAATGAATCGCTTGCCCCATACCTGGTTTTAGTAAACGCAATGTGAGTGGAAATAGAGATGATTACAATTTAGCCTGTAACCAGGACGCCTGGCACATTTTTTGCTCTGCTGAGATGATGAAGGATATGCACATCATTTCTGTGGATGAAAATACGACTCTGTGGTTCAAGCTGTTGGGATGCTTTGCCTATGATTTGAGTAGCAGACACACATACTGTTATTATAGATTCTATTATAGTCCTAATAGTATGCATGGGATGATTAAGAGAGGTTAGAACATAACGCTAAATGAAAACTAACATATACACTGATTTATTTAATCTTTCTGAGAAGTTAAAATGTCAAGATTGTTCAGTCTTGAGGAGCCAAAAGCTGGAGTCAAGCATTTGCTTCTCTGGCTAGATATTTACTTTTAATATTATGTCATGTATCATCATGAAATACACTTCACAGCTGTATTGCTAAGATGGTAGTCAGTATTTTTAGCAAGTAAGCTGAGTAGCCTAATATACAATAAGTTTTGCACAGTTTAAGTGAACATTATCAAAGTTCAAATGATATTTTAAAAATGTGGAGGACTCCAAAATCAGCACCAGCAAATTCACAAAATCTTTTCATTGGAAAGTTATCTTGTCATTTTAGCTGATTGCATTCATTTTTAAATTTAATAGGTATGACGTTTGAGTGTTTTACAAGTAGAAGCTTTATTCAACACAGCTATATTCAAAGGTTTGGGTAGGTTACACATTTTCACATTTTGTTCTTTATTTTATCAGTTACTTTTTATTTCATGAATTTAAAATAAAGTAAATTAAACTCTAATTGGGGCATTTACAGAAGTTGGGGCACCCTTCTGCTTATAAAACACTTGAACTTCATTAACTCATTAGGCCTTAATTGACTCATTAGGATATGTAAAGCAGGTCAAGAATCGTCTGTAAAAACTGTCAGCAGATGACAGTTTCAGAACTACATTAGATAAATTCTCCTTAAATCTTGGGGTACCTCTTAACAACTATGAGTTCCTCTAAACCACTGACTAAGGATCTAAAATGAAGCTAATTGATATCCACAAAGCAGAGGGAGGTAATAAAAAGATATCAGAGCACCTCCAGCTTGCAATTTCCACTGACTGAAATGTGATTAAGAAATTGCCAGTAAGGGCACTGTATGAGTCAAAACAAGATCTGCTGGGTAGACAGGCAGAGGAAGATCAGTGTTTGACTACAGAAAGGAGCTGCAGCAAAGTTTTTCTGAAAAAGGAGTGTTGATGCTTTGTTCTACTCTACAGTGCATATGTCTAGCACAGTTTATATGGAAGGGACATCATGAGATGCCACCTCCTCACAAATGTCTGGATGCCAGATCTGGATAAGCCACAGCATTCATCTTGGAAACAAGCGATGTGGACAAATGAAGTTTAAATTGAGCTCTTGTGCCAAAATCACCAAGGTTGTTGTCAAAAAAAAAGAAAAGGTAGCAGTGTCTGATGAACACACCTTGCCAAATGATTCCATTTGAATGCAAATGCATTGCAGTCAGTCAGAAACTGATACTGAAAGAAGGCTGATCTCTACAGTGGTCCAAAGCACACCTCAAGATTCATGAATCACTTCAAGAAATACAAGCTGGAGGTTTTGAATGGTTCTCTGTCCTCTGTCCTAAATATCACTGGAAATCTGTAGGTCGGTTTTAGACATGCTGTATGTGCAAGTCACTCTAAAAATATCACAGGATGTGAAGTGATCTGCTGGGAAGAGGAGGTGAAAATTCCTCAATTAGCTGGTTACAAAAGCTATGCAAGCTGTGCTGTCTGTCAAAGGTAGCTTCAGTAGGAACTGGTTTAACAGGACGAAACGAAAATTGCTATGTATATTTGTGATTCTAATGTGTTCACGCTGAAGAATTCACAGAAAGCACCCTTTGATTATATCACTTATCATGAAGAAAAACAAAAGATGGAAATGGAGAGTTCAGCTAGAAGTGTATCCAGCGCTATCACCAGTGATTCCCAGCTTTTAGGAGTATAGAAATGTCCTTCATATCGTGTGTTTAGATTCAATGCAGAGTCATCAGTTAATGGTTTTGATCAGCTATTCAATGTTTTATGATTCTCAAGAACAAAGAAATTGGGCACTACTTCTGAAGAAGACGAACAGTAAATTTTGACATTACGGGTACTGAATGTCAATGGGAAACAGTGTGGTGGGACCAGACCCGTTCTAAGCTCATGAAATGAAAAATAACTGGAGAATGGTTCGGGGCCTGTACCCCCCCCAAAAAAAAAAAAAAAAAAAAAAAAAAAAAACAGAAAATAAAATTTGCCCAACTTTTTTTTTTTACCCATTAGCAGGGAAATACTTATCATTAAATGCATAGTTGAAGCACTACCTGCATATTAATGATATTGGCTGCCCAATTCATACCATATTCAGCTTTCAACCATCTGTTGTACGAAAAACTTCCTCAAAAGCAGCACTGATTTGCATCTTTCTCCTATTCTCTGATTGAGATAAGCTGGTATTTTGGCGTTCCTGTCTTTCTTCCAACATGCTGCCTGCTCCCAGGATCCCAGTCTAATTAGTGACGACGCTGAGATGGCCATGGCACCTGACAGAGATGGATGGCTACTCGGAAATAAAAGATGATTTTAACACTGACTCCTAACAGTCAGGCTGTCCTCCAGTGCTGACGCATTGGCCACACACTATTGATTGATTTGCATTGCAGATTGCATAGACTTGGAGAGAACCTGGCTAGCTTTCCAGGCTGTTGCTGTCTTAAACCCAGCATAATCCCTGGCTAGAGGCCCAGCATGCTTCTCACCCTTTCATTAATATGGGGGTGCCAGTACACCTGGCTACCAGACAAACATTTCAGCCAGCCTTAAATGAAATACATCAGTCACAGCATCTCACTAATAAATGGCCTGCTGACCATTAAGTGACATTTCTTCTGTTCTGTCTGGCTTTTAGTTTCCACAGGAACCCTTTAGCAGCACTTACCTTTCCTTGTAAATGCAAGTTATATAGCAGACCTCATTATTTTTGGTTTCAACCTCATAATACAGCTTGTTTTACTCCAACTACTAGTACTGTTCAGTTCTACCGTTGCTACAACTAGGTATGAATATACCTGTCTCCATGGTTGAATAAAAACCGATAACAGCATGTGAAAATGTTCTATTTTATTCACATCTGTACCTTTTTCAGTTTGATATGTATGGAATGGACCTTGGTAAGCCTCATAGAGAGTATGAGGGGATGTATTGAATAGATCTATAATATAATAGTGTTGACGTAAAGGAGTAAGGACAGGAATGATTGCAATGACCTCTTGAGATTGTTTGTGTGCCAAGATTTTTTTTTCAGTATAAATGAAACCATATATCAGGCTGTGATGATAGATGTCCTAATGTATCAATGTATGTACAAATCAACAACACTAGAAAACAGGACGTGTTGCTACCATATCAACAGCTCTAGTGGTTTTCTTTAAAAATGTTGAATCTCTGTTGCATGCAACTGCAAGAGACTTTTTCTGTTTTCCACTGCTCTTAGTTGATGTACAGAATACATATTTATATAATCTAAATAGTGAAAATTGCTAATATTAGCAAAAACGGTGTAAAATTGAGGTTGATTTTCTAACTAATCTCTGAATGAAAGTGTGGTAAGTTTGATATGTGCGCGGCCTTGAATGGATTGAGATTTCCAGAGTGTAACAGCAAAGAGGTAGTAATAACATCCTGGTGCTGCTGCAAAGTGCTATTGTTGGGCTCCTGTTCTCTTTGCAGCTAACATCAATGGAATCTGAGGCCCCGTTGAAGTGTGACACTGAGACAGCTCATGATGCATAATCAAAGGAAATCTGTGCCCATCCAGAAGTCATTATTCATGTTGTATAATGAATACAACCCACAATGTCACTAGAACTTCACCTCTCAGCCTAAGGTATCCACTCCAAGTGCCTATGTTGTCTGCACAATAGTTCCATAAACCAAGGCTGTTTACAGTTTGCAACATTTGCCTTGAATAGTGTACCATTTCAATGTAGTGCTGGTTTCAGACTTTCCCTATGTTGAAATATCAGCTGAATAAATTGAAAAAATACATGAAGAAATGCAGTACATTTTCTTCTCATAATCCATAGACGGGGAGGAAAGAGCCAAACCTGTGGTCTCTGTCTGAGCTGCACTGGCACTTTCAGGCTGATTGGTGTTTACCAAGTCTGTGCCAGGTCTCTGTGCCGGCCAGCTTTGTGTTTCCCCTTTCTCTGTCAATTAAATCCACCGTTGTAATGGTCTAATACCAGCGTCGCGCACCGGAAAGGTTCAGTGCCTTTGCATTAAGAAAAATGAACACTATGCTATACTTGGAATTCACTGTTGTGTGTTTACGACAATGTATTTTAGCTGAGCACATTACCATGGTCTGCTTACTTTTGAAAATTACAAATGGAGATGAGTAGCAGTTTGTCATCTTTGTTCAGTATACTATGTGTCTAAACAATATTCCAAAAAAGATTAAAACACCATGACTCACTCTGAAGTTTGCCATTCACTCAGCTACTCTATACAGATGAAATTCAGTGCTCTTTTTTTTCCTGTTAGCTCTGATTGTTGTTTTTCTGTTATATCCTAAAATGTAAAATAGAATTAAAAGCTTTATTTGTTTTAAAATTATGTATATTTTGGACATTATCTTGTCTAGCCTCCCGGTGCTGACTTAATCTGGAAATGTTGCCCAGTCTCTCTGATTGCCCAAATTTTAACATTGTCAAGCCCAATTAGAGCATCAGATCACATTGCAACAGCAGCAGATGCAAAATATCAGATGTTAATGCACAGAGGTGCTCGGGAGTTGATCAGTGTCCAGACAGTGCATTTGGATACAGATTGTTTCAATGCCAGGTCTAAACAGCGCCAAACCCATCTTTCATGTCCCCCAGACATACATCTGTAGTCTTAAAGTCTGACTTGTGGTTGGATTACACCACCGTGACTAGAAAACAGTTCACTTTCGTAGCTTTCCTACTAAGCACATAGCTCATTGAATTATACCGTTTACAGGAAAAACTATGCAGTGTAGCGTCATGTCTATACTCACTGTGAGGTAAATCGTCTCTTTTCTCCCCATGTGTCTTATTTTTGAAGTACAGTCAGCCTTGGTATAAAAATAATCAGATTTTAATAATATCTTAATCCCTTCTTTAATGGCATCAGCAATTATGCAATAAATGGATTTACTATATCCTGTCTTTGTATAAGACATGAAAAATGGATCATAACCTGCTTAAGGGCTGTAAGGAAATCATCAGATTAGCTCAAAACAAAGAATGTAGCCCGCTATTCTTTTTACATCCATCACTTTTGCTTCACCGCTTCGATGACATAAATGCTGACCCGAGAGATTTAAACTCAGAATTGATAACTAATGCTCTCCGAGGTGACAGAGCACACTGTATTGTAAGTCCACATATCATTTCTGGAAGGTCAATGGCTTCCATCATAGCCTTAATAACTGATATCCACCTCTGCCAGTTTGTGATAAAGAAAGTGGTGTATGATAGCATTTTCTCACGAAAGTGTATAATATGTAAACACAGCGATAACTCTTCTGCACCCCTGAAACCATTATGTCTTGACACTGAATGCTATATATTTTATCATTTCAGCTTTTTTCGAGATTGATACTCAAGCTGAGTGGCGGAAAAAAAGAAATTCAGTCGACTCATGAGGCTCTTTTTTTTTTAACAAATGTTTGGCCAAAAAATGAATTTATTTTTTTCCCTTAATGACCATAATCACTGCTGTTTCTGTTCCTCCTGGTGTACATCATTTAAAAAAAACAACAACAAAAAAAAAAACATTTTGGTTCGCTTTTATGTGGGGGGTGGGTGGGTTAAGCTTAATGGGCAGTAAGCCAAGCTGTGAACAAGCAGCTATCTGAATGCTGTCACTGTAGAGGCCATTATAGTGTTCCATTTGAATTATAAAACCTCTCTAGAGTAAGGTGGGTGCCGCATGGGTGCGTGACTGCCCACCGGATAGCAGTGATGGGTCTCTTCAGTGAAATGGTTGAATGGAAGGGTGACCAGGCATCCCTCTCATTATTAGACTTGTCACTGTCACTCACAAAAGTGCGAGTGACAGAGACCCTATTACCCTCTAAGATTCATCTCCATCCTTCAGTGATAGGCAGCTTTTACAGTCATCACTGTGGTTGTGGGGTGAGGGGGCAGGAAAACGCTTCAGCAGTCTCATTAGCATACCCCCACCGTTTTGTTCTATCACACGCAGTGCTGGCGTATTCGCAAATATGATTTTATTTATGAAGTCATAACAAAAATAATACTTTTGATTCCGAAGATTTTGTGCCACGGTTCTGAGAAAAGGCCACTTTTGAAATAGCCGGTAAGTATGTTAAAGCTGGTCTTCCCCTGAGAAAAATTATCTGCTTAATTAAAAGGACCAGCAGATAGGCCTGGAATCATGACGGTATAATTATAAAAGCCCCATTTCTGTTAATCCTTGGCTCTGGCCAGCGAGATGCCTCACATGATGGAGCCAGGCCATGGCCACTAGTTAAATCATAAGACCACACAGGGTTTTTACAAGTCGAGGCAATGTTAGTATGACGAGCCTTAACTAAGGATCTGTGGGAGCTGCGAGAGAACCCAGAGGTCTGCTCAAGGCTTTTTACTGCAGCAGAGCCCGGGAAGAGAAGCTCAGCAAGATCATTTATGAAGGAACAGGGAGTCAAGAGGCAAATCACAGGCATGTTTGTAAGTAAAGTCGATGAATAGGTTGTGCCAAAAATTGATGTATTTAGACCCGTAGGGAAAGAGAGCTGTGCGACTGAAGTGTGGTTGTTGAAGCAAAGCAATATTTTCTTGTATCACTCAGATTAATCTGAATCATGAGTTAAGTGTCAAAATGTATAAAAATTTCTGCACTGTACTAATGTATAAAAATGAATGAAAACAACCACTCTGAGGCGTTATAACCAGGAATATTTACCAAACTATTAATCGTATGGCAGGACATTAGTGCTGAACTTTGTGTTTGTATGGAGGTGGGCCTCTGTCTGTTGCCGGCTCGTTCTCAGTTGCCGAGGCCTTTGATTTGTGTCTCACAGCTGGGCCAAGGGAAGACGTTTCAGTAGGCAGCTGCGGACGTTAATCTCCCCTGCGCTGACACAGGCTCAATTAATAGAAGCACACTTTGGGATCTGCAAGAAAGTTGTCAGGGCCCCGTCAGATAAATCACTGGAGAGGAATCCACACTGGCTATCACATGCTTGCGGCCCTGTGGCCTGTTTCCCTTTTGTTTGCTTACTTTGACTTACAGGAGGTAATGATTTTATAGCACCCAGCCCACTGGGGGTCTTTTTGACAAGGGCTTTCATTGTCTTTTTGAAAGAGTCTCACATTTAGTTTTAGCCTTTAATGGCCAAGCAATTAGTTTAATTGTTGAGTAACGCTTGAGAAGTTAATGTTTTAAATTAAACTTTAATTACAGTCGTTGTAGACTTACCCTTGAAGTCAACATGTAATTCTGCGAAGAGCACAAATCCTCCCACTCCTGTATACCTTTACTTGAAGCTCATGGAAAGACAAATAATCATTTTATATCCACCAGCAATCTCTTTTTTCATTTTCCTTGTAATAATCTTGTTTACAGTTTCACCATAATGGAAATGGATAATCATCCCATAATCTTGAGACCTTTTTCTTTCAAGAAATAAAAACACTTATCTCTTACATTGATTTTGAGTCTTAACCTTAATTCTTTTGGGCTTTCTTTCTCTTCAGGCAGACATCACGGATCACAGTGCTAATGATGAAATACCCACATTAATTTAGCGTTTGTAAAACATGTCCAACTTGTTCTCCACTTGCTTTGCAGATGAAACGATATTTAAGTTCAGGGCTATGCAGAACAACTAAATAAATGCGAAAAGGCATACTGTTAATCTGTTGTGGTGAGCACACAGTGTATCAAATTTAGTACTTTTTTTATTACTTTTATTCTTTTGTGTTATTTTATGTATTCAAAGTGTCTGTTTTTCATCTGTAAAATGAATATCCTTGATAAGGCTGAGTTGTATAACTTGGCAGGAGCATGAAATCAAATTGCACTCCTCTCCAATTAAGATAGCTCTGGCATGAGCTCTTATCACACACAGTTATATCACCCTGGCTTTGCTGCGTCTTGTCACAATAAATTCTTGAGCTTCACGTATCTCATCAGTTGAGGAATTCAGTGAAGGCAGCCAACTGACCCATCACGCTGACATAAACAGGTGTACATTTTCTGTCAGACTGGTTTGAGCTGCAGCAAGAGGTGATAGGAGAATAAAATCACCTCCACTGTAGCGGTAGCAAAATTTTAGATTTCCATCAAATGTAGCATTAACTTGAACCAAGTGTTTAGAGACAAAACACATTGTAAATTGATGCACGTTTCTGTCCACCCTGTGAATATTTGGAATCGGTGCAAAGGCATGAAAAGCTATAATTTTCCCATCAGACTGTTGCAGAAGAATAAACTAAACAAAATGATGTTAATTAATACGGAACCTGTCAAACCTTAAATGTTAAAATTTGAATAATAATAAAAACCTTTAAATTTTAAGTAATAGTTTGAGGTAATTACAGTTCCCTCAGTGCTCCACACTGGTCTGGTGTTTTTGTCTGCTTGTATTTTCCTCTTTTCGGTGGAGCAAAAATTTGAATAGACAATAATTCCACGTGCTTCATGTACAATATGATTCATTCAGTTGAAGTCCATTGCGCAAGCATTGTCTTTTTTTGAAATAGTTTAAGGTTTGTTTTCCAACTTTTCAATTTTTTTGTTATATTCACTGAAAATGGACATAAACGCAGTTACATAGTTACTCCCCACAGACTACAATTGAAGCAAAAAAACCCCACAGCAACAACAGTCTTAGTACGGCCAACACATGCAACCAGAACAGTGCACTTCAATGCACTTTGTCTTTGATTCTCCAAGTCTGTGGAAGTCTACAGGAGGGATAAACACCACCTTTCCAAAAGATATTCCCTCATTCTGGTGTTATGACCTTCGTCTAACGCATCTATCCAACATCTCCCATAGGTGTTAAACCAAGTTAAGATCCAGTGACTGTGGAGTTAGTAATATGACTCGCATCATTTTCATACTCATCAAACCATTCAGTGAACCCTTGTGGCCTCACGGACGAGGACATTATCCTGGAAGAGACCACCCCCATCAAGATAGAAATGTCTTCATCAAAGTATAAAGTAATCGCTCAGAGCAACTTTGTATTGATTTGCAGTGACCCTTCCTGCTTAAGGGAAAAGTGGACTCATTTACCAGCAAAATGCCCCCCCCCCCCCCCCCCCCCCCCCACAGGATAACAGAGCCCTGGGATCCCCTCATAGTAGGGGTCAAGGGTTCAGATCTTTCCTTTCATTTGTCACCTGTCTGTATGTTGGCTACTACCAAAGGCAGTTCACAGTTCAGCAAGAACCTAACAGATATGCCTTCTGTTACTGTGACATCGGGAAATCTAATAATTTATCCTGGGAATCATAAAAATAGTTAATAATCAATAATGATCATATACGAAATAGTAAAGCTTTGTCTTTAGAGCTGTGGTAGCATTGTCCAAGCCTACTGATTGTGATGCACATTACATGAAATCTAATTTGCTAACATCCACTGTTTATGGTAAGAAAGTAAGTTGTTGATACACTGGAGTGAGGAGAGCAGCTATTATAAACTTAGATTTTAATGCTGTAGGCAATTTTGACTAATCTTTAGGGTGAAGAAGCCAAGAGCATAAATCATTGAAAGCCAAAGTAAAAATAAATAGATTTCATATCCCATTTCCTTATATAAACCTTGATATTCCCTGTCAGTAGTCTGTTTTCATAGCCTTTTATTAGGTGCTTGAACAGGAATTTATTAGGTACTTGAACAGGAATTTGGAATATCCACACCTTATGTTTTTGCAGGTAAAATAAAGCACAGTTAATGATCAGCGCTTACAAAACTGATGACCTTTCGATTCCATAGCTCTCTGTGGTTGTGGCATTGCCTCATGTGCGACTTTACAAATGTTAATGTATTGTACATGACTGTAGGCTTTGCTGAAGAAGTGCCTTGCACCAGCAAACCCAGAGAACCATGCATAATAGCAACAGCTGTTCATGCATTTTAATTCAAAGCAGTGGCCTTTCCTTGAATGGCTCCATCTTTCTTCATTTCCGCAATTACAGACTTGCTAGAGAGTTTGGCCTGAAGATCCAAGAATCTGAAGCAGCAGCCATGCTTGTTTTCCATCCTCACCAGACTTAAAGCTTGCGATTCAGATTGCTCAATAATTACATGCATTTGTCTAGTCCTGTCTGCTGCTGTTGCTTCTCACAGCACTGTATACGTTGAACAAAGTGCTCCTGTTCCAACTCTCACCTCTAGCCAGGTTGTTCTTAGAAAAGCCATCATTTACCTTCATGCGGCAGGGTCTCTTGGGTAACTCAAAAGATGAACTTTGTGCAGGGAAGTAATTTATGATGAAATTGGCCAGGACCTGCACAGGGGCTGTGTTTTCTAGCCATGTTTTCTCAACATCAGTGTGTCCCTTATTAGCCTAACTTTTCAAAGAGGGCAATTTCTAAAGGAGGCGACATTTAATTATGTCTGGAGGAAAATATGTGTGTGTGTTCTATTGATTCCAGATAGTCCTTTGTGTAAGGAGAACTGGCCGTGTGTTTAGTGACTGATACAGGTTCATATCTTTAATATAATTCTGAAAACTCAATGAAAACACTGAAGACTTGCTGACACTGTAGTGATGGTACTTGTAGGTTCCCATTAATGCTAAGTAAGAATATGTTGTATATAATCAATAATTCACATCTGGTTTTGACTCTTGATGTGGTCCAAGGGAGCCCTTAATGGTCAGCAGTGGGAATATGCTTGAATACGAAAAAGCATATTTTATTTTGTCTTTTCTGTGAGCTGAGTTTGCGCCTACCCCCTGAGATCAGTGGCAAGCTTATTGACAAGGGATGCTTCCTGATGGTGGGTTACGTGGTGACTACCTTTGTACCACAGATGTACAGCTTTGGAAAGCACCCGCTATGAGAACTCTTTGATGCCAGAATCCCTTACAGCGAGGAATTAGATGCATGTCATGTTGTTCTTGTAAATGGTGTTTCAAATTGTGCAGAAATGCTTTGATTCCTCCCAGGAACCCAAAAGAACCACTGGAAACGTGTTTGCTTGTATGAACATTTGAACCTACAGACAGTTATGACGTGCAAGTCATGAATAGATGAACTACTTACATTGTGGTGTAATAATCTGGCATGTTGGTGTTCTGAGATTTCTCATGTTCACACTGTTCCTGTCTAGGTGCTACAGATTTCTTCCAAAGACCAAAACATGCATAGTAAACTGACTAGTAAATTTGTTATAGGTGTCAGTCAGCTGGCTCCAGCTCCTTGCAATCTCTACAGGGTAAAGTGGGCATAACAAATGAATCGTTTGTGATATAATGCCACATTTACATCAGCTTTCATGACTAAGGTTACTTACCAAGCAAATAAACACAGACATGCAACTTATACAGACACATGACACCTAAAATTTGTTTTTTTTTTTTGATGAGAAAGATCTGAGATTCTCGTATCACACAGTCCACCGACACTCTCCATCACTCCATCTCTTCTCTGCAGCAGTAATAGTAAAGCTTAGGTGCCAAAGGTAATCTAACCTAGGAGACAAGGAGATAATAGCTATACTGACAGAGCGCTTGCTTGTAATAAGAGAGTGGATGTGGAGTCAAAGGTGAAAAATGAGTGTGATATTGAAGGAGGAAGAGAAAGCTGTAAAAGGAAGTTTTGTTTACCTGTGATTATTAGTGCACCTTACACCCAGAAATAAAATGTTTTGATTCTTAGACGGGAGTGGATAACACAAATTATGGAGTTCTGTCAATCAGGATGCCACTGTGTAAGCAGATGTGTTCACAATTTGGGATTTGCGATTGCCTACTCTGACTCCAAATGACGTGTATGATATCCTGAAAGACGGTACTTTGATGATTTGCCGGCACCCTTTTGCTGGCCATGTCTGTGACCACAGATATTGAGCCAGTCGTTTTCACTAAGCATCAATATCTCTTAAGTTTATTGCAGAGAACGTCATGCATGCGTTTCCATGTGGATGTCTAACAGTTTACTTGTGCTGTGAGGAAATGCAAATAATTATAACCGAGGAATTCAAACTACAAAAGAGACCTGGAAACCACACTGGGCAGATTGTTACACCTAATTTGAATAATCCTTTGTTGATACTGCATGTCCTATCAGCTCAATACAATTGTCACTCAAATGTCTGCAGAGTTTAAAGTGATACTCATTACTGTGTCTGTAGATAGTTGATGTGTGAGCTCATTTAAGGAGTGGATTTATGATTCAAAATAGGGTCAAGTTTATTAAATAGAATAGAAAAAAAAAATATTTGACAGCTATACTACTAGAGACTCCTTGCATTGAACTACGCAAATAAAGTGTCCCCAACCTGTCTGAGTTAAGAAGAATAAGCAGCAGTTGTGCCATGTACAGAATGCAGATGCCGTATTTCAGCGTATTGGGGACAGAGCGACTCCGCTTGCTGAGACGGAGAGTGTCTGACAATCAAGGCAGAGGAGTTAAAACAACATCTTTAAATGTGAGGGCCGTGGCCGTCACCATTGTCCCAGGGAGTTCAGCACGGCTGGGGTTTGGCACCGAGTCGTCCGCAGCTGTCAGACTCCCAGATTTCCGACGACAGTGTCACATGATCTGTGGTAACCTAACCTGGCATTCCTATAC
Source organism: Acanthochromis polyacanthus (assembly GCF_021347895.1). Lineage (NCBI taxonomy): Eukaryota > Metazoa > Chordata > Actinopteri > Pomacentridae > Acanthochromis > Acanthochromis polyacanthus. The sequence continues at coordinate 15,841,358 of NC_067127.1, read as the reverse complement.
AGCCCTGGAATAACAGTGTGAAGATTGTGTTCTCTAACACGACCAGCTCCCGCTCCTCAGATCCACATTTGTTTTTAAAAGCAGTTTTGAGTAGAGTTCTCCAGTCAGGAATAGACTACATTAATATAGCTTCACTGACCATTATCCTTATGAATGGTAGAAATATTTCAAAAACAAGTATCTTGTAAATCATTTTCAAACTAACAAGTGTGTCTGTGTTGTGCTACACTGAATGAAATCCAAGAATTACAGTGTCAGCAGAAGGTGGAAAAGTGCTGTGAATGTTGCCAGAAGCTCCGCTTTTATCCAATTACTGTAAATCTGTCTGTGTTAGTCTAATATACATACAGTATGCTATAAGAAGCATTAATAGTAAGACTGGAAAAAGAACAGGTTGTGACATGAAGCTGGCCATGAATTGTGGTATTGCTACAATATCGGTCTGTACTGGGAACATTGCAGTGTTTATTATAGGTACGTTAATTGCTGTCACTTTTGAAAGCTTGTCATGAAATAGTTCTGTATTTTCATTTTCATTTCAAGAACACTTTCTTTCTTCAGGCTAGATCTGCTTGCTGCTCAGTGTGAAGCACATTAACACACCCTCAGCTCTACAGTTTGCTACTATACTGCTTCACTGAACAGCTAAACATGCATTGCCTTGCTAAAGAGAACTCCGTGAAGGCTTCTTTTTCACTACTTTATGCCTGCTCATGGTCAAACTCCTAAATTAGCCTCAAACTGCTTTGTTTTTTAATATGACCCACGGCATGTTATAATAGTTAATGCTGAAACTGCAACCTAATATTTAAGTTACACTATTTCGAATAAAATGCATCTAATTTTTGCTGAAATGTACTTCAACTCTGGCTAAATGTTAACAGTAATTAGAGAAAGGTTTCCAGTGTCCTACCTCTTGTGTCATTCACTCTGGCTCCTGCTTACATTGCCGTGTCAGGGGAATTGTGAGTCAAGTAAGCCTGAGGTATTTTATATCCCATCCGAGAGTAACATCTGTGACTATCTGCCTGGCACACTATTAGCCCAAATCCCCTGTTTACCTGGGTATTATAGGTAAAATGGAGATTATTATCCCTTTCCTGGGAACTTGGTTACAGTGGAGAGTGAGCTCTGGCTCCTGTTGCATCCAAAATTACTGTGATTAGGACACATAATCCAGCATCATAAGGGAGTAACCACAATGGCTTGAACATATTCCACCTGACATTTAGTACAGCCAGATCTCTGATTGGCACTTGATTAGCAACTAATCCATGTCATTATCTCCTTCAGTGGAATTAGTTGAGTAGAAAATGGTGTCGTAAATCACAGAGGTGGAATTGTGGTGGGGCTTTGATCGGTGTTCAGCTCTGAAAGTGCTCTAAGGAGAGAGGAAATATGTTGTTGCCATGGATACTACAAAAAAATAGGTGAGAGGCGATATATGGCTCAATAGTTTCAAGAATATGTTTGGTTTCTTGTGGAAACAGCAACTCTGAGTGTGAGAGGGAATTGATAAATGTTTTGGCTGCCATTGTGTGACCTGTCCCCATGAAGAGTTGTCATTGGCCACACAGTCACATAGGTTAACGTTTAGGTCAACTATTATATGTATGACTATTCCCCTCTGTTAGATTATGGACTGATATTCAGACTTCTCTGTATCATGCCAGGTAGAATCCAGCTCACACCCCTCCCTCCTGCACACCCTGTGCTGCCTCCTCTGGCTCCAGTCCTGAACCTAACCCTCAGAGGAGTGGAAAATAATTAGGAGAGAAAATTGCTGCTGACACTATTTCTGAAAAGCAGGGTATTGTAATGAGAGCAGAGCAGGTATTCATTGTGTCTGAGGGAGCGATTGAAAGCCCTTGGTTTTCGGGCTGCCTGGGAGAAGCCCGGGGAGAGTAAGCAGAGCTTTGCTGAGTCCCTTAATGCATGTGGGAACGGAGCCTTGAGAGGACGAGGCAGAGGTGTCTTCAACAATGGCAGGAGCCAAGGTTACAGCTGAGTAACTAATTCAAACTGCTCTAGACTGACACACACACTCATACACGCACACACTCATCTCCTTTGTCTCCCTCAATATGTCTCTCCCTCTGTCTCTTGCTCTCTCCTTGTTCCCATTATGAGTTCAGAGGGATGCCGTCCAGCCACTGCTCAAAGTTATCTTCATTAGCTGTGCGGACTTGCTGGAGTGGCTGCTCTGGGAAGCTTTCTCTGAGCAAGGCACTCAGAGAAGATGAATAAATGTTTTGTCCCACATAGGCCCAGCCTAAAGCAGTGGCAGGCTGCGAGGAGAGATAGATGAGGTATTAACTGTTATATTTTTCAGCAGAGGCTGAGGAAGCCCAGTAGTGGGGTTGACAGAAGCAGATGCTGCCGCCTGAATATTAAGCCTGTTAAATGAAATGTCCTCTATAAAGAAGTCTTAATAGGAGTTGAAATATAGCAGTCTGCACCACCGATTGCGCATCTCATAGTGGAGCACATGTTCGTCTTTGGCCGTCTGCTTGACATGTGATTCATCCTGAAAGCTTGGACAAGAGAGTGAGGGGTCGCTTTGATCGCCTTTTAGTGCTGTGATGCAGGTGCATCATCTGGATGATGTGATTTTTTTTTCCTTTATTTCAGCATTTGAATATGATTACTTCATCTAAGTATAATGAAACAGGGACACAGGCATAATGTTGTTTTTCAGGAGACCTTATGAGACTACTTGAACACATGGGGCTATGAATGATGACAAAACTCCATTAAACTCATTGAACTGGCTTCCACTGAGGCTTGACTGTGTAGTTGCAACACGGCAGGTGAATACTGTTTACCTGTTTAATGAAATTATTCATATAATCACAAATGACTAACAAACCTTCCAAAGAAAAAGTGAAAGAACAATGTTTGTTTGTGGTTATCAAAGCCTTAATGTTTCATTGTGAACAACGGGAGAGTGAACTGACTTGTCCTCCTTTCTGAAGTGAATGTAAATGCCATTCTTAGTTAATGAGAATCTGAGGCTGCCTTTGTGATGTTGCAGGCATCCATAATGTAGAAATCTCCAGGGAATAATGCTGAGATCCCACTTAAATGAGAAAATAAATTGATGGCCAAATTGCATGTGGGTCATATTTCCACTTATGGGAACTCAGATCTGCTTTTAGTTGCCTAAATAATGGACTCAGAAAAATGTATTCACAGTCAAGTTTTGATTGCCCCACAATTCGCTCTGCAATTGAATTTGAAATTACAAAGAACATTTTGAAACCTCCCTCTGTCTTTTTTCTTTCCTACTCCTCTGTATTATCTCTTTTCTCAGACATACAGAAATATATATGCATATTACCCACAATGCATCTGCTTCCATTCTGTGAAGTGGTCTAAGTAAAGAAGTTAAATTCAATCTGTAGCTTTACCATCCAAGATTCTGGCAATCAGCCAGATCAGTTCAGCATCTTCTCTATTTCCAGGCACTGTGAACAAATTTCCAGGCTTTTAGGGCCTCGCTGGCACTGGATGCATAGTGTCACACTCGGTAGCATCAGAAAAAGTAGCTTACGCAACCACGAACAGGAGAAATGAAATGGAAGCCGCAACTATTATCTACAATCTCATTCCTCAGCTCTTGAGATAAAAAAGACAGAACCCCATATGCATTGCTCGCTAGGTTCCTAAGGTGCTTATAGGTAAGAGATCAGCCCTGCTCGGTCATGGTGAGAGGAGTGTCTGCAGAGGATGGACTCCTATGGGAACGCTGTCAACTCTAGAACAGTATTACATTTTGCTAACCTGGCTGGCTTTATATGACCATAAAAAACATAGTTTACTTTGCACCTGTTCCTGAGAAGCATTGAGGATATTTTCCTGCTCTTGAACTCTCTGTCCTGCCTGATCTCAGATTGTAGCAGGGTGTTTTTTCGAAGTAACAGATTATTTTACATTGTACGTGCTCGTCATTAGTGCATCTGAATGCCAGCTTTGTCAAAACACTCACTCCAGTTGGCACACTTTGCAAGCGAATGAGTCAACAATCAACCAATAAAATTCCTAAGGACCTCTCAGTAATTAGCCCCTTTAAAATAGTAAAAGTTTCCATCTGTGTTGTAGAAGTCATGTGAGTCTTCAATGTACCAGTTTTTGTACATTTGAAATGGTCTTGGTCTGGTTTAGAGGTTAAATTGTCATAGAGCCAGTCAACCCAATGTAGTACTCTTCCCCAAAATATTACATTAAATATCTATACAAAACACCTCACAGTTTACACCATGGATTAATTATAGGACTTTGTACACACTTTCGTTTAGTCCTGCGGTATTCTTATTTTATGGTTCATAACACATTGTGAAGAAAAAACTGCTGCATTTAGATGATTTATCCAGTAGCACACACACAGACAGTTTGGCCTTTTTTCATTTAGCATTTCATAGCTGAGAGATGCTAAGAAGCAATTGTGATGCAAATAAGTGTGGCTGATGATCATGGACAATCTTGTTTGCACAGTGGATAGTATAAAAATGCCAAGCCTACAGCCGGCACTACATCCGCTCTCTGTTGTGTTAAGTAGCTTTCATTGTCACCACAGCGATCCCTCCTCATATCCACATCACTGTCAGACTCATGTTACTTTTTTGAAAAGCCATCAGGATTCGTCTCTGTCAACTGCCTGTCCCTCAGTCCATTAAAGATGATTGATAGAGCCTGAAAATCTTCCTCCCAGCTGTTGTCGTTGACTCATCCCTGAGAAACTGAAAGGAGCTCAGAAAAGGACCATCCCTCATCAAAAGACCTTTTGTCTGTGTTGACGATGTGACGCAAAACACATTTTTGAAGATAGTGTATAACTAATCTGCTGCCTTTTTTACACTTTTTTCCCCGTCTCTATATGTGAATAATTATTACATTTCCGATGAAGATTGTGATAAGAGTCACATTTTGTATTTTATCAGAATATCAGAAGAATATGTAAACACTGGTTTTCCTTCAGGCTATCTTAACCATTTCAGCTTTAATAGATAAAGTTAGTCTCGCAGGCTCGTCTCACCTATTGGTCAAAGACAAATCTAAAAAAAAAAAAAAAGTCTGTTTGTCCAACTGCTACTGTTCCTCCTCCCGGCTCCCTTATCCTCTAATGGCTTGTGAGGATTTTTACAGGACAACTTGAGGAGGATTTTATGATGTTTCAGTGTGATTGATAACATGCTCTTGGAAGGATGTCAGGCTTTCAGAGACGGATAATGTGGATTTCTATCTCTCTGCCTTCTTGTGTAAGACGTGCCATCAATCAAGTGTATCGTGGCCTTAACCTGGTAAAATTAAAACCTTAGGGGGGCGGGGGGCCGGGGTCTCCATAAAACCAGGACACACACATCAACAGGGAGCGCGACAGAATCAGAACACAGATCCACATCATAACAGGCTCACCACGGAGAACCGGACAGATTCCCACCACAGGGCAGAAAATACAGTTAATGATCTGACTGTATATTGCTGTTGACAGAGGAGAGGGATTACAGGAAGAACAGTCTCATTTTCACTGTGTGCGGAGGCGTTATTAGATCCTAGCCCAGCTAATTTCATTTCTGAGCTTGTCAATATTTACCAGCAACAGGCACAGCACACTATAGCAGACCCAGTGTCCCCACAGAGAGGAGACACAGAGCTGGGGGATAATTTGAAGACGTTCGGTAACCAGAATCAACCCCTCGAACATCATTTACAGCTTGTTGTTGGTTGTTTGTTTTCACATGATAAAGCACACAAACTGCTAATTTTCCCAACTGGTAGGTTGTTTTGCATGTTTCGCCTCAGGTAAGCCTCACCTCTCTTTGTATATGTGTGTGTTTTTCAGTTGATGGCTGCATACACAAAGCGGCTGGGTCCTGTCTGTATGATGAGTGTCAGTCACTAAATGGCTGTGAAACTGGCAAAGCCAAGATCACCTCCGGCTACGATCTCCCTGCAAGATGTGAGTACCAGTAATTAATATCACTTTTTTTTGTTTGTTCCTGCACCAGTGCACACATTGCAGGAATATTCTCTAATCAAAACTGCTGCCATTGAGAGCTCACCTGACAGTTAGCAAACATTAAGATTTAGTGGTAAACATTAGTGTGTTTTAACATTGTACTACCTTGCATTAATCTATATTGTTTTTATAAAATAGCTTCAGTTTTTAAAAGCCAAGGCTCCTGACCCAGCTGGCGGACTGCTGTGGCAGTGCAGTAATGCAGAAAATCAGTGGTAATGACTGAAAAATGTTTTGTTTTTGCATAGTTCTGGATATGACAAAGGATACATATGTGCCTATGTATCATATTTTGAACTGAGGTCATAGTCTCTGCGTTCACATTTTTCCAGTGAAACTCCAAATCTACACACTTGCTCACACTTCACTTCCCCTGAATACACACTTGTAGATCTGCATATAATGATTGGGGTCGTTAGCGTCCAATCTACGAATAGAGTGGGATGCTTTTAAAGTCCAAAATAAAAACATTTCTATCATAATTTATTAGTTTTAAAAAATCATTTGTAATAAATAGGGAGATGTTATTTGGGAGATAATTAATATGATTGGTGCTTCTTGTACGGCTGGATGGGAGTGTCATCTGCACACAAAGACATTAAGGGAGCTATTAGTTGCTTAATTTGATTGATTTTTCATCCCTGATTTATTTTGTTAACGGATCACATGGCTCTTACTGCCACGCGATAAATGATCAGAAGTGGCACTGTACTGTTTTCTTTGTTTTTTTTTAATCTCTATCATGAACTTGATGTGTGTGTTTGTAATCAAGTCTATGAAAATTTGTTCTGCGTGTTTGTGTATGTGTCACCTCATCACAGAAGTGAACAACTTTTATAGTACACATTTCCAAGCTAATCTCTTTTTGTAATTGTCCCTAATACACGTGTCACTTTTTAAACTTTGTCACAATCTTCTTCCCTTGCAAACTTGAAATGGAAAACATGATAGGATGGAAGAAATGTCACTTGGTGTAATTCGGTCGAGACAAACGTCCCAGCAGTCCTAACCTAACCCTGAAGGATTTCCGTGAGACAGCCAAGAGAAGACATTGAGGCTCCGATGAAATTAGGTTGTGTTAATACGGTATGTCGTAAAGATGTCAAACAAATGGAGCAGATAAACTGTGAGTCAGTCTTGTGGGCAGCCAGTTCAAGTGTGTGCAGCTCCAAAACAGGGTGCACCATGACAATTTAATAACCTGCAATGTCACCTGGGAGCAATCACGCTGCCATTGGGCACTGTTATTGTAATTATCTCTGGGCGAACCTCCTTCTCAATGCTGATAAGTCGTTATAGATTGTGTACTTCTTTACCAGGAACAGTCAGCTCATTTTTGAACGTGATGTGCTTCATAGAGATATCTTTACTCCCAGCCAGTATCATCTTCCAACTCTGATCACTGTCATCATCTGCGTTGTCTCTCGTCTGCGCTCTCAAACTGACAGCCGCTTGACTTTTTCCTTGTGAGCGCTCAGCTCTGACAAGAGATCTCACTTGTTCCCAAAGTCTATCCACCGTCAGGATTTTGTTATTTTTGCATTAATTTCTGTCTCTGACTTATTTGTTCCACCTACACACACACACATTATAAAGCTGCCGTGACTGCAAACAACTATCTATTCAGTGCATGAAAATCGCAAATAATAGTCTGTCCACCCCCTCACCAACAAAGTAAACAAACAAGATAACAGACAATTTTCACATTTTTGAATTTCCCTAAATTCTTGGATGTCACATGTAGGCGTAGCAAGAAAGGATAAAAGCTTACAGTGAAAAAACAGTGTGCATTAGATTAATTGAAAGTTCATATCATGTTAATGGCCCCTACCGTGGCTGCAGATAAAGGATTGAAATGATTAACATTTTAATATTTGTGTCATGAAATATTAACTTCAGCAAGTAGAGATAATGAATCATGAACTCCAAGTAAAAGTTCTTGAATTTTATTTTTCATTTTCTGTGCAGTATACCAAAAATCAAATGATTTATAATAAATTAAGAAAAAGGTTTGGAAAATTAAGTTTAATTGTCTTATGTGATAAACATTGTTTGCCATTCAGGGACAGATAGACCATTATTTAAAATTTTATACTCTGACAAGAGCAGAGCTGTTAAAATCACAATGTAAATGAAGAGCTACACTGAGAATTGTTTGAGTTACATTTTACATCTCATTATCTCATGTGTCAAGAGTCAGACTACTGAAAAACTATTAGTGGGCACATTTGGTGACGTTAGCACTTTCACATAGACATTTCTGTAGGCTGTCAAAGACAAGACTTTTATACTGTCAAACAATATAATCAGACAGTGAAATGGCAAATACCATGTGGACCAGCCAGGACTACATTTCCAGCCAGCACAAGTGAACACACACACTGATTTTTTCCACATAATTAGTGTAACTTTCACTTTGTAAATACATTTGTACGCTGCCAACAACATAGACGATATTTTGTTTTTACAAAATTGATTGCATATGGGTTTGCAAGCCTCTACACACTCACATTTTCATTGCATGCAAAACTGCTTCTGCTGACGCATATCTGCAGATGGTGGCTCATCTACTCTTCCAAGAGTGAGAAGAACACAGACAGATGGACCGTTAACCGTTTACATCTTGGCAAAGCCCACTATTTCCAGCGTAGGCATTTTCTTCCTAGTTTTGCCTGAGCATTAGGCTGCTTTTCATAATTTCCCATAAACACATAAATCTCTCAGAGGATTGCGCTCTTCTTTGGGGACCCCCCTGTCTGGAATCCATTCCACTACACATAATTGGAAATAAGTAAGTCTAAACCCAGAACGATGCCGAACAAACTGTAAATCACTTTGCTTTTAATTAAGTTTTTAGGGATTTAGACTCGGCTTTGTACTGTATCTCCAGAAGTCATCCTCTGACTTTGCCAACAATGCGTAGAAATAAGCTACCCCTCAGACTATGAACTTAGCCCTTTCTCTTGATCTTAGAGCGTTTTTCTGGTCTTAAGTGTTATTTATGAAATATCATCCATGAATTGCATTGTATTATAGTCAACAAGGAGTAAGCTGGTCAAATTAGTTATTTTTGGAAGAAATTGAGAAACTACAATTTAACTCTAATACTCCAAATAATTGGTAAAGCAATAAAATGCTTCCTTGTGTCCTGGAAAACTACTTACTACCCACAGAGGGGAAAGCAGTTGATCTGAAATCAGAGTTGTCCTTGTTTGGAGATTTGATGTGCTGAGGCAATGGAAAATGACCGGGCTAACCCACCCCATCTCAGCCTTTTTATTTTTTTTTCTTCTTCTCTCAAGACAAGAAAATTGCTCTCCATTACATCCCACTAAGCAGTTTAGGCTGTGAATCCCAGTGGCAAATGAGCCTTTCCTTTAAGAGGGCCAAGCACATGTGGGACTGATTATTATGGGGCTGGCCCAGGATTATTAATCAATGACAGTAATTACCCACCTACCATAGCGGAAAGACTCCAAAAAAAAAGAAAAAAAATGTCCGCTACATCAATCTGACAAGGAAATTGTCTATTTGCCCTCATGTTAGACAAGTTACTCATCTGTTCATAGATTAATGATCAAATGAAAATACGATATCAAGTGTAACAAGCTTAGTCACATATTTATGACTATACTACTGGAGGATGTGTGCTATCCCTACAAAGTGACCAAATGGTAAATTTAGATGGGACTTGCTCACCTGCAGTTATATATCCCTCTTCGGCTGCTGCTGTTCTTTAAATTGTGTCTCTGATCTTATTCTTGGCACATATGTTGGTATTATTTTACTTATAGACCATTTCTTTACAGCTTGTAAAGCATGAAGATAGTGCTGCATCTTAAGAAGATATGCAGTGGTCCAAAACGACATCATTATAAGTCCCACCTGATGAGCTACAATGAATGACTGTTTTCATTGACTGGTTGCTGCAATTGCACAGTGTGATGCCTTTGCCAGCTCAGGTGCTTTTTCCAAGAGCAGGAGATGCTGTCTATATGGTCTTATATCTCATGTTTATTTTGAGCCCAGGCTTTAGAGGACATTGAACTAAAAAGAATGGTGGACACAAAGGATGTTCACAGTTCATAGATGACGTCACGACATCAAGCATTTTCCCAGAAAGAAGGAGAAAGAATCAACACAATCCATGACACGGCTGTGATCTTACACTGAACTTTGTTTTTTTAAATAAAAAAATCACCAATAAATAACTCCCCGTTAATACAGAATGACTTAAATAGCCTGCTGACAAAAGTTCAGCAAGCAAAATTGGAATACATTCAGGAAAAATGACCTTTAAACGCAACAATCATTTGTTTTCCCACAAGTAAAATGTAAATGACTGATTTGTGTTTGAGTTCTAATGTCTGTTGTGCCACAGCTGACGTGCAATGACTGAGCTCTGCATAAGAGAAGTCTGATCAGTCTTATCATTATTATGCTGGTCCACAAATCCACACTAACTACGTTTAGCAAAGACCTCGCAGGTTAATCTGCACTTGCCCATTTTAGCCCGAGCTGTCACAGCGGACCTAAAAGGTATTTAGGGTTCAAACTAGAGGCCTGCTCGAGAAAGTTAATGTCCCGTAGGAACTTCAAGCTAGAGATTGGGTGTTTTCACTCCTCAATTCCATCTGAAATCTTTTACCCAGTTTTGTTTTCCTCCCTGGGACTACTTCAGATTGACAGTTCAAAACATTTGCGCTGTTTATTGTTTTTCTTCTCTCCTTGAGCTCTAAATATATGCTTTAAATAATGAATCTTATTTGGATACTAGAAAGAAGGGCCAGCATTTTGTTTCATCGTGTTGCTGTCATAACAGTGACCTTGTTCTGTTTGAATCTCTGTTAATTAAGTGTGAAAATTAGTTTCTTGAGTTTCAACCTTACATGTATGAGGCAAATTACTTTAATTTGTATGGCACAAGCATGTACTGTATGAATACTGTGTTTTTTATCTCTGAAATGTGTCTAATCTCATTGAGCAGAGATAATTTTTGATCAGCAACTCTCTTCACTGGGATTTAAATGGAGCCACTATTCAAAGTTATCAGTTGTAAGGTTTTAGATTTCAGCCTTTGGAGTGTTGCATCCAGCCGTCCCGCTGTGATAGTGTGGAGACACAACCTTATCCATGCAGCATTGAGACGCTGCCAGACCTTTGATTGCTCTCTTATCTACGACTGGATGCTAACTGGTTTAGTTCATTCAGCTGCTGTTCTGTATCGACAATGACCGGCTACTTCTCCACACTTCTCCAGTGTGCACTTTGCTGGATACAACACACAGTTCTGCCATTTATTTATGTATTTTCTTCCTTGTGGCCTCTTGCCTCCATTGAATCCATACTGTGTCTGTAGTAATGATGTTATTGCAACCAAGGATGTGTTCTCTTCAAGAACCTTAGAAATCTCAGCCTAGACATGCATATGAGACTGTAAACTGGTTCTGCTGTAGTTTGCAGCAAAGCAGTTCCAGCAGTCAGTTGGACAGAGTAGATGTTTAGGTTGCATATCGTATATCTTGTCCATACTATATGCTCTAATTTAAACAGGTTTAAATTGTGTATATTTATGTGACAGTATATGAATGCTACATTTTTTATAGCTTTGTTTTTGCAAAAGTAGTCTCTGGGTTACATTTGCAGGTCTTACTTGGCTTAAAAGAAGGTTATCGGTGTAATCAATCAATTCAAGTCCCCTCATAGGAAGTGATGCATAAAGCTATCACCAGGCTTTATATCATCACATTTTTTCTGCTTCATTTTTCTAATTTTGTTGAGCAGCAGACTGTCAAATATTAGAGTTATCTCAGTATCATAATTCTTTGTTGTAATAACTCGTGAACTAAAGGAGTAATTACCAGGACAAGTGCTTTTTTAAAAAAAATAAAAAATTCTTCTGCTTTCCCTATTTCTCAAATATTCCCACAGTAAAGTGACATCAGCCTGATGACGAGGTTGAATAACTCAGCGGCAGTGCTAATTTTATAAGCATGACAGCTACACACAGGCACAAATGAGCAGAATCACAGCTGTTGTGGTAACAAATGTTGGGACAGCAGCTTTGAATGTTTGCATCGGATTTTTCAGAAACAGTATTATTGCTGCAAACTCTAGTGAAACTTGGAGGACCATAGTTAGACAAAACACCTTTGGGAGACGGACCCCAGTTCAGTTCACCTCCTTCTTTATCTGCTGTTCCCGTTCAGTACAAAATGGGAGTCTCTGGTGTTTACTGTAACTGCACCTGTGCTAATAATACTAATCATCTGCCTGTGATAAATTTTTCTCCCTGATAGTGTGAGGAATCTTTCCCATGCCCTATTTAATCTGGGCGACCAGGCCGTCTGTTCCGTCTCTTTCCACTCAGCAAACACAGATAAATCACAGCAAAGTACCCACTATTAGTAAGTGACGTACAGCTCATTCTGATTAAATTACCCCCTAGAACATTATCATTCTGCCAAGCATGTTTATCAAAGTAGTCTCTGCCCAGTCACATGCAGTGGGGCTGACACTTTCAGAAGGCCATCGGACAGCCCATAATTTGCTAATTTGGGTACAACTTGCTGTTTACAAGAGAGGATTTAGTCTGGTTAAGAAGCTGCTTTGTTCAAGATGTTGTTTTGCTTCAGGCCTGGAGTTCATTGTGTTAATGCGTTTAATGTGTTCTGCAGCATTAGTGAATCACAATCAGAAAGGTTTTATTGCCAAGTAGGTTTTCACATACAGTGAATTTAACTTGTGTTGTAGTGCAAAACAGTAACGTATAGATTGTGAAATCCTGTTGCCAGTCAGTAGGTAGAAAGTGTTATAAGACAAAGAAGAAGCAGTTAAAAGTCAAATGAGCAGCAGGTGTAGTCAAGGGTTTATAAATCAAAAAATGTAGTGGAACAACTTTCAGTGTGCAGGAATGTGCATTATGCACATTAGTTTATGTTAAAGGGATCATTGTATTTTCTCAGCCAACAGAAGCACTGATCTTTCAAAGATAAAGCATAAAAAACACATTTTGTGAGATTTTTATACAACAGCAGTTAGCAAGTAATCTTAACATTGTTAGCCTTGCTTCTCACAAATGCAATGGCGAAATTGGCAGACGGCTGAACAGACTGTACTTCATCTCAGTATAATGGATCAAATAGACGCGGTGTGACTGCTACAAGTTGTTTTTTTCATTTTGGATTCAAGGCTAGAGTGACAGAGATCCTTTGTTGTAGCAGATAAATTGGTGGGGCTTAATTCAACCCTGGTGGCCACCACAGTCCCAACCACACACACAGTGCTAAGTCAACATCTTCTTTCCTGCTCACTGTTAGCGCTCACATCATAAATGTCACTTCATCTCTTCATGCACACTCCATTTACCAGATGGGGTCCTAACACATGGCTTCTCAGACAGGCTTGACTGTTTCAGTGTTGTTGTCTGGTCCCTCAGTCACTCAGCCTGTCATTTATTGTGGTATTAAGTAGGTATAGTTGTAAATATAAAAGTTTTACTTTTAGTTGTAATAGTGGCTGAAGGGAATTGTAATCTTTAATCTTTATTATTAAAATTGTGAATCAAAGAAAGAATTAAATCAAGGAAAGGTGAAGCATTTTTCAAGAAACCTTTTTCTTTTTAGAATAATAATAAACCTTTGATACATAAAAGATAATGGTCAGACCTTGCTGTTAGGGTGAAATTTTAAGCTGTTTGTGATTATACTCTCCAGAATTCCGAGATGAATTAATGATCAGATATCAAGGAGAGTCCAGCTGTTTTCAAGAATTATTTATGAGCGAAAAACTGTCTTCTTCTCCAGACTAATCAACTCGTTCTCTGGCTTCTTTTTGGATGTAATGGGTGCACTCTTAAGAAACAGAACAAACCTAATTTCACTGCTCATCTGTAACAGCCCAAGTGCTCTTCTGTGTCCCTCGCTTTTCAGATATTTGTGTTTCCTTTGTTGGCTAGCCTGTCAGTCTTCTAGGCCTCTTGAGGACTGAAGTAATTTGGTAATTTTGCCTAAACGGTGATACTGTAATTATGTGGCATCAGCTGCCTAGCTGTCAGTGAGACGGCCAACGGTCATTCATCACCAGGAAACTAGAAGTGGGGAGAGGGGCATCGTGACTGATTGGGTAAACACTAGCAGAAAGAAAGTTTGGTGGTCTCTCCCAAAAAAATGGTCGAAGATAGGAGGTGAGAGGCCTTTAGAGTAATGGTGTGCAGGAGCAGCCACATCCTGTGCGGTGGGCCGGTTGTTTCACGGAGATAGGGGGGCATCATGGCGAGCCGGAGCCCCAGGATGACAGTGATGCATCAGGAGGGGGCTTGTGGGTGGCAGATGAAGTGGGACCACTGGAAGGTCAGGTTTGAAGTGGAATGTGGCAGCAGCTCTAATGCAGTCCTGCCTCCCCATCACACGCAGCTCCCATCTGTCCACAAGTAAGCCTGGCTTAATGAAGGCTGTCGGTATAAAGGGCTCGTCACCCTCTGACGGCACATTTACACACACGGAGAGCAGAAGCATGACTGAGGTGCAAAAGCTGCCAAAGTCTGCGGCGTTTTGAAAATTTGCTTTACTGCTGAATGTATTTGCTCATAGCACAGTAGCACAAAATTCAAAAATAGTTTCAGCTACTGTGTCGTGTTACCTCATCAGACTAAAGGGCCAGTTTACTGATTTTTCATGTGATTTTTACCTTCACTGTCCTGAAATCTTAAAAGTAAAGCCACATTTGATTTCTGTAATCCAAGTTTGAGAAAAAAAAAAAAGCAGAAAAATATACCAGCAGTCTGTCCATCCTTTAATTAGTGTCTGAGAAAATCAGAGTTCTCACCGCTTTTACTTTTGTTCAGGGGATGACTGAAATGTGTCTTTCTGGTTACCACTCATGTTTGCATCATCAAGGGAAGGATTTTGTGGAATCGTCTTCTCTGAACAGAGGTGCCCCATTCTACTGACAATTGCATGTATTTGTGTCAATCTATGATAACCAAGTGGGGAATAGTATATAAGCTTGCCAAAGTGAAATGACAAAATAAATATGGTTAAATTATAATTTCCCAGCCTGAACAGATGCAAAATACTTACTTGTCTGTTTATTGTACATGTCACCAAATGATATTCTGTTGTGTGTGGAGTTGGTTGTCAAACGGTGTAAAAAAAAAAAATCTGTGCACTTTGACCTTAAAATATATTATTTGACACATGACATTTTGCTGCTATTTATAGTCTCACAGGAGTCCCACAGCAAATTGATCTTAAATCGATCAAAAGAGAAGTCTCTCAGAAGCGGCTTCTGATGCGTGATGTGACGACACACCAGAGGCTGACATTTAAACCAAAGTGGTAGCAAAGTGCAGCATATTCAGTGAAGGTGGATGCAGAGTGAGGCAGCCACTCAGTGCCTAAAAAAAGAAATACATTTTCTTTTTAGCCTTTTGTTTTTTGTTTTGTTTTTTATCGAACACTGAGCCCCCTCTATATCTAGCTGTCTGTATTCAAAATTAATTATATGCTCTATTTTAAAGATTGACTGTCTTGCTGAAACAACAGCATTGTGGAGTTAAGCAGGCCTTCAGGCTTCTTGCTACTGTGACTAAGACCAATACAGAACACTGCCACTCATTCCTCAGGGACAATAGTGCACAGTTTATGGGTAACACTTGCATGTCTGCACTGTTGACAGCGCTGTTGTCTGGAGAAGAAAAGCAAAGTTTTAATCTGATGGCTTTGTTTACCTCTCATCCAAGACTAAGGATAAAAACTAATTAAGAACACGGAGCAGCAGACTCCTGTAGTGCCATTTTCACAGCTAATTATGCATGAATACAGCCTGCCTAAATAGTTGCTCCCTGGTCTTTGATGTTCTTTTCACAAAATAGCTATGGTTACTTCCGCTCATTAGGCTTTTAAGATTGTAAACGCTGACAGGTTTTGTCGTCTTTTTCCTTCACTTTACATGCTTCTGCTGAAGATACGAGAGGATGGGGACATGAGAGCTGTACATGCCACTTCATTCTTAAATATAGTCACGTGTCCTGTATGTATATCCCTGGTTGCTATTCATGGGTTTAATGCTGTGGATTTAGAACTGCGCTGCGGTCCTTAGAAACCATTAACCTTCCCATAAAAGTGCATATGGCTCTCTATAAACCCTAATGGGGAACAGGACCAATACACAGGAGCCTATGTGTTCCTTCAGGGGCACCACTTTTGAAAAATACGGAAATGAGACTCCATAAAAAGGAAAATAAAACTTCTTTCTGATAACATTATGGTGTTGGGGGCTTCCCAGATTTCTGCCGGTTTAAGTGTTCTCTCAATCAATATGTTCCCAGGAAATTAAAGTTTGTATACCTGTGTGTAGATTTTATGGCCCGAGGCTGTTTGAATTTCTTATTTTTTTTTTATTTCCCTGACCCTGTGTTCACACTGCACTAAAATAAAATAAAAATAGTTTTACATCTGGACAGCCTTTGGTCTTGAAGTAGCTCGGTTTTCAGCGAAATTAAGCATTTCTTCCCTATGGTGATTTAGCTCGGCACCTTAACAGAACACAGCACGGGAAAAATAATGACACATGATGAAGGGTTATGACTAAAATGTGTAAATGTGTAATATCACATTTTCACATTAAGTATTTAAAATAAATGAATATTGCTGGTTATAAAATCTAACAGATCGTGGCATTATGTAAGCTGTTTAATCACACTTAAAAACAGTCGAGGGAAAATTAGGAAAATAGAGAAAATTTCTTCTCTGCCTACAGCAATTAAACATGTAACTGCATATATCTAAGTTTTATTTTTTAACAACTTTGAACTGACTATTGACCGCAGTAAAGCAGGGCATGTTTTCTTATAAGTGTTCATGACATATGTTGGCCTGAGGTGTATCACACAGCCTCTGTTTCCCAGGTTGTTTTAAAGGCATTGCAAGGTGAGAAATGGCTTTGTGGCAAGTAGTTTTATGGTGATCACCTTGAATTGTTGCTCTGGCCAGGAGACCAGTGAGGGTAATGGATCTGCTGGGAGCCCTCAGTATGGATTTATGAAAGTGCAGAGCTGGAGGGAAGGATCAGTCACCGGCCTCTGTTTTCCACACACCAAGAGACACCAATGAATAACGTCAGAGAGCTAATCCAAGGCGACAGTGTTTTGACAAACAATACACAAGCACTGTTTCTGGCAGTCGCTACTGATCCACAAAGTTTACTTATCCAGCACTTCTAGAAAACTTTTAAAAGTCCAAACATAACATGTTGAATTTTTAATTGGGAATGAGCCACTGCTACTGCAGCATTGGCTGAGAAGTGATCTCCCTGTGAAAGTTTGCAATATCCTTTCCAAATAAGCACAGACTTACACACACTGTTCAGCATGTCACACAGCACGTGGCTGTGCACCGAAGGGGACCAGGACGTGTCTGTAAAGGTCCCCTCCATGTGCGTGGTGGTTAGGTTGGCAGGGCAAGCAGGGGAGCGTCCGGATCAAGTTTCCCCCTCCTGCTGTCTAATTATTGACCCATCTGGTATTGTCTTTTCAATTGTTTCAATTATGATGGCACTGGTGTTGCTCAGCACCCTGGCGTCAAGGCATGCATAATTCATGTGCAACACCCTGGACTCCACTCAGAGCTGTGGGTTTGAGCTGAATGTCAATACCGCCTCATGCCCCCAGTGGAGCAGAGGGTTGTCTGTATTGACAGCAAGGCAGATAAGGAGAGCAAAAGCAAGTGCTGCCAAAGACAGTGGATAGCTGTGCTATCATGGAGCATGTAGCCGAAAAGATTTCTTCTTGAGTGTGTGTGTGTTTACGTGTGTGTGTGTGTCATTGAGAGGTGCCCGATCTTCACAGCTTGTGTTTGCTGTCGCCTAATATGTGACCTCATTATTGTCACCCCCACACCCTCAAATCAATAGTGTTCAATTACTCATGAATCACGGACACAGCATTGTTTACTAGGGAATCAGAGCCAGCTAAGGGTTAACTCTGCCATCGGGGATTTGACCACTGCTTCCATCACGCTTGAGTACAGAGGCAGAGTAAAGGTAAAAGTCAATCAAGAGGAAAAGGGTCGGGGAAAGTGTGTGTGTGTGTGTGTGTTCATTAAGAGGTGTGAAGATGAAAGAGAGAAGGGGTCACATTTTTGACACCCAGCTGTAATAGAGGTGCTTCTGGGCAGGCAGTACATGACATCTGTAAAATGTGTCATTACTAGATGCCAGTGGCAATTGTTTACCCACAGATTGGAGCTCAGCAGATCATCAAAGGAATCTCATATTGCTCACAGTAGCAGCCTTATCCACCACTGTCTACTGACAAGACGTTTTGTTATGACACATGAGACGTAGGAAAAATTCATGTTTATGCTGTCTGCATGAGCGCCCAAGAGTGCCAACACCATCTGTACTACTTTTAAAACATTTTTTCACAGCTTTTGAATTTTAAGGTTGTCGTTTTTCCCAGCTGAATTATAGGTCTCTTTGCTTATCCATTTTTTATTTCCATCATTACGATCGGGAAAGACTCATTGATTCAGTGCTTGTGGACCCATGTGACTCATTCAGTATTCATACAGTGACCCCTCACAACAACTCACCTTCAATTGCTGAGGTGTTCTCATGCACAGTGGCCTACTGGCCTTCAGCTCTGTCTCTTGTCCCCCTGCAGTCACACTGGATGTGCGCAGAATAAGCTGTCAGAGCCGTAAGAAGACTGAGATTTCACTCTGCTAAATGCATCTCTGAAGACCTCAGCCTGAGAGAGCTGAATGCTCTCTCTGCATTTGCCTGTAGGGTAAAACTCCATAGAGGGGATATTAACCCCCCTGTACTTCATTCAAGGACATATGTTTAAGTGGAAAAATTCAATTTTTCTTGTGTGCCGACATCAACAGACATCAGTGATTATGAAAATAAAGGATTCAAATTCATGTTTTGTCCTATATTAAATCGCTCCTGGTGGTTTGAAACATGCAAGAATTGTGAACTGTCAAAAAATAGTCAATTTCTATTTTCCATAGCAGCAGTTAAGACAAAATATAATAATAATAATAATAATAATAAGGCAAATAAATTGCACTAATGCAATGCATTAATGTTAAAATGGATAAGATGTTAGTAGTGTGTGTCATGCCAACTGCCCATTTTGCCTATTGGGTCTTTGTGGCTGCCATTCTACTGGCATGTTAGAGACCTTATTGCCCTGAATTAAACCTCTCCATAAACTCTGACTCCAAAGCTCTTGGCTTGTTGAGGCAGCTTAGAGCCTGTGAGGAAGTGCTGCCTGAGAGGCTCAACTCTGGGCAAAAGTGTTGTATTGCACTATCCAAGAACCACTTCAATCTGCTAACAGAGAGGATCCAGAGTGAAAGAGTGCCATGCTGAGATGGGCTAGAAATGGCTGCTTCAACCAAAAAGTCAGCATTTTTAAAAATTCTGAATGAAAGGTAAAAAAAAAGTATGGCCATATTTTATTTGTGTTCATTCTAGCAAGTTGGGTTCAGAAAGCTTAAAAAGTAACTTTTAATTGCAGACATTTTCCACATTGCACGTACTTCATGAAAAATGAAAGAATCCTTTTCTCCTCTTTTCACGTTGTTCTGTGGGATGCTCAGATCAGAGCCTTGTCTTCTGATTCTCACTCACTGATATATGGGGGGTTGATGCGAGCAAGAGCTGATAGGTGTGAATTTTTCAAAATTAAACTCACTGTCAGTCTGTTTATTCTGTCTCAAAAGGTTTGTCACTTTTGAATTTGAGGCAGCATGTTGTATGAATTGTAAAGTGGGGCATATTTTTTATATTGCTTTTTGTCTCCAAACATTCTCTGTGATATTTGGTCTCTAGCCAGATTTTTCATATGTGAAAGGCACACATGTTACTATGTGTGACATTTACTGCATGGAATAAGTGTACATGGAAGAAAAGACAGGAAAACATCCTGCCTGTGACGGAAGCTTTTGAGTAGATTGAAGACTCTAATAAGCTTTACCTCACTAGTTACTCCTGACAGGAAAGCCCAGACACACCATAGGAAGGCAGAAATAGATAAGATATGGAGACAAGACAACCATTTCTCAAACCATTGTGCTCACTCTAGTGGAAACATTATTTTTCTGTTGATGTAGGACACAAAGCCAGGCTGTTGTCACCCTCTCCTGGCATAGCGACACACGCACAGCTGCACACCCCACCCCTCGGCTCATCCACCTTCTGCTCCAGGACCATCGATCGGGAGCTGTCACGCTCTCAGGGGGAGTAGTATGGGCTTCCTCCCTGGCACAGCGTTGCCCTTCCTAGGTAGAGTTGCAGAGCAGCAGGAGGGCTAGGAGGGGAATGGAGGTTGCGGTGAGATGTTGAGGTGGGGAAGGGGAGCGCGGTGGGGTTGTGTGGCGAGCAGCTGCTTTCCTATGGATCACTTCATTAATATCCCGGGGCAGAAATTTGAGGGGCCGCTGCAGACTAATTAGCCTTGTCTGACCCTCGCACCTCAGAGAGGTCGCTCCTTTCCAGTTTCTACAGAAACAATCCAAAGCCAAGTAACCCCCCACTGCCTACCCAACACCTGTTGACCATCACTGTCAAGTTTTTTTTCTTTGAATATGATTTACAAAAAAGCAGAAAAGTCTTCCCCGCCATTGTGGGCAATATAACTTGTTGGAAGTTTTTGGATGCCTCTTGGTTCACAATGAAGCACCGACTACTATTACTGCGCCGTTAAACAGTCCCTTGTCAGTGCTTACCTGTCTTTGTCCATCACTGTGAGTGTGTTTGCGTAATGAGCAGTGTCTGTGACTCCCGGGGGGCAGCAGGGACAGTGTAGCACAATGGAAGCAGTGTGTGCGTTTGGTGCCAGGAGACAAGAAGCCATCCCTCATTAGTATCATCTGTTTTCCCAGATGGCAGGGTCAGGGTAAGAGGGAAGCTTGATGAAAGGACTCGTCCTGCAGGGTGACACTCATTCTGCTGCGCAACACTCACTATGGCTCCCAAAGTTCCCCAGCTCTCACAGGTGATTCTAGGGCTTTAGTGGGATTCACAGTCAGAGAGAAAGAGAGCTTCATGTTCTCAATCCTCCTATAGAGCCATGTACTCACGCTGCAACCTGATGACTTGAACAGAAGAGAAAAGTTAACTCAAGAAGGTGACATTTCAACTTGTTACTTACAAAGCAAAAGAAACAAAAACAGAACATAAAAAAAGGAGATGTAATTACTTTGACACCTTCCATTCTCAAAGACAGCTTTACTTCTCACCTCAGATATACCTGTGCAACATGCTTGTTGTTCGGTGACTCGTTAGAGTGGAGCTCAGGTCCGACAAAAAGCCAGAAAGCCTTGTGTCACGGCTCATGGCTTGTGTCAGCCTCTGCGAGAAGGAAAGGATAATGAGTGCTTTTACATTTTACCTTGAAAACTCACCACACAGCCCTTATACCAATTAAGAGCTTGTTTTTTACTGGAGTGGCCATTATCAAATCTGACCTTCCAATTATTTTTCTCATTTTTCCCCTGATTCTGTCACCCCAGTGTGCCTGGTCAACTCTCAGAGCCTCAGAGGATGGACAAGGACTGGGTAATGGTTCTCTAAGCTCCAAAGTCCAAAAGACCTTAGACAGAGACACTGCCACTACTGTGCTACCACCTCCCTGTCTTATCTTTATTTTCTCACTACTGACAATAGGAAAAATGCACAAAATATATATTTTACACATTCTGTACTTGAATATACTATATTTTCCCACCATTTTTGATGTGCTGGGAACAAATCAAGAGTGAGTGTAAAGATTCTGAAAAACTAAAGTGAACTGCAGAGGGCTGTATAACTATGATAGCCTTAGGTTGAGTGGATAGTTTTTGAAGGTTGGTAGAATATACAGCAAGCAAAGATTCCCTTTCCATATTTTTATTTTGCCTTTCATCAGTGTCTTCTGGTTGGAGTCCTGTTGGTGTGCTTGTGTGATGGTGACGGTTGTTCAGCAGCTGTAGTGTGGTCACAAATCTGTCATTGGATACTCCTCCTCAGCTCCCCTTTCTCACCACAGAAACACACACACACGCATATTGAGTGACGAATATGACTTGTGTGTTTTCTGGGGTAACAGTGATGAAATAGTGGGGTGATCAACCCGTTTTGTAAAAAGCAGGTTAGAAACTTGAAGGTTAAATGCAAACAGTGTGAGGACAAAGCTTTTGCTACTTCAGAATTCTGTTTGATCGTAGTAGGATGTCATGATGGGGGGTTATAGCACCTTTTCATCTCCGGTTACCACTTCTGCCAATCTTATCGTGACTTCCGTGTTTATTTATTTATTTTAGGCTTGTAACAAACACATGGTGAGCATTTCAGAATCTCATAAATGTCTGATCAATTTAGCGTAATTGTGAAATGATTCACATACAGTGTTAGTTACTCTGAAAGGTTACTTTATTCTGACACTCAGACTGAAAGTATATAGAATTTGAAAATGCAAGTGACATGAAAACATCTCAGACTGTATACATCTTACTTTGAATGTTCTCATGATGCGTGGGTGGATATATAATGGAATTCATTTAGAATGAGAGGAGCGAATGATTTAATGCCATGAGAGAATGAGATGAAATTGAAATGAATGCTATTCAGAGATCAATTGAATGTTAAAAAAAAAAAAAAAAAAAAAAACTCTTGAAACAAAGCTGTGAGAATTGTATTGGAAATTACTATAAGCCAATAACTGCCAGACTGTCTTTCAAAAGCTGCAATTAAAACCAAGCACAAAAACTTTTACAACCCCTGATTCAGACAAAGCCCTGGGACTTTTCAGCTGCTCGCTCTGCTGTGTGAAATGAAATGGTAAATTTGAACTTCGATGAACACTTGACCCTTGGCAGTGTTTCTGGGCTTCAGAAGTCATCTCAAGTCTCACTACAAGAAAAGACATTGTTGAATTCATCATCCCTGAAACATTGTTTCTGCCGGACTGCAAGTAATGACTTCATTAGCATTTTCAGCAGACCAGTAACCGGGGAAGAGTTGCAGAAAATTGAAATTTCACTAAACGATACACAGTAATTATTAAGTCTTCAAAATGGCATGTAAGTTCATGGGAACAGTAAACAAAAACCAAAATGTTTGCATGATTATCAGGATAAATTAAATCAAACCCACTACCATGATTCGAATTGAACAGTGTATTAAAGCTTCGTGGTACACTAGCATTACTGTCCATGCAACAGGATGACAGATACATTAAGTTGTGTATCTTTGCACACGTGAGTGAAGATGTAATCAGCCATTTTCATAATGATTGACAAACCAACACACAATATCCTTTAAAGGTTAAAATCGTGTTTTTTTTTTTTTACTAGCTAACCTTTTAAATCCTGTAAAATCTCATGCAACAGCAAATATGTTTGTTGGTCTCTTTGCCTTATTTCTTATTGGCCTACACCATAATTAAAGCCAGTCATAGTTGTTGTTTTCATATTGCCTCACATTATGACGTGTCCTAAGTGAATTCTGTCTCATTCTCTAAATGATTCTACTCCAAGATACAATCAGCAGTAGAATTTTACTGCTACTTGTTGCCATCACTGCTATTTCCCCTTCACAGAAAATCTGAAAGTACAGATTCTGGGCAGGTAGTGGGATGAAAGATACAGTCAAGGCATGTCAATACTCTCGAGTAAGAAAAGATTATAAAAGCACAATGGCTAAATGCAGATTGGAAAGGAGCAAAGAAGCAGCTGGTGAGTGGAGTGCCTGTGGTTCTGATTGTGGTGTGTGGGATGAGGAGGAGATCACATGAAAAGATCTGAGGGGATGGTCAGACATTTGTGCTTGAAGAAGGTCCTAGAGGTATTTATATCGATGTCTTGAGAAATAAACAGCAGCCTCATTGTGTATAGCTACTTGGACGGACTCCGAGACAGAGGAAATGTAGGACACCTAATGTTTCAGCGTTTTGTCTGATCCAGAGGAGAACCTTCATAATAGCTGGGCTCTAAGTGTCAGTGTATGATTACTGTACCTCCTCCTGCAATGCTCATTGAAATTCAACACTTCATTGTCTCTTGTCACTTGAACGTGTACAATACATGTTTGCATTGTACATAGAACTGAAATGTAAACACACTTGTATAAAGTTTGTACAGCCAACACTAGCAAAGCTTAACGTGCATCATTTGGATGAACAACAGCAGCTGAGATTGTTCCTCTCAGTAAACCATTCCACATGAAGCATCTGCTGTATGGAAAGTACCAGAAAATAAAAAGACATTGATTATTTAATCACTTATTATTAAGAAAATTAATTTTAAAAAAAAATCTATCACAGTTGCACGCTCACAATCAATTTTCTTGTTTTAATTTAATTGTTGCACTTGACAAAACATCAATGCATTATTTTTGATTCACACCTGAAATATTTAAAGCTGAGTGCCCAGATTCAGGCAGCTTTATAATTCCAATTCAGCCGAGTACATTATGAAACAGATGGTTCCTTAGCAACCAGACACTTTGATGTAAGATGATGTCTAGTCTCTGACAAGCCATGTCATTTCAATGACTCTACTGATGTGAAATGCACCAGGGCCCCATTATGTACCTCATTCGGACAGATCTTACCTTTTTTTTTTTTTTTTTTTTGCCTAAGAGAAGAAATAATTCATATAAACATATGTACACTGCATGTAATAGCGTTGGAGTATTGTGTGTATGTACAGTCCAAATTGTTAATTTCCAGGCACCTCAGTATGAAGTAAATGCAACGAATCAGGTGGTAAAATATTCGAGTTGTTTCTACAATTCTGGTGCCTCAGTAATGCATTATAATGATCCTGATTTAACGAGAAAAGTAATTGAGACCTTAAAAACACAGAGAAAACTGTAGCAGTCTTTGTATGTTGCTCATCAGGTATTTTGATGTATTAATGTTGCTGTAAGCACTGTGCCAGGATAGTGCCTGCCGCGAACGCGTCAATGTTTTTCCACCCAGCAAGACTAATTTCAGATACGTTTTTAATGAGTACTTAAAGTGTCTCACTTAAAGTAAGAGAAAATAAAAGCACAAATCGATTCCCAGTATGGCTATTTTAAAAAGATTTTACTTGTAATATCATCCAGGTGGACATGCTGGCCAGCAGCCGCTGTGGAGAAATCTTTCCAAGGTGAAATAGTCCCACTGGTCCACAGCTTGTCACGTATTTAGCAGTGACAACATTACCTCCTTTAGTAAACCTAGTGAATGGAGATCAACATTATTGCTGGTCAAAGCACTTCTCTAGAACTTTTATTTCATTTCCGTTCACTTTTATTGTGTTATCGATAGAATTATATGAAAGCAATATCACTGCCAGACTCCTTGTGCGGTCTTTGTGAAAGATGAGATTCTGGCATTAAACCCACCTGTTTTGCCTCAAGCCAGTGAGCGTGCTATGTGGGTGTGCGCTCCCTCCATGCGTGCGCACACACACACACACACACACACACACACACACACACACACACACACACACACACACACACACACACACACACACACACACACACACACACACACACACACACACACGCGTGTATATTTGTATGTGTTAGCCGACATTAGAGCAGGCAAGAGTGTGAAATTGACCTCAGCTATAGGATTATATGCCCCTGGAGAGATGGAGTGGCCACCCACATATCAGCCAATATCAGTGGGTGTGTGTTTAGGTGACAACAAAATTAGCTGTTTAGTGTCTCCGACTCAACACATCCATTTTACCCTTAGTTTATCATTGCCCCAGGATGAATGTTGTTCTAAGGGTTTATTCATTTAGATGGTGTGTGTATGTGTGTGTGCTTTTGGATTACAATTTTTTTAACTTCTCCTCTTTCAAAGGCTCATCACTGATGTATTGTTTTTCAATTACCTCCATTAGTGAAACATTTGTAAGCAGAATTGGAGTTTGAAGTGTGAATAATATATTCTTTTGACCAGACCCCGTTCATTTATTCATTAAAAGAGTCAACTCGCCATTCATGCCAAGGAACGGATGCTCTTTGACCCTTTACAATTTGCTTTCTCTTTCTAATGTCGCATCGACTCAAGGTAGAACTTCTTCATCTGTCACAGACAACAAAAAAGGTTTCCTTCATGTAATAACAGATTGCTTTATCTGGACTGACACATCGTGGATGGCTAGATTACACATTTGAAGCACTTTTGAAGTGAAATTAATGGGATACTGTCTGATCTGTGACTTCCTCCAATTCTCCACTTTAGCTGGTCAGACTGATCACTGCAGTTACATATTAGTACATGCAGTACATATTACTACTAATTATTCCAGTTGTTCTATCTTGTATGCTCTTTATCTTTTAAATGATACTCGTAGCTTGTGAAACTATGATGCCAGTATCTCAGTATATGCTGTCAAAGCGTCGCTCCATGTGGAATAATGTGAAATTTGTGCAGCAAAGTCTGTGTTCAGTCACAGAAGAGCACTGGAGGTGTGTGTCTGTTTCTTCTGTGTTGATTGCATTTGATATTTATCAACTGTTAATGAGATGGTGTTGACCTTTCATTAATCCCTGAAATTAAATATTTTACCTCAAGTGGTTGCTGTGGCCTTAACAAAATCATTGTAGTTTAAATGTTAAATTATAAATTTGAAGAGAAGCTGTTGTCGGAATAATTATGCTGCCTTGGCAGGTACACACACATTCAGACATAATTCCACCAACAAGTTTCACCTAAAGTTGTATAAAGTCATTCAATATTTCATCATCTGGAATCCGCCTGAAGCAGTCTTGTTATTATTAGTTATAGTTATTTGTGAGTTTCCGCACTGATACATATCTGTCTGTATATTAACTACACAATATAGATGTGGGGCCCATGTGCTTTTCTATATTCTACTGCATTTCCTAGAGGTTCTAACATGTGTCTAAGTATGAGTGCTTCAGATCTATGTTCTTTAAAGCTGCTCGTAATAACTATTTTTTTATTGATCAATCTATCCCAGCCCGATCTCACGGGGATTCGTGAAACTGTCACGTAAGTTTTAGTTTCGGTTTCGTGCGCACCAACACGATTTCGTCATGTTTTTCGTGCCGCTCACCACGAAATGCGCACCAATGTATTTTAAACGGCGGACTTTTCGTGCCACTCAGAACGTATTTCAAAAGAATGTGTATATTATATTTTTAATGTAAAACCGTGGCGAATCCAACGCTATATTTTGCATGACATCGTCCCTAAACATAACCCTAACCATAACCCTAACCATAATCCTAACCATAAGCCGGTGGTACACTTACCAATTTGCATAGGAATTTCAAGAATGTCCGGCGGCCGCAAACGCAATCACACAAGCAGTATACGCCGATGGACAGCTTAGATCGTCATGAATCCGCCGGTATAAACCACTTTCAGATGTGATTACCACAGCGAAAAACATTTCGTGGTGAGCGGCACGAAAAACATGACGAAATCGTGTTGGTGCACACGAAACCGAAACTAAAACTTACGTGACAGTTTCACGAATCCCCGTGAGACCGGGTTGTCTATCCACTGTTTTACAGATACATCAATATAATGAATAAACACTGGTTAACCTCTTCAAATGAAAAACTGCAGGATTTAACTCGCTCCTCTAACATGATAAAGATAAATAGTTTCTGTCAGTAGTGCAAAAACAGCAAAAAGTCAAAGTTTCTATGTAACCCCTTAACAAAATGAAAAAGTTTGGTATTAAAAAAAAGTGTAGCATTGTCACGATGGATATTTTCCAAGCACGGAGCAGCTAAAGTAAGTCCTTTTCTCCTGAATTTATTGCATGACTTTGCGGTTATAAAATCAGGATTGTAGCAGTGCAGAGCAGCAGGTTGGATGTAACTATTCCATACTTTGTTGTCTGACAACAGAAACAGAAAAATATGTAAATGAAACCAGTTGTATTAAGGATGCATACATGAGCACATGAGTGTCAGAGAGAAGCAAACAGTTGTGAAGTGCTTCCATGCTGAATAGCTCCTGTATGCTTTTTCTTTAGGTGCTTGTCCATCGTGCACTGCTGTGATATGCTGCTGAAGCTCTGCACAGTTTACGCTTAAACCACTTATTTGTTCTGTGATCATTTGAAGTACTTCCAGACTTCTGAAGCTTTGGCTCTTTGGAAATTTTTAAACTGAAGTCGGACTTTTCTTCCACCTCCATTGTCAAAAACTATAGTGCTGATTACAGCTGACCAATGAGTGCAGCCAAAACCGAATGATGTCATGATGCAGCACTCGTTCTTAATTAACAAGCGACTTTACGATATTGCAAAAGGGTCAAATGGAAAACAATCTATTCAGCCAGCTGCGTATTTTTCACAATACTGAGTTTTCAGTCAGCTGTCTGTCCTCATTTGTCTTCATGTAAAACTTCATGTTTCACTTCCTGCCAAATATCCGATCAAAAATTTCAACTCAGGAGGCTACCTTCTTCAGTAGGAGAAGCTACCCCTCCATTTAGCTATATTCATACTAGACGATTGTCCATTTTCATCAGCAGCATTCACATAGCGTGTTAGGGCACTGGGTAATATCCCACAGGGGTGGAATTGTATATTTCTTGATGCTATTTTGAACACAGACTGGACACCTGGCACGTTGCTGGTTAAAGAGGCGGATTACCCATGGAGGTATTCTGTGTTGATTTCTCCTCCATGAGAAGCCATTAGCCTCCGGGGGCAGTGACGAGGTCTGCCCATTATTCAGGGACAAGGTGGTGGAAATGGAGAGGGATAAGACACAATGTGCTCAGGGCCAAGCCGCTCACTCCCCTGACCTGCTTCTCAAATGGCTTTTCCACACTCTCATAAAAGCCATTGCGCTGCATTTTAAAGAATAATAGAATCGCTGCCTCCTCCCCGAGAAACTATTTTAGCTTTGTAATTCCTTGGCACTGGGGCATTTCTTTGAAGGTGACTTCACAGCAAGTTTTCTTTTTACACCTCACAAATGCCTATAAGAAAAATCAAATGCTCCCTTAAACAAGGGCAGCATGAGCATTGCTGCTTTTGTCGCTACATCAAGCTATGAGAATGAGGCTGTGGAGAAAACGAATTGCTTCAGTGTCTTTGAAACACAAAGGTCTGTGAGGGGCATGTAGAGGAGTTCTGCATCTCCGTGATGCTTTCATCACTATTTCACTTGATCTTTGTCTCTGGATATCTTATGTGCCTCGGCTTCTTTAATTCATGCCATTTTAACCAATGGTCTGCACTGAGGTACAAGAAAATAGCCCATGAGACAAAAGAACTAAGATCTTCATCAAGAAACCGGTGGATATTTTTTATTAAAAGCTAGTGTAAGACAGAAATTAAAGCCAAGCAAGGCTCCAGTGCACCAACTTGGATTAAGGAACACAATTTAAGTAAACAATCAGTGCAACACATCGTTTTTTTCCTCTGTATTACTGATCAGAGGCTTTGGAATAAGATCACAACTTCTGCAGTCTTTTGTGTGTCTTTTGGTGACCAGAGCTAGTGCTGTGCCTTGATTCATACTTTGTGTTGGTCAGATCAGAAAATCACTCTCCACACGACTATTTGAGCACATTTACAGCAGTATGTAGCCCACAGCCGCATAAACCATGTTTGCCACTCCTGTTGGGAAGAATAGCTTTCAGCTTTTTAAAAGAAAAAAATTGTGGCATCATCTGCTGCTGACTGCTGACCTGAACTGGCCCGCTCATCAGAATTTTGGGGTTGCTTTGGCAGCTTTGGGAGCTTTCGACAGCTCTTTTTATTGCCGCCACAAGACTATGTGAAGGTGACAGTGTTAGAGTGCATTGACCACACTGACCATCAATGATAACAGGTCTGCCTGCAGAGCATAGTGGGTGCTGTTATGTTGTTAGAACCTGATTGTTGAGAGATTGTAGCTGCACAGTCGCACTGCCTTTCTCACCCTCTTATACCCACTTTCTCACAAACGGGAACGCTATGTCTTTCCCCTCTAGTAGTTAATATTTGAAAACCTAAAGTTTATATATATGTGTGTGTATGTATATATATATATATATATATATATATATGTATGGTGACTCAGATGAACTTATCCTCAGCAGCAGAGGTGACTCTTGGTCTTCCTTTTTTGGCCAGTCCTCATGTGAGCCAGTTTGGTCATAGCGCTTGGGGATGCATTCAAAATTTTTGTAATTTTTTGCACTGACTGACCTTCAGTTCTTAAAGTAATGATGGACTCTTGTTTCTGTTTACTTAGCTGATTAGCACAGTGGTGCATCTATTTATACATTTTTGTTCCTGCATCTCCAAAAGTGGTCCAAAAAAAAAAAAAAGATACTCTTGAGCCATGTAACTAAATGTGGCCATCCTGAGAAGCATCTTGTACCTGAGCAAAATATCTGGTTGACTGTATTGCTACAGTTGTACAAGTTGGTCTTGAGCAACCCCTGACCACTGAGATATATTTTATTTATTGAGAAATTATTGTGAAATCCTTGCCCTCTTAAGCTGTAGGCGCTTGGATAAGGAGCTTAGGCAAATATCACCTGCTGGTTTCCCTCCTTTTTTCTATTCTAAGTAGCACACTCGCTGTGTGTTTATAACAGAAAACACACCACTCTTTTCTTCCCCCTCTAATACCAGGGGACCCTGAAATTGCTCTTATTAATCAGAGCAGTGATAATGAGCAGTGAATAATAACCATGGGTGGAGGCGTACTAAATGCAATGAGATGGAAAAAAGGAAAATATACACACTCCCCTAGAGAGGTGTTTATTTGAGATTTGAGGATTTGAATGTTTCTCTGGTCATCCCGAGAGACTCTGTGCGGGTATTTCTGCCGCTGACCTTATCTCTCACGAGTGGTAGTACCAGATGTCATCCCTCTCCTCCCACTGTCCTCCTGCTTTAACATCTTCTGTAATGGAATTTCTGCATTCTTGTGGTTCAAGGGTTTAACAGAGAAACGTGACTTAAACCTTGCAGCCTTAATAGGCCTACATTATGGAAACCCCTGAAAACTGATGTGTGAGGAAAAAAATTCAATGAAATATAGATGATATTGTGTCTTGTGTATTTTAACTCAAAATATTGGATGTAGTTATAAAAAACAAATTTAAAAAACAGGGATTATTTCTGGATTTGTAGGATTAAATTGTTTATCATTGAATAAATTACAATTTAGAAACAAGATAATTCTGATTAAATAAAGCACAGAAACAAAGCATTTAGTGTAACAATGATTTTAACTTTCTTTGCAATGGACACAATCAATCATCCTCACAATAAAGGATAAGCTGTAGCCTATAAAAAACACTGTTCATTTGCGGAGATTTCAACATAGACCTTTTAAATCCAACTAAACAAACTAATGTTGAGAACTTCATGGACACCATGTACAGTTTGTCTTTACATCCAACAATAACTAAAACAAGTAGAATAACATCTCAGAGTGCCACAATTATTGACAATATCTTCACCAATATATTACCAAATAATACAACTAGTGGCCTGTTTATTTCTGATCACTTACCAGTTTTTACTCTGTACGCCTGTGAATTTATCAACATAAACCATCCTACGGAAATCATTGCTAAACGAACGAGAAGTGAGGACTCGATCAATAACCTTAACGGTAGTCTAGCACATCAGGACTGGAGCGCAGTCTACAATGAACAGCATGTGGACAGTGCATACGGTAAATTTTTAGACATATTTCTTTCTTTGTATGATAAATACTGCCCAAAAAAAGAATTTTGCATAAGAGCAAAATATAATCAAAGACCTTGGCTTACAAAAGGAATAATTAATGCTTGTAAAAAGAAAAATAATCTATATAAACTATTTATTAAATCAAAAACGAATGAAGCGGAACACAAATATAAGATGTACAGGAATAAATTAACTGACATTATAAGAAAAAGCAAAGAATTATATTACAAGAAAAAATTAAATTAAAATAGAAGCAATATGAAAGAAACCTGGAATGTTCTCAATAGCTTAATTAAAAAAGACTCTTCTAAGTCAACATATCCAGATTACTTTGTTGATTAAAAACGGTGAAACTCGCAATATGGCAAATATTGCAAATGGTTTCAATAAATTTTTTGTGAATTTCGGCCCTGAGTTGGCTGCCAGAATCCAAAACCATGGTACCATTGAATCTAACCTTATAAAACACAATCCGTTGTCATTATTTTTCTCAGCAACAGATGAGCAGGAAGTGATAAATATTGTCCTAAAATGCAAAAGTAAGTTTTCAACTGATTGTGACAACATTGACATGTTTTTAGTGAAAAAAGTAATTCTGAATATCGCAAAACCGTTGACTTATATTTATAATTTATCTTTTCAGTTGGGCTGTTTTCCGGACAAAATGAAAATTGCAAAAGTAGTCCCGATATTTAAAAATGATGACGAACACAGCTACACAAATTACAGGCCCATCTCCATTTTACCACAATTTTCAAAAATCCTTGAAAAACTCTTTGCATCTCACCTTGAAGTGTTCCTTAATAAACATAAATTAATAAATGAAGGTCAGTATGGTTTTAGAACCAACAGAACCACTACAATGGCACTGATAGAAGCCACTGAAGAAATAACCAATGCACTAGATCAGAAAAAAATTGCAGTTGGAGTCTTTATCGACCTCAAGAAAGCTTTTGATACAATCAATCATGATATCCTATCAAAGAAACTGGAATTATATGGAATCCGAGGTGTAGCCGGGCACTGGATTAAAAGTTACTTAATAGGAAGGGTACAATACGTAAAAATCGGACAGTGTCAATCTGAACACCTTGACATTGTTTGCGGTGTCCCCCAGGGGTCCGTTTTAGGACCAAAACTGTTCAACTTGTATATAAATGATATCTTCAATGTTTCTCAATCACTAAAACTAATTCTTTTTGCTGACGACACAAACATATTCTATAGCAGTAATGATTATAATGAGCTAGTCCGTACTTTGAATAGGGAACTCAATGAAATTAAAAGATGGATGAATATAAATAAATTATCTCTAAATGTAAATAAAACTAAAGTGATGACCTTCGGAAACCTTTCAGCAAACTCAGAGTTGCGGATAAATATTGATGGTATTGAGATCGAATATGTTTGTGAAAATAAATTCCTCGGTGTTATAATTGATAACAAGCTATCTTGGAAAGCTCACATCCGACAAATAAAAACAAAAATTTCCAAATGCCTCTATATAATAAATAAAGTGAAACGATGTCTTGATGCGAATGCTCTACGTACCCTGTATTGCGCTCTTGTACTCCCATACCTCACATATTGTGTGGAGGTGTGGGGGAACACTTACCAGTGCACAATACATCCTTTAGTCATATTACAGAAAAGAGCTGTACGGATCATTCATAAGGCTGGTTTTCTTGAACATACCCACAACCTTTTTATCCAATCAAAGTTGCTAAAATTTAAAGATCTTGTAATATACAATACATTATTAATCTTATACAAAGCATTCAACAATTTTTTTGCCACAAAACGTACAACAGTTTTTCCGAATAAAAGAAGCAGCTCATAATTTAAGAGGATTTGGAAACTTTATCATACCAAATGCTAAAAACACTCGTAAACGGTTTTGTGTGTCTGTATGTGGAGTGAAGCTGTGGAATAGCCTGGAAATTCAGTACAAGCAATGCCAAGGTATTCATAGTTTTAAACGACAATATAAACATAAAGTCTGGTCACAGTATATTGAAAAAGGGTCTTGATTCTTTACCTGTATTATCAAGTGTGTCTTGTTGTTTCCTTACTGTCGTTGGTATATTGTCCATTGTTGACATACATGTGTGTATATATGGATATGTAGATGTATGCATGTATGTATGCTTATGTATGCATTATTCATACAATTACTACTCTAAATCCTGTGCCATACCTTTTGGTATGTATAATTCCTTACCATCGTTGGTATGAAACTGTTGTTGCTATTTAACTGTTGTTGCTATTATCTATGGTTAATCTCACTAAGTTTCAATACTTGTCATGCATTGCCTATTTAATGAATAACTTATGTTTATAGATAACTAGTTTATTTTGAATTCCTTGTCTTTATTTATAGGAAGTGAAAAATTAGAATTTAAGTAAAGGGGACGGGGGTGGGATTAAATAAGTTTTCTTCCTCCCACTCCCTTTCAGGCATCAGATCCTACTGTATGTAATACCTACTGTAGCTTTGTAGCTGCTGTATGGAAATAACTATATCTGTATGCATAAAATGCAATTCTATTGTATATACTTGCCTGAAATGAAATAATAAATACAAATACAATACAATATATAAGCATTTATCCAAAGAATTTTAGCGCGTTTATTTCCCATCAGAAGATAAATCACAAAATAAAAGGCACTCAATCAAAAACACTTGAGGAGGAGGAAGGCATCCTGCATCTGTCAAGGGCGATCTGTTGTTCGGCTTTGACTGCGTGGGTCTTAGACTTGTTTAAACTTTTGCACATTTGACAAGTGACAACCTCCAAGGCTGGAAAATGAAGCCATCATGTCGGTCCCAATACCTGCAATTCCTCAAACGTCCACTTGAGGCTGGCTCCAAAAGGGGGTCAATCCCCATTGACCCTGATGTTAAAATGCATATTTTTTTATAGCAGAAAAAAAAACATGTTTACAGCCCGGTACAAAAAAGATTTCAGTCTCTATCACTAGTTTACCTGTTGATGACAACTGCAGAGGGAATGAATCACTGGAGAACTCACTTGTTTAAATTGTATTGTAGCTTGAAGTTATGCATAATTAAAGGCGTGGCTACAGGTAGGTCCCATGATTGGCTCCTGGCCCAGATATATTTGCATGGCCAACTTCAACTACCCTCAAGACTATGGGTCTTTGATCATTTTTATATTAGCCTTAAGTTATAAGAAGTTGAGCATTGCTAAGATGGCTCCACACTGAGCTTCAGAATCACTGTTCAAAAAACCTACAGATCAGAGTGTTTGTCTATCTTTACGATTTGTAATTCAGTTCTCCAAGTAATCATAACTGATTTAAATTTGACCACTGTGCCTGTCGAAGTAGTCTCCATGTGCAGAGCTCACAGTGTTTCTGCAACACTTGTAAAACTCCCTGAAAGCCCTGTTATGCGAACATGTCAGGCATCATTTGCACTCGGCGCCAAAGTTCCTAAAATGTGTTAAATAGCAACCTTTCAAGTTAAATTTTAATTTGGGGAGAAGGTAGAAGTCGCAGAGAACAACAATTGTGTTACTTTCGCCAAAAAGCCCTGTGCGTAATCACCACAGTGTGACCGGGCGCTCAGCACATTGCCGCACTCACATGCCATCAAGCCACAGTTCAGGCTGTTGGTGACAAACGTTCTCCCTCAGACACCTCAGGATGTTACAGCAGAGCTCTGCCTCGACAGTCTAACCCCGTGGGGACTAATCCCCAGGGCACAGCCAGGTAAAGGCTGGAGAAAACAATGAACATGCACCTGACCTGATGTGCACTGTACAGTCTTGGAAAATGTGGCTCTTCCACTGTAAAACTGCTGTTTCTTCTCTCAGTGCTACAATACATTTCATTGAATTTCCTATTATCAGTCTATGCATTGCCATACAGAAACATTCTCAAACTCAAAAATGTGTCTAATCACACTGAAAAGAACGAGCACCTCAAACTTTAGTGGTCTGATTAATAATGATTCCGGATGTGTCCGGTATTGCCCCAGATTTAGCGGACGAACTTTGATCTTCACCAGCAGGGGTTCTTGTGTAATAATTCTTCACTCTCTGTAGACGTTACTTGGCTTCAGACTTCTAGGGTACAGCGTGGAATAATGGTGTTACTTATGGATTATGTTTGTTTCTCGCTTCTGAGGTTTCAAAGCAAAACACATTATCCTCTCTCTACTGCACAGTGTGAGTGGGTGAGTGGTCTTTTCAATTCCCCTTTTACTGTTGTCTTGTTTTTTTAAAACTTATTTTATAAAAGAGGAGAAGTCGAAATGGAGAAAATGCTGTCCAAGATAGGTGTTTTCACAAGTTGAGAATAAGAGAGGCAGAAAGAGAGTCATACAGTGCTCTTGTCTAAACCATTATTGCAGACCTTTGCTTGGGTTTGCCTCCAATCTCCTTCAGATCGCAGCTTTTCAGATGGTAATTGGTGTAATAGCCACTTTGAGCAAAAGTAGCTCTGATCAGGGAGAACTGCTTTCTCAACAACTAAATATTCTGGCCTTCTTCCAGATAAATCTACATCATTCACACAGCATCGTCTGGAATCTGTCTGTACAATTTGCGATTCATAGTTAAGGTGCCAGTAAATACTTTTCTAGTTGTACATGAGTGCCTTCTTCATGCTGGTGTAAAGTGAAAAGCGAACTGCTGTCAGTATGCACAACTTTCTTTGTGGCAGCATATGTCTCACATTTGTTTCTTGTAAAATCAAGACAGAATGTTTAAGAGCAACACACATAATATTGCTGCCTTTAATTGGGCTATTTATGTCACATTTATTACACTTATTCTTGTTTTGGCTTTTATTTTGATAGATCAGTACAATTAGTCATTAGCTGGGGAATGACTTGTGAGAGGCCAACTGGAGACTCTACTGAGAGCATCCAAGCTCATGTGTTTTCTTTTTCCTCTGTACTGTTTGCATGTTTAGTTTTCTAAATTTAATACTGCAGCCTTAGCTTGTCACTTTAATGTGGGTTAATTTAATTTTGTTTGTTTGTTTTGGCATGAGCTTCTTGTGTTTTCTTTCTTCCCTGCACAGTGTTGGTCTTTATGAGTGAATTTCATCAGTGCACTTTTTATCACTTTGTTCCGCACTTTAACACTGAAAATAAACTTGAACTGAAAGCTTTTTCTTCAATCGAAATACAGAAATATGGGATTCATGTGATCATTTCATTTAAGACCTCTTCATCCAATGATCTGCTCTCACCTAAACAGCTTCATTCCAGTGATAAGGTTGAGTAAAGTGCAGTTGTTCTGTGGAGCTCTGTCTTTATCCTGGCAGCCTGTTTGTTTTTGATAACACATGATTAAATTTATCTCAGATTTGCTCCGTCCCTCCACCTTTCTAACCAAGAGCCGGGGAGCGCGTGAGGCTTTTTTAGATGCAAGTTGTGATTGATGAGTTTTTGATTGGAATTGCGGATGAGACACTTTCATTACTGTCTGTCGAAGTGCATCCTGTTAGGGGCAGTAAAGTCTATGGATGTCTGGCAGTGTGTGTGTGTGTGTCTGTGGGTGCCGAGCTTGTGTGAATGGAACAGAGAGAGAGAGAGAGAGAGAATGGCATCACTTCATGATGAGACCC
Organism: Acanthochromis polyacanthus; assembly: GCF_021347895.1. Lineage (NCBI taxonomy): Eukaryota > Metazoa > Chordata > Actinopteri > Pomacentridae > Acanthochromis > Acanthochromis polyacanthus. Next base: position 15,804,056 of record NC_067127.1, on the reverse strand, counting down.
ACTTAATAACATTTCTCATTTGGTTTCTACCAACGGCTGCACAGAGCCTGGGAATGAAGGCCCAGATCACTGAGAAGCCTGATGACTGAGTTCTGATTGGCTTTTCTTCTTGCTTATATTGACAGAAATCTGTCCAATAATCTCCTTTTTGCTCACAATGAATAAACCATAAAGGACGGAGTCTGTCTGTATGTGTGCATGTCTCCTCTTCGTTTTTCTAGGCGTCTCCATACTCGAAGATTGAAGTCGCCCTCATTTTTTGTCTCGGACTTCTTCTCTGTTGCAGAACAGTATGTTTACAACGATGTCCTCAGAACGCCTTCATCATCAGGGGCACTGGCAGCAACAGCTCACTGACTACAACTCATTCTAATGTGAAGTTGTTTTGGAAACTATATTTAGTAATTGTCTGCTCTCCCACTGTCTATTTTATCACTGTGGTGGTTAAGTCAAAGCAAACGACGAATAAAAGTCAACTTTCCAGCTGGCTTGGTTACTATTAGCTCTGCTCCTCAGGCTCACGACAGGCATTTTGTGTTTATTAGCGCACACATAGAGGACAAACTGCGACGTAACGGTAAATTTTAGCCTGTGCATATAATGTCTGGTAAAATATTGTCATAAAGCTGGATATTGGCAGCTTGAATCAGTTGTGTATTTGCTGTTGAACCCCATTCCTCCTGTGATAAATAACTTCAGTCCCTCAATCACGCTGCAAGCTGCAATCAGACCGTTCTAACCAGCTTTTGATTTGGTTCGTACGCGTTAGTCGATTTTGTACACACAGCAGGTGAATGCAGCTGACTGGTTTTTTCACAATAACCAAAATTATGACTTCAGCTCCTAGATTTGATGCTTAAACTCCTTACTACTGATACCGGAACCACAGAAAATGAGAGTGTGGAAAGTTTTTTTAGCAGCTTGCAGTAGTTTTAGTAATATTACCAATGTAAATATAGAGATGATTGCCACATTGCTAAATTAGTTAAACTGATAAAGCCAAATTCAACAGTTGTCCTTGCCCTTAACAGCTTCATCCACTTTTTTTTTTTGTCATAAAGGAAATCACGCTCGTTTGACTTACAGTTAAGGGAAAGGACATGAGGTAATTATCCCGTTTGCTAACCTTTTGCTCTTTGACTCTTGAACAAGTCAGAATTTTGGTTGGCAAAATGCTTTCACAGGGTGAGATGTTATCTTCCTCAGTCTGTGCAAGTAAGACATCTTTTATAAACAGGCCTTGTGGTGTCCGTGATCTCACCCTGACTGTCAGCTGTAAGTGACATAAAGCCATTTTCTGTTTTATGGATAATATGTTTACTTGTTTACTTATGTTTACTAAGTATCGATACTAATAAAATTGGGAATAGTGTGATTTTCAACTAAAGGGTTTTACAAAATGTTTCTAGTATCAGTGTGTCGTGCAGCACTAGATCTGACTGTGGACTGGTTGCACTGAGACCCTGCGCAGCAGAGCGCTCTGTGAAGTACTAAATGTAGGAAAAACAAAAAGCTGTCTGTAATTGTTACTACCTTTGCCAGTTTGGCAATCTGTTTTACACTTAATTGGTAAACTCAGCTTGCTTTTTGAGGAGTCGAGTTTATTTTGACCCACAGGGACTCTTTGAAAAGTGTAACTTCATTAGAAAACTTGCATGGCCAAAAGTAAGAGGTGAGAGATTGTAATAAGACGAGTTACTTTTCAGGTCTAATTTGATTACGCTTTGTAATTAAATTAAGCTATGATGCAAAGGTCCCTTGATATACTTCTCAGTTTGTGTAAAGCATTTATTATGCTCCCTGCTGTGATCAATTAGGTTGTCAAGACAAGTTTTATGAGATGTGCTCACCTCATAATCACCACAACGGGAAACAGTTTGCATCTGCTCGGTCATCTATTCACAGACAAGTTTCTAGTTAGCAATGACGCAAATGCATTGTGGGAAAGCTATTGATTGTTTTCCACCTTTTTAATAGTAGTGGTGTGAGATTTATTTGCAAAATAGCACTCATCGTTTCCTCATATTGAGGAAGCGTGACAGGCCATTTTGCTCCTGGCAGTGTCCCTATTTCATGTCACATTATTTCGTGTTTTGTTCAGGTCACCTTGGCACTAAACAGGGAAGCAGTGCCTGCAGCAGCTGTGATTAGAAAAATGTTTATCAGCAAATGATGTTTCCTCAACAGAAACAAACGGCACATCATGATTACTGCTCAATTAGTGGGCGCCAGCTCATTTATTTTCAGGTTTCGCCTGAGGTTTTCTTCTTTGTGTAAGTCGCTTATTAAAAAAGAGAACAAAAGGCTACAATTCTTGCTTAAGAAGACAATAACTAACTCCATGTTATGAACTAATACTATAAAGTACTGTATGCTTTGTGCTAATCTCCATTTTGGCAGCTCCTATCCAGGAAATTAACATGTGACCCAGCAGTTTGTACCAACGGGAAAAAAATGACACAGAGCTCAGTCCCAAACAAAACACAGATTTTATTGAAACTTAACCATAATTTAGTTATCTCTGCTGCAGCAACTGGTGTATTTAGCTAAGTAATTGTTTATTTACTAATGGACCAGCTAAGTTTACCACCAAGTTGAAATTGCCTTTCTTTTTTTAAATTAGTTTTCTTTCCTTTTGAAATATGTTAGTGTAGTTCACTAACACTTCAGTCTAAAATCTGGGAATTTATGTAGAAATATTGCACTTTCTCTGCTCTTTTGTCCTGATGCCCATGTATGCTTTCACAACGCAAATAATATTAAAGCGGGATGCAATGAAAACCCCTTTCTGTGAATCCAGCGCAACTGCCAGACACTGTGATGTGTTAACAAGAAGTAAAGTTATTCTGCGTTGTTCTGTCAGAAACGACCGGCAGAGACCGTCTCTGCCTTAATTGTTAATGATCGCCTGATGTGACTCATCTCTGTTGTGCAAAGCAACTAATCTTTTGTTCAGGAGTAAAAAACAGCCCCAGCTTATCTGTGGCTTTTTACTTGAAACAGTATTGGGAGTTGGTTTGAAGGATATGTGAGCAACTTGGTACCTGCTTATTATAGTGCTTCAATCAACAAAGATTGCACATTGGAAAGACACAATGCCCTCATTGCTAAATGATACCTGCAGCATGATTGGATCTGCTGATTTAGATTAGACTAATACTGTGGCTCAGATTACACACGCTTGGAAAAAAACACACACACATTCACATGCACCCAGCTCCACTGTGTGTTTCCCAGTGTGATTCATGTGAAAATTAAACAGGACGACATGACTAACATTTTCACGTGACATTCCCTCAGCCTGCTCTCACCCGCTTTCATCAAATAGCTTTTCCAGAAGCTTCCTCTTCTTTGTGTTTTTTGTTCTCAGGCTTAGTGCACTTTGTATGTGCTGTGTGCATGTGGGTGTGTGAAACAACATGCATTATTTACGCTGAATTTGTGAACCTGGCATCGAGCCATATTGTTCTGTATTGGATACAGGTGTGTTTGGGGGTGTGTTTTTTTTGTGATTCATTTTGTCAAAGTGTGCAGTGTACGACCTGTATCTGTGTCTGCAAAACACAAGCTGCATCCCAGTGGCTGTCTCATCCTCGCCTGCTCACCGCGCTGCCAAATGAAAGCACATCTCTCCTGCTATCACTCCATAGTGACAGAACATAAGGTAATCCCTGTTCGTGAATGCTAGATCCCCTTGCGTCATGTCCCTTTCTCCTGTGATGAGCTGTGTGACTGCAGGCTTCTATATCTGCCTCTTGTCATGTTGGAGTGATGCAATTAGGTTTGTATTCTCTATGGTCTCTGTTCTTGTGCAGAAGAGGATTGCCAATACAATACCTGTCTGTGCAAGCAGCTTGCTCAGTAATGAGCCGACTCCAGTGTTAGTCTTAGACGGTGACATTTTTAGCAACACAGTCATCTCAGTAATAGATTATTTGTATCACTTGGGTTGGATAATAAAAAGAACCCAACTATGTTTGCTTTATGTGACTGCTCCTATAAAACTCAGATCCAATATAGCTATTTTTCCCTTCCCAGGTTCTCACCCGAACAATGTGTGGAGCTGTCCTAAACTAGTCTGAGCACAAGCACCCTCTAGAGGAGTTCATGGCTGAGGACTGGAGTGTCAGGGTTTAACTAGCTCATGTCCTAATGGATGTTCTGTGCAACTTGACCTTAGAGTCTTGGTGTGTTTAGCATTCCCTGCATGTTGGGGAACATATCCACCTCCACAGCCCGAAAGGCAGCGCAGTTTAAAAGACGGAGTGCTCTTCCAAAGCGCTGTAGGGCAGAGATGCAGAGATTCGACACTTGCAGATTACTCTGAAAATAGCTGATGACAAGACAGTGCACCTGACAAATAAGGATATAAAGATGGCTAACAACTTTTAACAACTGTTAAGTGTCCTAAGAGGTTTTTTAGCTCCACCACTGCAGTGGGTTTGTAAAATGGCACCTTGGGCTGTTGGACTGTTTCTGTGCTGATCTGTAGTATGACAACAGTGTGACTGGAGTTGTGACACTCCACCTGAATTGGCAACAACAAACTTTTTTTTTTCTTTTACTGCGGTAATGTATTATACAGTGAGATCAGCATTCGAGTTCCTGCTGATTTTTCGCTGTGACTCTAATTCTTCAGATCTGCAGGAGGTTGATACCCACTGTGAACTCTCTCATGCATGTGAACCTTATCTCCCACGTTTCCTCTGCCTCTCTTTTCCAACTTTCCGCAGTGAGTACATCTGTAGACCGACACGGTTCTCTTAACCTATATTGTACTGTTTTTTTGTTTTTGTTGTTTTGTTTTACTTCTTCACTTTCTGTTATTGGAGTGTTGCATTATTTGATTCTATAACATGTCCTATACTGTAAACTGTAATTAGAATTGCTTTAACTGAATCAACACCTCTAATTTAAGTTATTTATTTTTTCATTTGTGGTTTTCCCATTTCTGCACAACAACATAATCGCTTTTTGTGGTTTACTATTTAGGTTCTTTGACCCATATCTCCTAAGCCGCCGTCCTCTTTCTGTGTTGCTCCAAAACCCTCTTTGTGATAGTGTTGATTCCCCCAAATCCTCTAAATGTTATCATCTTGACTGGCCACTTTACAACCTTTTTTCTCCTGGTCAGCACATTGCTCTTTGCCCGGAGTGGAAGAAGCCATTCTGCCTGCTGTCACCGCATAGACAGATTCTGGGCTGTTCTTGTCGGGATGATGGATCTGGAGTAGTCAAAGAGTGCTGACTTCTTGCTGACCACCTCTCCCTCACTACCACATGTCGGCTCCTTAGCCCACCAGCAAGGGCCGCCATGATGGATAGGGCATCCATCGCTCAGCCCTGCCCTCCTCTCCCCTCCACCCTGCAGGGCTTTTGTCAGTCAGGCCTCTGGTTGTAGCTGATTGCTTGACACGGCAAAAAAAACCCCGACAGACAGGTAAACACGGGAGCCATATTGTTTCCTGCCTCCCCGCTGTCATTGTTTTGAGGTCAGTTACAGTTCATCAGAAGGTCCCCAGAGAGAATTGCAAATGCCTGGTGATAAACGCCATTTTTTTTCCTTCCCTTTCCTCATGTGTATCTTTCACTGGCTTCCTTAAGATAAGACTCATGAAAGGATTTCTATTAGTTTTATAATATGGCTCTGATGAATGCCACATTTATTGCAGAATGCTTAATGAATTTCAGAGTGCATTTGAGGTCTTCTGTCCTTGTTGTACCCTTTAATTATTTAAACCAAGCTAATTCTTAACATCAGTCCTATTACGATCAAACTTTTTCCTTTAATGTCTCTTTCTTTCTAACCCTAACACACCCAGCAAAACATCAAACCCACCACTTTTTTTTGTTGTTGTTTTATCAACCAACTTAAAACCATGTTAGATGGTACATTGATTTGGGCTGTTTCACTTGCCATTAGAAAAGTTGGGAGAAATAAAACACAAACAGAAGCCGGAATGGAAAAACCTGGTGCAATTAAGCACCGTTGGTGGCCTGATAAGTTGTTGAAGTAGCTTGTTTCCAGTGGAACTGGGAAAGAAAAGCAGCTCTCACTGTGTTTGTGCAACTAAGCAGATGATTTGACAATATTTGTCACATACTAAGAAGTCTATTGATGCTATAGCTGGTCTTATTTCATCTCTATAATGTGCATAAGAGGTAATCGAAATTCTAGTTTTCTGTGTATGGAGTTTTCCTTTGCTTGCTCCCTGTTCTCTCCTTCTTTTTCTGAATGTGAAGACGTGTTTATGTCAGATGTAAAGTATAATACACCATACTGTGCTAATTTGAATCACATTTTGATACCCACCATATCACTTTAGGTGTCCTCTATGCCTTTTTGTTTTCAGTGTGTTCTAGTACTGTTACCTACCACAGCTTCTGAGGGTATTACTACTTCATGTGGAGGTGAGGCTGCACACGTGACCTGATTTCACATCAGCATTGTCTTTCCATGTCACAGCCAGACTGTAGACCTGCCAGCACTTGATGGAAACCTGAAATACAATCTGAAGTAGTCCTGATGCTGGGGAGGTGCAATATTTCTTCCATTGCAAGTTAACGTTATGAAATTACACACTATGGAAACTTTTCATTGCATACATAGTGTGGCCACAAAATAATGTGACTATGCACAAGTGTATGCACACATGTTGTGTATCTTTGAACATGGAGATATAGCTTTGTTTTTTTTTTTCTCTGTCTGTTTGACCTTGGAAATAAATGGGTTTGCTTTCTGTCATCTTATTATCAGTGTCGTTAAAGCTGGCCCCATAATGACCACTGAAAGTTTGAAGGGGTGTTACTAAACCACAATCAAAGGATTGGATTCAGTTTTCTGCCAGATCAGACATTTTTCTATCCTAATGCATTTTATGTGCGCTTGAGATATGTCCCATTTCTACTGATAAGATGAAAACAAAAAGCAGAATGTCCTTTTCACTTTAGCTGGAGCCCCCCCAGGGTGTCTCACCAGGAGATGTTATTCTGCCAAGGCGAGGTAATTCTCACTTGTAGCACATCCAGTCTCTTGGTTTAATACAAGCAGCCCATCACTTTAGCTGTGGATCACTCTGTAGTTCTTGTCTCACAGAAACAATTAATGTGGAAGCACAAGTGACATTTAATTGGTCCGTTACCAATTTATGGCATCAATTACCAGGCAAGAATAAAGACTGACTGGCACTGCTTTTGATTTTTTTAAAACCTGACATAAAAATGAAAATGTCAGAGGCTGTTACCTTTGTCTGTTTCTGAGAATCCGAAACTCCAGTAGACGTCCAAATAAAAATGTACAAAAGTTTTTATTCAAGTTGTGCCTCAGTGTAGCTTTCGAATAAATATTTCAATACCAAAGCAGACATAGTAGTCTGCAGACAAAAAAGGCCTGCAATGTTGTAGTTAAATCCCAATGCTTTGTCTGGGTTTTATTGTCTGGCTTTTGTCGTCCTGCTAAAAGTGTTGACAGTACAGCAGTAAAGCTTTGTCTTAGCTTTGCTCCAATACACATCCACAATGTCAATGTACAGCTCATCATTTACATTTGCATAGAACTGAGCTGTAAAATTCTGATTGCATAAATGGTAATGATGGCAAAATAGAGGATCACCTGGCTGTGATTTGAAAAAAATTATGCATTTCATAATAAGACATAAGATAAGAGAATCCTTTATTATTCCCCACATCAGGGGAAATTTCCAGTGTTACAACAGCAATGTCTTTCAAAGCAGCATTAACCATATGTACAGTAATGATAATTATAACAATATGTACAATATATACAGGAATGAAATGATTTCTGTATAATGTTAGTTACTTTTCCCAAACTAATCTGTGACAATCTATAAATCCATTTCATTTTGTTCTTTCTTAGTGTATTACCAGGTAAAAACAAATCTTGTTCGAACTATGCACTAAAAAGGATTTTAGGCTCAGAAAGACAGTTTACAAGCTCAGTACTATTTAATATACATTTAACCAGTTCATATTTGATAAAGACTATGAGCATGCATGGTCTCCTGTAATGAACCGGTGACCTGTCCAGGGTGTAACCAGCCTTTTGCCCAGAGTTTGATGAAATAGGCTCTACTCTTCGTCTTTATCCAGGACAATGTAGATGATGAATGGATAAATAAATATTAAAAACAAAAAGCCAGGCAGGAATCACCATGGTGTGAGAACTGCAGTGGTTGTATTAATTGCTTTAAACAAATACTTAAGTGTGTATATTGGCTACCAGTTCCTTGTGTTTCTGCTAACATAGACCTCAAACACTAAGCAGCCTGTGCACACTGAATAAAGAAATCAGATAAATTATTTTGAACATGCTTACACTGAACAAATTGCACACAAATACCCAAACAGAACAATACTTTATCATGATTGGTTAAATGTTCCCACGCTTGCATGGCACGCACAAACTAAAGGATTTGTCTTGTTAATCGCATTTCAGGCAGGCTTTAACAATGTTTATTGTCCATGTTCTTATCACTGTGAACATGAAAATATGATTTACCGATGAGCATGTCATCAGTCCAGCTGACCATGGGATGTGAGTTGATGAGAAACAGAGACCTTGGTTTTCTCTCTAAATATTATATTTTCTACATTGGCCACTCGTTGCTGTTGAGTAAATTGCTCCCTTTTTATTTCCACCCACTGTTTTTAGTTAAAAAAGCGTCCCATTTAACAACAGATAAAAAAGTCAAGCCCTTCTCACTACTTCTGTATTCACTGCAGCTCATGAAAATGGAGCAGATGATCAAAAGAACGTTAGACCAATAAAAATCCATATTTATATATTGGCTTTACTTTTTGTTAGATGTACTGTACCTTTGTAGGGAAACTAAATTACCAAAACTTTTCAAATAAAAGGAAAATGTGAATGTGTTTCTTGAAAAAAAAAAAAAAGATTTAACAATACTAGTATATTCAACCAAAGCATTTTTTCTATGATATGTTCTGCAAGAGCAATGTTTATAAGTTGTGCTGGACTCGCCCTGGTTATCCCAATCAGAGAGGGAAACATTGGAAGTTAAAAAAGTCTGTGAAGTGTGTAATGAGGTGACACCTGATATTCTCTCGGGCCTGTGCTGCGTCGGGCTGTAAGGCCTCCATCTGTCAGGGGCCACCAGTGGCTAATCTCCCCTGCATACTAGGAACTGATCCCACTCACCTCCAACCTGAATTATTCATTATTCACACACAGACTTTAGCCCATACTGAACTCTATTTAGTCGGAGGAAAATGTTCTGTTCTGCAAGACAAACAGGAAGCCTTAGTTAAGTACGGGCTAGCTGTTCTGACTGTCCCTGTCTCACCGCACTTCTTTACTCCTCTTTGATAATTCACACCTTCTGCTGCTCTTTTGTGCTGTTCAGATGACTAAGTGGGGAAATGGGCTGTGGAAAATGATCATCAATGCAGCTGGCCTGCTGACAAGAAAAGAGCATTTTCTCGTCTGCTCTCAAGAAAAGGAACATCCATTTAAGCCCTGCACGATTCATTGCGCTCTTTATTCATTACATGCTTCTCCCTGCAATTGTTTCGATTTCTAAAGATCTGATGTTTTTCCCTCCGCATTTTTGGTCACTTCATGAATATTCTTTTTATTCACTCTACATGTTTTAATAGTTATTATGGTTCATGTCTTATTCACAGAACTGAACAATGCTTGAATAGTGCCATGTGTACTGATTTCTTCCATAAATCATGCATTCTGCTGCTTTGCTGGATTTTCCCGCCAGCTGTTCATGTGAAGTTCGTCATGAATATACATCCTGTCCATCATAGTTAGAGATCTCGTATCTGGTGCCTGGACAGTGGTGTTGAGGGCGTTACAGAGGCTCAGTTTGCTTTTAAGTAATGCCGCCGCTGCTGTTCGTTACCAGAAACAAAAGGAGCAATTTGAAATCATAATGAAGTGTTTATTGTCTTATGGGGATGGGAAATGTGGCGTGTGGCACGCACTGGCTCGTAAATCTCTGGATGTCACCCGCGGCGTGTAGATGGATCTCCTCTCCTGTGGATGTCTCCAGCCCCATAGAGCGCAGCTTCGGCAGACTAATGAACACGGAGAGCCTTGAGAATGGTAAACAAGTGCCTGATTAATTGGTCCTCTGCTTCCATTATTTTAGCAGCGGAATACAAAATGTCCTACAATGGAACCCTTCTGATCAGTTTTCATTTTTTTGTGCTTTTTTCCCTTGCAAAAGCGGGTGGCTTCTCTGTGAACAATAATGTGTCTCAGGACAATCTGTCCCACTCAAAGGAAAGGAAAATACTCTCAAACTATTGCCACTCAATTACATTACAGAAACAGTCCTGGCATCTGAAACCATATGAAACTTACCCCATTTAGAAAAATAGGCAATCTCATAAAACCGCCAATTAATTGAAGTTCATTTATCAGGAGCCCTTTAATCAGCACCAGTGTTTTTTTTTCTTTCAAAGGCGGCATTTGGTACTAAATTAAGCGATGAAGAAGTATTTGAACCCTGATATGTCCACTGCAGTTACATGGTCTATCAATCAAGCACAGCAAGTTTGAAAGAGTTGACAGAATGATCAAAAGATGAACCACACTGGATGTCTGTGGCTGTCAGGAAGCACTGTGGATCATGATTTATTAAATTATCTCTTGATTTTTATCTCTTGAAAAATGTTATGTAACCATCTTTTCAACCAACAATCCTGACTTTTTCTTATAATTACTGCATGTCTGATACTGTACACATACTCAGCAGTAGGTAAACGGACATCTCCCACCATGAGGTCTGTGTTTTGCTCCCTCTCCGGTAACTTGATTGGGGTCACAAACGGTGACACTTGAGGAGAGATCATGTTGATGAGGTGAAGAATGTAAGCGTCTGAACAGGCCTCTTGCTGCTCCAAATCCTGTTTTAGTTTTACTGAAATTTTTAAAAGGCCCAGAGAACTTGAGCTCTTGGATGCCTCTCCCCACACTGCTCACTGAATCATTGAAGGGCCATTGGATTATCAATGCATGAGAAAGTCCTCAGTACGAGCACTTTAGAGAAAGCCTGTATAAAAAAATTTTAAAAAAAAAGGCCATTCAACATCCAAACAAGTATGACTCCACTGAATGTGTCTTCAAGAATACAAGTGTACTTCTGACAATTTTAAGGGTGCTTCTGTGTCACAATGATCTGACAGCTTCTGTCATTGTGAAGCCGACACCGAGCATTTATTATTCTGCAAGGGAATCTTTATTCTATTTGTCCTTAAGCATATTTTTAAATGCTAACATCACATCTCAGTTACCTGTCTGATTTTTATGTGGATCCTTTTGCAGACAGATAAGGTGAATTTATTTGAACTTTCATTAGCCACTTGCTTGACTGTGACAGGTGGTCGGAGTTGACCTCTCCGCACAGCCTAAAACATGTTATGTCTTCATCTCTGATTAGACGAGAATGTGAGCCCCTCCAGCCCGATCATTTTTCAGTTTTATGGCTGAACACTCCAGAAAGTGAGTGGAACTCTTTCATAAGGACATGATAACTCAGAATCTTTTCCCCATTCAACAAAAACAGCTGCGCCATTGTAAATACTTAACAGGTTGTCTGTGGTACAGAGGATGGATGCTGGAAAGAAAAAGAATCATCAAAATGTGTTGCATTCAAATCTCACACATTAATTTTGGCTGAAATGTTTTGGCAAAAAGAAGACATTGTACTTTGAATGTGCTGCTCCCTCATAACATTATTACACGCTGTTGCACAAATCCACACGGTATTACAGAAAAATCACTCTATTCCTCTAATTTTCCATGCATCTGGTCCATCATTCATCTAAGCAGGCAATGGGCTGTAAATGTTATGCTACATCATACTTTTTTTTCTGATTAGACATCTCATAATGGGATTGCATGAATTATATGCCATATTTTTGCTGTTTTCCTATTTATGATGATTTTTTGATCGACAATTTGTTTTGCTCAAAAGTTAGTAAAGCAGCAGTGCGTCTGCAAGCCTTGTCAGTTTGTTTGAAAGAGGTGTTTTGATTATGCCTCGTCCATTCAAGGGAACATAGCATGAGCATGTATTTGATTTTAAAAGGCTTTTCATCACAGACCCGCTGTGGCATGAAACCTGCATTTCTTTTATTCTTTTTTTTTTTTTTTCTATCTCACATTTCTCACTACAAAAGCACTGCTACATCACAGCAGACGGGCTATGTATATCAGATGTATCCAGCATACCCTAATGATAAAATCATACATCTCCTCAGGCTTGTAGATAGCCTAGTTAGGCAGCAGTTTCAATTCATTTTATCTTGGGACCCCTCTTTTTCAACCTACCTTGCCTTGTTTCTATGATTCTGAAGACATTCTTGTTCACAGTGCGCTAAACATATTGTAAAACAGTGATTGTTTTGTGAACTCCCCATGATTCTGTGAGGTTGAGACATCTCATGGATGCACTACACGGCTCACCAAAGCCAGCAGAACAAGGATTTCTTTTTTTTTTTTGAATATGTATGGTTGCTCTGTTGGGATTGCTCTTATCTTTTGTAGAACCACAGAAACATATTCTTAAGGGGATGTGTCTTCTCATGATCAGAACCGGCGCTGAATGTGGCACTGAATGGAAAGGTGAAAGCTTACTGTAGTGCAGCGTTTTTATAACAGGTATCTTGCGTCGCAGTCCTTGGCAAACACTGCTTGAGACGGCTGAACATCTCTGATAGATGATGAACAGAACGCTGGGCTTCTCTTTTGCTTCCTCACTCTTTTTCCTGAGAGTTTGGATGCAGTGTTTGTAATGCAAATAAGGACACTTCAAAGAATGGCTTATTAGCATTTTCAATAGGAGAAATGTTCCATTGTGTGGAAAACTCAATGATTTGATTTTTATTTCTTTTTTGTACATAAGAATTAACCATATGAAGCTTATGTTCTCATTTTACTTGTGTGTCTAGCTGAAACATAAAGTATGTGACTTTGCTAAATGTTAAATATATGACCTTGTAAGCTCTTATCTCATTCTTGTGCTCACATATACAAGCATTAGTCCAGTAGGGATAGCCAGCCACGTCTGAATTGGAAGCACAGAGATTGATTGGTGCTGTGTTTTTATTCAGTGTTTTGGCACCTCAGGCCATGTCTCTCCCTTTGTGCTGTGGGATTCAACAGCCCAGGCTTATTGTCATTGTTTAGTTCTATATTAAGACTATTGATTACACTGTAACTGAGGCAGTGAGGCCGAAGCAAGTAAGAGACTGGTGGTATCATTGTTGTGTTCTTCTTGGTCGAGCGTGCTTCTCTGGTCGGTGAGCGAACAATAACCATCCATAGTCAATTTTTCCATAAGTGTGACATTTCAGCAACATTCTTGTATATTTCTTTACAATAATATCATCCAGTTATGTGTAGTTCCTGCCTCTTAAACCATTCTGAATGAGCCATATAGCTCAAACATGTGGTGTTATCACTCTAACCTGTTTGGGATATTCTGCATTGACAGGAATGCCTTGTCCGCCTTTGCTGAACAGATGCCGATATTCCCTGCAGCCCTGTTGATTATGGCTGGTATCATAGTAATTGAGTTGCTGTCACACTGTTGTGCCTGTGTTGAACTTCACAGCCTGACTGGAGCCCACTTCTGTCAGAGAGCCTTGGGCAAGGGGCTGACAGTCGACAGAGAGGACAGAGCAACGACAGCACATCAAAGAGCACCAATTACAGTCTTCTGAAACATTCATGATCCCTATTGTTTCCCCACAAACCCACCAAAACTCTACAATAACATTTCACATCCTCTCTCTGCTGTATTTTTTTTTCCCTTCATCGAGTTTAACCTGGCAACTACTTCCAGGAGAGACCTGGACAAAGAAGTCATCCCCTCCATTTACGCTACTCCTCTCTCTTGTCACTCGAACAGGTGCCTGTGAATGAGTCACCCCTCTTGTGTGCCTGAACAAATTTTGAGGGGGAAGTAATGACTGTTAAGAGCTTCACAAACATATGCAATGCAATTATGCTCAATTATGGGTGATCAACATTTGCATAATCTTTATCCCAGCTACTCCTTAAGAACCAATCAAATGTTGTTTTTCCAGCGTGAAAGTCACATGAATAATTTATATCAGTAAAATATATCTATTCTGTGAATCTCAGTGATCTCAGTGGCTATTCAGCCACCTCAGTCATCTATCATTTATGATGGAGAGCGTTCGGAAGGCTCCCTGATTGAGCTAATGAATGCAAATGCAGTGTGCAACTAGCAGGGGTCAGCAGCTTCCCTCCCTCCTCTCTGTACCTGTTTTCTTCACTATCAATTCACTCTAAGCCCATAAACAAATGTGGCATGTCATTTACTATGGCTGTGAAACGATTAATTTTCATAAAGAAGGGAAGAAATGGCCATCTCTTTGGTACTTGGGGCACCTGTTTGTGTTTTGACAGTGATGATAAGCGTACATGGCAGCTCAATTACGTTCTCAGCACTCGTTTTCTGTTTTACTTGGGTGATGGGAATCCTCTCTGTGAGCGATCCTTGCAGTTAAATACATGGAAAGTTGCATTTAGGGTAGCACCTGCACGATTGCTTTTTCATTTGGCACCCTAGTGTGTCGGTGGTGTTCACCCACATACACACATAGCATTTATGATAAATAGAGGGCCAGGGCACGTGGTACGCTGCAGGATGGTTAATGAATGAATGCTGTCATGTGTCTATTTATGTAGCTGACACGGTCCACCGCAGAGATGACCATTGCGACTGTAAAAAAATAGAATATTAGAATAATAATGCTTCCCCATTACACTAATAGGTCCATTCTGGAGGTTAATTTATATTCAAAGTATGTTTCCAATTAATACTTATTTTTTTATTGCTTTAAAGTAGTTGATTGCACATTGGCTGCGTGAAATGAAGTTATGCTGTTAGAGTTATATATTGTATTTTTAGAGCATCAAACTGTTGCTGATGTGTATAAAGCATCACAGTCTCAGTTAACTAACTTTCATATGCTAACACCTTCTGTCTTCGAAGCATGAAACTTATTAGATCCTACTCCAGAAATTTAAGTTCTGTATTGTTGTTGTTTTTTGTACTTTAATTAAAATGGAAGCAAACTTTAAATCAAGAAATGAACCAAAAAACTTTAAACCAACTTTAAAAATGACTTCCACCACTGAGTGTTAGCAGAAATATCACCTATTGTGTCATTTCAGTTCAGTGGAAGATCTTTTTTTTTATTTTAATTAAAGCATATCTTATCTTTATTCATTTATATGTGCGTGTAGTTTTGTAGGTTTGTTGAATATCCTAAAATTCTCTGGACAACAGCTTGGTGTTTTCTGTGCCATGCGTTACCCACGTCATATTCAGTGTGAGTAGGGTTGTGCACAGACTATGTTCAATTGAAATTAAATAAATCAAATGTTTCAGTACCAGATGGTTGTGACAAAGGATGTTAATGATTAATTGCTAAATGAATAATTGCAATTAATAACTGAGAATATTAATTGATAACAATACGTTAACCAACAAGGCAGAGAACAGTGGACAGTCATTGTCTGAAAATGTATTTTAGATTTGCTGTGGTACCTCTTACTGTTTAATGAGATGTTGTTGCACCTCCCTGCTGTCCAGTTCCTAACTGTAGTAGTCGTGTTGATGAAATCTGCAACATGAAGTTGTAAAACAGCTGTCAAGTGGCGGTTTGGTTTAGCTAGCTATATGAGACTAAGCTAGGATTCTCAAACGCTAACACATGCCAGAAGCTGAATGTTTGTCAGCAGCTGCTAACGTTGAGAAGCAGCAGGACTCACTTACATGATTCCAACAACATTCAGACTACAGCTCATGCGCTGCATTTAATACTTTGAATTTTGTTTGGCTGGCCATAGAATAGTAATTTAATGTAATATACTTCAAATGATCTAATGTTTATCTGTTATTCAAATTGCTAATGTACTAAGTTGAATTTGTAGCAAACATCAAGTGTCACTGGTTTAAACGGTTTCATCAGCATATGGAAGAACATCTGCTGTATGTTGCTTATTTCCACGATTCGCTTCTCTAGCTGTGACTTTGAATACAATAAGGTTTGGGTCATTACCTTTCTGCTAGGAAGTAGCTGCTATAAATTCTTCTTCATGTAGATGTTTTCCTTTGAACTTTCTTTGGTATTATATTGTCCTCTGTGTCAAATAAAACCAAGACTGAATCAAAGCTTAGAAATGTGGACTGACCTGGGTCTTGCTGTAAAATTATATCTCTGATAATACATTTTCAGTTGAAGCTGGTCAGTGAGACATCCTGATCACCATATTTTCTAATGCACAGTATTGTGGATGCATTAAGAGGGGCTTCATGATGGGTACTATAGGTAGCTCTTTGAAGTATATAAATTAAAGGAACGATGAGAGAAAGCAATGTTTTCTCTGCTAAACATACATCTAATGGACAGTGCACAGCAGTGACTGGTTGCATTGTTTCTGTTCATTATGTAAAGGACACATAATGGGCAGTGGTGGACAGTGTTCCTTTACTCAACACTGCAGCGGTTTTATCCACCACATTCATATATTTTATCCAGCACAGAAACACCCGTTCCTAAACACAAAGACTGAGTGACATTATCTGCTGGCAGTGGTTATATGCTTTTTTCATTCCAGGCTTCCACAGCTTTGACAGCACAAAGCACCCCCACTACACACACACACACACACACACACACACACACACACACACACACACACACACACACACACACACACTGCCTCCTTTTCCACACGTCCAAATGTGAAGCTCTACCAGGGTTGTCAACTATTGCCAGCATGGCCTTACTTTTTTTTTCGTCAGTAGGCAGCCGCAGCCTGTTCTGACAGCTCAGCTTTTGATATTTATATTTCCACAGAATTTTAATCACTTTGTGCTTTATCTTTCATGTCTCTCCATTGTTAGCATGCCCATAACCACGTGCAGTTGTGTTGTTTTACATTGTAGCTCCCAGATTTTTTATTCTCCGACACACGTGTCCCTCTCTGTATGCTTGGGGCATTAGCATGTTGTGTTTGCCGGGCTATCGGAGAGATTCACCGTGTTCCATAGACATAACATGCACAAACCTCCCTTTGACATTTTCAGTTTGTCCTTAGTTCCCGTCTCTCTGGCTGGCATGCATGTAAAGGCTTAAATCACTGGTTGGAATTTTAACCAGATGACTTCAATAACTCTATTTTGAGAAATTTTGGTCATTCTAGAATATATTGTGGATGATTTTGGAGAGGAGCGTATCCAAAAAATTGTTTCTTAGAAAGCTTTTAAAAAAAAAAAAAAAAAAAAAAGCTCTTATTTGGTAGCAAGGACATCAAATATGTATTTTTTAACTTTTTTTTTTTTTTTGCTTTGAATGGCATTCGGAACTGATTTTGCCTCATGTTAGCAGCAGCAATTACAAAACACTGCAGACAGAGTACCTGTTTTTGGTCAACTTCATCATTTCTGTAGTTAAAACATTTTCATGCTGCATTTCTTTTCTTTTTAACCACATCTCCCTTTTCAGTTTTTCTGTCCTGTTCATCACACATTTTTATGTGTACATGTGGAGCCTGACTGTGAACAAATTTATTGTAAAGAAAGTAAAAAATAAACCTTATCTTTTGTATCAAGCTGCAAAAGAGGAGTTGCATGACGCATTAGTTATTTCGCTTTACTTCTCATTGCATTTCTTGCGATATGACTATGCATACGTCACACTGTCGATGCTGGAACGAGATATTTTGCAGTTCCAATCCAGACACTGTAGCAATACATTGGATTTTTTACATCATTTGTCTGTTGGTCATGGTCAGACTTAAGTTTGGATGTGCATCACTGCTTTCAGAAAGGGATAATCCACAGCAAGGTTTACATTGAATGCAGAGGCAAAAAAACACCCAGTGTGAAGGTGTTCCACGGTATTGCATCTTTGAGTGTATTATTTAATCCCTAAACACGTGCCTCACAATGGATTATCCTGTTTACACTCTAGCCACTTGGCCAGAAACCAAAAATAAGCACCTTCGCTTCTTTTTCTTAAGTAAAAGGTAATGAAACAAAAGAGCTTTGAGTGCTTTTTTATAATTATACTCTTATTTGCAACCCAGCAGTTCACATGGCATTATCCACGGTATTGA
Organism: Acanthochromis polyacanthus; assembly: GCF_021347895.1. NCBI lineage: Eukaryota > Metazoa > Chordata > Actinopteri > Pomacentridae > Acanthochromis > Acanthochromis polyacanthus. The sequence continues at coordinate 15,785,902 of NC_067127.1, read as the reverse complement.
TCAAAGCTCTGAGCTGATGGAGAAGAAACACACATAAATAAATGATCTAGCATTACTGCTGTGTGCAGACACATCCATTGTGTGTTACATGGAAACATCAGGAAGTCTGACATGTTGCTGTGGCTGCAGAAGATAATTAGCAGCTTCACTATATAGCATTAATGTAGAAGAGTATATAACACAATATCAGGGTACGACAATACAGATAACAAATTCATTGTTGGATTGTTTTTCTTTAGAGAAATTGTTGCTAAATTATACTTAAAAAATGAAGTGAAGTCAGTGATGTTCTTTAAATGGAGTTGGTTGAAATCTCTACGGTTTTAACACCTAGAAGAGCAAAAGAAGGTGTGCACATGCTGTATACAAATTATAATGCAATTTGAATAAGCAGTAAATTGGAAGGGAGTGTAAAAGCAATAATTACTACCACAGAATGTTAAGGTATGAACCAGGCGTAAACTAACCGTGACGTCACCCGTTGGTTTTAACGCCGAGAAAATGAAGCCCAGATTTTGCTATTTCCTGGTCGCCGTTTTGGATTTTTTGGAGCCAGTGATGTAAAAAGCGTCATCAAACAGACTGGACCGGAGAGCAACTAGGGGCAGGATTGGCTGAGGACTCTCTTATCCTGCCCACATTTTACCGCAGAGGCTTCTGTTGCTGTCTATCAAGTATAGCCACGCCCCCTGGCTCCACCAACTTTAACGATTTATTTAAAATTCAGTATTGATTTATTTTAAGATCGGCCACCTGATCTCTCATTTTGAACATGAAAACTAACGGGGAAAAAATCCTGAGCTGCAGAACATCAGTCTATCAAATTTTATTTTTTCCCAAAATGAATTGGGGTCTATGGAGAAAAAAGCTTTTTGGAGCCAACCCTAGCGGACGGCGTGATATTGCAAGTTTTTGAGACTTCCGGGTTGGCTTCAATTCTGGAGCCAGATGCTACGTCCATTATATATACAGTCTATGGTATGAACAAGATAGTTGTATTTTTGTGTCACACGACTGTTGTCTACGCTGTTTCCAGTTTGTTGAATTCAGCTCCATGTTTTCAATAATTGCAGTAAACTGTAATCACAACACGCCTGTAAGCTGATGTGATCAGTCTTTACACTGTGCTAATGACTGAAAAACAAACTTAATTGAACCAACACTTTAAGAGCACATCAATCCAGCTACGTAACTCTCTATGAAGGAATCTTTAATGCAACCACTTTATGGTTTCACTTAATAATGAAGAATTTCTACTTTTTTTTCACCTTTGTTTTATTCTATGCACATTTCATTGAAATTCATTATTCCAACATTTCTGGAGCATTTCCTGCTACATAATCCCCTATCAAAGTATGCATGAAAATCAGAGTTGCACAGATATATTCACTTTACCATCAACAGTTCCTCCCAAGAGAGAGAGACTAATGTGCTGCTTTCAGGAATGCAAAAATATAATATAGAGGAAGGCTGCATTAAGTCATTGTGAGTGGAAATTGTAAATGACATATGTCACTTGAGTGCATTTGCATACCTTTCAAAACGTCTCTTTATATGCAAAATAGACAAATGTTTCTATGTCTTTACTTGATACATGCACGTGGTTTAAGCTGCTTTAAAGCCTGTAAAACAGTATGTATCTAATCATATGCATAGTTTGGAAATATGATAAGTTTTTCAGCCAGTCATGAAATGGTTTGTTTTTAGATACTATATTTCCTGACAACCTTGTGTGTGGACGTAATGGACACTCAGGTTAGGCGTGCATAGCATCAAGTCTGTCATGTCACACTACATTGTTTGTGGCAGCTCAGAGACAGAGTCTCACTTCACTTCCCCTCATGGCCGAACCTAATCCTTCCCCGAGTCCCTGGTGAAATGTTCCTCCTGCAAACCAGGCCTGGCCCCTCTGGGGAAAATATCAGAAGAATGCTCAGGTTTTCCTTTGAGCTACATTTCTGTTGAAAGCACGTAATCTGCAGTCCTGATTGTGTTACTATACTCGCTTCTACCTCCCTGTTTACTTTGCATGTGACCTGTGAAATTATGTAAATGCTAATAGAGGTTATGCCATGAAAGTAATTTCTTGTTGTGGTTTATTTAACTTAGTGCAATTTAAGCCGGAACTCTATCCAGCAAACTTTCATTTTCTGCTCAGCGCTGTCATCACGTAATTATTAATAAGGACTTGAGCAGTGAAGCAAACCAGTTCAGCCAGAAGGCATATTGGTTGTGTGCTCTCAGTGTCCTGCAGGAATTTCAGGCAAGTCTGCAGTTGGTAGCTTGGACTCAGTGTGAATAGAGCAAGATGGTTAGCTTGGACATCATTTTTTGGCACCCTCGGCACAGCGTCCTGCAGAGAGAGGCACTCGGTATTCCAGCTTTAGCATCAGGAGTATAAGTGAAGCCATTTTGTTTTTCTCTGACAACTAAGCAGAAACATTAAAGATTCATTAACTGCTGTCAGCTTGCAGCTTATTTCAGAGTGCCACTCAGATGTCTCTCAATACAGCTTCATCCTACAACATCCTCTGTATGCCAGTAATATAAATTGAAATACATACTGAACAGAAGTATACATGTCATATAGTGCAAACTATAGTATCCAACTGAGACTCACAACCACTACATTCTAGAGTAGAATAAAATGCCAGTCAACGAAATATACTGTGTGTATCAAGTCATCACCACTGTGCAATTCAATATCCCATGTAAATGATAAAATCAATCATTTTTGTTTTGATCCTTGCAGTAGTTTAAATCTTGGGGCTAAATGTCATGCAGCAGTCAAATACCTGTGCATTGTAATAAGAGGATCATCTTTGATAAAAGCTCCATTCAGAAACAAAGCACTTTCATTGTTGCATCTCCATAATCTCATGTCCTTCGAAAGTTATTCAGAAATTCGAAGCATGCATAATATCCTGCTTTTAATCACAAATGGAAATCTTCTCTTTGATTCATGCAACAGCTACAGTCAGGATCTTTTCATTATTCAAAACAAACAAATGAGGATTTGGATTCAGAGCGCTGCTTTTTTATTTTTATTTTACTGGCAGTGTTACCAATCTCCAGCCTGTTTACCGCCTGTATAGATAAAGCTTTTTAATCCTCTTTTTTTAAAGCCTTAACTTGCTTTTTCTGATGCGTTTGTCCCTCACATGGATAATAAAGGATTTTTTTTATTTTTAAATGGCTGTGTTGTGAATCCAAATCAGCTTTTTTGTGTCTATTAATTAAAATATACTTAAAGTAAACACAGTTTAGAATTATGTTAACATAGACCTCCTCTTTTAATTTCTTGTGAAGAGTTTGTATTTTTCCTTGAGACATTTTTGCTACCCAGAGATTGGAAAAAGTTACAGGAATGTAATACAACAAATAGAGAAAAGCGGAGTATTAGTTCCACACCCTGGCTGTTGGCTGAATATTCAATAGGCAGCTTTTTTCTCTTCTGTTTCTAGGGAAAGCATAGATCTGAGTACCTCACTCAGAGACCACTAAGACACAATGGGGGGGGGGGGGGGGGGGGGGGGGGGGACAAGAAAAGACTTTTGTGGCAAAACATCTTATCAGCTGTTCCCTGTCATCCAAGTCATTTTGCATCTGGGGCCTCTCGGGTGCACAGGAGAATACATTTTGCATTATTTAGATAGGCAATCACTCAGAAATCCCTGTGTATGGCCAAGCAGAGGAGCAGGGGTCTAAAAATATCACCTCAGCGATGTGTGATTTTGTAAGTCATGAATGGGACCTCCAGGTGTGTATATTTGTCTCTGAAGCCATATTTCAATGTGAAGGTGGCGAAGGGATAAATGTCTGCGTATTGTGTGCGAGAGGATTCGTGCCTCAGGAGGTGTCCTAGATTTCCTAGTCTGCGACAGTCATTTGTTTGATGGACAGAAAGACAATTATCTGTGAAAGAATTGTCAAAATTGCTGACGCTGACATACGCCGTCATTTGTGCCAGGTCAGCACTATCACATGATCATCGCCGTCATTCATTTTCAATCCTTTGTACAGAAGAATGAAGAATGAAAAGTAGCATCCCCAAATATGTAAGCGCAAGATAAATTTGGAAAAAATAGTACGCGGCACACTAAATGCCACGGCCTGCATATTCACTCGAGAATTTATTATCCTCATCAGCATCATCATCATCGCAAAACCATTTTCCTGGCATATTTGAATGCACTCGGGCTGCGAGTGCAAATAACCTGACAGAGTAAGTCACACAAAATTCATGGTGTTTACCAGTGTCATCTGTAATTCATTACCGTGGAATCATTATACTTTAAAGCCCTTTAAAGCAGTTGGAGTTGAATGAGTTCAAAAGAATAGCTACTAATATCAAGCAAACATTTCAAGCTTTCACTCGTGATCAAATAATTAAAATCATTCAAATTATTGAATTTTAAAAAAATGAAATCAAAGGTGATGTTAATTTGGCACCTTCTGAATTAAAGCCTTATTTAGAGAATTAGAGCCTTATTTTTAATGTGGATTAATCCCCATTTTTCTAGTGTAAGTGACAAGGGAGGATGAACAGAGCCCATTCAAGCAGAAGTGTGCGTGGGTGTAGAGAAAGCCAGTGTAGCCCCATCTGAGTTGTGCTTTTTCCGTAGATAACAAGCTCCACAGCTGTGAGGACCACATCTCCAGACACTGTGGAGGCTTTCAAAGAGCAGCCACCCACCCCCCACCCCCACCCCCGAGCCCAATCTGGCCTCAGTCGTTAAGACATGTTTCAGCAACGTACCCTCTAGCATGTCCCCTGCTGCTTCAGCCCCCTGCTATCTTGATGGAGCCGTAGTCGCTGTCTTCCACTTGAATGTTTGAAAATAAAAGGGGAAAATGTAAAAGGGAATGACTGTGTATGCAAGGAGGACTGGGAAAGAAGCATAAATGAGCAACAGTCAGAGAAAGAGTTGAAGTAAACAACATCATTATGACTCCCTCGGCTCTGGCCTTGTGAACTGGTCCAAAGTGTTTGTGCAGATGGTTGTTGTGGTTGTTGCAGTAGTGTTTAGACAAAGTAATTATAGCACACAGCTACAGATTTAGCCCAACAGTCTCCCACTTAGCATGTGGCCTTGATGACGGCGGAAGCCGAAAGAGAGGTTTGCTTTCAATTACACTCTGGTTTACAATCGAGTGTAATGCCTCGGCAACACAAATTCATACGACTCCGTGTGCAGCCATCTTCAGCAATGTGGATGACGGTGTAGCCCCCTTAACGTCATGAAGTCAGTCTGGTGTTATATAAAGAGACACAAGGAACTGAGACAGCCTAAATTCACAGCAGAACTGTGACAAATTCTCCCAGATGCTGAACAACCTACCTGCCAAGCACTGTCCAAAACTGTGCACTAGTGTACCTGCGCTGACAAAAATAAAGTTGCTAACAGAAACCAAAACTGGTTCTTTGCAGTGATGCCATAGAGGGGCCATTTCTCCAACTGGTTCTTTAAAATACCTCAAAGAACCATCAAAAAATGTCTCTTTTAGACACCAGAAATAGTGTTTCACTTCTTTGTGGACAGCCCTTTTTCTGTTTTGATATTAGGGTTTGATTATGTAAGTCATTTTTAAGCAAAATAGATCCAATGTAAGATTTCAGGGCATCGCTGGGTCTGTTTTAGTATATTACATTTAATAGTTTTCATTCTGATCTGTTGGTCAGACAGAATAAAATATTACTAGACGCCAGCTTGGGATTTGGGAAATTGTGATGGGCTTTTCTCACCGTTTTCTGATGTTCAAAAAATCTATAAAAACGAAGAAAATCTGGCAGCAAGTGTATTAGAGAAAATACATTAAAAACCAGAATAGTGTAGCATTCTAAAACTGCAAAAATCCTAAAATAACAGCAATTCTGTGTGAAATAATGACACTTTTCATTATATAGATTTAAATACAGTAACAAAATTGTGTAATTTTACATTCTAACATTGTAAAAGAACAAAATAAAATTTGTAAAGAAATACAGATATTAGATGTGGACGTCATTCATAGTTTTAGCCTGTTTTTGTAGGGTTAATGTGAAATTTTTTTTCCGTTATTCTCTGTCATTTAACAACAGATGTAGAAACTATGAAATGGTGCAAAATATTACTGCTAAAAACTGTTGTTTTTTTTTTTTTTTTTTAAAAACAAAAAACAAAACAACTTTTCTCACAGCATAGACCAAATGATTAAACTGAGAAAATAATCTTAAGATTAATCAATAGCCATCAGCCTGAGCCCCACCTCTAATGGTTAAATACCTGGGACTCTCCAAACTAGTTTTAGAACTGAAGAAGCCTCTCGGATGAGAGGCGAAACATCTTCAAGATCACAAGAATAAGTCCAGTTGCCTGAACTAAACCCTTCACCTTAAGATGACCTGGATGACTGAGAACCTTCACAGACATCAACCGTTTTAATGTCTTGGCTACCTCAATTGCATTTAGCTTAACAGGTTTTTACATGATGATTTTTAACTTTTTAAGACATTAATATAGTTAGGTGCCCTATTTTCACCCAGGCTACACTAAGCTGCCATCCGACAATCAAAATCAAAAGCCTTTAGTAGAAAAAAGTACAGTGGAAAGGCATCCCTTCAGTTGGTGATGGCACTTTTGAAGAACTGGAGAGCCCTGCTAAGAACAATTGAGAGAAATCATTTTTCTGACAGTTTAACACTTGGCACTGTTTTGAGGCAAAGGGTGGTCAATCCAAAGATCAATTTTATGAAGTTTTCATTTGCTTTTTTGATGAATCTCAACTATTTATGCCAGTATTTTTTTATGTGAGCCTAAGCTTGACAGACTGTAGGTATACAGAACACAGACTTGCACATCAAATATCCAGGGGGGTGGCACTACACAGCTTTCAGCCGCAGACAAATACATGCTGTAACATTTCCCAGACAACTATAGAAGATGCTAACTTTACAGAAAAATGACAGCAGCCCTCAGAGAGGTCAGAGTGCAGAAGCAATGTCATCAGAGCAAGACTAGCTTTGGCGTGTTTGTCAGAAGTTCTTTCACAGTGATATGTGATACTTTGACCACAGAGCAACCATGAAAAAGACAAACAGATAAAACGTATATACAAATAAAACATTCATTGCCTGTATTAACAAAACAGAATAAATCACCTAGTATTGTTTATAGAGGACTTTATATGTAGTCTTGGCATTGGTAATCACTAGGGCTCAGGGATGTTCTTCAGTCTATGGCTCAGGATTACCATTCTAACACTGCTTTAGCCCCATGGCAAGGGTGGGTCAGTTTAATGTGACTTTTTAATTAACGCAGGCATTTCATGGCTCTGCTTAACATTTTGGGTGCACTGTTCGGGGGCATCTTGTTACCTCCTTCCTACCCCTTGCCCCTCAGGCAGATGGTCAGTTATTAGCAGTAATTAAAACTCCATCATTGATCATGGTTTGTAATTGTATTTAATTTGAAAAGTATTAATGATTAAAAGCTGCAGCTGCACGGTGTGAATGTTAATGGGGATGGGGACCAACAGAGGGATACAGAGTGTCAGTGGAAACATCTCATAGGGCTCACCTTCTTTGTTAGTAGCAGACTATTCCAATTAGATGTCTAGAATGTCCTGTGCCCAACATCACCTTTGTTTCAGAGATGGTAATTCTTCTTACTTAAAGCTTGTTTCATCACTCCTGATTTGTTTATTTCTGTAGTTGAATTGGAGTTAAGGCCGTAAATACATTGTAAACAACGCTAATATAATTTGCAGGCAAACTCAATGCGATGACATTTTCTCGATCTAATGAAGACAAAATGGTGTCTTTGTTGTGGAGCGCTTCTTGAGGGAGCTGCGAGACCTTAAAGAGAATAAAGTAGGTCAGCCGGCTGACATAGGGTGCCTGTGGACATTTTCTTTATACTGCTACTGCTTTGCACACAGCAGCTTTGCACAAAAAGGGAGGAACCATAGTTAGCATTAGTAACAGCTTGTCATTAGAGGAAAACAGCCAGAAGGTATTTATTTGATCATCTGAGTGGTTCTTGTCCATCACACTGTGGAGGAAAACAGATATTAAGACAATGTGCTGAATCTGTGACAGTGGAGTGTGTAGTTGTGTACATGTCTGTGTGCTGGGAGGCTTCTTGGCATCTAACCTGATGCAACGCTTGGCAGATTTTAGTGTTTGAAACCTATTATAGCAGAATATCAGGCAAGGAGAGTTATTTCTGTCTATTCTTGAGTTTCAGGTGTAATTGTTCCTGAACAACGTCAGTTTTCTGATTACTTGTGCCCCAGAGGCTATTTTTATGTTGAATGCAAATTTTATTTTCATTGATACTTCAGCTAGACAAGTCCAGAAGATTTTAGCTTTTATAGCATTGTGACGGTTCTTCATAACAGTCTGTGAAGTAGAATGAAAATATGTTTCATCGAATAAAATATGTGACATAAACTAATTTTGACCTGTTTTAGTAACCCTAAATGTATTTTTATTTATTGCATGTTGATTGATTTAGACTGAAGATCCTACAATGAACTGTGCCTTATTGTCACTGCCAGCGGGATGAATCATGCACACGGCCGATTTCTAAAAAGAGACAGATTGACAGCTGCAGTTAATGACAGGAAATATCTCCTACTGCTCAGGCTCGTGTTTATTGATTTGTTGTCAAGAATATTATAAAAGAATCTGCAAAATCCAAGTGTTACTGTTGACCGCATGCTATGAGTGACAGTCAATTAAAATAGGAATGGGATCCTTGGGGTGACACTATCCAGATGAAGGCTCTGTGTGCCAAAAGCAGCAGTCTCCAGAGTTAATAACAAAATGGATACTTGGACTCTCTCTGAGACTGTTAAAAGAAAAGAGCCTAATTCTTCAGCTGCTGAAAAGTGGGAAATTTATGTATTTGTTCTTGTAATTTGGTGTTACACTAATGCCTGTGCTTAGACAAAATTTCCACTGGAGGACATTTGAAGGAACGTTAATATCACAGTGATTTTTTTGGGGAGGACAAGCTGTGAAGCTGCATGAACACAAATTGTGTTTGTACCTTTATTATGCATCTACTTCTTATCCTTACTTCTGCCATTGCCAAAACTGGCACAGTGCTTGAAGACAGTCCCCACATCTTCTCAAGTATCATCCCTCTCCTTTGAGCACTCAAACACCATCAATATGTCAAAGTAGACAGTGCATGCATTGTTTGAACCTTATGCCTAATTCTCTTCCTTGTATCGAGATGAGTTCAAAGCACCCTATGATATAAATTTCCACCATATTGGAAATTTATATTATTATATTATACCAAAAATGTCTTCAGTTTTTTTCCAGTCTTTCACTGTATTCTCGGACCAAGCCTCACAAAAATTCTCATCTGGATTTTTTCTTTAATTTTTGAAAAATCTTGATCCTAAAAAATGGGACTTGCTACACAAATTTGAGCCCCAAATACTGGTAAGCAAAAAAAAAAATTACCACTACAGTCTGCTATGGTACGCAAAAATGCATTTTGTCTCATAACTCTCGATATGTTTGCCTTCAACAAATAATGTTTATTTCTGCTAAAACCGTCGGAGGTTCTTCGACCAAGTCAAATTGTGATGTCTGCCTAATTGGTCGAACCAGCATGTTGATTTTAACTAAGGGTTCACAAATTTTCCCCAGCTTCACCAAAATTAGTCAGATGATCTCCAGATGAAGCCTCAAAAAATTTTGCAAGTTGTTAATAATTTTGAAATCCGCTTGACCATTACAGTCCAGTGAATTGGAGGCAAAGTCGCCAACCATGAAGTTAAATTATACAATATCTTGGCATCATGTAGAAACACCAAATTCAGCTGCACCTCTTTCTGAGGTTGTCCAAAATAAAAAACTGATTGACAAAATCATTTGACTACTAGGGTTTGTTGCAATAAACAGAAATATGCATATTGGAATATATTTCATGTGTTGACCATGTCAAAGTCACTGTTATGTCGGGACATACAGTATCTTGAAAGATCCAAATGATGGGAGCTGAAATTGTATCAAGTTCACAAAATTCATGTAGCCGCTTTGTTGCAATTATTCAAAAATATTGTTTTTTGGTGACCATAAACATGGGCAAATATCAGCAATAATGTTTTAGTATTGATGCCTGTTTACCTGCAATCCTCTGAGCTAGTAGATCCTAAACTTGTCCTGTAACATCTTGTCCAAGCAGGAAAACAATCCAAGCAGTCTTTTGTTCTCTTTTAACGTGGGCAGTTCAAACTGTCATGTCATTCGCTCATTGCTTGCAGCTAAATTTGATTGTGTAGTACTTACAGTGTACACAAACCAGAGCGTTTCTGTAGTTTCATAGGAAATCAGAGCGTAGCGTCCGCGTTGTTTATATGCTAACATCAGCTGTCAGCATTCACTCAGTTCAGGTGCTCAACGGTGGAGTTTGGTCGAGGAAGCAAAGTATCCTTTCACCTTTGTGCGTTCATGAGGAGAGGGAAGGCAAACGTAATGCGAGCCGTTTCTCGCCTTCTGATATCTCAAACAGCCACATGTTTGTATTGAAAATTATTTGGATTTCTTTTCCTCTCTCAAAACACTTGCTTCTGAAAAGCAGCAATCCCCTTAACAGCCTAGTTCTCCACAGTGCAGCACTAGTGCTTTTGTGTGTCGATAAGAGTTTGCGAGTGCATGCGCCTTTGATCTGCCCTACCAGAGAAGATGTTGACGGTTTAGTGCGGAGATGCCGGTGTTTACTGTTGAGCTTAGATATCGCCCCCCTGCGTACTCCACATAGAGCGGCTGTGTGTGCCGCTCTACTGTGGTTAGCCCATTTCAAGCATGTCTTCAAATTCTGTCGCCTAGCTTGTTCTCTTTAAAGAAAAGGCTTTGCACACAGGCAGGCACATCACAAGAATAAAACGATCCAATGCAAAGTAATACCCCTTGGTAATTGAAAAGTGATGAGCCCTTACCAGCAGGCTCTGCAAGAAGGCCAGTCAGTGAACTTTGAATGCAGACTCACACCCACAAAAGTCCTCATTTCCTGAAGGATATTAATTGTCTGTTTCTGCACACTTTTTCATAATCATTCAGAAAGAGATGCATTTGTTGTTTTATTTAGCTGCACGCTCTAGACGTGAAGTAATTGAAAAATAAGTGTGAAACAAAAGCAGATATTACGGGTTCTGAGTAGCAGTTTTTGATATGCCAGTGAATGTACAAAAATCCTCCTCAGTGACTCTGCAAAGACACATTGACAAGAACAGTCGGAGTCTACAAATAGGCACCGTGAAGGTTTCAGAGGATAAATGCCTGACTGTTTGATTTGATTACTGCTATTTGAATATGACAACCAATCCACCCACAGGAGTTACACTTTATTGATCACCATTGATGATTTCCTTATGTTCCCTCTGCTTTGCACCAGATGACCTTTGGACGACTCCGCCGCACACAAAGACAAAGGGCACATCACAGCAAATGAGATATAGATTCTTTGCAAATGTGCACAGTATAGGATGGATTATTGCAGCATTCTAATCATGTTGTTTTAGTTAATGACACATGTCCTTTTTTGGTGAAATATGACTGACCACTGGTGAATGTCACCTTCACAAGCATTACAGAATGAGGAGATCAATGCCAACCGTTTGACGAATCAGTTGGTTCATCGTGACCAATGAAGCTTTATACTGTGAGCTAGATGTGGGATCTGAAAAGCTCTCATTACAACCATATCAAGATCCCTTTGAACTTAAAAAAAAGTGTTTGACTTGATGTAGCCACCATCTTTTATCTTGACCTAATAACTACTGTCATCAGGTAATAGTGGAAGCCACCCATATCCTCTAATCTCTGTTTCCCACCTTTTGAAATTTACAAAGAGAGGGAGAGAGAGAGAGAGGATACAGCAAACTTCCTTTGCACTCATTTTTGCTGTGCCCATGATAATCATTGTAAAGAAGCCTCAGTAGTTAAAAAGTGTGCCCATCTGGTGAGGAAACTGGGACAAAGTGTACTTTAGAGGGAACAGAGGATAACTCTCCTGGCCTTTAGGGCTGGAACTGGGGAGAGCCAAGTGCTGTGAAGTAGTTAGGTAAAGATGCTTATTTTTTCATTCTATCTTTATTTTTAGGTATTCCTTGGGGAAGTTGCACTTGTGTGGTTGTAAAGGTCATCAATTTAAGTTCCCCTTTCACTTGGTAATGAATGCTTGCATTGTGCAGAGGGCTTTACATATCTCCGCACAAGATGCAGTCATTCTTTGAGAGCCTGTATAGGGTCTCAGTGGACGTCAACAGCGTTCGATACAAATGACGTCCTGGCATCAGGAGATGAGTCCACAAATTGGCTTTTCAACTTCTAGCTCGGTCCCGAACTCCCTCCTCTTGCTGCCTCTCAGGATTTGGGCCATCCCAGCTCAAGCGTTCAGAGCATCATTATTCTCGCATCTCTTATCTGAAGATGGGATCGATAAATCTATGAATCCCGCCCCGACTGGACTCTGGTGTCCACCTGCCTCCTATTTTTCCTCTTGTCAATCCACAAGAACACTTATCTGCTGGAACACGCTGATGCATTGTGTGACGCTTTGGTGAATGTTCATTAAGTTCTTTTTCAATGAGAAGCAAGGATCAATAGCAGACCGTGGTGATTCATGCATCTGTGCTCATCTCTCCTAAGGATTAGCATGCCGGAAGACAGACAATATGAGGGAGTCAATTAGTAGCTCATGAAATAAAAATGATTATGTAGGTAAAAGCTAAAATTTCTCTAATTGCAGTTTTAACTTTGTCATTCAAAGGTTTGAATAGCACTATAATAATGATTTTGCACTTGAAATTTTAAAAGTGTACGTATGAATAATGCATACTCGTGTTATGAATAGGAAAAGCTCAATCACTTCTTTGTTGTGACTTGGTTGCTATAAACTCAGAAACAATATTCAGTTCTTGCTGAATTCACATGTCTACACAGAAATATAGTGGACAGCTAATGCACTGTCTTGGCCAACTTAATTGCATTTCCTTGTCCAACGTTATAAACACAACACAGACCCATGAGGCTTTGAACCCAAATACACACATCCTCCTTTTTTCCTTTCCTTTTTTCTTCAAAATTGCATTCAAAGCGTTACCAAGGTGAACTAATCAATACTTTGTCAACTCTGTCTCTCAAACTAAGTTCTGGTTTGATAGATTTGCAGACATCATTTGTAGATATAACCTTCTGTGAATCCACAAATGACAGCTTTTGTCAATGATAAAAAATAGCCTTCTGTGCATGTTTTCTGTTCACACTGACTCACCTGCATTGTGTATATGTTGCCAGGAGGAATTTTGCTCTGTTATCAAAGCAATTGCAGTTACAGCGCCATTACATCAGCAGTAAGATGCACTTCTTCTAACCTCCCACAGTCAGTGTTTTCACAGACGTCATTTACATCCAGCAGCATGAGTCTTATGTTTTGTCCACTGTGACCAGCAGCTAGAAAAACCCTCCATCTGATCTGTTGCACGTGTACCACTGATGGACATCATTGTGAGTGTAGCCCGGTCCGTAAAGTTTGCAGCATTTGAAGTGCAAATTTGCATCTTAAATAAATAAATTTTAGCTGCCTACATTTTTTCCCATTTGTACGCTTAATTGCGATTGTAACAGAAAATGAGCAGTTAAGTATGTAGGAATACACTGAATCTGCTTGATTGTTGCATTCCTGACAAATCACTACAATTTGCACTAATAGGCCATGATTTCATATTGCTTATGTGTGCTTATTTCATTGTTGCTCATTCTCTTTTGGTAAAAAAAAAAAAAGCAACAACTCTATAATTTTTCATGCCAGGATTTGATTGAAAATATGTTAGAAAAGAGCTATTTTTCAGTGTTGTCTGACTTTGGCGATAAAACTTTGGAAATACTCTCATTATGGAGCGGAGCTAGAATATGTGTAATTTAATATTTTTATATGTGTATTAAAGAATGATTTACTCCATCTGTCATATGTTATGAATCTGGGACATAGCGTTTGCTTTGCGGCTGGAGGTGTATACCATGGAACTGTGAGTTGAAGAGTTCAAATCAGGCCATGAACTTTTGGCATATGTCATTCTGCTCTCACTTTTCTATATTTCCTGTTCCTCAGCATAGTCAGCTAGCTGAGACAAAATACTATGAAAAAATGCCCTAGAAATGTAATGAATTTTAACCAATGCTGCTTTGTTTCTACAGATTTGTGCTGTAGGAACAAGTACATGCAGTATTTGTATTATTGTGTTTTTGTACATGTTAAGGTCAGAACTGTGATCATTTTAGGAACGTGTTCACACATTTCTAACCCTTCTACTGCAATATGATGCATCATGTTGTATTTAGTAAAATTACTAATTTAGATACATCTAAAATGTTAAAATCTAATGAGTTATAGTTGTTGCTGTCCATGGTTAGCAGTGTATTCACAGCACAATCCCTGATATGGACATTTCTTTCATGGCTGTAATTGCTTATTTCAGAGATGGAATTTTTTTTTTTTTTCCTATTTCTGTTTGTCAGTCAGTGCATATTACCTTATTTTGTGTAACAACCAGAAATGAACTCAGAATGGTAGCTGACCTTATCATTTAGTTTTTTAGAGCAGCAGCATTGGTTTCATGCTCTCCATTTAACCCTAGTGCTGATCCCACTGTGATGCTCTTGGAAAGTAGTGATGTATAGCAGTAGTGAGCCCCCTGGAACAGATGGGCTTTCACTACAATATAGTGGAGCAGTGCCATGAAGATCCACAGATTGCTCTTTGTTGCTACATTGGCGTGAAAGTTCTTAATCTAGTGTAACTGATGACAGAGGACATCTTCCTCAGCTGCTGTCTCTCTGTGGCTTATCATTCTCTCCTTCCTCGTATCAATCAGCGGTGAGTCAGGCCATTTGGTCATGCTACATATCCTTAGCTATACCTCCTATGGTGACTCCAACTGTATTCATTATACTGCATGTGGTCTTCCACATAATGTCCCTCCTCTGCATTGTGACTTTAAATCTGTGGATTTCTTTTTTTTTGCTGAATACGACAGATGACAGAATGGCAAAAAGAACAGCAGTTGGAAGTTGAAAAAGTTTAGTTAATATTACTTTCACTTGTATCCTGCTAAACAATGAAGATGAAGGATAACCTATTGTGTTATCAGCTCAGCTGTGGTCATGTTTTCTATTGATTCGCTAATTTGTACATCCCACTTTCCTCTGGCTCAGTTTAGACAGAACAGGAAACAATCGACCTCCCATTGCTAACCCTGTGGGACCCTGCTGACCACGGCACTCAGCACTAACCAGCATTACAAAGACGTCATTACAAACAACATATGTGTGACTGATGGAGACCAACTGCCTTTGCTTAAAAGAAGCATCAATGTGGACACCAAGAGCATCTTTGAAGCAGCATTGTAGCCATGTGACAGTTGCAGAGGCCCTTTGAGGAAAGCCGAAAATGCTCTTAAGTAAAAGGGTTGAATGCGGGTGATTGACTGCTGTCAGACAAAGGAGGATAGACTTGTCAGTATGAGCTAATGCTCTGTCAATTTATATGGCTGGCTTTAATGGAAAAGCTTGTTATTATTTAATCTCCTAGTCAGGCTAACCATGCAAATAGCTGTTTTTAACTGTAATACCATTTATGTGTCGCTGACGTTTTTATGTGTTGCTTAGCAAAGGAGAGATCCACAGTGTGGAATCCAACCTTTGAATGACTGCATTCTTGCCTTTTGCAGAGGACTGCCTAAGATTTATGAGGTCTCTCACAAATCGCGTTCATCATGTGTAGATATTGACTCTGAGTGCCAGCTGGGCAATTGTGGCTTTTGGACTACAGCTTGAGAGGGTTATCATTTTGTTAATTTGTAGTTGCAGATATGTGATGTAATGTGTTATTAGGTATGTCTGCGCTGAGAAAGAATAAGATGGTCATTTTCTCTATTTGCCTGTGTAATATGTATTATCTTTGTAGTATAAAGCAAAAATAGTGTTTCCAACACCTTATGTTGACAAATTGAAGCAGTAATATTGAGCTTATTCATATGCGTATGTGGGCTTTCTTTTCTTTCCACCTGCTTGCAGCTTCTCTTGCAAAAACACAATGCTATTAGAAAAATTAATATTTTGTCTCAGTGGAGTGTCCTGGCCTCAATCAATGCAATCTTTTTCTGGAATCACTCAGCGTATTGGAAATGTCAAATCCATCTTGGTGGCCTCTGTAATGAGTAGAGGGGTGCTGGCTTAAAGTCATTCATTTTGTTTTATTGACCATTGGATTCCATAAGGAGTCACATGTTAATGAAAACACGGTGGACCTTGAATATATTGCTAAAGGTCCTTCCCGAGTCATAGCCATAGAGCATATTTGGACATGGCTGAGCAAAATCAAATCAACAGCAATGTCATGCATCGACCGTATAAAGTTGGTTTAGCACAGAAATAATTTGAATGTGTCCCCTTTGTGGTTTTCCTCTTGGGTTCCGGATATGGTGTAACCGTTTTGCTGTAGCTGAACGTCTGCTGGGACCTGAATCCCTTCTCCATGTCATGTGTAAGTCAGAGCGTTCAAATGTTAAATATGAGGGCGGAAATGGAATATAAGTAGATACTGTCTAGTGAAAACAGATTACATTAATGGCACTGTTTTGAAGTGTTTATATCGATAGAGCTGAACCAGTTTCTTTGATGTGCCTATTATTGTTGAGTCTTCCACTTACTCAACAAGGAAGCTTTGTTATCAGTAATTCACATGTGAGCGTTCTCTTTACTTAGACATGATTAAAGGTAAATATACTTAAGTGCCCTCTGGGCCAAGGACTTTATTGGACCAGGGGGTACACTTTTTAATGCTCTCTGTTGGACCAGCATATGGTTTAGGCATGTGGAGAAAAGAAAAGCTGTGCACACAATGAAAGAGCTGGGTAATTCCATTTGCAATTGGACGTAACACGCAACAAGATACATGGGCAGAGAGGGGATTGAGTGTGTATTCAACAATAATCCTGGAGAGGGGGGAGGGCAAGAGGACTCAAGCTGTGCAATTACCAGAAGAAAGAAACAACACAGGACTCTTCACATCTGCACACAGCAACACAGTTATTTCTTAATGTCCTAATTCAGCACAGCAACAAGACTCAATGTGCCCTGAAAGAAGACTTTCCTCCCGGCTGGATCGTTGCTGTATGAGCCCGTCACTCTGTCGTGCTTCTAGCTGTATTGGAAAGAGGTGATTTGATATGCTGTATGTGCAGCATGTTGTCTGAGTTCTGCTTCATTTGGTGTAAACCCCCCCCCCCCCCCCCCCCCCTTTTTTTTGAGTGCATTTGTGTAGGTTTTACTGCTTAGCGATGTGTCAAGTACATGACGGTGTTGTCGTTTGCCTCTTCCTGTGACCTGTTTTCTGTGTCCTGAAGCAATACCCCGACTGTCCCTCAGATTTGAGTTTGTCACAGAGGAGCCCAGTCAGGATCCTGGGGCCCAAAGGGGAAGCAGACAGCGAGGCCTAATGATGAGAGGGGGGGGATTTGTAGCCAGCAGTATCAAACCTACCCTACAAGTCACATACACATCTCTGTGTAGCAGCACAGTGACAGTGGAAAGGCCCTGGAGTGTCAACCCAGTTGTCTCTGAAGTCTGTGTACAGAGCCTTGGATACTATATACAGGTCAACATGGAGGCTGCAGTAATGATGCATGCGTTCCATCAAGCAAAACAAAATGTGAGTAGAAGATGATGAATAAAATCTAAATCCTGAGCTGCATCCAAAGGCTTCCACTATTTACCACATATAGCAGTTCATTATTCAAACTACCAGCTCGTAAACATTACTTAAATAAATTTTAAATATTCACCATATAGGATTAAACTGAATCATTCCATTGCATTAGAAACTTGGAGTGCTGCAGTGTTTAGGAAGTCAGGCGATGCATATTGCAACACTAACGCAATACTAGAAATCGCGCATTAGAATCCTCTAATGATCATGGCTATTATTAATATTCATTCTTCTATTTAAACTCAGAATACACTGAGGTATGAAGGCCACACTTACAATGTAGTTGAGTAAGTAAATTAAAGATGTCAGCACACAAATAAGAAACTTTGACAGCAATAGAATATTAAAAGGCAAAAGACAGTAAAATAATGAAAATGTTAATTACAGGATTTAAGCTTTAAAACCAAATGAATCAGCAAAAACAAAGGCAGCTGAAGTAAAATAAGATCAAATTATGAATTGCCCAAAGGACAGAAATGGGTCAAGTTTTAGATTGTTCTGCAAATTATTCCAGATTGCAGGAGCACATTGAATTTCCAAGCTCCAGCTCAATATCTTTTTTATTTACCTTGCAATGGATAGAACTCAGTTTTATTGCCTTGAGCAAGTTTTCTTGTTTCTGTTCTTTAAAACATCAATGTATATATTGAATGAACAGAGGCCTTTTTCTCCAGCACCTCCAGTGCTTTGTATGACCATTCTTTATTTTTTGTCTGTTTTCAGCTATTTACAAAAGCATCCATTCAGAGTCGTGAAGATGACATATTTTACAGCACAGTTAAACAAAAGGAGCTTAATCACAATATAATCAGCTCAAACTGACATGTTTTTGTTTTGTTTTATATTTCACACAATATGTCTTAATTAAATGCTAGAAAATACAAAATATAACAACTGACTTTCTTTTTCTTGCAACAAGAATAATACAAGTTTGATTCTTAGATTTAGCATATGGAATGCTGGCAGTAACACGAAACATTTTAATCTGCTGTTGCCAAGAGACAGACTGCATTGATACTGTATATGATGGAATTTTTTTTTCTGATTTCACCAGCCTTAATGAGGTTTAGATTTTTCCTATATAGTGCATATAGGTTAGGTGTTTTCATGTGCTCTTTTTTTTGTGTTTTTTTTCTTCTGTTCAGATCTTAAAATGGCATCATGCAGATAGTTTTGTACCTACATTTTGAGCATTCTGAAGTTCCACAATGTTGTCATGCTAATTATATTTATGTTCCCATGGCTGAATGAAGTACTGCTTTCCTCTACGGAGGGTTTGTACTACTTAACAGGCAAGAGCAGGCGAGAATTCTTTGTTTCACATCACTGTCACTCTTATTCCAGCAGGCTGCTTGACAGCATCTTAGTGTCAGGATTTTGAGAGTGTCTGGCTTTTAACCATCTTAGCTGACAATACCTCCATTTCTTGACAGCTTAAATTCATCCATTGCATTTGCTCTGTGACATGAATTTTCTCCTGCCTACCTCTTCAGTCGTCCCTTTCCTTTTCGCTTCTTCTCTTGCATTGGTTTGCCTCTCTGTAGCCCACATTCAATTATATTTAATGGCATTTGATGGTCAGAGTAAGGCACGTCAGCAATGTTGAAATTATTTTGTTTAATTCTCATTGCAAACTGGAAAGAGTTCAATTTTTTCTGTCACCCAAAAGGGACAAGCTGGGATTTAGAGAATGGCAGGCATGCAAGTATTATTATGATTAAAACCTTACAAAAGCTGTTTTGCCTACTGCACTGTAGTCTTTATATTGGCTCTGGATGTTAGGACTGTGTTCTCACAAAAGGACTTGCTTGGCACCAGAAACAAATGTCCACTGCTGCTGGTAATGCATAATGGTGAGAAAATGATCTGCTGCTCCTGCTTTTCACCTCAGTTCGCCTCAGCCACTGACAGTTCTGTGTCCATCATTAAAAGCTCACTGCTTCGTTTTTTCCCCGACTCTGCAGGCGTATCATTTTCTTTGATGGTATAGGAATGCTATTTTGAATATAGCCTACAATATGGAATGCCATGTGGTGTCAATATTGCATTTCTCGTGCAAAGGAGAGAGTGCGAGCTTCCCTGCAGAGCCACGTCTAATTGGCTCGCTCCATAGTTTCTCGTCCTGTCCTTGGCTGTTCTTCAATGCCCATTCACACCTTTCACCAACATCCCCGCAGGTGGAGTGTGAATTCCATTTGTTTCAAGGCAGAAACGAAAGCGCTCTCTACCCGTGACAGACCATTTTGCCTGCAGCCCCAGACAGTTCCTATTGAGCTAAACAGTATAACTCAATGGTATAGTCAGGCAGCTAATAGTGAATCATTATAGAAACTAAACCTCGACCCAAAGGGAGTGTTTCTGCCTTGGCGCAATGGCCACCCATTGTTCCCACGTCGTTCCAGTGATAAGCGACAATTAGCGCTTTGACAAAACATTAGCTGGGTCATGAATCATGAAGCCGCATCATGCCAGCCTGGTTCAACTTGGACAGTGCAAAATTAAACCCCCTAAGAAGCTACTTAAATAGTGGCGCTTTCATTGGTGTGCTTTACCTTTTAGGACCTTCACTGCTGCATGTGACATAAATAGGTCTTTACCCAACAGAAGAAAGGACACTTCAGAGCTGTTCTGTTCTTATGGCATGCGTTAATGACTGACCTTTTTGAAACTGTGTACAGGGATAGCACTGAGAAATGAGTCTGCCATTGAGAACTACTGATAACCTGCAAGCTGACCTTGACTGCTGGTAAACACCAGGTTTGTTTGTGACTCCTTTGTTATAGCCGCGACCATTAGCATGTTCTGAAGGCATTTGGGATCTGCCATACCTCTGAGGCTCTCTGGGAAGATTTAGTGCCTACTGCCACAAAGTTTGGCTTCCTGACTGAGGAATAGTACAGGCCTAATGAGAATGAGGAATTCAAAATGCTAAATCCACCACAGTTTAGCCACCACCTGTCCTGGGTGTGCCCTGGTAATTATCTTGCATCACTACTTTTCTCATTTCTGCCCACCGAGATGACATTAGCATAGAACAGGGAAGGGCTCTGCATACGCTAGATGAGGCACTTGGCTGATTGCATGCCTGTCCTGACCCCCCATGTCCAACACACAACTAGCGGAAGCTCTCCAGATCATAATGAACCCATAGGATGTTTCTGGCTTCTCACAAATAAAACAAAGGGCTCAAATGTTAGACTTGTATAAATTAGCATTAATGACTTCATTATGTTTCTGGACACTGTTCTGTTTCACATCAGCACTTCATTAAGTGGTGTGGACACTTAATTGAAGTTCCTGTTCTGTTTAAAAGGTAGTTTGACAAGTTTCACAATGAACACCTGGCCCCGTTTAGAAGCAACCTAACGGCATGAATGTTTATGAGCACCATGTGTCAACTTAATGTCTTAAACCAAGGGCAAAGCACGTTCAGCTGAATTTAAAACATGTTTTGTAATCCTCTAATCTAGTTTTTTGATGCTGGAAGTGTCTGCTTGTGTGTTCACTTGATCCTGAGGCATTCTTTAAGTAGCCTAAGGCACAATAAGTTGCCTGAGGACTGGTTGGGATTACAGATTAGATTTAAATCTGTCTTTAAAATAAAAAAATATTTAAAGATGTTTTATGAGTTTGCGAGCCATGTAAAATTAGCCCATGTGCTATATTCAGTCGTTAAATATCACAACATCTCGCATGCTTAGACATTATCTATTGTGGTATTGTGTTGTCTTGACTATCTAAATGCGTTTTTTCTGTGCTGTAGGATAGAAAAATTAATGAATAAAGTGCATGATGCATCAGAAGTCTTAGTGATTGTCACTGAAGATGTTTCAGTGCTGGCTGCCTATTATGTGGTTTGCCAGTGCTGTCAACACATTACGGAAGTTGTCAATCTCATACCCCTTGGTGAAACAAATCACCTGATGATGATGAGACACCAAGGAATGAGGTGTGAGATGAGACAGCTGATTGTAGGAGCACATGTGATCAGAATACATTATTAGACAGGATTTATAAATAGTGTAAACGATGAGCAGTGTTACAGAATAGAATATTGTGTCTAAAATGCACATGATGGAAATGAAAAAAGGAAATATTTTGAGCTATGAGAGGATGGCCCTTCTAAAAAAAACCCTATTGTGTCTATATAACATCTTTTCCCCACTGTTGTTCTACCCAGCTTGCATAAAAAATATTACAATTTAACAGCACTATGTACACATTTACATGGTCTCAATGGGCTCTTAGCATATTATTTCTATAGACAAAGAGAATGAGGAGAGACTTTTTTTGCAATAAATAGGTAGCACTGTGGCAATGCAACAACAAATAATATAGATGTCTATTATTTAATCCAAAGTTGAACTCTGAATAATTAACTTGACATTTTTTACCCTTTTTAGTCCATCCTGGACCTGAATTCTGTCAGATGTGCCTTAGGAGTTGACCTAATAGCCTTTATCGATTCAGCCATAGCCTTATGAAACCTGCTTTTCCCAGGTCTCATTTTAATGTGGCTTTTGCACCTATGCCCACCGAACTGTCAATTGGTTTCTGCCTCTTTATGGAGCTGTAGGGGTGAGTTGGTTAATGATATCACCACAGTGTGAAGATTAGAACTCAATTATCTGCCTGTGCTATGGACCTTGGTTCTGGCCCAACATATTAATCATATTTCTTGATAGAGTGGAGTAAGATGGGGAAGAAGCTCGCAGCCACATAAAATGCCAACTTGTGTGCAGGAAGAATATATAGTAGAGAAAAACAACTTAGCAAATGCTTTGTTTTACTTCCTTTTTGTACTGTACTGAATTTAGAATATTTCCTAAATGCAAATGCAGATCTTGCTTACAGCACTGCATACTTACTGTCATTCGTGAGTTTGCGGTTTGGCTGTCGGATCAAAAGCTTTCAATTACTGTAAGTTTTCTCAAAAACCTGTGTGAAATAATTGAGCCTTGTAGTCCAGATATAACGTTTTATTTAATATTTGAATCGCTGAACTGTCCCAAGGCTTCTTATATTGTTTATTCTTGTTAAAGAAAGCACTATTTTTTGAATGTATATATAAATTTTATTTATGATACCAGCTCTCATTTGCTTATATAATAGTAAAGTTAACTCACTCTCTTATGTCAAGAAAAATTTCAATTCTGATGTTTTTTTTTTAAGATAGTCTGAATTCTTATATTTAAAAGCTGATAGACAGAATAATAAGACATGGAAGACAAGAAAAGAAAACTATTAGCTGAATATCCTAAATCCTAAATAAACTCTTGCTGTATGTTGTAAACCTATTTCATTTCTACACAACTTTTGCACAATCAAATTCACCCTTTTATTTCAGACTAAACAGATAACAAGCAAGCAGGAGACACAGACAAAAAAACATGTTTGGTAAAAATTTGGATTTCTAAATGTAGCTCCATCACTATATTTCAGCTCGACAGAAGCATTTGCATTCGCCTTGTTTTTCTTTAATCATGAAGGATCATGTAGAAATCCTTCATTTTCTTCCCAAGGTCAATTTCACTCGTAGTCTGCAGTCAGTCTGCCTAACAGAGTGTGTTTCATCAGAGGACTCCTATGCTTCCTGCGAGGCACATACAAGATGCACTTTTGATGTGGTTTTTCTTTTGAGAAAATGGAAGACTGGTGATAGTAATGACATCGCCAGCAGTCCGCTGATTGAAGAGTCTTATTTGGCTTCAGGAGCTCTGTCAGTGGCATTGTCTCCTCAAAGCAGGTCACTGTGATCTTTCTGGCACCCACTGGAGCTCACAAACAGGCCCCCCTCCCAGTCCTCCACACACATCTCCTGATAGAGGGATGTGAGTCCCCAAGGGAAGCTGCTTCCCAGCCAGATGCCCAGCCACCAGCCTCCAACTGCTGGAGCACTTTCATTAACATACTGACAGACCTGCCATGGATAAGAGAGCTTTATAAAGCAATCATCCAACTCTAGACACTAACAGAATTGCTTCTGTTGAGCCTCAACACTTCCAGTATTACATTACTTTTTCTGATGTTTTCTTTTTAATGTGTCCCCTGCTCCCGTCGTTTCTGGCTGTGATGAGATCAGACAGCGAAATCAATAAAGAAAACATTGTGGTTTGACAGTGACATGAAACACCCAAACTCATGCGTGTCTGTAAAGTGCAGTGTCAGAAGAGCTTTGGTTGATAAAGTAGCTGTTTTTTTTCCTTATTCTTTTTGGAAAAATAAGTCTTGTTTGGGTAGTCACAGCTTCTGGATCAGTAACAGATCATCAATGACGTTTGTGTCAAATAGGGATTGATTAGTTTTCAGATGTAATAAAGAAATGCAGTGCTCTGAAAAGTCTTCAACACTGTAAGTATGATGCATGACAAGAACAATGACACTTTGACAGGTACATTAGGCTCTACATACATGCTGCTGTCAACATCCAGGGAATGTCACATCATCCATTTAATTCTACGGTGTTTTGCTCATATTTACACATATTTGTGCTCCTGCCAGTTTGTTAAATTACATATTGCAAACCAAACTGCTCTCTCTGATTAGCATTTTTGTCTCGTTCTAACAGGTGTGCAGTGTACTGCAGTGTTACCAACAAAGAAAGTAAAAGCCTTCCCACCCACTCAACAGGGTGACTTTCAGCCCCACATTGCTTTGAAGTCGGATTCAAAGCATAAAACACAGAGGTTGGGAAAAGATAAGGGAGTGATTTCCCCTGTTTTTTCAACCATCCTTTATCTTTGTTGAGGCAAGTGCAAGTTCACTCTCTTTGTGGTCAGCGCAAGTTCACTTTTCATCCCGAAACCACTCTCGTCTCTCTCATCTGCTAGTGGAAAAAAATATATATATGGATTTGGACCAGCAGCAAGTATGCACTTTGATTTAGAATTTAGTTACTGTCAATAAAATTGTGCGTGTCTGAATGATACTCTACAGCTAGCATACTAGCATGGACACTGTGGTGGTTTATATTCAGCTGAGTGGCTGAATACCTTTGTGTCGGGAGGAGAGGACAGTATGAGGTTTGTCAGGGGCAGAGCAACTGTAAATAATTTAACTGGTCGGGGAGTAAAGGGTCATGGTTCCTGCATACATTGATAGATTCTGAAGGCGATGCTGGGGCTGTGGACAGGCTGCATACTTCTATACTTGCCAGAGATGCCTAGACTTCAAATTATTTCTTACAGGAACAAACTCGCACAATGATTTGATTGCAACAGAATCAAAATTTTCCGATTCATGCCTGACTTCACTGACTGTTGGCATGACTGACAGGGTGAGGCTGAAGTGAGATTTTAAATGTTTACCTTTGCAGCATCATTATGAGAGATAAGTAATTACAAACTAAATGATGTTTAGCACCTTTTGTATGCTGCATCTAATTTTGATGTAAAGTGGTAGTAATTGCTTCAGATGTACAGGTTTATTAAAGACGTTCGTTTGTGAACGGTGTTTCAGGAGGTCTTTGAAGGCTATTATTAGACAGCTATATTCTACATTAGTGGCATCTGTTATTCCCATGCTCTCTTGCCTCTATCTGTGCAGGCTAATAAATCACATTGCAGTCTTCAGCATCGCGCCACAGGCAGGGGTATAACAACACCGCTGCTGATACAGACACACCTATGTAGCAAGCTCCAGCTCCCTATGATCTCTTTTATTTCACTCCAAACCTCTACCCTGCAGCACTCAGGCTCACACATAGGACACTATCAAAGCATCAGCCACAAAAAAAGGAGACGAGCGCAAACACATATATTTAGGAAATGCTGCAGTGTTCAGAGCTGTGGCAAATTGGTATTGTTACGGTTCCACATTTTAGTCTGCTCTGCTTCACTGTGCCGCTGCATTAGCCTGGTGGACTTTGATGGTGGAAAAGAAAGGATGAGGCTAGGATTAGTTTAATGCTACTAATTAACAAAAGACAGAGGAGAGGAACATACTATCTGGTTCTGGATGTCATGCAGCCCTTCAGCACCTCCGCTGCTGTTAATTACCTCTGGCGTTTCGCTATCTCTCCCAGGAACGGACAGGGCTTGCATCTCTTGAGCTGCTGCCTGCATGGTCATTAGAAAGAACAGATTTAGCCCAACCACTGGTAGCACATGTGCTGCTTTTTCCGTTTGACTGACACGATAAAGGGAAGAGCCATTGATTGAGTGTAAAATTTGTTTTTTTGATTTTCTTTGACATTTTAGCTTTTAAAAAAATCCTGTTAATAGTATTCTTGAATGAATTATGTGAAGTGAATGTCTCTACGTGTCCTATCGTCATTTCACTATTTTAATGCCAGGCAAGTTCATCTCTTATCAACGTCCCTCACATTATTAAATGGATGATCTATCAAGCGCTTGATATCCAATTAAGATAGCAATTGTGTGGGACTTACCAGATGAATAGTGTTAAGTAGTCAGCTTTTCCACTGTACAGTAAGTGGAAACAGCAGCAGCACACTTTTGTATTGTCCTGCAGTGCTTGGTTAAGTCCTGTTATGGCAGTTGCTCTGCATGGATCTATTAACAATAAACTTTTCCCTCCATACAGCCCAAACAGCACATGACTTTATACCCTCACATAGTTTGTTTCTCAGAACAAACAAATAAAACAAAGGGACTCAATAAAAACAAGGGCTGAGGAAACAATATCATACAATAAATGTAGTGAGGCAACACTGGAGGAAGGACAAGTCAAAAATTCAGAATGCCAAGATAAGGCAATAATAGAAAATATATATAAAATGAACTAAATTGCATAAATGCATAGAAAGATAATAAACACTAATGATCTTATAATCATACAGATAAAGGTTATGATACAGTTAATGTTCCCATCAAACTTTGAAATATAGAAAAGTATGAACTCATTGAAATGGGCAGAAGCATGAATGTTGGTGCCTGGCAGGCCCGGTCTGAGTATTTTCTGAAACTACGGATCCTCCGGGATTTTCACACACAAACAGCGTTTCTGGGGGCAAAAAAACAAAAAAAAACATTCAGTGAGTGGCATTTCTCTGGACAGAAATGCTTTATTGATGAGAGAGGTCAGAGGAGATTGTCCAGACTGGTTGGAGCTGACCAGAAAAGGCTAGAGTAACTGAAATAACCCCTCTTTACAACTGTGCTGAGCAGAAAACATCTCAGAAAGCCCAACACGTCCAAACTTAGGTGGATGGCTAACAACAGCAAAGGACCATGTTGGGTTCCACTCATGTTAGCCAAGAAACAGATCTGAGACTGAAGTGGGCTCAGACTCCCCAAAACTGGGCAATAGAAGACTGGAGTAATGCGGCCCTGCTCTGATGAATCTCCATTCTACTGAGGATCAAAGTTAGTAGAGACAGAATTTAGCATCATCAGCATGGATCCATGGATCCAAAGTGCTACTGATGGTTTAATTGTTCTATACAGATCAAATGATAGTCTGAAAACCTATGTGTTGCTGACCATGTGTATCCACCACATGGTCACAGTTACCCATTCTCTTATGGCTACTTGCATTATGATAATGCCTCATACACACAACAACCAGTTTATTTACCATGACAATGAGTTGAGTGGCCTTCTCAACCAACAGATCTAAATAAATGGCAAAAGTAAATGAAGGGTTGCAGCATGCATGTTCGGCTTGACAAATCTGCAGAAATGATGTGATGTTTTTATGTCACCACGAACCAGATTCTCGAGGGGAGGTTTCCATCGCAATTTTTCTTTTTATCCATACACAATAAGTGTAACAAAAATGCTTCAATCTGATCTGTTTTAGCATGTTGTCATTAAACAGATGCAAATACCAGTAGCTGTGAACAGTCACCTATACTGTTTGACAAAGTCAAGACTTTAAAATAGAGCATCTGTGTTAATTGGTGGTTGAGGCGCTTACATCTGTTTCAAAGCCTAAAAAGCAGGCAGCATCCTGATTTGAAATCATCACTGATTAACTTTCTTATCACCACCTTCAGAAATTTCTTTGGAAGGTGTAAAACATCCAGTATCGGTGTTTCACAGTTTAGACTCATATTTCTGTGGCAATGATTCTCTCATCCTGACCTCCAGAGAATATCCTTGTGGCCAGAAGGCCTAATCCAGTTCACAATGTGTGCCCACCAACCATGCTTTATCACGGGCAACAGTATCTACCTCTCCTCAGCTGTGGGACCACACTCTTGAGAAAAGATGCCTCAGAGCTCTACTGTAGAGCTTGAATCACGTTGTCCTAATCCATTCCAAAGCGTACAACTACATCCTAGGGAAAACAAAGCTTGCCCTCAGCCAGAGCTGAGGGGTAGCTTACACTGTCCACTTGGTATGGTTTCTGTTCCTATGTGTTAAACAAAAATCATGCAATTCCCCTTCTTGTACAGTTGATTCAACACTAGATTTGTCTTTCTTTAGATTAATTTACAGCAGGAAATTAAAAAACCACACATAACAGTAAATGAGAAGGCTTCTGAGTTTAATCTGCTACTACAGTAACAAGCATGGTCGGTGGGTGTAATATCTTCAAAGCCAGGTAAGATTCAACGACCTCAGCAATGGCTTTTACAAAAAATAACATTTTGTAATCTCTCTGTCCTTCTTCATTTAACAACTTTTAAGTTGCTTAATAATTGCTTAATAATTTCCCAAACCAGATCTTATTCTTTTTCTTTCTGTTGAATATTGTTGCCAGTGTGAGACAGAAATCAGTGCCCACAGAAACTAAGTGACTATTTACAACCAAATTTAGTTTCAGGTAACATGAAACTATTGGAAATAAATGGTAAAGCATGTGAGCACTTTTCCATCTGTTATGAATTTAATGCTTATCGCAGTGGACTCTGAGGCTAGATGAGGGACTGAGGAGTAGATGGTACTTAAATAGCTAATTTGGGGATTTGTATTTTCTCCCTCGGGCATCTGGTGCCAATTTTCAGAGGGTTTTGGAGCAAATTGTGGCAGGAATGTGGATCATCATTCAGTGCACTTATCTGACCGTGTCCTGGAAATGACCTGTATAGTAAAAATTGAAAAGCTAAAATCCTCAGTTTCTGCTCTTATATCAATATGGTTCACACATTCCCTAAAATCCATCTGTTTTGGCTTCCTCTTTTCTCTACTTTTTTTTTTCCAATTCCCTGTCTGTTCTTTTCTTATTCACATGGGTCATTCATCTGACCTAATCAGCTCTGTCTGTTCTAAACTGCCTTTAGGTGCACTGTTTCTTTGCTATCCCTATGATTTTCATTTTAAATGAAGGTAGGTTGAGGAACAACTGATATCCTCTAGCTGTCTTTAGTAGGATGAAGCAATCACTCCTGTTGCCTCCTTGTGGCTCCTTTTGATCGATTGAGTGTCTATATGATTCCCTTCTCTGCACTCAAAATTACCTGCACTAGGAGATACAGATAAATTAAAGGCCAGGCATTTAAAGTAATGCAATTGCATGGAGGTGGGAGGGTATGCTGTTTGAAATCTCCTCTCCTCCTCTCCCCTCTCCTCTTTCTGCTCCGGTGAAGTTTGTAATTAGATTGTCATAGCACAGAGTGCTCTTGGGCTTGCTGCTGTTTTATATGCAGATGACTCAAATGATTTGTCTCATGATTTCATTGTCACTGTTTGCTTGACTTTGACTATGTTGATGTGACAGTGTCGTGGCTCAGGAGGTAAGAAAGGCTTAGGGGAAGCGCAAATCAGAGAAAAATAAACAGTGTTTACATGGGAGTGCTCCTGATGAATAATAGTCCTTTTGTGTTCTTGGAAGATAACCCAATTAGAGTATCCAATAATGATTAACTCACTGTATATAATCAGTTACCAACACAATGGTGCTCCCAGTTCTCAAAATGATTGCCAATGGGACTAATAACAGTGATACAAAGGATTGTGCAAGAGCTTACACTAGCATTTATAGATTATTAGCCTTTTTTTTCCCATTCTATGTATACTTCAAACTAAATGTCCTTACTTGTACATTTGTCCTCATTCATGTTATTGCCAATGAGCATCAGGATGCGCGGCTCTCTGGGGAAATGTCAAAAATAGAGGTAATGGTTGTAAATATTGTGGGAATGACCTTTTCTCAGTGTTTTAACTGTTCCACTGTACCGACCGTACTTACAGAAAAGTCCTGTGTAAAGTGGTCTGGCCGCTGCACAAGCATGTTGCTAAAGCCCTGGCCAGATCTGTGCTGTGTCCAGAGGAGTGGGCCAAAACCAACAGATGGGTAGAGCAGAGGAAACGCTGTTGCAGTGTTTGTCCCAAACATCATGCAAGCGGGTGTCCCTCCTCAGAGACTGACCACTTGGCCCTACAGCCACTGGGCCAATGCCAAGAGAGACAGAGAAAGTGGGAAAAAGAGGAACTGAGACGCAAATGATGAAGGAAATAAGACAAGAGGGGACTCCAGACCTCAGCTAAACTACATAACCTTCTGGGTGACCCCTCTAACTGTCAATACAAAAAATATATAGACATATGCACACACAGACACAGAAATATTGCCTGGCAGCATTTACACACTGATGCCATGATGCCGCCTCTGGAATACAGCCTTCTTAGTATGCGTCATTCTTGGTCCACCTTCCACAGCCTGCTGTTAGCTAAAGTCTGCAGGTCGATCCTGAGCCAGTGGCACGCTGCCCTATCAGTGTGTGGGTGGAAGTAGTGCAAAGGGAGCGCTAATGCTTAATATGAGCTGCCTGCCTGCTCCCTGTAAACAGGATATAATATCTGCTCTTCATTAATGATGCAGGGCCCAGCCCCATGCAGCAGAATGCATTAGAGCTTTAATCAGCAGATATTATTGCTTTGTACTTCGTCTGACTGCACTAGGGGGCCTCATGGGGGTTTGGTGGCGGTTTATGACAACTAGCTGTCGACAGTGGAAAAGTGAAATGAAAAGAAATAAAAAGGTTTAATGATATTCAATCCGACAGCGTCTTAGAGTGGTTTTAAAGGGATGCAGACAATATAATCTTGTTTTTTTTCCTTCTCATAACTTTTGGATTTAGAAGAAGGGGTGTCAAAAATTCCTTAGTCAGGACTCACATCTGCACTTTCTATTCACTGGAAGGTGTTGTGCTAGTTTGGCCTGAGAAACCAGGATTCATTCCAAAAACAATAAAAATGATGACAGGAAGAATAAGAGGACTCTTAGTGATGTCTTGAAAAAGTCCTGCCCAAGAGGCTTCTCTTTTCCTCTTCCTGCCACTAATTTTCATGCCAAAATAATCAAATGCAAATATTTCTCATCAGCTCTCTGGGAGCAGCCTTGTGACTAATTAGAGATAGTTTCTGGAATGTTAAGAATCCAACAAGGGACAGGATTTTTTCCCTTTTGGGACTCATCTGGTTCCCACTTTTATTCTTGTACAGCATGCAGACTAGAAGATGACTTTGATGTGGTTTTTTTGTTTTTTTTTTTGGCCAAAATGTGCCCCAGCTGTCTTTGCTGCATATATTAGACAGTATCTATATCATATGTTCTCTCCAGCTTTTGAAGCATCACTATCTGCTGTTATAGGGATTGACATCAGTTTGTCCATCCCCATTTCTGTGAGGAGCCTATAAATTGCAGTGGTTTAAAAAAAGAGGCTCTAGTGTGTCTTTAAAACGCAAACCCCACACAGCAGCTTGTGGTGGATTTTATTGTCTGCTTGGTAACGGCTGAGGTAACAAATGACTGTCAAATGTGTCCTAACTGCCCAAGTGCTCACTTCAATAAGGAAATCAACGTTTTACTCGTTTAAAGTGGCTCTATTTTGAACTGCATTTTTTTTCATACCTGTAATGGGTTTTCATTCTATGATGCATAACACACATCTTGCTGTAATTGGTGCGTGCAGGCAAATAACCTCAAATTGCTTAAATTGTTCTTTTAAATTAAATGTGAATAGACTCACGCTTTTATTTGTAATACCAGTTCCTGTTCTGCTTTAAAGAAATTCCACACAATCTCTTAAGTAGAAAACATGGATACTTATAAATTCTATATATAAATGTTACATTCCAAGTATGGCAGGAAGTGTTTCTGTGGTGTCTCATCTCAAACACAGGAAAGGCTGGACAATGTGATTGGACAAGAAGTCTTTGGAGTTCTAGCACATGCAGGCAGGTCAGATGGTTTTTGTGCTTTTTTCCATTCACAATACATTCTTTAACTCCTGTTATCGTCATCAGATTTGAAGACTGATTATGCAGGCATTCAGGCACGCCTGTGTCATAGAGGGAAAAAATGCTGAAACAGACGACTGAGTCAGGATTTAAGCAACCATACTGGGGTCTAAAGCTTTGGTCCAAGGTGAAGGATCAAATCAGCCAAGTCTGGAGCTTCAGTGCCTCATGTCAGTCTTTACACAGATCAACCTCGCCTTAACACTGTCAGGAGCTCTTCCCCCGTCTTCATACTGTCATCTGCTTTGCTTGAAACACATTTCTGTCAATTCAAAGGACTTGTAAATAAAAAAAAACTGCACCAATCTGAGTGTAACCATTACACATCTATTGATTCGCAGTCATGAATGGAATAACATGTAATGCAATCTCTGTTTTTCTCTGTTCTGAGTACACCGTTTTCTATCATGAATGTAGCTATTGATTAGGTATTATACTGTAAAACTATTGTTAGACTGGATTGTGCTCAAAAACCCTCCTGAATAGATTATTTTAAAAAGTGCAATGGTTCAGTGTACAATGCAGCTCTTCAAAATGTTTTATCTGAAAAATCTCACTTTTTTGAGTGGTATTAGAATGTGAAGGTACAACGATTCAAGCAAAAATGATCCCAGAACCCAGAGTCCTTGTGAGACAAACTTGTGATTTGGACACAATGCACTGCAAGGCAATTTAATCAGTAGAAGATATGCACATTTACTGCTAGTGAAGACATATTTTTCAATCAAAAAAGCACTGTGAATGGCATTTTCCAGAGGAAAAAAACACGAGGACAAAATGCAAATAAAATAGATTTGGTAAAATGTCAACTCACAGTTTCCAACTTTTGATGGGTTCCCATACTGTATATTTTAAACTGACTGGATGTTTGAGCCATTTTACCACAAACGTATTCCCACAAATCAAATAGTACCATAAGGGGATATAAGATGGTTCTGTCCTGAAGATGTGTGTGTGTAATTGTTTAATCTGGAGCTATTGGAAAGCTCACAGCGTATAATTGATTATTTGCCCTTCATAATGGATTGAACTGAATGAGATTATGTTAACCGATAACAAAGAGCATGCATGCCAGAAAATGCGGTGCATTAGCTGTAGTACCTGGTTGTACCTCCAGGTGGGGCTTCTTAGTGGTTAACGCTGTAGCGACCTTAGGAGGTAGTCATTCAGAGTACAGGAAAATGTTGACAGGCAAAGAGCATTCTGTGAGTGTAGATAGTAAAGTGCCACCATGAGAAAGCGTCCTGTGACGCTTAATGGTTCCCAGCCAGCACTCATGGGTTGTTGGTGAGCTGACGTCTACTACGATAGCATCATTAAGAACTCATTGTCTATGCTAGTAAAGCAGCTTATATCATTTAACTACATTCAGCGCAGTGTTACCTTGACATGGAATGGTTTCCACTGAGTTCATTTTGTTTTAGATTAATTGATTCCTGTTTGATATGGCTGCTGACTATCAGTTAAGAAAATTGTTTAAACTAATTTCTATATTAAACATTTGAAGATGTGCTCTTACCTTGATCTCTCTTGAAATGAAAATGATCTGCACTTCACAAGTCTTAGTACATTTCAAAAAGCTGTATAGGTCTCTAATGTAACCTTTCCTATTGTGTAGGACAAGCTTCTTATTGAGATATCACCCACAGGTGAGGTAATAGCCCCTCAAGGCTCACCTCTTACACTTACCTGCTGTCAACTACAATTTAATGGCACTTCTCAGCAGGATTCATAAAACACCAGTGGAGCTGTTATTTTGTAGTGTCTTGACCTCACTGGGGCAGTCCTTTTTAGGGGGACGTTGCAGATACGAGGTCCAGGGTGAAAGTTAAGTGCATTAATGACTCCTACTGTACCTACCAAGGCAGAATTAATTTCAGTCAAACACTTAGTGACTCTGCTTAGTGATGTCAGTTAGCCCTTTGCAGAGGTGGCAATTTGCCTGGCAACATAAAACTGTGTTTGTTTAAGAGCTCATCAGGGATTATTGGCTGTTATTATGTCAGTGGAAATCATCAGCCTGGTGTGGAAATTGCCTAAATGGATTTTGTGCATTAGCCATCATGAGGGATTTATGTAGTAGATACTTGATAGGTATGGTCAACATAATTTTAACCACTCTATGTCACTACAGAGCTGCCTGTAAAAATTAAGATAACAGCGAACATGGAAATCCTTCATTTTGCCATTCTCCCCTATCTGTCAGCTTTGTAGCCTTTTTAAAAAGAGGGCTGGCCTGATATTGTTTGTTGTCATGAAAGCATCTTATTAGTTTTGACAGCTTGGGTCTGTCTCTGTATGTGATGGTGATTTGGCCCGGGGAGGTTACAGTGTCTACGGTGTTGCCTTTCCTTATGCCGGCACCACCGGCCTCTTTGTCAAATGCTCGTTCATCCTGAATGTGATGTGACACCCGCTTTCTAGTGAAAAACTTTGCATGAAGGCATGTGAGCTCCCTGCTCTCCGGGTGGAAAAACTAATGGATGAGCTCTATAAACTCAAATAAGGTATGACGCTATGCCTCCCACGCATTATACAGAACAGTGCAAGTGTGGCTCAAAGAGTTTTCTGCCACAGGTTGAAACCAGATGCTGAAAGCTGTAATGTTGAAATGGGATTCATTGTACTGTACAATATGTGCCTGTGGCGTCCTCTCGCACCCTGCCAATCAAACTGAAGGAAACATGTTTCCTAAATAGTGCTTGCAGCTTTAACTGCATAGGTCACTAACAAGAGGCTTTTATGAGTTTGTGTACGGTCAGGTAGCTCCCTGCCCTCTCGGTAATTTACCTGCAGAGGCCCGACAGAGAGCTGATCTTTCCTTCATGGCGTCAGAACTTTGACTGACAGGGAGGCGTACTGATGTTGAAGTACTGCCAGAATAAACAGCCGT
The DNA here is from genome assembly GCF_021347895.1 of Acanthochromis polyacanthus. Classification (NCBI taxonomy): domain Eukaryota; kingdom Metazoa; phylum Chordata; class Actinopteri; family Pomacentridae; genus Acanthochromis; species Acanthochromis polyacanthus. The sequence goes on along the minus strand of NC_067127.1, from coordinate 15,751,088 downwards.
CGCTCACTGATCACTTGAAACCAAACAGGGCTTTCCTGCCCTTGGGACATTGCTCTTTCCACATACAGATGAATGAATGTCAGTCATGCAATTTATAAATCCTGAACATTAAAAAAAAATGCCTTTGGAGCCTCTCCCCTTCCTATTTGCTATAATATATGCACAGAAAACTATGCTATCTCTGTGTTTCTCTGACACATAAACACAAACAAACGAACACACTATTGTACAGCGGAGGATTTTATTTATTTATGTTTACTAGACTCCTCTGTCTTCCTGAATGCTAAATGTAGATAAGCTAATTTTCCTGAGCCGATTATCAGCTTCAGAAACAAGTGGGCAGGCCACAGTGAACATTCAAACAGAGGATAAATTGAAAGAGCTGTAGAGAGGGGAAGAAGACTGTTTAGTTCCCCTCCTACGTAGCTGGAAATGGATCTCAGCAGTGGCATTTCTCTCCGGCTCAGTCCTGAGATCCCCCCAGCTTTAAAAGATGCTGCTGTTTGCCACACTAAATGACCAGTAATTCATTTGTGCTGTAACTCAATAGGAGCCCAGAAGATATGATGGCTTTTAGAGAATTTCACTGTAAACAAAAGGAAAGACCTCTCTGTGGGGATTTGGGTGGTAACCTCAGCTACTCACATCAACAGTCACTTCTTCCTCTGCGTGCTTTATGCTGCTGGATAGGTGCTCAGTTTATGTATGTAAACCATTAGACTGCTGTTGTTGAGCTAATGTTTTTTATAGTTTGTGTATATAGTACAATTTCCAGTCTGCAGAGTCTGAAACCCATAAGGCAACACAATATTTCCTCCAACTCGGCTTATTAGATTAGGAATGAATGAAATGCTAGACTTTACACTGACTGTTTCATACTCTTTAAAGAGACTTTGGGCTTCTTGGATTTCTGCCAACTTATCTGCCATTTAGTCTGCCATTGCCTGCTCCTCTTGAACTTTGTGACAGTGTTTTTTCCTCATGAGGAAAGGAAAGCACTCTAACATACATTGTCTGGAGGTCACTATAACCTTCAACAACTTTTGCAGAGTAAGTATTCAAATCTATGCAGCATGGACACAAATATGACTCAAAATGACTGCGCTTGCCTGTTTTCCTGTCACAGCAAGGGTATGCCTGGGAATGACTTCATCCAGGGGACATTTACATTAGTAAATAGCACAAAACTGACAGGCTCTTCTATAAATGAGCAAGTGTGCTGTACTATCAAACGCGAGATGGCTGCTGGTGGGGAAATGGGACGTGTTAGGGGCATATGAACTGTATATGCCTGCTGACAATGATGAATGTTGGCTCAAAAATACAGTATAAGTGATTTTCTCCGCTTTATTTATTTATATAGTCCCTGAAATTGGGGCCATTTTTGACCAATCTGATTAGGATGCTACTGTATAGGGGAAAGGGAGGAAGGAAATATGCAGTAAAGGACAGTCGCCAAATGGCCAAATGGATCTGGAATGGATATTGAACTCCTTCAGAGTGCCTGTAACAGCACTGGTTAAGTGTAAACAGTGACCCTCTGCACTACCTGGCATACTCTTGTGGAGATATATAGAAAATGTAGTGTGTGGAGATGCTGTGTAAAACTGGTTCACAGTGAACAGCATCTAAACCTTATGGATATTTAGTGTCAAGATGTCCGGGCCGGTTTTGAGATACAGAGCTCCTTTACACAGTCACGACTGAAGGTGGATTCAGTCTTTTTCTGTCACTTGTTCTGATCCAGAATGCAGCAACAGGAACAGCGTACATTTTAGGAGCCATTGCACAAAACCCGTAAAGTTGCCTCTTTACTTCATAAAAATGTTTTATGAGCCCTGATGTTTTAACGGTGTTTACAAGATTCAGATTAACGGAAGCATTCTGTCAGACACACATGGCCAGTGCTGCTGAGCCATTGCAGTCTGGTGCTCAACTTTCTTCAAACCTGTTTATGCCTTGATAAAACATAGTAATTATTCGGCTGTTGCACAGTTTGAGAGAGTTTGCAGCTAAGTCGGTAATAAAGCGTTGAGGACGTTGCAGTGCACTACAGTGGGGGTGTGATGAATTCAAATATCTTCTCGCAGAGTTCATTCTCATTTTGTTTTCCACAGAGGCATGTTATTTGCTTGTTAAACTGATAGCTAAATGATTTCAGACTCCCTTTGGAATTCCACACTGTGCAATTTATGTGGTATTTAAAAGGGAGTAATTACTTGCAATTAAGTTCTTTTTCTTTGTGTGTTTGTTTTGTCTTCCATTCTTGGCTCTGATTTAATAGAAAAAGAATCCTAACTTTAAGTCTTTTAAAACATCTTCACCCGTCTGCTTTAGCTGCATATTTATTGTCATTGTGTACTGTGTTTTATTCTAACATTATTTATGTTAATTATTGAGCAACAATGATTATGCCAGAAACTTTCTGACTAGAAGAGAGCTGCAGGACAAGGTGACCAAAAAGATGTAACTTTTTTTGTATTTGTGAAAAAAACAGTTGCACAGCAACCACCAACACAGCGGGCACAAACAGTGTCATAATTTCAGGTCCAGCTTTGCTCATTTTCACTGAGTTAGAGAGTCAAAATAAATTCTGTTTCAAATTTCTAAATCAACTCCGTTTCAAGATTTTCCCATTTTAGGCATTGAAGTTGATCATACATAATGTAAAAGTGAAGGCAGTTGATCATGAGTTTAAACAGCATAAGTGAAAGAGTGAAAATTAATGAATGTTCTTTGTACTGAGTATAATAATTGCACTCATGCTGCCTCATTAATAAGTGTTCATTTTCGTATTCTTTTTTAGAACCAAACTAATCTCCTAATACCTTGCATTTTTTTTCCATAATAACCCATCTGCATATGAGATTATAGCAGTCAAGTAGCAATCACATAAATCTCTGGATCTTTATCTGTGCATCTGGATGGAAAGAACACGCACAACACTGCTAAGCTGTCAGAGCTGTGCAAATGATGGCATACTAAATATCTTTGCAAACCTTCCAACCAATGTTTGAATACCCTTTAAATTCCTCCTGATTTCGTCAGGAAGCCAACCTCCATTTCAAATCATTCATATTCTACATAGTCAATGTGTTTTGCTTTGCTAGTGACACTTACTGGCAGTTATTTTAGCATCTTTGGATCATTAACTAGCCACTGTCTCATACTGCTCACTTCTGCTGCCCTTTACATTTTTTGGCTTTTCATTCCTCCCCGTTTTTGCAGCTCCCCAGATTTATTCCAGCCAGTAGGTGGTTAGGGGGTTAGCAGGGGTGTAGCATCGCGTGAAGCAATCAGTCTATACCTTCTGTATTTGACTCAAAATTATATTAATATTTATCAAGCCTCCTGCTAGCTTTTTTAAGTGAAAGTTTAAATGTTGCACGATTAATCATTTTGTCACAGTTGCTGTGTCTGTTTTTGGAACAAAACGGTACAAACACACATGCTGTTTGTAACCTTTCTCACCTGTCGTGATCCCTATTGTCCTGCTGTGCTGTAGTAATGTGTCTGTTTGTGGAGTGCGTCACCAGTGGCCTATTCATTCTTTAACAGAGGCTGACATTAGGCCCGGTGTTTGTATACATCCGAAATGCTGTCAGTCACTGTCATAATGTGTTGTGCTGCGCTGAGATGGTGCCATGGAGCATATCCATCCCCGCTATGGGCCTTCATACCTGGGATGGATATGTTCCATAGGCCCAGTCCATTAACACATGCTCCGCTGACCCATAAATCACTGTCCAAGGCCTTCTCAGACAGCAGCAGCCTGTTGGAACACATTGGCCTCCTCCAGGTAACATACTATGCGATATTGTGCATTTTAAGTCATATGCTATGATCTTTTCAAGAAACTTATTCATTAAAAGTGCTCTTTAGCAAATTTAGATATGACTTATATGAGTGAATCATTTGATATTTTGATTTAATTACCTGTAGAGCTGATTGTAGTTGGCATATTATGGCACACAGGCCGTCATTTCACTGAGGTCAGGAATGAGGGTGTCATGTGACCTGGACATCTCTGCTTTTTGTCAGTGCAGAGGAAGAAGGATGTTGTTAATTACTGCATAAGGTTTGCAGTTCTCGTGTCAGCATGTCTCTCCAAAGTGCTACATATGCGGTTCTTAGACGCTGAAGATGCTGAACCTTCTTAGACTCATGAAGTGGCAGTGAGCCAGCCGTCCCCGAAGTCCTCTCTCCCTGTCAAAGAAATGGAGTCATTGTGGTCAGTGTGATGAAGCTTTATCCTATCCCCCTGACAAATTAACTCATTAATGATAGATTTAGATTGAACATGTATGAAGAAACCATTCATCTATTCATGGAATCTCATTTGTCCTGTTTTATGGAGTGTTGCTTTTGACAGCAAGTAGCGAAATGGAAAAGCCCAATCGTCCAGGAGAGATAGGCTTTTCTTATTTAATGCCTTTCTCTCCATCCGTCTTACAATTCTCCAACACAAAGTATTAATTTTGGTTTTTATGCTACAAAAAGTGATGGTAGGTTCAGATTAGGACTATTATTGTACTTTAATTGAAATCCAAGATATGCCAGTTTTTATGATTATCGTCAAATTTCTTAAGCTTTTATTCTCTCCATTGTGAGTTCTGCTCAGATGTGGGTTTTTTCTTCTTTTTCTTCTTGCATACCTCAACCCCTTGGCACAGAATATGGGACAGGGAATGTTAGCACCAAGAATATGAAGTACTGTGTGCGTTTCTTGGTAGCAAAGGATGGTACTGTTCCTCAATCCCTTCTGGAGCTTTGTGCATGCCAACAGGACGAGCATTGGATGAAGAAGAAAAAGAGAAAGGGAGAAAGTGAGTGCGGGCATGGAGGAAAAATGATGGAGTGCAGGGGGCCGATAGAAACTGAAAGAAAAGATGCCAGCTCATTAAACATGTACAGTCGAGAAACGGGGAGCGAAGAAACGGACGAGAAAGAGCAAAAGAAAAGTTTTTTTTTCCTCTCCTGGGCCTAGAAGCAGTCAGCCTGGGCATGGCCGTACCCAGCTGGCCTCATGCAGAGCAACAACCCCCTGTTCTGTCAACACAAGTACACAGCATGTCATCCCTGATAACCCCTCTGTGAAAATGAATACAGTCTAGTTCACAGGAAGAGCAGATAACAAAGCAGACGCAACATCCGAAGAAGAAAAAAAACAAAAACGGCTCAAATTTAGAACTTTTCCATACGGTGGCACTGATTACTTTTTGTCCTCTCATGTGTTTCTAAAACATACATTAACAAGAAATGCGGTAGCATGTCGATATGGGCTTTAATGGAGAGGACCCCATTATTTCTTGCTACTGAGGCAATGTGAGATAATATCAGCTATTACATTTTCTCAGAAGTCATAGAGGCCTCCGCACAAAGGAAAGTGCCTCCTTTTTGCAGGCTCAGAGTGTGTCTGTAAGGGTGTTATTGTGCACTCTTGGTAGTAGTAATAGCTGATCAGAAACTACATAAAAAGATTTGGTGTGCGTGAGAGGAAGTGGTAAGATTTAAAATAGTTTAGTAATTATTTTAGTTTGTTATTCTCTGTCTTTCATTTATCTTCCTTCACTTTAAATGCATCAGTGTAGTATTAGCCCTACGTGTTCTGTGGTATTTTACAAGGACAAGTTAATCATTATAATTTTGTGGATTTAAGCTTGATAGGTCTGACAGCCTGAAGCCTGTTTAATGGCTTATTCAGAGAATGGAATTGGGTCTTTTTTGAAGCAAACTGTGTTCTCATGAGTCTGTGAAATAACTGCCCTGATAGGGCTGTCATTACATTACAGAGCCATTATCAGTTGGCAGTTTTCCTAAGTAACTGTCCAATGATATGATCCACTGTTTTGCCCTGAATTCCACCAAGCACATAGCTGTGTTTAGTGTGAGATAGTGTGGCAAACGTTGCATCTCTGAGCTGCATGAATAAGTGTAACTTTGTTCTCAGACAAGTGTTACAAGGATCAAATGCTGCCAACTGTTATTATTGTTCTATAGATTTGCAGTCATTAGTTATCCTCAAAGCACTTTTCTCTGAAGACGGGCACATTCCTTTGCCTACTGGAGTTTGTGAGAAAAATATATTCCATTACAACTAAACTACATTTTCAGTTAGGTTTTCATGTAATTTGAGGTAATACATTTCAAGTGCTTTCCTGTTACTCCTTTTAAACCAATTTTACATAGGTGGGGCAGAAGTCATCTCTCTGAAAACCCAGAAAAAGATAGAGATGCTTCATATATGTTGTGAAAAGGCTATTTTTCTAAACATAACCACTTAGTAAATGAAAATAAAATCTAAGTGTCAGAATGTAATCCCATACAGGAAGCGAATTGTTGGTGAAAATCCTGTTGCTGACTTCTGCCTCCAAACGTCTCCTACTAAGTCCATGTCTTAAGAAAATACATTTCTTTAAAAACATAAATTACAATGCAGTTTAGTCGTACAGAAAGGTAGCATAGAAGGTTGGATATTAAGTCCCATCCCATGTTATATATGCTTAGTTGGCTAAAAGAGACCAGCAGTTGAAAAATACTGTATATATGCCACCAAAAAACCCTAATCCAGAAAAAACTAAGCTTCCTCAAAACATGATTGAAAATGCAGTTTAGTTGTAAAGATTTTGATTTTTTGGCAGTAGGGATGATGTAAACATCAGACCTTGTGTGATGTGTATCAGGGTTTCTGTGTCTATTGGCAATCACAGCTGCAAGGTCCCCGCTTTGGAACTTCAGACATCAGTGTCCTTTTGATGTGGATTTTTTATTTTTCATTTTGAGCGCCTTTATCTCATAATCCTCAGACATTTGGGTCAGGTGAATTGAAAACTGCAAAGTATCCAGAGTTGGGTGTACATTTTGTCTGTGAGCTTGCCACGTGGCGTTCAGGATGTTCTCCTGCCTTTCACATGTTGACAAAGGCTCCAGTCCTTCTGTGACCCGTGGTGAGTGAGTCGCTGTCATGCTGACTATCTGCTACCATCTATATCTACATTCCTGGCACCGGCGTCTCCCTCCTCTGGTGCTGTTTCTGTGGTTATCATAATGAAGGAATGGGTAGAAGATAGGATTCCTTGTACCCTTGTTTAAGCATGATCTGCAGCACTATGAGCTGAAGAATGTGGGTTCCAATGAGTTTTGACATTCACTTTGCTGCATGTCCAAACTGGTAGCACAGTGCATTATTCACTCATAATGCACTCTTTGTGTAATGCTAATGCTTTCTCCCTGTTCCAAATGCCAATGACATTTTAGCACACTTGTCACTGCATAGCCCAATTTAATGTCAGTCTAGTTTCCCAATACTAAATAGCAGTCAAAATGTTGTTCCTCTCTTCCACAAGAGATTGTTCATGATATTAATGTTTCTGTGCACAGTTTTTGTGTATCTGGGAGAAAACCACTGAAAAAAATAGCCTCTTGAATAAATATCCATCCCAACATTCCTCAATAAGCTCTCCCAGAGAAGTAAACATCCTTCGCTATAAAGTATATTCATGTGAATTTCTGTGACACATCTTTTGAGAGTGTCCAGTATAATTTATCTTTATGCCTTCCTTCCAGAGCACTTCTGTGCTTTCCATTCCATCTGGGGCAGTTTCCAGGTAAGAAATGTTAACCGTGGCACATAAAGTTTCACTCCTGACTGATTGCTAGGTCAATGACAACGATGCAGGGAGCAGCAAACAGATGCCCGGCTTGGAACAAAACTAGTCAAGGATTTAGTGGCCAGAAAATGTTAGGATCTCACATTGCGAGAAAAAGACTTGCTCTCACATTATCAGCATTCGCATTACAGGCTCATTAACAAGAATAATGGAGCTCAATAAAAGCAATCAGGCTCCGAAATAAACTACAATTAAACAACCTTATTTTTCCCCATTAGAGGAGGAGCACCCCTCTGGGCTGAAGAAGAGGGACATTGCTTCAGTCTTTTCCCATCTGCTGCAGACACATATTGGTACTGAGCAGTCATGACAGCCGCATACTGTAAACATCAGACGAAAGCAAACAGGACAAAGAGGATTTTTGAGTGTTCCTGTTGTTTGAAGGCTTCATAATGCTTCTGCCATGCTAAACAAACACATCCCAAAGCTTTTAATGTCTAGTTACGCTGCACAAACACATTGTGTACTGTTGTCTTTCTGCAGAGTATCATTCCCTCCATAAATCCATCCAAAGCCGCAGCATGAAGTGCGGACTGTAGTGCTCAAACATGTCACAGGGCTTTGCTTTCGGAGCTGCAGCGCCAGGAAAGGCCTGTCTGCTTAGGAGCTGTAATTTAATTGAGGGATTAGCATTACTGTGCAGGGTATAATATACTTCTTTCAGCACCTGCCATTTAACCTTGCTGGTGGTGAGCAGGACTTGCAGGAACAGAGAGAGGGGTTACCTTTAATCGTCAACATGCTGCAGCCCTGAATGGAGGCTGGGGGTTTCAAGCCCCCTTATTGATTCCAACAGATGGCAGAACCAGAGAGAGAGTTTTTCCGCTGACTCCTTGCCCAGATGAACAGCAGTTGAGAGCTTGCCATGGCTTCATTAAATATTCACTCACAGCGACAACACACCACACATTAAGCACACACAGACAAGACACAAAAGAACCACAATAAAAGTGCCACTGTGCTGATATCTGAGCAGAACATAGCGCCATATCCAAGGAAAAAAAGACATTTACCTCTTTCCTAAGCCTTTTGAAATATTGGACAGTCAGCAACAATGGCTTTCATAGCTGAGTAAGCTTAATAATGCGAGTTCGAATTATATTAATTATTCATTCTGAACTTAATAGTTTTTTTTTTTCTTTTTCTGAACACTTTTTTACATTTATGCCTGGGATGCATTATACATTTGCCATGAAATTTCTAACAATCATCAATCAGTCTTTCAATCATTCTGTTTGGGAGGAACTATAATTTAGCCCTTCATAAAGCAGCGATGGAACGATTTGTGATGAGTCGCAGGAGAATTTGACAGTTGTCGTCGCTGCCGTGAGACTGCTGCTACGCATGAAAAACACTCCCTGCAAACTTGGACCACCTGAGGATTTGTTTATGTTAGCAATTAACTGGAGGAAAGATGATTGTTGGGCAGGTCAGGAAAATAATTACAGGGCTCAGGCAATGTCAGGCGTCACATTAGGCCGAATCAAGACCTGCCTCTGCTGTCCAGAATTAAATATGAAAACATGCAAATGAGGCTTTGACTCATTGCAAGGATGCACTTCCTGTAGCACTATAACAAGCTCATTGAAATGCAGTGCCACTAGTATGTGATAGCTGCTATTTATTCTTGCAAAAGGCCTATTTTAATGTGGACTGAGATTTCCAGACCTGCTTGTTCTGAGAGCAGCAAAATGGTGTTAAAGCATTCAAAAAGGCTGAAATTGCAGCTTTTTTTTTTTCAAATCTTACAGGGTTTGTTCAGAGACACACAACTTTTAATTTCAGACTTTCTGTGGTGTAAGTGGCTGCATGTTTTTCATGTGTGCTGCAGCTGAATGGGTAGAGCTCAGTGTTGGCACTAAGACTTATCAGTTTGATTCCTGATGGCTCCCATTCATGGTAAGCATTTGCGCACTTAGTGTAGTAAAGCACATTAGCTGAAGCCATCCACCAAATTGCACCGAAAGATTATGCGAGTATTCACAGTGAATGATTTACCAATGACGAATACCCTCTATTAACACTCACATGCTTCTGTTCTTAACATTAAAGGGTAGCATGTCCTTCAACCTAATTTTGCATTCAGTGAACTTATGAGGACAGGAAAACCGAAAGTTGAAATTTTATGGGTCGTGCCTTTTTATGTCGTTTGTTTGGCAGATGCGGTTAAACAGAGCTCGGAGCTAATTTAATTGTGCATATCTGTTCATGCTTGATTTTCAGTGTGTGTCTGAGAGAGGAGTTGGAGAGAGAGAGGTGTGGGAGATGTGAGCTTTGTAAACACATGCAGCTGTATCCTCTTAAAGCAGACCCTGTGGCTGTCCCCTCTTATTCTCCGTTTGTAAGCTATCGTGTACTTCTGTCATGATAAGGGGCATTGAAACTCGGGGCTCAAATGACAATTGTTTGCTGTGTTCTATGGCGCTGTCTCTCTCTTTTGCCCTCCCGTTGTTCTGCTCAAAAGGCAGATGGCGAGACATCTTTTATACACCAACCTTGTGGCTGTTGCAGAATATGAATGGTTTCTGTTTTTGTTTTCTTTAATTTCATTTTGTAGCAGTAGCAAAGAATAAACCAGGGCCCCTAAATAAATTCATTATATTGAAATGACTGGTCAGTGAATATTGTTTGAGGCTCATTATTTTGAGTTGTCTCCGTCTGTGTTTACTCAAAGCCAGGACTTTGCTATGCTGTACTGGATTCAGTACAAGCTGCTTCAGTCTTCGGATAGTGCTCCTCTCCTTCTCTTTGTTTGGATGTCTCCCTCTCCAGGATCACCAGACTGTGCTGCATAAATCTGACTGGCAATGCATCACTGCAGCAATGTGTTTTTCTTTCACGCGGAGATACTAAGTGTAAACTGCTAACGGAGACACACTGAAATGGCAAATGTGAGGAAAGAAATGAAAAGAGATGTTAGAATTAGTGGGGATTCTTTGGAAGTTGCTCCATTCTCTGTAGTCAAATATTGGCTGTTAACTTTTTCTAGGCCTTGTTCCTGGTTTGAAACTAGACCATCAAAATTTTAATAGCCTCTAGTTAGACATTTTTACAGCTGACTTCTGACCACTACAAAGTGAAGGACGACAAAGGAAGATTTTGGCGGCAGATCTTTTATTGTACAGTGGATTTATACAGTTGTTATAAATAATGTTCTTGCAAAAAATACCTACTTGTGCATGCTGCAGTAGACAGTTTGTTTTTTGTCCATCTTCTTCTCACCTTGAATAATAAGAATAAGTTGTGCTACTAACGTTCTTGTCCGTATTGTCACCCATATATAGAAACAACCATTAAAAAGATAATGTTTGAATGTAAAAGAATGCTTTATGCAAGCTGAAAATGTATCATCATGAGAACATAATCTTCACTAAATCTTATACCCCGTTTAGATTAATTATTTTAACACAAGTTCCAAGTAAACTTTTAATGCTGCCACCACAAATTAATTATGTACGTTTTACCTTGTGCTGTGTTTACCTTCACTGCTGCAAATGAAATTTGATAATTGCTTGACTGCTGTTTAATGAACGATACATCAAATTAATTTTGTTTATATATCCCAAAATAATTTAAAAAAGATCCTTTACCTTTAGACTTGATTGTTTGTACTGTAGCAGATTTGGTGCTGCAGATAAGTTCTCTGTGAAGGTAACTCTGGGCTGGTCCTATGGAGATATTCTGTGGGACAACCAGACTCCCAGAAGGATCCAACAAATCTACTTTTTTCATGAGATACAATTGTCTAACACTTCTTTTTTTTTAAATCCCAGCTTAAATAGAGAGATGGTGTCCTCTTTTTCAACGCCTCATTTGTCCTAATGCTCTTTTAAATGGGCTTTGGCTATAGAGATGGACAAGTATTCTTGTGCAACTGCAATGTGCGATAAGTAGCCTCTCATTTGACCGTCCTTGCAGGCCAATTATAAAGCTGTAATAGGGCAACACCTCCTCAGTCTTTCTGTTATTGAACCTCATTGGTCTCTCCCTCAATTTCTCGTTTTGTCTGTGTCATTTTGCCTCATTTCCTTCCCCTCTCTGTCTTCCTTTCTCTCTTTCTCCCCCTGCGGCAAAGAGTAGAGAGGGCAGGCGTGGTGATGGCCAGCCCTAGTGTCCTTTAGTGTCCGATAACAGAGCCTTCCCATCAGCTGCCTGCCTCAGCCAAGCAAGGCCTGGCTAATGGATTTGGCTGGCAGGCATACATCCCTTCTTCCCAATTGAGCCACCCTGCTCTCTCCCACACCTCTCAATTATTCAGTCTCTACTTCTATGCAAATGGTTTCCTACTGAGGAAAAACCTGCCATTATTTTCATCTGGTTGTTATGTGTGCTGATGCGTGGGAGTCTGGAGACTTGTCGGCTGTGACATATGGTATAGCTGGTGAGATGGAGGATGCTGCCTACTTGCCAATCCCTCATCTCCTTCTAGGTGAAGCTCCATCAGACCTGAACCATTAGAGGCTGATCTATCGAAGCGCCGTTCACAAGTGGTAACACTCTCTAGCAGTTCCCTAGCAACCGCCGCAAGCGCTGGTCTCTTTCACTGTAATGCTCAGTTGCTTAGCTACAGAGACTGACAAAACTACACATGGCTGATCTCGTTGCGGTGTCAAGGGCCAAAAACTGGTAGTATCATTCCAAAAATTATCAATGAACAGAGGCACATAGGAATAGATGTCACAACATGCCATTCTCTTAGCTGTGAAATCTCAGTTTGTTGCATATTCCCTGTAGCTGCCAGCAGCTCTTTCATATCTCCATGTTACAGTGTGTTAACCCAACGCCTGACATTTGAAGGGAAAAGATTGCATAGATGGTGGAAAGCTTGCGTGTGCTTGATTACGTTTGTGTCTGTGTGTTGTTCCTTGGAGTCAGAGGGTGAATGAAGGGCAGTGGGTTGCAGGGGAAGACGGGATGGAGGTGATGGTTTTGGAGGACTCTGTAATTAAGGCACATAAAACAGCTAGCCTTGCCGGCTGCAGGAAGGTGTGCTGCTGATTTAGCCCTTCCCCTCTATGCTGGCCACCTGTTAAAGGATTTATTTCCCAGGTCAGTGTTGGGTGCCTGACATCATCAGGCAACCTGCTTCTTCTCTTAGCACAGTGGGAGGGTAGAGGCAGAGGAAGGGGGTTGCTTATTGTATGGCAAGAAAACCTAAAGTAACCTCTTGTTTTCTCTTTTGCTCATTTGAGACTCAAACTTCCAGTACAGGCAGACTTAAGAAAACAAACATTTTTTTGTCCTGAGATACATTTTTGGAGGTGTGCAGAAATATATTATTCCCCACTGGTCTTTTCCAAATGCGTGGAGAGCAATGGGCAAGTGAGAGAAACTTCTTCCTTAAGTCATCCGGGAGACATTGTGCCCTTCCAGTAGCCTACCTCAGCAATGTCACACCCCACCTTAGCAGATGCTTAAAGAAAACACTAGCAAGCGCATTTACCCCCATTTCACACTCTCATATTTCATTTTCATGTCCACTGAGGTTACCTTTCCATTTTCTTCTCCACTGCAAATACTGCAAGGTGAAAATGGTATGTTACCTGTTTATTTATGAGAACTGCAATAAGGGCAATGTATTTACCATAGCCACAAATCTGTGTGTATTTTGAAGATGTCTCAGAGGTAATTTCACAAGTCTGTAGTTAGGTTTGTGCTAACAAGGCCGATGTAGACACACCCCCAGATGGCGGCACGTCTCTGCCCCCTGAGAGGCAGACACCGCTGGGCACCACCAGGCTGAGGAAGGACCTGCTACAGCCAAAAATAATTAAGCACGCTGTCACGCGGTTTTTGCTGTATTCACAGAAAATTTTCATCCAAGTCTCAACATGGGAGGAGGCCCCTGCCTCCAGTCTTTTATTTTCCAGAAAGGCACATGCACAAACATCCGCGCACGCACACACACACACACACACACACACACACACACACACACACACACACACACACACACACACACACACACACACACACACACTGCAGCCCTCACTGTTTACACATGTCACTGCCAGTGCAGAAGAAGTAGTCTTTGATCAAAAGTCTCAGAGGAGCAGCACTTTGTAAACAACCAATAAGATTAGATTCTCATAGGGCCGTAGTTCCTCATTTGTTATTGTATACTTTATAAAATGCTGCATAACAATACAAATTATGCTCTTGCTCAGCCTGCAAGTAAACATACCATACAACTCATATTAATGTACAATGTGCACAATTATGCATACACAATTGCATCTTTGCAGCTACATAGAGTTCTAAATGAATGATTACGCTGTATTGTTTTCCAACCTACATGAGATACGAATCCCATTCTCGGCCATACGTTGACAGACTGATTGCTGTGGCCACTGTTTCTATGACAACATGGTAATCAGTGAAGGGTATATCATTGCAGTTAATGTTAAGCAGGTAGACACTCTCCTGTAATATTGTCTTGATTGACACATCTGCTTTATTATTGGTGTGATGCTTGAAATACATAACTGCATCTAAAGAAATAGGAAATAGCTCTTGACTTTGCAGCTGCTTCACTACTGAACAAAGACGGCTGCCTCAAACCTGCAGATTTATCTTTATTATTTGTGCATTTTTTTATTTTGAAAGGCAATACTGTGTTGCTCATAGTATGTCTTCCTGTCAAGGTGCCTCAGGCCACCCTCTACAGTATTCCAGTGAAATATGTGGGCTGGGTCTTTTCGACAGAATCTGCATTTCTTTGAAGGCAGAGTAAAGAAAAACACTGAGCTACCCTTTAATGCTTGTCACAGTGTATCATCATCATTCATAGAAACAAGAATGTTTAATTTGTGCTATTCCAGATGAATATAACATGGTAGAGCAAGGCAATGAGTGGTGGGCAGTGGAAACCCAAAATATATCTTATAGACAGAGAGAACTTCAGTTGCCTCTGCTCTAGAATTCCCTCAGACAATTTTAGCTGCCAGTAACTCTTATAGTTTAATGAAGTTATAAATGTGTGCTTACCTTACTACTTGCATCATCTTAGCCTCACCTTACTGAGTTATATAATTGTCAGCTGTGGGGCTTTGGAGTGTAAAATTCATCTGTTTCTATCATTTATCCTGAAGTGTACAGGCACACCGACAGCAACCTTGAATCGCTGTCCATCCTTTAGACTCTCTCTGTCTCCTCAGTCAGGTGTGGAGAACTATTTTCAGCTCTGCCTGAGCGGCAGCACTGATGTGTGCAATGTTTTTCACCTGCTCTTCATCATTTCATTTCATATCCTGAGCGGGTTTACTTTGAAGAAGTGCTATCTGGCTGATGTGTCTGTGTGTTTTTAGCTGCTGTGGGGTGGATTTAAGAGGTTGTTTTTATTTTTTGCCTCTCTACTAAAAAAGAATCCTCTCAGCTTTTACAAGGCTTCTGTTGCACGCGGTCTGACTGTCCAGACATACTTAAATGGAAAACAGTGTTTGTTCGACTGTTCTCAGATACCTGGAAGAAAAAGGTTTTTAGAAACTGCTATGGTATTATTTGGAAGGAAAAGTTTTGGATAACATGAATCTGAATTGATTCTCTTTGGATGAGAAGAGCAGCAGCTGTCATGCCTAACTGCAGAATCCAGATTATTTTGTGATTTTTATGCATCTCAGTTTTTCTCCCTTTTTCATTTCTCCCTACCTCTCTCTTTTGGTAACTTCTTATGTTGGGCTTAAAAAGGAAATCAGATGGTGAGGCATATTTTAAAGGTCAATATGGCAGTAGTAGGCATCTGCTGGATCTGGCAGAGAGGGAGACCTGCTTGTGTGCAAAAAGGCTGTGGGCTAAATGATTCCTCTTAGCTGGGGTGAAACTGATGACTGATTGCACAGCTCACCTTGTGAAACTTGGAGGTAAAAACATCCCCTTAGTCTGTGTCTTGTATCTAGCATGGATTTCTCTTCATATCTAGTGAATGCATCAGTTAAAGCAGGCAGCTTGTACCATTTATTGCGCAAGTAGTTCCCATACTCCTGAGCTGGACCTGGACCACACATTGAAACTTTTCTGTCCTGCCAATCTACCATAGTAGCCCAAATTATCTCATTAAGTACACATTTTTGTGAAAGTAAGATAAATGCTCTTGCCGCATGTGGCTCTGATTGCCAAAATACTCTGAAGAACAACAGACGGTTGTGCAAAAGGCAGGACTGCTATGAATTATGGGGACTGGGGGAGGAAACTGGGATATGCTCCCGTCCATCATGCTGCCGCACTGAGGCCAACAGTGCTCAGAATACTTGTGTGTGACCCAGCTATATGGGGCCTCTCATGTTTGTTGAACATATGGAAACATCACCCAGCTGCCTGTGTCATCAAAGCTCACCTTAAAGTGAGCTTAAAGTGCACAATGCATTAGCAGCATTGATGCAGGCTTGCTGAGAGATCGAGCACCACTCTGTTATCTCCTGTTTGCTTTTCTTATCTAATGGTCGCAGACTGGAGCGCATGGAAGTCCAACAAGTTGCTGCTCCATTTCTTTTAACCAAAGACGAGACTACTCAAGTGAATGTATCACTTCTACATCTAAACCTTCCACCCAAACTCCCTTTTTGTATTGTATAAAAGCTGCATTTTTTTTGCATTTGCTCATCCACTGTGTGTGTTGACATGACCAGATATCTAAAGCACTCCTAGGAATGGGATAAAGACCATTAATTATCCATTGTTTAAAACAGTCAGTTCAGCGATTTCAAATAAAGCCTGTGCAAAGCTGTGGCAAGGTCAAACTCTTGAGTTTAGTATAGCGCTCAGAAAGAGGCCCCATAAATGTATGCATTTCAGCATTTCCCATGCCACTAAAAGGCGAGAGTTTATATGTGCTCTACTAAAGGCTTCTCCCTGGTGAGGCATTTCTGTCGGGGGTAAAATAGTGAGCGTATGCACAGTGTGGCACAGCCCTCAGTGCAGAAATGGCTGCATCCGTGATAAATACACACAGCAAATGGATTGCAGTAAAGCAGGTGGGGAGCCCACTGATGCTACGCATGACCTTGCGTTTTCTCGACATAAACCTTTGCTAAATTCAGCAGTTCGACATATTTCATTTGCAACACTGCTGAGAGACAGACAGGGCGATTTGGGAAGAATTGGAGGCAAGAGAGAAGGAGAGATTGATACAAGCAAACAGAAAAGCACAAAGAGGAAGGAGAAATGAAAAAGAAACAGCGCCTGGCCAGGCTCCAACCTGGCACCTAATGAGGTTTTACTGTACCATCTATCCAAACCACCAGTGCACGTGTGCTTACTGTGTGGTAGCTTCAACTGTATTCCAACATGTTTGATCTACGCTGCAGTACGTGGCCATGTGTTACACTATGAGTAATGTATTCCCATAACAGCATGTTTCTTATAGCTTTCGGTTTTGTTTCACAGCAAGGCGTTCAGTACGCTGCGTATGTGTGTTCTCTGTCCTTTGAAATATTATGTGGCAGGTGTACCACTGCTAGGTAGCTGCTCCCTGGAGGAGTTTGGTCACAGTTCTGCATCTTCCACATGGGGCCCTGAAAATGTCTCTGTGGGTGTTTGGAGTGGGGGAGCTGAGGAGGGTTCAGAGAAGTGACAAGTCTGGGAATGACCTCTATTTATTTCAGTGGGGTTCTCTCGCAGAAGTTGTCAGTGTTGCATCACAGTGATGGGCAAGTTTTGATGCTGTCGTAGGTCAACCGACTGGGTGGGAGTGCATGGAGGAGCCTACTTTTGGGACCCGCTGGCTGGCTGCCATTTCTGGGAGGTCATAGTCTGAACAAGCAAAGTTTCTGCAGGTTGATGCAGAAAACGATGTGAGGTTTTTTTTTCTGAATGCTGTTGTTGTGGTGGACTGGCATGTTGGCTTACTGGTTAGCTGAGCCAATCTCCTTCAAGAGGATCTCATGTCAGTGTAGAGCAGGGATGTCAAACTCGTTTTAATTCAGGGCCGCATTCAGCCCAATTTGATCTCAAGCGGGCTTAATGGAGCATAGTAACTTATAAATAGCCATAACTAAAAAATTTTCCTGTTTTTGGTACCAAAAAGTACATTCTGAAAATGTTCATATTTAACAAATGATCTTTTTACAAAACATTATGAACAACCTGAAATTTCTGAAGAAAAATAAGTTAAATTTCAACAACATTATGCCTCAGTTTATCATTTACACATTACAGCATCCAGATCATAGAGTGTCTACAAAGGAACAAAACATTTAGTCACAGCTATCTGGAACTGAATGATCCATTATTTTACTTTGATCAAAACAACACAAATCAGATAAATAATGCTGAAATGACAGAGACAAAAATGACAAAAAAAAACACAAAACCGCAAAAACGATACACAAAACAACAAAGTAAGACACAAAATGACAATAGACAAACGCAAGCGATACAAAAAGGAAACACAAAACGACAAAAACAAGAAACAAAACAACAAAAACAAGACAAAATGTTACAAAAATGAGGCACAAAATGACAAAAGAACAATGAGCAAACTAGTATTTTACTTTATGATCAAAACAACTTGTCATGGTCTAGAAATGATTTTAAATTTATACTTTTACTAATTTACAATCTACAGTTAAGGTCTTCTCTGGAATTTTTACACTTTGAGGGCCGGACTGAACCATCAGGAGGGCCGGTTTTGGCCCGTGGGCCGCATGTTTGACCCCCCTGGTGTAGAGTTTTTATGTTGTCTCGCCATGTTTGCATTCTTCAGGCTTTTTACTATTTCCTGAAAATGTTCTTACATTACGAAAATGAATGTTGACAATTAAACCAGCAGCAACTTGTTCAGACTTTCTTTCTACTTACAACACAGAGAAAATGCACGAATGGTTTTGCTTTTCTTAATGTGTCATGACATTGTTAATCAAAATTAGATAATACACAGAATCGAATACCGTGTAGCTGCGGTGGTAATCTTGGAGAAAACAGCAAACGTTGAACTGATTAGCTGCAGCGAATCCCTCAGGCCCACATTACTCAGGCTGCTGGTTCAGTAGTGAAGGAGATAGTTTGTTGTGATTAGTCTTGTAATTAAACTGCAAAGGCTATGAATACATGAGTAATGAGTGGCACCCCGGATGTGAAAGGGGTTGATAAGTGGGCTGTCTATTTGGTGGAGCCTTTGACTGAGAGAAGCCTATAGTGCAGGAAGTAAGAAAGGGGCTGACCTCGATGTTACTCAAAACTTTCCCCCAAAGGTCACTGCCCACTTCTTCCATTTTGTCTGATCTTACCTGTACTTTCTTTCTTTTTAAATTGTGGAAAGGACACACTTGACAAAATGCACTTACTCCAGCAGACCAGCAAGTTCTTCTGCTCAGCCCTTCTTCTTTCTCTGTTGAATCACAACAACCTAATAAGTAGGGAACGTGTGGCTATTTATACAGAGAAGATGCAGAAATACCTCTGAGAACATGGACAGATTAAACAACCATTTCACATTCACATGGAGACAGGCCTCAATCCGGCTCCGGGGAAAGAGCAGCTCTTTCAGCATGAGATGTTGCAGCCCCCTGCAGTTTCTCCTTATTGCAGCCTTGTGAATGTCAGCATGTTAGCAACTGTCTGACAATTTTTTGATATGTAATAACAAGATTTTCAAAGGCCTTGTGGCATTATCATATTACTTTGAACTCCGAAAATAAGAGAACGCAAAAAAACAACAACAAATAAATAAAAAACTATCCTCCTTCTTGATGCTTCAGGACCGCACTTAGGTCTACATTTGCCAAGATTGTGGAGTTCATCATTCATTTGAAAAAGCAGAGGGTCAAAAGTTATCATCTGATTATCAAAAATATTTATTTGCTTTGGGCTGTAATATAAAACAACACACTTTATTGGGAGTTTTTAAGAAGCAAATCGAAGCATTAAAGCTGACAAAGTTGAAAGCACAACAAAAACAACAGAGGCTGGTGGACCATTTTAATTTTCAGCTCCATTTATTTTTTTATATGCCCAAACAAACAATCTTGTCATTAGCAAAATGCACTGGGTCATTTTTAGTTGTTTTCAAACCAACTAGACAAGCATTCAGGCGCACATAAATAAATGGTGCTCCTTTTCAGCTTTATGGCACAGAATGATGCCCCATAAGATAACTTAAGCCTTTCATTGCTTGTTAGAAAACCAGCAAAAACAGATTTTTATAAAACTCATTTGTCATAGAAAAACATTAGTGCAGTTTCACTGGTACAATGTCCTGGAGATGTTTTCTGGTTTGAACGTGTGTGAAGTTGGTGTCAAAACACTAAAAAGGAAAGAGACTTTATTACCCTGCATTCATCATACATGACTTCAGCTTTTACTGAGACATTTTACACATATACACATTCATATTTATGTTATACACTGGTTCATGGGGAAAATAAATGTGAATTAGCACACGGGAACTGGAGAATTCAAAATTAGAGCAACACTCTAAATACCAAACAAATACCTGAACTTGCAGCTTGATTGTTCACTGGTACCACGTCTGTTGTTGAGGGTGACGTGTGTGTTGTGCTGCAGAATAATATTTACTCCCATTTCCAAACCCTTACTTACCCAACACACAGACTTGAATGTGACTTTGTAATTACTGTCATTAGGATAATTTGGAGAGCGTGTGGCACATGTTGCCAGAATGAGAGCGCTCTCTCCACCAGCGGCGTCTTTCTCCATCAAATCCATACTGGGCACACATGTCTTAATTGAAATGACGGGTAATAGCATCTGTGAAGGCCACATCACTCTCACTCTTCCTGCAGCTGCGCTTCCACAACTGTGTGTATCTATATCTGTGTGTGTGTGTCTGTGTGTATGTGTGTGTGTCTGTTTGTAAATCTTACTGACATTTAAAGATTCATGAAGCTCGACTCACCAGCTCAAGGACCTGCTTGCACAGACCCCCGTAGAATTATGATGTACTGCCCCGGCTGTTTGGTGCCGTAATCAGAGAAAATATGGGATGCAGCTGAAATAAGGTAACAACATCACAGTGTAGTGTTCAGCAGCAAAGATGAAAGGCTGCGCTGTAGCTGTATGTGGTTTTGTTTAATACAAAACAAACTCTGCTTTAAAAGCAGGTTGCCTTTAATGCTCTGCTGTAGCAGGGCACCTTGCAGCAAGGGAACCACCAAGTGAACAATAAATATTGTAGGTCCCTGCTGCAGGGGATTGTATAGATTACGTCTGTCTGTTGAATCCAAATTTGGGCAGCCTGCCTGCACTTTACAGCCCCATTTGATTCATTAACAGCATCTTTCAAAGGTGTTTCTAAGCAGGTCTGTGTGATATAGGAAAATCAAGTGATATTTTCCTCACAACATGGATGGAGTAAATGTTACTCAGCGGGGCAGCTTCTTCTGAGACACAACAGTGTCACTGCATGCTGGTTCTGGGTTTCAATGCACCATACATGCATTTACCACCTTCAGAGACACTTTAAACAAAGTGAGACATGCTGAACTGTAACTGAGATTCTATAGTTGATGTAACGACATGCATAAAATGGTATACTACAGATTTCTTTGCCCAATTCAATCAACAAAAGCTTTGATTAATTGACATAATATGCATCATTCTATCCTCACAATAGGCAAAATGAGTGTATAAATAATGTGTTTTGTGTGTTTTTTTTTCTTTGAAACGAAGAATGCATCTCTATATTTTTCTCTTATTTTTGAGACTCAAATTATGTTTGAACATCTCTGTGTACATGGCTGCATATCAAGCTGCATTTTCTCAGTGTAGCCCTCCAAATCGTAGGAGCATGCCTTGTCTAGTACATCCCCAGTCTGGTCTCACACATGGCAAAACTGCTCTCCTATTAACATTTAGATAATGCTTTGGAAAACTGGAAGAAGAGCAAGCAGCAAGCTGTCGAGAGCAGTGTCACCTGGCAGCTCATTCAAGCTTAGGGGAATGTTATAGAAAGCCCAGAGCGGTGGAAACAGCTGGCAGTGCTGCTCAGTGACTTTCTCCCTCTGTCTTTACTCTGGGCTCATCGTCCCTGTAGACAGTAGCAGGGCAGTTCCTACAGCATGTGTACAGCAAAACAATCATCGCAGCCCCTGTGTCCTTCAGTATGTGGCCAATGCATACTCACACACACACACACACACACACACACACACACACACACACACACACACACACACACACACACACACACACCTCACCTTCTTTTCAGTACAGTAAAGCAGTAAAAGTGTGTGCCAGCAGGCTGAGAGATGGCTTTCCATTTAAGTGGTCTTTTCTTTTACTCGAAGAGCTTCTTGACATTTGAAGGCAGTGTAGGCTGTGTTGTACTGTACTTTACGCTCGTGTGGATGTGTGGATGTGCATGTCTGCAGAGAGACTCTGGAAGATTGAAACATTTCATTGTAAGTTAGTGGCGGCTGTTATGATTGACAAGTGGTGATCAAAGCTTCATGAAAATGTCACTCAAAGGGTCACCTACTCTCACAGCGAAAAAATGTCACCAGTGGGGCCTCAGCATCACAAAAATAACCCATTTTATGTACAGCAAGACCTCTGCATGAAACATGTCAGTGAAATTTTAGCTATTTTTGTTCTGCCTGAGCCCTTGCATTAAATAATTATTGGTCACGTAGAGGAAAAACATTCCTTTGATATTGCATGTGTGCATGACGGTCTGTCATCATCCTTTTGGAGCTGCTCCCCTTCTTGCTCTTTACCCCTTAGCCTGTTTAAGTGTGACAGAACCTCAGTGACACTCACAATGGAAAAGCTCTTTGAAAGCCAAGCGTATGAATAATCACTAAGACACCCCTAATCCATTTTTAAAGAAGGGAATATTAATGCACTAACAACTGTATCTGCTCAGTATGCCGCACATGATTCCAGGTCTGCAAAAAGCCCCCTCTTTTTATAGTGGAGCTCCAGCGAGTGTTAGGGGATCACTCTGCACTCTCTGTCACCATGACAACACCAGTTCCATGTCCGAGTGGGTGTACACACTTCATTTAGTAATCCTTAGCGACCAACATGGGAACAGCTGTGTGCATGCTGAGAGGGTCTAGGCGAGCAATCATGCCAAAATACACTTAATTTCTGAAAATGTGGGCACTCTTGTGGGTATTATGGAAATAGAGTGTGAGTGGCAATGGCCAACAATCTACTGTATACAGTATATGCTGTTCTACGAAGGAGTGAGTTTATGTTTTTCTGGACAAGTACTATCTGAATGATTGCTGTTTGCCTCAGCACTTATAAACACTGCACTCAGAGGTATGCTGGAGATGAGAAATACAAATATACACTCACCTCATTATTGTTGAAATCTATTACCACTGAGCCCTCAGGAAGGCGTGTTAACTTGCAGAGTTTGACCCTGTCAGGTGCACAACCCCTCCCCAAACATACACAAACTGTTAACACCCACACTCCTCCAGCGAAGACCCAGACATTCCCCCCAGCACTCCAGTTCAGCTGTAAGTCCTAGCCTATGCGCCTCTTTGATGTCTTCTACTGTATTATAGGTGATTCTGATGAGTAGTGAATTTCACACGCATTTTTTATCTCTTTGTGTAACACTCAAGCACAACCTCACATATATCTTTTTAAATACACTACAGTAGCCTGCTAACATGCCTATACATGTAGCACTCTGTCAGGCTG
Organism: Acanthochromis polyacanthus; assembly: GCF_021347895.1. NCBI lineage: Eukaryota > Metazoa > Chordata > Actinopteri > Pomacentridae > Acanthochromis > Acanthochromis polyacanthus. Next base: position 15,727,806 of record NC_067127.1, on the reverse strand, counting down.
ACAGTGTGTTACGTGGAGACGTGGAGGAATGGGAAATGCTAGAGAAGCCTTTCAAGTGAGATGCTACCTCTCAGTTTTTTTTTTCTTTCATGGGCTATTGAGCGCTCCGCAAAGACGGCTTTGTGATTGACAAAAGATAGATGAGTTGTCTCTGTTAACAATGACTGGCACTTATTTGCTGTCATGTGAAAGCAGTCTTTAATTAAAACAAGCATGAAAGAACAAGCAAGAAAGTTAAAGGATTGATGTTTTATTTTGATGGGTTTGCAATGAGTGTGAAATTATAGAGCTCACTGTTGTACGCAGCATCCATACGAGTTTGCTTACTACTACTGCTACTACTGCTATTAATATAATGACCACTACTCTGCTTCTAAATGTAAATGGAAAACAAAGAGGCTTGTCTCAAACCACATAGCTTGATTTCAGAGTGTCCCTGCAATGAACAGGGGGAAAGGGGGCAGTTTGAGCCAAAGGGACACTAAATCTGGCAGCTATTTAAATATTTTAACCAGATGAGTATCTCAAATCTGTCTCCAGAATCACACATTCCATTTTTTAAAGGGAAAGCAAATGTTTTGACTGATTACGGTAAGGCCTGAAGTGAAGTATTCTTCACGGATTTCAAACTGTAGAGAACAACAACGTATTTCTTCCCTGTATAGCTCATTGCAGAGCCAGTATGTCTTCTTCTGCTTCCTTTTTCTGGTTTTGTTTATGTTTTTTGGGGGGGAAATGCACACACACAAAAATTCAATATTAATGGCACCCGAACAAGAGATTTCCTTGTTACTTTATTGATCGTTTTCTTCAATTTGCTCTGAAGCATTACTGTAAACTTTTTCTCAGTCAAGTCTTATAAAAGGACTCCGGCAGTGGTTGCACGAAGCATCTTCTACTCGATTTCTCCTAAGAAGAAGAAATCCCAGAATTTGATACCAGAACCAGCTGCAATTAAATGTTTTAATGTAAATGAGTAAATTGAAGGATTTGGCATTATAACTGGAATTATACTCATTTGCACTAAAGATTGAGCAACCTCTCGACTTTAAAAAAAAAAAAGTTAAACCAACACAGTGGAATCAAGATCCTTAAAATGCAGTTGCTGGTTTTCAGCATCAGTCATGGAACAAGCCTCATGCAAAGTAGTACGACTGCAGTTAACTCTCTATGCAAGATTTGGCTCAATCCCTAAAAATTGTGACTGAATCGAAATTCAGGTTTGGCTGAATTTCGTAATAGACTCAAAGTCATTATGTTCTTTGTTGATTCTTAAGTGTGAAAGATAATTGCCATGGGCAGCACAAAGTGGTGTGATTATGGTCTGCTGCTTGTGAATTACAATAGATACAAATCACGCTCCCATATCCACATATATGGTGCCATCAGTGTTGATATTGATATTCTTCTACTTGGATTTTCATCAAGAATGGGATCATTCAGGAGTAGTTATACTACAGTAAACGTGCTCGGTCTTTTCAGCTTTTTGGAATTGTTATTATGAGCAACGGTAGCACAGTCTCAAAGTCAGTACAGACAAGTAAAAATGAAAGATTGATTAGACTGTGAAGTGCTAGTCCCTAGTCTCTGAAATACCACAGCGCTTCTCTTCTAAATGAAGTCTAGATATTTCAAAAGATTTTTTAGTTGCTAAGAAAGTGGCATCTTTGAAGTGAGCATGTCCCCTTGGTAGTTATTCCTCAGCTCTCCCAGAGCAGAGGAATATTTTAGTAGGCTTGTCTAAGATGTTCTCACACATGCTCTACAGTTGGTGTGTTAAAGGGTCAGCTTGTGTCCGGTCCATCACGTCCAGCCTGGAAATCACTCACCACAAAGGATGTCTTGATCGGGATTTTTTTTTTTCTGTACGTTGTTGCTCCTGCTCTGAGAATCTTACCATGAAAAAATGTGTCCATGTTCAGTCTCCATTTTGTATTAATATTTCCCTACACAATTGGCTGCAATGTACACTGTGAAACTTGCAGGAAAATGTCAAAGTATATATTTGACATTTGAAATGTGAACGACTACATTATGAAAATATAGACTGCACTACACTTTCCTTTGAACGGTTCCTATGATATTATATATAATTTATTTCTATACTGTGTGTCATTCTGGAACATGGTTGTGAACATGCTGTCTTCAACTCCAGCCTGAACAAATCAGCAGCATTACTTTAAAAGCAGGGCGGGTGCAAATTATCACTAATTGTTTTTCCGGAGCAACAGATCTGCTTGCTTTGGTGCATCTTCACTGAAACGGTTGGCTCCTGATTCACCAATGAGGCTTCACAGATCCAATAAAAATCAGTTTACACATGCTTTAGTCCGTCCAGATTTAGTAGAAAGCAAGCTGGCTCTAGGGATCTTTCTACTGTAATTCAGGACTGTGAACTGGATTAGCTCTATCAATTAAATAGCAGACATCAACTATGCAATTCTCTACACTGTACTCATTCATTTTTTCACACTTTTTCAGAAAATTCCGGTCAAAACAGTGGGCATAATGTATGAAACTGCAGTGATGTTAAATATTGCCATGAATTCACACTTGCTGTCACCAGTGGCTATGATTACTTCTTGAAATGTATAACAGTGGATCAGTAGTTTGCTGTTTTAGGGTTTGGATAGCAACAGTCTGTGAACAGTCTAGCATGTCCAATGTCTTGTTACTATTGCACTCACTGTCCAATGAGTAAACATTTATGAGCATCTTTACCTTTATACTCGCTGCTCTATTCTCCAGGGTGTCTTTCTGTTTCAGAAACATGACACTCCCCATCAAAGGAAAATATAAGTCACACACTCTGGTCCTGAGGGTATTCAGACAAGGGCTGTATGCTTTAAAAAAAAGTGTATAATATGGTTACATTTAACAGTGCTTTTTGTTGTGATGTTTTTAATGGTTGATTGAGCCCAAACAACAGCAGAAACACCAACAGCAGCTGTTTTTGCTTGAATAGAATTTGAGTAAATGGAACCAAATAATTTCTTGGCACAGTAGTTCCATACAAAAAGGGCGAAAACAACAGTTTCATATTGAGTCTCCAGCTTGCTACGTGTTTCCTCATTTTACAGTTTTGTTTAACTTTTTTCTTTTTTTTTTTTCTAAATTGACTTCCAAGAAGGGGCTGCACAGTGGAGTAGTGGTTAGCACTTTCGCCTTGCAGCAAGAAGATCCCAGGGTTCTCACCAGGATTTTTTTTACAGCGTAACGGCAGGTCCTCCCGCACGCGCATGCGCACACGTATGCACATGATTTAGGTCACTATTCACCATACATGGCATCACGGAAACAACCGAGACATGCTAATTGTAACCCCGAGATTGGAAACAACTCTTAATTTTAGACGGGAACGGGTCAATCAACAGGAAAGTACAGCTGAGGTGGGGAGACATAAATTAACCTAGATAGGCACCCAGTCGATAAAAACAAGCGCACATGGCGTTATCTGTCAAAATAACAGCGTAGCGGCCCTAATCACAGCGTAATCTTTTAAACTGACAACGTAACGGCTCGTTACGCTGAAATGCGCTGGCGAGAACCCTGGATCCCCGGTACAAATCCCGGCCTGGGATCTTTCTGCATGGAGTTTGCATGTTCTCCTTGTGCATGTGTGGGTTTTCTCCGGGCACTCCGGCTTCCTCCCACAGTCCAAAAATATGTTGAGGTTAATTGATTACTCTAAATTGCCCGTAGGTGTGAATGCGAGTGTGATTGTCTGTCTGTATATGTAACCCTGTGACAGACTGGCGACCTGTCCAGGGTGTCCCCTGCCTTCGCCCGAGTCAGCTGGGATAGGCTCCAGCACCCCCCACGACCCTAGTGAGGATAAAGCGGTGTATAGAGAATGGATGGATGGATGGATGGACTTCCAAGAACTGATGTGGGAACGGGTTACATTAGAGGTAGAACAGGCAGTGTAACACATACACTGAGACACATTTACTCAACTAACCAAGTTAAACCAAACCAGACCAAAGTTAATATGCAGGCAATTTGTAGCCAACCTTTCTAGACTGAGTAGTCATAGTAACAAAAAGGATAAAGCTTCAAATAAATTGTTCATGTCTTATTCATGATGTGAGGCACACAACAATAATTTAGAGAACTTTTAGAGCATGATTACAGCTCAAAAAATAGTACCAGTCGCTGTAGTTATTTTATTTTGGTCCTTAGACTTTAGCATCTTAATCATCCTTAAGCTTTATGATGAACAACAAACACTTGGGATTATTGTTTGCTTATATATATATATGTTGGAACTTGTATATTTTCATTGAGAATGAACGTGCAGTTTGAATGACATCATCAGTCTTGGTTGGTTAAACTTTGTTATTGACCGTGTGCTTCCAAGCAGAGACCACAGTGAACAAATCCAATCCATATTTGTCCTTTAAAAAGAAAGCATTGCTGGGAATGGAAGCTCATTAACTACTGGTGAAATTGGCAGGGCAAGGGTCTTGAAGGTGTGTGAAGCGAGGATTTTGTGCTACGTGCGATAAAGAAGAGTTCTGTTAAATTCCTTAATGACTTACTTTGCATGCTCAGAGCAGAGCAGTGCTGCCTGCTTCTCGTTCTTTAACCCGAGTAGTTTGTTCTGTGTCTTTACAGGTTTATTCTGAAATGAAAGGATTTTTTTTTCACAAAGTCACTGGCATATTTTAAAGCATTTTTTTAAAGCTCAGGACTACAGAGTATTGTTGGTTTGAAGAATTTAAACTTTTCTGATTAATTTCCTTTAAACATGCTAAATAAGAGCAATCCTTTAATGTATTTCATTCGGGGAATGTCTCTTGATGATTTCTGCATCCGTTATCATTACTGCAATCCATCCCAACCCCCTGAGGTGATGGAGGACCGCTAATAATCTTTTCAACCCCGCTAAGATAGAGATTTATTGAAGTCCTGTACAAAAGTTGCACAGAGACCGTAGTATACATTTGCAGTTGTGAAGTTCTCACCAAGGAAAAACACTGATGCGCGGCAATGTGCGTGTCAGCTAATAATAAGCAATAAAAGCTGAGACTTTCACCAGGAGACAAAGAACAATGATGATGAATGTTAATAATTATCTGTCAGAGCTTTTCAAACTGTTGCAAAGAGCATCTTTGTGTAATTTAGGTACTGAAAACACTGTTGTCATAATTAATTGGTTCTCCAGTTTTAAAACACTTAATTTAAAAAAAAAAAGCATTTTCATAAGCTTACAGGGAGTCCTATCTTTTTTGGCAACAGAATATTTAAGATTAAACTGTCCACAGGTAGAGCGCTATGCCTGTTGTTGTTGTTGTTGTTATTAATAATAATAATATTGTTATTATTGTCCAGACTCAATTATTGAGAACTGCGTTTTAGTGTGTCTGTCAGTTCTGTCAGTGTGTGCATTTTGATGGATCTAAGTAATGATTGCAATTTTCCCTCAGAGCAAAACAAATATCTCTATTCCTGCTCAACCAAGGCTGGAGAGGTCATTTGTGTTTAAGTTTACTGAGATACTCAAGCACCTGCAGGGGTGTTCTGGATCTCTACTGCAAAAACCGCTCCTCCTGTAATATCCCTCCTTAGTTACAAAGTGAAATGTGTCTTTCACCTTACAGAAACACAGCTATATAAATATTTATTTGATGTGGAAGTGTTGAGGATACGAGTGGAGACATCCGTACTGGTGAGATAAGAACTGTTTAAATTTTCATGAATTCACCAGTAGTCGGGTATTTGGCGCTTACTCGCACTCTAATTGGCATGTTGCCGTTCTTGTAGTGAAGAATTTCATGAATTATGCACGAAAAACAACTTGCCACGTGTCCCCTTATAACCGCTTTGTGCCGTGCAATTTTCAGCCCGCTATGCTGGAAAAAGACAATTCTTCAGACAGCTCCATTCTCATTACAACCCAGCATCAGTTTAGCTGGGGATCACCCAGACCTTTGTTTCCCCTCAACTCCCTCAAACCTAAAATCTTTCCCCTTCAGCAGCACCAGCGAGAGCCACTTGATTATAGCAGCCTCTGCATTTTATCATGCTGACCTATTAAGCAACTAGACGCACAAATGAGAACTAAATTTAATCTATACGTGATTAATGGTCAAGTGAAGTAGTAATAAAGCTTACATTTATTCAGTGGGAAAGTGAGGCTAAATGTTTTTTATTTTAAGTAAGCTGTGGGATATAAAAGCGACATATAGGAGCACTGGGGATTTTAAAACATAGTCTGCTGTTTTTCCTCCATGTCCTCACCTGAACCAGGTCTGAATTCTCAATTCTTGAACAGATTTTAATATTTCACTGCACTGAAATGGGGACTTGATGCATTAAATTGCAAATGTAGGGGTCGTAGTTGATCTAAATTTAATGCAACGTGTGTTAAGGTTTACCAAGCAGTTACTGCTGGATGAAGAAAAATGACTATTTTGTAAGTACTCCGAGACAGTCTGCTTTCAAATATACAGAAAATATTCATGAATCATGGCTTCAAGAAATTACAGTTCACCATTGCAGAATAGTGCACCCCAAGCCTGATGACCTTTTTGAGGAATTATCATGTACATTTTCTATACAAAGAGAAGTTGTGTTTAGTGAGATTGCTTTTTTTTTCCCTTTGTCATTGAAATCCTTGTACTTATTAAACACAACATCTGTGGTGAACCTCTGTGGAATGCGTCACAGCAGATGCAGAGTTACTGCTTGTATATTGATGTTGACCTGCCCTGTCCTACACTGAGAAGGGGAAGGGTAACCGGGCAGAATGCTCAAGATAATGTTTCTGTCATTGCTTTGATTCTCTTATTTTCCTGTCATCACTCCTGTGATTCAATTAAGACGTTGCATTCCTCAGTCTGGCCAGGCCAGACGAGGAGACCAGTGATTGACAGGTAAAGACATTACTATGCGAAGGGAAAGAGAGTACAGGGAGAGATATGAATATTTGAGTAGATGGCATAAAAGAATCTTGTAATTGATTTTCTATCTAAGCTGCCGTTTCATTTACTGAATAAATGCATTCATTTCAGGCAGTGGGTTACTCTTGTCATCCTCATTGTCTCGTTGTGAGGACAAACTCTAACCGTTTTTGTATTTGATGATGGTGTTGCAGATTTAAAAAAAAAAAAAAAACTTGTGCTCCACTGCTTGTGGCAGAAAGCAAAAAAGTTTACAGCGCTATGCTTATCACTAATGCAATCAGTGCAAAGCATTTATCCTTGCGAAAAGTAGGCCGTGCTTAAATGAGCTTTGTGTTTTGTCCCGTTTCGACAGATGTGATCCACACCGTGGGCCCGGTGGCCAGAGGTCATGTGGGCCCTACCGAGACCAATGACCTCACCTCCTGCTACCAGAACTCCCTCAGGCTGATGAAGGAGAATGGCTTGAGCACTGTGGTGAGTACAGTACAGTACCTGGCTCTGTCATCTGAGGAGAAAGTTCTCTCTGTTCTGTGCAGTTTGAAAGACAGAAATTATGGGCTTTGGTATTTTTTGTTTGACAGTGAGAAAGCCTTCAGTGAGAGAAGCTGTTTGAAAATTTTGGAAATTTGGAAAAGGTACAGCAACAAAAGGATTTAGCATCTTTCATTTTAGATACAGTTCTGAAAAGCCTTAATCTTCTTTATTTAAACAAAAGCAACAGAGAACACAACAAAATGGTAATGTTTCATGTTTGTCAAATGAAGGCTTTTCATGTAGACCACTTTGGCTCGCGATTAAATGAAAGGCAAGCCTTTGTGTACACCTCTCTGCATTGCAACTGTGAATTATTGTGCTGTTATTCTTTTGTTTGAGAAGCCACTTTCAGGTTAGAAAACTGCCCTTTCCTAAATTCTCCAAAGGATTTGACATAGATTTGTGATTTTTTTTCTCCCCCCAAGAAATTAAATGTCTTGCTCCAAAGACTAGTTTTTCAATGTTTTGATTCAAGCATTTGTCTGTGCCACCTCTTCAAGAGGAATTTTTCTTCTATAGCCCTATAAGGTGCAGTCAATTCCAGCCATTTTCAGTACAAAAAATCGCTAATATTTTATTTGTAAATAAAAATATGACGAGAAATACAGGGAATATTGGACGCACATCGCGAGGTGCATTTCCTCGAAAACGACCTATTCGTGGATTATATACCGACTTTAAGACATGTTCTGGACAAAATATTTTACTGGCTTGTTTCGTCTGGATGTCCAAGGTTGGATTATGGCCGTTTTTTGTGGAATATTTTCATCTGTGTGTAATAATGAACCCTCAAATGTGAGTCGCGCTGTGTACGTTAAAGCCGTGTACAGAGAACTGATGGATATTCGTTGTTTGTCGGACAAATGTGTTTATATTACCCGCTGTGATAATCACATCTGAAAGTGGTTTATACAGGCAGATTCATGAGAATCTAAGCTTTCCATCGGTGTATAGTGTTTGTATAATCGCGTTTGCAGCTTCAGACATTTAAGGAAATGCTTATGCAGATCTCAAAGTGTTCCGCGGGCGGAACACTGAAGCTTAACGGGTTATTAAAATGCTGGAAAAACAAGAGGTTCAGTGAATGTGGCTGTAGGGGGCTTTAGATGAAACAATGCCCACACAATCCACAGCTGGCAGCTGATCATTCACACACTATCTTAGCTTCTAGCCAGCCGTGCAACTTATGTTTCAGGCTGGTCCATGTGATATATGGATTTGCCCTGCCCACAGAGGGTAAACAAATTAGTATCACACCGAATAGCCACAAATCACATTTTCTGTGCCAACTTATTGACCTGCAGCCTCATCAGAGGCCAATCAATGGAAGTACTTACCAACAGAGAGAGGAGACATAGTTGAGTGCCAGTTTCATTAAAGATAATTGTAACAAATTCCTGCTCTGCTGATGACTTATTGTGAGTGCAACAGACACATCTAGGTAGCAATTAAATGACTTGTGAAGCCGAATGTCTGAAGTGGTTACGGTGTTTCGAAGTTGTATCAAAATCAGCAGCATGCCTACTCATCTTGAAACTTCCTTAATAACAGTTACATCATCGAAGATATGATGAGCCACAAGCATGACATTACATTAGAATATTACACAATAGAATAATTTAGTCTGTTCTGCTCAAGGCCTCCTGATCAGAGGAAGCACCTACACTGAAGCACTGAGCCCTCAGGCCTCTGTGCAGGAACACACCACCAACTTGTGTGTTTTCATCCACAAATGACCCAATCCTGGCTTTGTTACTGGCACATTCCAGAGATTTATTTAGTTTAGCCCTATGTCTTGATTTATTTATCCAATAATCCATATATTTTTAAGAAACAGGGTTTCTCTTTTTACTGGGAGCAGGCTGGATTTGGTCTAATGTATTTATACAGCTGCTCTGTGTTGAGCAGGCCTTCCATGAAAACAGTGGTGCTCTGTGATTGACTGGCCTTGTAGGATGAGCCTAGTCATTACATTATCTTAGCTGCAGTCCATTTCGTCTCTCCTTGCTGCAAGGACAACAGCAAGCCTTTTTTTTTTAACCAAAACCAAAAAGGAAATAGCTGTTTCTTTCTTCCAGCAAGGATGTGGCCTTGATTTAGTTTTACTTTAGCCTGCCTTGATATGCAAGACATACTTACAGAGAAGCTCTAAGGGTTCTGTGCTAATTCTTTGTTAAAAGACAGTCTTGCAGTTCTGTGGTGCCGTGCACAGTGAGTCCAAGTTTTTGGTTAACTGATCAGCACTAAGCCCATTTTGACTCATCTGAAAGGGTTCCACTACGAGCTTTGCGGTGTAAGAGAAACTAGCGACCCCACTGAAGACAGGCACCCCGCCAAGTGTGTCTACAAAGCGGGTACAGGAGGGGGGCTACAATTGGGAATCCTAGACGGCTGGCTCCCTAATGGGGATTCCAGGGCATTACTGAGGAATAGGAGTCAAAACAAAGCCTAACACTAAATAAACTTGAGCATGAAAGATTAAAAAGAAGTAGAGATTGGTAGTTAATCCCTGTTTCTTAGAGCTCAAAGCCACCCTTTAGGCTACAAAACATTGTGGGTACCGCAGTCGTCATATCAAAATCTTTGTGTGCATGTATAGCATGTCAAGACAGAGAAGTTTGCCCTACGCTGTACCACTGAATTTCAGGACTGAAAATGCATTTCATTTTCCTTAGGGCAGCTCAGTGTTTATGACTGAACATTTACTAGTATTCCCAAAAGTCAGACATTAGATACTGGAGTTTTTCCTGTCCCTGAGTGATGTTGCACTGATTTACAGCTCTACTGGGATGTAGAAGATCGAAAGTGTGACTTTTAGGTAACCTCAGGCAATTCCTGACTCGTTTAACGGGTTGTTTCTAGGTAGTATTCTTACCGTTATTAATATGTTTAGTTACTATGAATAAAAATTACTCACATTTGGCTTTTTTTTTAGCACTGAGAGATAATTGAGTGAATTTGACTTAATGTACTGTTTTGACTGTCCAAAAAATGACTTAATTATTTAGTAATGCTTACAGTGTTAGGAATTAATAGTGGAATAAGGGGAGAAAACACCTTTACTCTGTATTTTAGTAGTTTTTTTTAAGTCTCAAGGGTTTTAACTCATGCTGGGTACTTTATCGACCTAATATTTGCTGAAATGTAACAGTAGATGTGCCCATTTTATTTATACCCGGTCCACAGGGCAAACTGTAAGTGTAGGATGCACTACTAGGACTTACTTAGGGATGGCCTTCAAATGAAAAATTACAGTAAACCTGAGCCAAGATACCTGCCGTTTAACCCACACACTGGAACTGAAAGCTTTCTGGAATGGTACACACTTTAACACCCTCACTCTGACTTAGTCTCTGGATGAGTATCAGATCTCTGGATGGGCTGTTGAATTGTGTTTTCCAAATCATTTGGCTGCAATGCATGCTGGACAGTGATAGCGTCTATTCGTGCCGATGTGCATACGTATACCATGTCTTTTTCGTGCATCTTCCTGGGGCACATGTGAAAGTGCCCGTGCTGTTGCAACAGTCTTTGCTCTTTTCTTTACTGCCGAGAGGACTCTTATGCTTCAGTGCCTTTTTCCCCTCTTTTTTTGCTGCGGCTGAAAGAGCAGCAGGCTGTCACAGCTCCCTGGGCTCTGACTGACCACAGCCCACAGCCAGGATGCCAGCACTGCCGGCTGGGCTCTGCAACATCACACAGGGGAGCCATGGGAGCTGTGCAGCCTGTGAGTAGGGTTGCAGCTCTGGGCTTATGAGCAGCACATTGTCAAACAGCCCCCTCCTCTGCTCAGTGCTTGTTACACTACAGTGTGTTGTTTGCTTCCAGAGTAGGCTCAGGTGAAGAGCCAAAGAGAAATTATAGCTAGAAATATGGATTTTTGGTAGATTGATTCTAGATGAAGTTGTAATAATAATGCTATCTAGCAGGTCAATAAGAGTGAAGATGCCCGAGCAGGCAGTCAATAGTTGCTTGAGCCGAGACATATTAAATAGGAAACTCGTGTCTTAGCAGTACTACTTTTTTTTTTTTGCATCGATTTCTAGAAGAAAACAAAAATAAAATGTTCTCCAATTTGGTTGTGTAGATTTTTGTTGCAATGTATGCATTAGATGTGCAGATTTTTAACCGTTAATTGATCTCTACCAATCACATTATCGTCTAACTGAAGGGTTAGAGATCAGCTTCTATTCTCAGGTAAAAGAGAAATCATTTACCTGTGTGTATGTGCATTTTTTTTAAGTAACTGGAGTATGTGTGTACTGTATCAGTGTACAGTCGGACCCTGGGGGACCTCCTCTCCACAGAGCCATACTGTACATGGCACTGAAGAGACGGTTAATGCAGGTCCCCTGTCTTGGTTAGTCATGGAAGGCTGCTCAGATTCTTCCCTGGAAGCAAACACAGCATCTGTCGGGCAGAAAGAGACAGACTGTGTGGAGGGGGACGCCACCATCTGGAAGCCATTCAGCCTTAGACTTTGTTACATTTTACAGAGTGAATTAAGCAGCCCTTATATTGTGACCTTTGGAGGAAAAAAATAGCCATGTTTACTTAAAGCCTCATTATTGTTTCATTTGGACTGTTAGGGAATTGTTCTGTTGAGACATCAAAACTAGGATTGTTCTCTCAAAGATATTTAAGATAGAGTGAGCATTTTACTTGTTGACTAATGAGCTTGTGGCCAACTGAGCCTCTTTTTGGTTTGTAATTTGACTTTGACGGGCCACAATGTGATGCTTTCTGAAAGTATTTGTCATTAAGCTATTTCTGGCAGCACACAGCATGTTGGCAGTTGCCAGTGTGGACAGTGACAGGGTCACAGACTGTATTTAGTGGCCTCCTCTCTGACTCCCAGGCGGCCCTGGAAGTGTTTTGTAGTCATAACACACTGGCTTCGAGGAGATCCAGCAGGGAAGCCACAAATTGCCCGTTGAGAAAAATGCTGAAAGCCAAGTGGATTGCAGATGAATGGTGTAGAATGATAGGATTAGCCACCCTTCTCTGTGGGCTTATTCCAAGGCTGCTAGGAGCATTAGCTTTCATTCATTTTGCCCAACAGCGCTCCCCAAATGCATTCCCACAAACAATATCTCATAGTGACACAGATCAGCATGTACATCGTGCCTAAAGATGACAGCTGATAGCCCCTACTAGATAATGTGTTTGACATGACAGGGGCAAACAAGCACTGTATCAAAGGCAAAAGGGACCAAGGCCCTAAGGTGTCTTTATAATAAGCAAGACTCTGGGGTTTGGCTGGCAACTTGATTTTAACTTCCTCGTACATCTTTTTTGACCGCCAATTTTAAAAGCATCTCCTCTGTTCTCAAGCATAATATAAAACATGTTGTAAATAACTTTTACTGTTCCATTTTTATTAATGTAGGTCACTTGTGATATTTGAAAATGTGTTTTTTACTGCTGTATTTAAGTGCACTGGTGGGTCTTTGTCATTATTTATGTTTCCAAATACTACCATATCAAACTTAATGACTTTGTACTCCGTCCTATTCCATTTTGGTGCGCCGACTCCCCAAGTGATTAATTAATTTTCATTTGCGCACCGAACAGATCGTGCACAAACTTTTCCTCTATCTGCTTCTCTCCCGTTTCTCGTAAATTATTGTCCGGGAGTGCAAGCAACTCTGGATTTAATTATTTAATGGCTGAGAGAAGTACGGGGACTTGATTGTGCACACACTTGGCTTGTGATCATAGCAAAGTAAACTGTGCCATTAATTGGGATAAGAGAAAGAGAGGTTTACTGCTGATCTGCTTGTACTGTGCAGTTGGTTTTTGTAGCCATATCAGTCAGTGTTGCATTTCGTCAGAGTTTACGGTAATGTTCTCCCCACAGATCAAGTATTTTTGTTTATCTACTTCCAAGACTCTACCAAAAACTTGTTTTTATCAGTCTGTGCTGTGCTTCCATAAATCTTTGACTACTACGCTTTGCAACATGCGTCTGTGCTTTATAAAGATAAAGCCCCATACTTCCTAGAGGACTATTAAGGCTTAAAGCTGTGAAAACAAGAGATGATACTATAACTTAGCTTTTTTTGCATCACATGTAAACTGAAAATATTTGCAATCATTTTTATGATTGCGATTTTCTACATCAGCAGGTAGTTTTTTTGTTTTTGTTTTAATTTAGCTTTTCCAGTTGAGATTTTTTATTCGGATCTGCCTGGACATCATGGTTTCCTTTTTGTATTTCCTTTGGTTCCTCATGTTGTTTTGTAAGTGTTCTAGCTGTGTTGGTCAAAGTGTTAGTCTAACCGAAGATCTCCAGCATTGTTTATTTATTTTACTGTTTATCTTTGCAGGGACAGGGCACAATTAAAAGTAATTGCACCAGAGTTAGGTAGTAGTTATTTTACATCTTTTGTCCCTGTGCAGGTAGACAGAAACAGCCACACAACAATTACGCTAAATAAAACAACACAATATGTAGTGTGAGGTGAAAAAATGGAATCAGAGTGTAAAAAACACAAAGCAGACATTGGCGGTGACACTTCTGTGCTGCCTTTAGCAAAATCTGGAGCCTGGTCTGCAGCACTGCAAAGCTTCCTGAGTCTCTAATGTCTGTTCGAATTTCTAATTTTTACCTGAGAAAGTAGATTGACTAAAGGCTGGCTTTCTAAACTGCAGCACCCGTTTACCTCTAGCAGATTTTGTAGTCCTGTTCATACAAGCCCCCCCAAAAAAACTCAACTATCCCTTTAAGGATTTGTTCACAGACTGCGTACACAGATTTGAGTGTCGTCACACCTGCTTGTAACCAGGTTGTTAGACAGATGGGGAAAAATCACCGTGTGAACAAAAAGCTTTGCAGCGGACAGCAACAACTGATGCTTGATGCTCTTCAAATGGTTCACGTTAAACTAAACTTTGCTGATGACTAACTTGTTGTTTGAAAGACAGCTTTAAAATAATATACAATATAATGCTGAGATGTTTGCCATATGTCACGTCTAGTGCAGAACACTTAAGAGTGAAGACAAAAACAATCTGCATGTTGCAAAGGATTTCACAGGATGTCATCCACCAATTAGCTGCAATGTGTGATTAGACTTCAGGCCTCTCTGTGACCAATGATTGCTCATGGCCCTTTTCCACATACAGTACAATACCTGCATGCATCGACAAAGGTTAATTAGACTGAAGCTTTCAAAAGGTCACGCCGCCACTTAAATTAGTCATTTCTATTTGTCTGATCCAAATCATTGGCAACGCAGGGCCAATTAGATCCAATTATACTGATAGTGGTTGTGGTGGTCTGCCACCCAGTCTAAGTTAATGACCAGTGGAACCCCAATTACCTCAGCGACCTAATTCAGAAGGAGGCAACCACAGCAAGAGGAGGATCTGTAGGTGTAGGTGAAAAGGGAGAGTCCTGCCACATCGTTTTACCTTGTCATTCTCGTCACTCCACGGAAACTACAGTTTTATGTGAGATGAAATATTAGGATATGTAAAATGTGACGTTTCTACACACCTTGAGAGGAGTAATCACAGTTGATGGGGATTGAGGAGGTAATCTCCAAAGTGTCTATGTGGAGTGGGCTGATGTGAACATGCTAGTGTCTTGATTACAAGCACAGGAAGCCTATAGCAATCATCTGAAAGACTGTAGTCTGTCTCCTGAAAAGGCTGCTCTGTCTACCAAGCATCCATCTCTGTCTGTTCTATGTAGAAAATGACAGAAGCTCCACTCTGTGTGCACTGACAATAATAAAGGCTCTTCAAATAATTTAGGTACTAAAGCACAGTCAAGCAGTATAAGACTGGCTCCGCACTCAAACTAGGTTTCACTTCATCTTTCACTCTACTGCTGTACCTGGCTGTGAGGAGTCTCCTGAATTTCTATGAGCCTCATATCCCTCTGCGGTACCATCTGAGAATAGAAGCGACAGCTTGCACCCAACTGAGGTACTGTCAGTGGAAGTTGTTGATTAAACAGATGTCGTTCCTGCCAGACGCCAAGAGACAAGAACACCACAATAAGCATGCATTAATTAAACATACCTGAAGAATGCGGGCAATGCAGGAGAACAAAAGGCATTTCTGTCTGTCTTTGTCCCCGCTTCACAACGGGAATGAAAAAGTGACTCAGTTCTTACCTCTGATTTGACTCGCTGTGAATGCAGAGGATTTAAACAGGCGACGAGCTCAGGGACCAACCCAGGGAAAGAATAGTTAGTGACAATTAATTCTGATTAGAAACATTTCATTCAGCTAAAGTGCAGTGTTGGAATGAGTCATTTAGAAAAATGCTGATTTTCAAATTAAGTCCCAAGTTATTTGCCTGAGGGAGGCGACTTTTGAATCACATTGTTTCTGACAAGAGAAAAACTCAACAACAGACAGTGCGTGGACGGTGGCATTTTGTTTGCTTTGAAGTCTCCTCAAGTAAACTGATACGTACAAAACTTCAAGAAATATTATCTGGCCCTTGTTGAAAGCCTGTTTTTCCTCTAGTGGGCTCCCATCTGTTTAGAGTTGTGCTTGAGTCTGAAACACAAGTGTCACCAAACATTTCCTCCAGCACCTGATAAACGCATCTACTTTGATCAAAGGAACTGAGCATGGAAGGAGGATGTGCAATATATTATTGTACATGCAAATGAAGCTTCTCTCTTACCCTGACAGTTGCTCTTCAATTGAGCAATCTCATAGATACTGTAACAGATTGCTGTTCATCGGCAGCAAAGTCAGTGGAATGAGTCCATGTTTACATCATTATGGTTAATTGCCATGCAGAATCAGTCCAGCCAAGAGTGTGTGTGTGTGTGTGTGTGTGTGTGTGTGTGTGTGTGTGTGTGTGTGTGTGTGTGTGTGTGTGTGTGTGTGTGTGTGTGTGTGTGTGTGTGTGTGTGTGTGTGTGTGTGTGTGTGTGTGTGTGTGTGTGTGTGTGTGTGTGTGTTAGCTATCATACTCCCAGTCATCTCATTACCAATACAGCAATATCCCTAAGGTAACATGTCATGTTTTTCTGGTTAGTCCGGTCATCCTTGTGGTCCTTTTCAGATTATGCCAGTGGGTGAGACTATCCAAACAGAGCAGATAAATGAATAACCAGGGGAAACCCTTTGTGTCTCATCACATACAAATCATCAGCTCATCTTCGACCTCCACTGGTCCAGAAATCTTTGCTACACATCATTCTGCAATTGTGATATGCATGGTAACATTTTCAATTTAACACTCAGAGATGGATATTTTAATTATTACTGAGTTAATATGATGAGAAAGCTGAATCTGCGTGTTCCTCTTATTGCTTAAGACGTTTACCATCAAGAAAATAATTATTACCTTTATTCAACCTGGTAAGGCACTGAAAGTACCTTCTCTTTTATAATGCATCTTCTACAATACGAGACAGCAAGCAGTCATTGTGATCTGTCTGCAATAATCGTGTTATTAGCTCCAGCACAGGTGTGAATCCCGGTTTCTCTCTTTTGTTGAATCTAGTTACTTGGCCTCAGAGCTGTCTCTCGTTGGCTTTTCATTTGTGGCTTTTATGAAACTAGTTGTTGAACCCAGTGTCGACCTTGCCAGGGCTGTGTCCATGAAACTGGAATTTCCTGGTCTATCACAGGGTTCCATTTCAACAAGCTTGCACCCAATTATCCTTCAATCATAGTCCCCGGTCTTACAGATGTGTTTGGTCGGAGTACAAGGTCTCTTCATCGTGGTTTGCCACATGGGGGACATTCTTTCTTGCTACACATGACTTGTTTTCAAGGAAAGAAATCAGATAGCATCTCCGATTAAGATGGATTCCACTCAGCAGTTATTTATCTGGTTATTTGTATCTTTTGCACTGAATATGTAGTCATAGTGTGTATTGTACCTAACCTGAGGATACAGCAGAGTGTATTGCATTACCATGTTTTACAAAATAGTGTTCTGTCAGAGTGCTAAAGGGTTTGCTAACTGTACCACTGTGTCCAAAGGCTCCACTTTTTTCCTAATCAGCATGCAAGGCAACAACTCTATGAGCTTTTCATTTTAGATATTAAGTGCTACACACTACCAATACCAATAGTTGTTTCACACATTTCTTTGTCAATGAAAAAAAATATTTGGTGTTAAAAAAAACTAAGAAAGAAGAAGGATAACAAAGCCACCCCTTTGATTCTTTTAGTTCCTCTTTGGAATAGAGATGGTGCCTTTCAATCTTTTTAAACTTGTGTATAATACTTTGTTCTTTCTAACCTAATTTGTCTCCTTTTTTCTTTGCTTTTTTCTAACTTACATCTTCTTGAGTAACATACTGGGACTTGAATGTCAACACCACAAAGCTATTTTTCGTCTCTGCTCTGAGATTATTTACAATTTCTCGCTGCATGTGTTTTTTTTTTCAGATTTGTCCTAGTAAACCTTTTTCTAACCTTAAAATATACTTATACCTTAAACCCTAAAACATACTGAGCACAACTCTTCCCTGTGTTTTGTTAATGCATTGGTCCCCATGTGTTTTATCAAAGAGAAAGCTTAAGGCAGAGAGCTGACAGGTATTGGCAGCTCTGGGAATGTTTGTAGCTCTTGCATCCAGAATGCATATACTCCCCATCTGCTTGGCACATTTTATGATCAGCATTGTTAGATTTGACGACAGTTTTAGCAGTATATGTTGTGCTGACCAATTGGCCAGCCTATAGTTATGCATATTTATGAGAACGTCGGTAGAGCTATGAGACTGAATGCAAATTTGCTAAGACTTATTCACAAATGTACACAATTTACACATCTTGCTCCACTCGTTGTTTTATTATCAAACCCGCAGCAGCCTTCCCACTGGTGAATGATTGTGTGCATGGGCAGACATGCCAATGTTTATGCTTCCCTACATATTTTGTTAATCACAGCGCTATTACCCCACACATATATCCAGTTTAGTGCCATTATTATCTCTCAAGGTCACAGCTAACGAGGGCTGATGCACTGTGCCTGGCCTGAGCTGATTGACTCGCAATGTTAAACTGGCTCAATTTGGTCCTACTCAGCAATTCAGGAGGCAATGCTGCACCATGCACAGGTTTATGAGAGAGATATATTGGGTCTAACACTGCAGAATTGTATTGCTTTGATCCTGGAGATTGCCAAAGAGGTGTGAAATACTTTTTTCTGCTCCAGCAAATGTTTTTTTTTTTTTAACCTGTCTCTTGGCAGTGACATTTATGTTTGAATGGAGAATTCAAATTTGCTTTCCAATATTATCTTGCTGGTTAGTAATATCTGAAGGAAAAAAAAAAAGAAACTGGTCTTGTCGTTGACCCAGCACTTAACATTTTCCTGAACGATCTGCGACAGGCCATTTCTATGAGGGCAAGTATTTTATTATTATTTTTGTGATTTCATTTGTGATAGAGAAAGCATTTAGCAGCTGAATATTGGACACCTGATTTTAAATGTGTGGCTAGTCCTTGAGTTACACTCCCACCTTCCACATTCTCTCCTCTTCCAAGTTAATTAAAAATTATACGACATGTTAGCATTAAATCATTATGAAGCAGGCCTACTGAAGTAATCATTTCATGGAGTAATTTAGAAGATTAAACATTTCTTTCATTGTCAACCAGTGACCTTAATATCGTAAATGTCACACTTGCCTTTTATGAATGATGCCGCAACTGTCAGAACCACAGAACAGATTTAAATTTAAATCAGCTATTAGTATACTTATACCCACCTTTTTCATTTCACATGCAGATGAATCTAGAAACTCCAAAGATTTAGTCACCATGCCACACGCTGAATGAAGTGCCTGCCAGAGCGAATACAGGGGTGAATCCTGTTTCATGGTTTGACTTTTTGCTCACAGCTTGGAATGCCAGATAACCTCCAAATCTCACTCAGCTTAATATCTAATGTCACATCCATAAACCTCTGGTAATGATGATATGCATGGAATAAAAATCTCAGGCTCTCTATCGTTAAGGTCTTAGCCTCCTCATAGGAGAGCAAAGAGCATGAATAGGTGAACATGGAACAACATAATAAAATCATTTTTAGGTGTGTCTAGAAATGCCGCAAAGCAAATGTCACAAAAGATTAAATTTCTCAGGGGTAAAAGACCGACGTGTCTCTGAAATGCAGCTCATTACAACCACATTATGCCTGTCAGGCTGTTGTGTTCTTGTGTGATTTTATGCACGTGCAGTATTTGTTGCACGGAGGAAGACGTAGTGGATGGAATGCACTTTTTGATCTGCAGAGCAGTGAACACAAAGGACGGCAATCAATTGGGATATTGAGAAAGCACTTCATCTGACAATTTCCCTTACAGGAAGTTTTCTTTTCATCTAGAGTCAGCACAGCAAAGTCATTGAGCAATTAAAAGAATGAGCGCACTACAGTATTTTCTACTCAGCGATGCATTGAAGAGGCCCTATTATGAAATTGGAGAGAAGCGATTCGAGCTAAAAATATACAGCAGATCGCTTCGGCTTAATCAGGACCGTCATGGCTTCAGATTCCTCAATAAGAAATTATTAGCTTCCCACCTGAGTCCTGTCCTGCTTGAGTCCTTGGATTTCCAATAGGAGGCTGAGTCAAAAGGAAATGTGTATGTGTTTTTGGCACAGAGCTCGGTCAGACATAATAATGATGACCTACATGATGGTCTCTTACACAGGTGTAATCATGGTCCACACTAAGTACCAATCAAGCTCGTCTGAGCTGTTTTGTGCTCGTATTTAATTATTGATTAAGGTAAATTATAGTGATCCCACAACGGGCTCCAGTCTATTTTTTTTTCCTTTTGACAAAAATAAGAATTAACCAGAGTTGTTTGGTTATGTTATTCACTGTAGCAGAATATGAATCGTCCTTCCTATGAAGTGATGCAGTACATTTTTGCTCCAAAACATGTGATGTATTTGGTGCAGAGAAAATGGTTTTTCCCGTTTTAGCAACTAATTAATTCTTTATCAATATTCATGATGAACTCCACATTTAGAAAACTGTAATTAGCTGTATTATCCTCTGGCCATTTGTGGGGGGGAAAAGTATCCATATAGTTCAAATCAAACCGCAGCCACAAATCTAGTTTCTGACCAGATTGTATACGATGACAGCTAAGTATTAGCTTACATGGAAATCAGATATCACTCTACAGGCAAACGGCATGTGACAGCAGCACCTCAAAGCAGCACTTGGTCTGAATGGGAGATAGAGCTGGCTGAATGGTGTCATAATTCACAGATAGCCTCATGGCAATTCCTTCAGTCACCTTCTGGTTTTCCTTTCAGCCAGCTGCTCCTTGTACTCCCAATCAATCCACAGTGCCAAAGCTGCTGCATTTCACCATGACCTTGAGTGGCATGTCCCCTCTTTCTGTCGTTTGGGATGTTGGTGGGCTTTTGTCCCTCCTCATCCCTTCTCATTTTATGATGCACCTGCGCTCAGACTGAGATAGCACCACTTTCCCAATTCAGCTCTGGCATTTCACTGCATTTAGCTTAAAAATCTCATATGAACACATAGTGGAAGGAAGGCCATGCACAGCTCTTTTCGTTAGTTCTGCTTTCTCCAGCGTAAATTTACAGTGGTTTTCCATCATTTTCACTAATTGTTCAAATTTTCTCTGTGGAAGTGTGCAAGTAAGTAAAAATAGACTGCTGTTTTTGGTTACTGCTTCTATGTTTGTTGGGTGGAAAGGTACATGTAGAAATGTATGCTGACAGTCATTAAAAACTTTGAGACCATATTTTTCAACATAATTTTTATTTTGAAGCCCGAAACTGGATTTTCTTCATATGAATCATTTGTTTAGCATATTGGCATACAGAAACAAAAATCTAAAGTTTCAAGAATGATTTCAAAATAAAGAGTTTCACAAAAGAAAACGGCACCTGCCAAACACAAAGTCACAACAGTCAATACCGAGTATGGCCTCCATTTGCTTCGATGCAGGCAGCAATCTGTGGGCGCATGCTTTGGACCAGGCTTCTGATTGTGGGTTGGGAACAGCCCATACGCCTGGATACATCACTGTAGCTCAAACCGGCCTCCACCATACCCAGTGCCCGGAGACGTTGTTCATGTGATAGACGCGGCATGATGCTGTTCACTGGACTAACAATGGTGGCCTTTTTTGGGCCTTTATATAGGCCTTCAAAACCCATTCTCAAATTGTGCAGATACTGAGTATTGCTTGGTGTGTATTTGGTTCACTTTTGCAAAGTGACCAACCCATGTGCAATGAATCATGACAAAATGACAACTCATCATTATCTCAACTACCAGGGCACTAGATCATCAGTAAATACACAATGAATAATTACAACCCCCCCCTACAAGTAGAATTCTGCGTACATTTCTACCTCAAAATTTCTATTGACTGTCAGTATAGTAAGATAATGATGTAGGGTACGATCCATCATATTCTTGGCATTATTGATAATTGTACTGAGATAATAGATCATAGATGCTATCTGGTTCATGTTTTCTACTTCGTGCAGTGACTTGGAAGCACATTCTAGTCTCGTCCGTACAGTGTTGTTATTTTTCGTTAGAGTATGTGAAGGTGGGGGATTTGTTGTTCTGCATGGGTGACCATAGACATGTATTGTCTGGGCCAGGGCCACTGTGGCAGAGTGGCTCCCTTCATGGCCCCGGTATGACAGAGCTGTCTCTACATGAAGGTGACCCTCACTCTGGATCCTCCACTCTGCCCAGCGTGCCCGTCAGGTCCTACAGGCGACATGGTCTATTAAGCACCTTAATGATGACCACCGCCTCATGCACTCACACAATAGACCCTCACTCCTCCCTATCTCTCTGTATATTTGCGATGCCGAATGTATGTCAGTGTATATTTTCTGTGCAATCCCGTCCTTGTTCGAAGGAATCTGACTTGTAACCAGCAAGTGTCTCAGGGGAGATTTTGATTAGGCCTGGATGCTTGGTGAAATAAATCCCTTTTGGGATTTAAAGGTAGATACTTTGAACAGGCAATCCTTTACAAGGCTTTTACACTCAATAAATCCACTAACGCCCCGATGTTTCAAAACACTGCTTTTATAGCCTCATACTTTATATCCATTCTGCACCGTAGTGTAAAAGTGACAGGACTACTTGAAGATGGCAACAAGCCTTCGGGAGCACTGCTACCAATGCTTTCACATCTGTTGATCCCCAATATCCCTGTACCTGCCATGAATAAAGGAAGTTTGCAACGTGACAAGGCGCGTATATTATGTGCTTCCCTGGTGGTTGGCAAGAAGACTCTGCGATGTTCAGGTGGCTGCTGCTGGGCTTGGCGTGTGTGTGTTTTCAGATGAGTGAAAATGTGGGGACAGTTGGATGAGTCCCTGGAAGTCTCTCTCACCTCAGCTCATCCCCCAGCAATCACTTTCATGCGGTGTTTATATCCGATCTCCCAGTGTGTGTGTGTGTGTCCTGGGTAACAGGGTAGATTAGGAGCAAAGTGTTAGAGGGCAAGATCACCACCTTAGAGATGCTGTAGTCCCGGAAATTTGAATATTTATATAGTGAAATCCCTCACCTGCTAATGCAAAATTCTGTACTGAAAACAAATAGTAATACTGATATGTTTTGTACCAGAAATTTAGCAGCGAACAGTACAGTAGTATATCTTCTGTGGCATCAATTGGGAATTTCAATTTAATTTCAAGGAGAGTGTGAAATAGGAAACCTGGTATGGTTGGATGTTATTTTATTTATATTTTGCTAACACTATCAACACACAACAAAAAGCAACACTGGACGATGGATAATATAAGATGGTGTTACATTATGCTACCATTGGATTGTGGGGCTTAAAGCTAACATTGACAGTGACGAATTAAAGGCAAAAGCCCACACAGCTAACTCCTCTGCCATATGCAGATTAAAATTTCTCAACCATAGGTAACCAAGCATTTCAAACAAATGCAGTTTAATTTCATTTATTAGTTTAATAACGGACTACAAAGTTGCTAAAGCCCAGTACATGTCAACACTGCTGCGACTGGGAAAAAAATCCACATGGGCACGCTATTTGTAAACAAGTCTTTTTTCTTGCAATAATCCATGTCATCTTAAATATAAAGAAACATTTTGGAGTTCATATTCAGTGCGTAATAGTAATCACTTCTGAGACAGCTGTGCTTTTATGTAGCTTCATATGTTTCCAGACTAGCGTCGCGCAAAAGGCTCATCAAAAAAGAAGACACATAAAACTGAAATGTGTATTCTTGTCACCTTTCAAGAGCCTTTTTATATAAAGACAATGAGATACAAGGCCCTTTGTTTTTTGCCGTAGGTGTGAATATCATTAGATCTACCATGAGTGCAATAAATGTGAGTAGGTGCAGTAGCCTTTGCTCATGAGACAATAAAACACATATGGAAATGAGCTGACAGCATGACTAATAGCTTGCAGTTTGAACCACGCACCCATCTCAGCACAACGCCTGTTCTCTCAAAGTGAGCAATTATACAGTTATCAATGAGCCTACTTTGCCTTTGATCTCTCTTTTAAGAGTTGAGGATTTTATTGCCAAAAAAAGAAACACCTTAGAGAAGCCATTGGTTTGCATGCTGTCTGCCGTTATGCCCAAAATGAGGATAAAGCGAATACAAAGGAAGCTGTCACTCTGCGTGTCCCTCCTGTCCCTAATCCTTCCACTCCTGAGTCTGTGCCTGCCACACCATCATCAGAGCTCAGATCAAAGTGTGAGCGTACGGCCCACAGGTCTGCACAGAGGGAGAGCTGACCTCCTCTGAGCTTACTGTGTCCTTGGACCAAAGTCCTTTTTAGGGCTCGACGTATTCATTGAAAACTGATTCTGTGCCGTGTGCCTAAATTGAACTTTAGTTTGGATCAGCGATCTTGTTTCATAGACATTCCCTGAGGCAACCATCATATCTAAAGTGGCAGTTCTATAAGGACAATTTAGTCATCTCATTTGAAAGTCAGCTGGAATAAACATATTTTAGACACATGCATTCTTTAGTGTACAGTGGAGAAAATGCATTTGTATTCATGCCCATGATGGTGCAAGCTTTATTACTTAAAGCGCACCAGACCAGTATATACTGTAAATTGAAAAATAGTGTTTTCTCACGCTAATACGACACAGGCCTTGACCCCTCATCCCGCTACTGTTAATTAGTGGTGGTTGCTCTTACCTCTGGGCAAGCTTAGATTTATGGCTTTATGTTGTGGGGAGCTTTAAAGTGAACACAGGCTGCTGGGGCCTGGTTTTTCCTTGGACTACATGGATACAGGTTTTATTTGAATCAAAGCACTGACATATTCATAGATTCCTTAACTGCATGTGGCTGCTTTATGATATGGAAATCTGTATACAGTTTAGAAATTAGGTCCCAAAGGAGCTAATTAAAT
Organism: Acanthochromis polyacanthus; assembly: GCF_021347895.1. Classification (NCBI taxonomy): domain Eukaryota; kingdom Metazoa; phylum Chordata; class Actinopteri; family Pomacentridae; genus Acanthochromis; species Acanthochromis polyacanthus. The sequence goes on along the minus strand of NC_067127.1, from coordinate 15,702,999 downwards.
TTAACATTCACCATGTGATCAAGTATAAACCAAAATCTACAATTTTTGTGCTGTACTCTGAAAATTCAAGCCCCTACATATTTCAACACATTGTAATATCTAAAATCTATAGAACGATTTATTCATATTATAAAGTAAACTTTGACATTTTGGGATTTTTTTTGCTGATTTATCGAGCACTACAGAAGAAGATCAATATCAATTTCATCCCTGCACATTCTGTACAGAGGTAGATCAGTCACGTGTTTAGCCTACCCAAGCACAAACACTGGCAGCGAAGGGAAATAGCTGGCCTCCAACAGAAGTTAAAAAAATCCTTCCAATTATCCAGGGTATACGTATCTGTCTGCCTTGCTGCATTTTTTCTCATGCCCATTCATCTCACTCCAGTCTACCTTGGCTCACAAACATGCTGCAGCCTGCCTTTTATTCCCCCACAACATTGCATCACCGGAGTTCACGCAGGCTATGTAGTTGCGCAAATAGGAAAGCGATCATCAAGTGTTGCAGAACAGAGTGTGATGCAGGCAATCACGGAGCACCCTGAGCCTCTGTTAACAAAGACAGTTCATTAAGTCCTTTATATTCCCTGCTGACAAAAAACATCCCTGGCTTCAAGTCTTAGAGTAATTATTTCTAAAACACAAGGCCGATGAAGAAATCACAAGCAACAGACTTGCCCAGTGGTGTACTGTATGTTTTGCCTTACAGTATACAGGAAAAAGACAAACATTCACTCTTCTAATTGGAAAATGTGTCCCAATGATTCAATAATAATTATGTACTTACCATGCTTCCAAGGGGTCACCGCTACGCCAGCACGGAGCGCTCCATTCGATTTGCAGTTAATGAGGTTGGATCTCCTAACGAATGTTAGTTTTTACTCTGTATGTATTGCTTTGGGGAATGTGGTTATGGCCTATTTTATCATCTGTTATGACTCTATGCAGATCCCCCATCTATATTCATCTGGGTAATATTTTACTTAGCTTTTCCATTTTATATAATTAGACACTAAATAGAGTAGCCCAAGACAAATAAATCATAGAGTCTCTTAATTAGCTGTTAAGTTTGTAACTTTGAATATTTCCTCAAGATCATTTTGCATAAACAAATTTAGCATTTTATCTACAGGAAAATATCTACAAGGATGAAACATCTATCTGTGTTTCCATCTTTTGAGCAGTTGTTTTTGTTGACAAAATATGACTTCGTCGCTGTACAATCAGTCATTCTTAAAATGCTATATACAGTTGAAACTGTGGGAATAGCCTCAAGCCTGGAAGGAGTTATCTGTTGGGATTTGTGTGTTTGTACCTAAACTCCTGATGTCAGCGAGGCATATCCTCCGATGACGGATTCCCTCGCTGTTTTTCAGATGGAGATAATGTCTGTTTTCACATCCACTATATTAATCCCAGCCACCCTGCTGACCACATGTCATTGCCCTTTCTGTATTTAAACCAAAGCACAATAGCTCTCAGCCTAGTACACATAGTGCCACACCATTAGCATGCTGCTTACCACACACTGTAGCTCCATGATAAACCTTTAATACTTTAAATGATGCATGGCAACAACATAAAGGTCGATTTAAATCATCAAGGATTGTTTTCCCTTTAGATGCATAGGGTGTTTGCTTACTAACTCTGTTCAAATTAACGTGGTTATTTTAGGGATGCTAGTGAAGCTGCACCACAGCCTGAATTTGGCCGTGCCATGCTTTGCACTGGCAGTCATTAGTATGCATTATGCAGCAGACATGATTTTAGTCTCACACTGGTTCTGTCACAAAGACAGGGGGCATACAGCAAGTGACTTGTCTTCATACGTTTGCTGTTCTGTCAACTCAAAATTCAGAGTGGGGTTTTGACTTTGAAGCCTCTTTGATATAGTGCTTTTGAAATGTTGAAGGGCGCCTTGAAAGTAAAAAATGTTTAATTAGTGGCCTTACGTTGGAAGGGTACCATAGGCTGGCTTTCACATTGCAAGACCAGAAACCTCTTTTTCCCGTTCTCTGATTAAATGTGCCATTGAAGTTGATTTATGAATAGGAATTAAAGTAATGTCTCTTGAAAAATATTCCCTAATTATTATTTTACTGTTCGTTTAGATCAGCCACTTTGGAGTCTTTGCTTCTCATGGTACAAATCATGAGCTATATTTTTGGATTACTGATAATTCTAACCTTCCAGCTCCATATGCTGCTAATCTCTACTGAGACAGTTTGACATGGGGTATGGATATTTGAAAATCCACTTACGCCCTGCTTTTTACCTTCCATAGAGGGATATATGGCTCAGCTTGTCTCTTTTGCTCTGTTTTATCTTCAGCATTTCAGAAGCTTTCTCACTTTAAGATACCCTGCGAAACAACGGCTTGATAGATTCAGACAGAATCCTCCTATTCTATGCTTTGATCATGTTCTTTATGACCACCTGTAATTTAGGCCCCCAGTATGCAAATGATTTCTAATGCTACACACCATGCACACAGGCTCCACATTCCTTAAGCACTCATTGGAATAATCACAGGCTTTAGGCAACCTAAGGCACACTGAAGGATGTCTTCTACATTGCTGAGTGTTGAGGTTCAAATATTCAAATCAAACATTTTGTGCAGAATTGCCACAGATACATGTTCTTTGATTTACTGCATTCTTTGCTTCCATCTCAGGATTCAATCAAAATGCCTCCTACAGTTTATAATGTCATGGCTCTTGTGATAAATCCGCTAAAAAAAATCATAGGATCATTACAATGATGTCACAATGAGGACTGTAATCAAAGTAAAGTTCAAGGCTTTAAAGGAATATCGTAAACTGTCAAATAAAAACCCGTATTCAAATAATACCAGAGGCTGTGGTTTGCTAGAGTTGATATGAATACTGATACTGTAGTGGCTCATGTGGTTAGCTCAATATAATATGCTATTTTTCAGCATTATTTTCACTAGCACAACAAGAACTGTGCATTACTTTACACTTTCTTGCTGTTTTTAGCAAAAAAATACTGTTATTGATTGATGTGTGAATCAAAAGAGACAGAGACAGATCAAAACAAGGGAGGTTTTTGACAAAAATGTCACAGAATATAAAGCAGGGGACATCTGCTCCACTTCTAATAACAGCCTGAGTCTTGGTTGTCATTTCAGTAAACATAGGCCCCAGCAGCTCTTTAAGAATTTACTGTATTTCGTGATGGTTCTTGATCAGACAACAAAGCCACAGGTCTTTTACTCCAACTGTCACTCTGAGGCTCTTTCCACTCAACAGAATTCCACATCAGCCTGCAGAGGAGTTTTGATTTCATCCACTACACGCATGCTAATGTAATCAATAAGATACATTTACAAAAACAGAAAAATATTGGACAAGAAGTCTGCCTCCAGCTGTACAAATGAGTGGTACAGTGTGTTGTGGTAGCAGGAATATATTTTGTTATTGAGTTTACCTGACATGTTCTGCACCTACTCATTTGGATTCTGTCAATCATGTGTGGGCCATGTAGAGGTCAGTCAGTTTGTCTCACTGTAGTGAAGTTCGTTCTTTTGTCTTTGTATGTTACTCATTGGTCAGTGATACAACTCCAGCTGATATCGAGCAGAAGTCTTCATGCATAAATGTGAGCAGCCGTCTGCTTGCGTTTGCTCTCAGTTCAAAGAATGTCGCTTTTGTGATTCTCTAAATGTTTCTCTTAACATTGACAGAGTCAGTGTCACCAGTGGGTCTCTGTAGGAAGTCACAGTGATATGCATCATAAAAAAGAATAAATTCCTAGTAGAAGTGGACCGTTTAGAAATTGTTTGTTTATATTTCTGAATATTATTAAGTTGTCACTATACATTTTTTAAAAGTTGCTTTGTAATTCTCAACGCATTACCAAATTAAAAAACCTTTTTAGCGCACCTGTGCAGTGTAGCTTTGGGCTTCAGGGTGAACTGTCCTTGATCAGCCGTACCGCTGGTCATGGACCAATGAGTCAAGCAGCCATCAGTTCAATATCTGCTTGTATTTGCTCCACTGCTCTGCGCTATCCACAGGCTGCAGCATTTACACCTTTTTTCTGCCCATTCATCTCACCACTGTCATTGTCGTTTGGCAGACGGACATGCTGCAGCTTGCCTTTCTTCCCCTGTGGCACTGCATCCATTGCACTTGCAGATGGGATCAGCGCTAAGGAACTGATGACAGCAATCATAGAGAACCCAGGGGTTCATTATATCCAAAGAGAATTAATTATGTCCAGCTACTATCTATCGTTGATCCAGTCTCATTGTGTGCCCTTGTGGACTTGCAAATTTGTGTTTAGTAAAGTCAGCAACGGCTCAAGATTGTCCCACTGTAGCTTTACAAAATCTTAAGGGCTCACTTGTGAATTTTCGAAGCCCTTTATGCCCACCATCTCCCTTATGTCTGGAGTACATTCTGCTTGCCCAAATAACCTACAGCTTTTAACATTACACTGTAACAGAGGAAAATGAAGATGGCAGAGAGTGCTTAGATTTAGAAATAAAAACACACACACAATCAACTATATTTGAAATACCAGTCAAGCTTTTTTTTTTTTACATATGTTATGTGTCTTTCGTACCCACTGCCGTTGTCAGTGACAGAAGGAATTCAGACCCTGTTTACTTCATACATTTGATTTAAGCAGGCATATTTAAGATTATGCTTAGGTTACAATAACTGTACACAAAAGACCAGGATTAGGCTGTACTTTGGTGCTTCACTGTTTGTTTCCTTTGCCTCTACAGATTCGCGCTTGCATAGCAAAATGGATACATGTTGATATCAATAAAAACATTGTGATAAACATTACTTGCAATTTCTGTAGTCTGTATTGTCATTTTTCTCCTTTTTATTAGACATTACCTACTGTTGCATAGGGAGAAAAAAATACTTTGTGGCAGCACATTTCATATTTTATTGCTGGCGGGACTGTAAAGGAGGACAGGGATATTCTGTTTATTCATAATGACAACGATTCTCCATCTTAGAGCAGCAAAGGTGCATGCAAACAGCTTAAACTACATAAGCTGTTTTAAGCCGGGTATCATGGCCAGTGAGTTACTCCCTGCGCAGTCAGTGATGCTGAGTCCTTAATGGACAGATATTATTGTGATAATAGTAATACTTAATCACGGTAGATATGAAAACGGATGGTGGGACTCGGGCCATTAGGTGCCAGGTTTCCTACCCTCTGCATTTCTCCATCCTCCATTTAGCATAATGACACTCAAACAATCAGTGCTCACATTAGAATATGGACTGTGGTCTTATGCAGAATAAAATGGTGTTAATGTGTCATATTTGAATATCCTGATCTGTAACCATGACGTGTACTTCCCGGCAACAGCAGGCAGCTGATTTCAAGAGAGCCTGCATGACCCACATGCTCAAAGAATTACAGCAGTCAACAGAGATGTACATGTACAGATCGTTTGATGTGAGCCCACACAGTGGCAACACTTGTGAATAATAACATACTTGTGGTCATATTTGCACAAGGTCTCCCCATGCTGCTGTGATTTATAAGCATAGCTTCCATCTGCAAACAGGCTAGGAGGCTTCAACCTACGGGGGCAGCACCCTGGGTCCAGTGCTATTTACTCAGCCAGCCAAGACGAGGTACTCCCCCGGCAGGATCCTGCAGTCACTGTGCCCATGTAAGGCTTTCTGTCCCTTAACCTGTCTGCTGTCGGCTACTCTGCAGTGCCTGCAGCATGGGAACGTGGTAGCTACTGCAGGACAGCCGCATTTTGCCACAGGTTGAGCCATCTTTACTGTGCCACTTCCTGCTGCTTAACAAATGACTGAAAGCTGCAGGCGATCATGCTCGCAGTGGAATAACAGTGACTTAGTTTTATGAGCACTGTCTTTTGTAAACTCTAGTCACATTTAGCACTTAATAAATCATTGTTTTAATAAGCTGCGGTGTCAGTTTTAAAAATTAAAATCCGAATCCTGCAAATATTACATTAAGTACATATGATTTATAATTAACACCATCATTAATGTACCACAAGTGTAATTTATCCAAACAATAAAAACTGTAGCCGCTCAGTGCTGTGTCTAATGCATTGTGAGGTGAATAACTGTGTAGAGATGCTGAGAGGAAAGGTGCTCCACTTTATCGTGATGTGATAGATTAGGGAGGAGCCCCAGCAACAGAATAATTTCCCTGGTGACCAATTTCTGAACACTTTCTAAGCAAAGAAAATCAGCAACAAGCCAACATGTCAGGCGTAGCCTCGTGCCGGTCTGCAGGCGCACATGCTGACTCACTTCTAATGAGCAGCCAGAGATAGAAATAATAACCTAAACAAGGAATCGTAGGTCATGACTGCATATACACCGCTGACTGTCCTAATTAACACTAGACCTCATACAACGTAAGCAGATGCAAAGGTGTGTGTGCAGTATAGCATCACTGGTGGCCCAGCGTTGATAGGAAAGGAGAAGCAAAATAGGTTATGCTTTACTATTCTTACAGCGTACTCGCGTTCAGTTTGTTCTTTGCTTATATTCTGGCCTCAAAAATCATATGACACCTGCCGTTATTTGTTTTACATCTGTAAAAACACCACAGCTATATGTGATATAGCAGCAGACTGACACTCATCTGCTCTGCATGTGGAATGTAAAAAGAAATGCAAGAATCAGTGCAATGAACAGGTAGAGTAGATCTCCCCTTTCCCACCTATACACTGGGAAAGTTACAGATAGTTTCCAAATTAAATCTAAATCAATCAATACCTGACTTGACCTCCCTGTGCTTTTAGCAGCTCATATTTTACTCAGAATGCTTGCATACAGTTTACTAGCTACTTGACATACAGTTTTTCTCGCTACTTGACAGGTAGGTTGTTCCAAAGCATCTTGGAGAACTTTCCACAGTTCTTCTGTGGATTCAGGCTGCTTTGCTTGCTTCTGTCTCGTCACATAATCCTAGACTGACTCAGTGATGGCTCCATGGGGGCAACGCCATCTGTTGCAGGGCTCCTTGTTCTTCCTGTCACCAAAGATAGTTCTTTGTGCCTCTGACTGCATGTTTGGGTTCGCTGTCAGGTAGCCGAATGGTCTTGAGACTGCCTTGGACTTGGATTGGACGCCTCCCTGATAGTACCGAGTGATGGATAAGAATCCGAAATGCCTAAAACTTATGCCCAGTAATGTCTGCTTCCCTTCACTTTTCGCAATAAATGTCCTTTAAAAAAAAACTAAGTGCACGTGTCAGAGCAGTGTCAGATCTTGACAGCAACCCATTAAGTGATTACCTGATGCATTTTCACACAAGCAAGATCAATACTCTTTAATGTATCAGCCAGGGAACTAATAAAAAGGATTTTAATTGATTATGCTGATGGTTTGTCATTGCCACAGCCTGTGATGTGTTCAGATTTAGTTTCCGTCAGAGCAGAAGTTCAAGTTGAAGTGAACTGACATTGTGGCCTTTCAGCTGAGAGACGATAACAAGGCTTCTGGCTGGAGATCAGTTTGGCAGCTGCGGTTGGCTGAAGACATTGTTAGAAAATATTGCTCATCTTATCTGAAGACTAAATTAGTTTGACTTTATCCTCATGCTTACGATGCTTAAAATTTATTCATCCTGCCGTAATAACATTGATTCTTATTTATATGAACTCTTGCCAAATGTATAACTGGCATCATTTTTCAGATTAGAATTTTCATTGATCAAAATGCCGGGATGCTTCTAATAAATACACCTTTTTATACACACTTATTTAAAGTACATGTTTTTCCAATATGATTCATTTATATAGTATTTTACTATTTTGCACCTCTAATCTCAATATGACCCTGTATATGCCATGATCTGAGCTTGGCACAGGGCTAAAAACGGCCATGCTTTTCCACGCCTCATCATCTGTGGTTTGTGTCAGACCCAGACAGTCATCTGGAAAGGTCAAAGCTACGGTAAAAGATTTAAATCACCCCTCAGAACAAAGATTTACCTTGACAGGCGGAACCTGAAAACTGGTAAATAAGAATGCAAACGGAGACTCATTCCCCTTCACTTAAATCAAGGACAAACGGACTGCTGCATTTCAAAGCAAGGGTCAGAGGTTGTGATGCTTTAAAGAAAGAAATGATGCATATTTGAACTGTTTTTTAATTAGTTATTTTCTATGTGAATTATGCTTCCTCTTAGTTGAAAAGGCTCAAAGATTAGAGCCCCGACTGTGTGTTTATGTAATCGTCACACACAGAGACGTGTATTTGCTGCCATTCTCTTTCAGATCTATTAATTGTGGTTTTCTAAATGAAGTGATCTTGGCATGCTTGCTAGCAACAGCATGTTTCTAAATACAACTTGACAGGGTCATTGTGTGGAAAAACAAACTGTTGGGTTTAGTTTTGGCAGTGGGAGAATTTGACATATGGCTGTTATTCTTTGATGAATCTTTCTGGTGTTTTGTTGTTCTATATTCATCCAGTTACCTGAGCTGCGAGTGGAAACGTTTTCCTTTTTTTTTTCATTTGTCAACATTATTATATTAATGTTGTGGCCACGCCTTTTGATGAATGCAGGGACTAAAGCACATATTCAGCTTGTTTTGAGGACAAGTGGGACCTTTGAAAAAAATCCTCTTCTCTTTACTGTTTATTAATATACTTAAAAAGATGAATGTGAAATAGGGAGGCTTACAGCGAGGCCTATGTATCATAATATATTAGCTCACAGAAGTAAAGAATAATGGAACTATTTTCAGCTATAAAGCCATGTTTGAATAATATGTCTGCTGCAAAGTGCTACAAAGCAAGAACTATTACAAGGTGGTTACTTTTTATAATCTTTTTGGAAATGACATTCATAAATATATGTTGTTGTTTTTTTAAAATTCTTTACCTCATGGAAATATGTATATTTAACTTTTTTTCTGATCCTCTGCTTGTCTGTTCTGTTTTTGTGTGTTCCTTTGCTTCGGTCTTAGGTGGGATTTTATTGATTACTGCTATTGATCTAAATGTGGCAGCAATGACTGTGATTTTGTGGTTAGTTTTATCATCATGCACTGAAAAACCTCTTGCTGTGATGTCCTCATTGTTGCTGAAACACAGCTGAGTCACTGTTGGCAGTTTGCATCAACTTCACACAGGATAAAATCTGCCCATCTATCTGTTTAGCTACCTTATCTTGCCATCTAAACGCCTTAAATTAAAGACAGATCAGCAGGCTGGCACAAAATGTGATGTGTGGACTGGCAGCGAGTAAGTTCCACACACATCAGTGGAACAGAATGTGTGCGTATGTCTGGCAACAGACTCCATCAGTCGGCCTCATTTAGATATTCATCTGATGGAGGTTATTAATTCATGAGTCCAATCCACCTTTCCCTCAGGCAACATAAGCACACCACTGCTGTTATGGACATCAAGCACTAATAGGCAGTCTAGTTCACTGGTGCAGCAGCCCATGCAGGAATTTTGTCCAGCAATGTCTTTAACACAGCAGTGTGATGATGATAATCCAATAAGCATGTGTGTAAATAGGAGTGTTCAAGTCCGGGGTGAATTTAATAGGTCTGTTTTTGGAAGAACAGTGCACTCTATAAGTGTGTATTTGTTTTTATGTATTGTGCATGAGCGCTCGATTATGGCTCACAATACGAGTCCACATTAGCATTGCAAGGATTTGGGCAAATGGTGCTGTAAATTGCTCCTCTTGGGAATGAACAAGTGAAGCGGTAGATGTAAACAACAAACAAACCAAGGTAAACAATAGGTGTCCTCCAGTGGATGCAGTTAAATGAAGATGTTATGCAATCGCTCAGTATTAGTTGATGATGTTTACATTTTTCAGCTCAAGATTTTTTTCTAATTACAGTTTGTTAAATAGAAATTCATGTAGAATGTGTTGGGGGTTTTTTAATGAAAAGAAAAACTCACTGGCACACTTTACACATTCCAACAGGAGTTACTTTTCTATTGTCTCATCAGGCTTTGATTGTTGTTTCTCTTTTTCCCCACAGGCCTTCCCATGTATATCCACAGGCATCTATGGTAAGTTTTGTTTCTCCTGTCTTTTTTTATTCTCTTTCTCTTTGTATTTTTTTTTTTTTTTTTTTTTGCTTTTTATCCTAACTACATGTTTTGCATCTCCACACATTCCTTGGTTCATAATGCAGGCATCTTTGGAGTGGATGTATTATTTGAAATTGTGAAACAAGGGTAGAAATTATATACAAAGATAAAAATACTCAACATACCAAGAAGTTCATTTTATATATGTTGCACCGAGACATAACCTCGTAGGTGAACAAAATTTAAACCCTGAACGTTGCCTCTTTGCCCTCAACGGACCAAGCTGAATATGCTGCAAGGCATCGCTGGTAGAAACCAAGCGTGCTCATTACACTTAAACAAAGTCAGATGCCAAAGTTGTTGATATAATTAGGTTTTGTAGATTTGAAGGCAAATGTTAGATGCAGGAAAATCTGTAGTTTCCCAGAGTGTACAGAACATCTGAACTGCCTCGAATGAGAAGTGTTTCTTTTTCTCAGCATGCTCCATCTAGTTTGTGCAATTCTCTGAATTTGCATGCAACTCTAATAATTGCAGCAGGGGCCAAATGTGTAAGGATTAATTAACATGCTAATTTCTATTGTCTCTAACTGACTATTAGTCAGCAGCAGTGTAGCTTTATAAAAGCAGTCACAGCCCTGATAAACTTGTGCATAATTTCAAATGACCTGTATGCTTGTTTTGGGCACCACAGTGCTTTGCCATTAAAAGCCTGTATAAGCCAATAATTCATTATCATGGATCTGTAGTTGTTTAGACAGTCCCTTCATGAGAGATGTTAGGTGCTTCTGATCACTCTCTAGAATCATATCAGTCAAAATTAAGACCATTTTACAAGACCTGGTGGTGCCAGTAGTGCAAACACTGTTCCCTCAAGATGTTTCAATATGTATGCATGCACAAAAATGACAATGCTCCTGTGCCCAGTATAAAACAAATTTAAAACTGATTTCTTAAGCACCAAATCTTTATGGCTTCAAAGGCAAAGGAATACAAAACCAAAGGATTGAATCTTCCAGAGCCAAAGCTGTATTTTCTGTTCTTAAGATACTGTTTTACTTAAGGTTGGCCTCACACATTGTATTTATGATATCCTGATAGACACCTCTGTAATGTGTTGCGGTTTTGTTCCAAGCCTCCTGCAACTTAATTTCGTGGCTGCAAAATTTTACATCACTGCCTGTTTTTCATTTAGCAAAGTACTTTCTAACATTGATGGTGTAAATGAGCGTGGTGACAGCCGAGCTATTTGAATACACTTATTAAGACCTGATGCTGGGCTTTTTAAATGCAGACATTTGGAGCTGATTTGCAAACTGTAAGTGAAGTGTCAGCAACCCACAGATTCTTATTTGGTTTTTATAAGTGTCACACATGGCACACAGCTTTTCCTAAGTGAGTTGCGTTGCTCCTTGTTGCTGGAAAATACCGCCACATCTACTGTCACTGATGCAACTACACGCTCACTGCCCATTACGAAGAAAAACCTAAATGTATTTATAAATTATAGGTGAAAATCAGTGACAGTTGAGCATCTGATTGGTGGTTTGCTGTGCGTTTCAACCACAGATAGCTTTAGCACTCAAATATGTGCCTTCTTAGAAAGTGTAGAGTGTAAAAGAGAGTGTGTGAACGTGTTTCACTGAACAACACAATATGAAGAAACCTGTAGACATATTCTGGAAAAGCAATCTTGCACTTTTCTTCCCTCTAGGATGAAGTATAGGAAGGCTATCTAGTGAAAGAAGGTATTGATTGATAACATAACCCCAGACCTTGAATAGGAACATGCAATCTCCTAAACTTGTTTGTAAACTTCAATACTGATACCATATATGAAATCAGCTATATGCCAGATGTGTGGTGTACAATTTCATATAGTGTATGGTCCGTTATATATAGATTACATTTTATTTTTTTGTTGTTTTTTGATTTGTAACAGTCTATACAGAATGGAAAAAATAACACATCTATCAGCCACTGGGGAACATCAAAAGAACCTCATTGCTCACACACACACTCACTACCGTATGCCCTTGTGTGACTGTTTTTCTCTTTGAAAAGTCGCAACAATGTGATGCAATTTTCCAACCAAAGCCATCACTCTTCCTCCTTTATCAACCCGAGACTATAACTAACTGGCAGCTGTCACTAAGTCACACGATGAAATACTACACTCAAAGCACTGATTATAGAGCCTGACAGACTCTGGCAGGTTAACCCTGCTGAGAGCTCCCTGCACAGAGATAGACACATGCTTAGATATGACATAATCCAAGAGGCAAAGCACCCTGATACACAGTTTTGCATATACTTCTACACACACTTTACTACCAGTGTGTGTAGTAAAGTCTGCTTATAAATCACAAGATGTTTACAATTATGTACTGTGCACTGGATAGAACATTTCCCTTGTGGGATATTGGACATTTTCCACCCATCACTTTTGCAATTCACACACTTTATTGCACAACAGCTCCTCATCATCCTCTCACCGTCTATCTATGCAATATTGTCTGTTTTCTGCCACCTATGCACGCATCTAAAAATGGCTATTACTGAAGTGTTAATGATGAGAGGGCCAATAGATGTAATCTCACTCGAGTGTTGCAACAGATTCCCTTAATTAAACCAAATGATGGATGGAGCAAAATTCCAAAGTGTTGCTTTTAAAAGAGTTATTTCCAGTTACTTGACATTTTTACAAGCTGAATTAAAGAAATTTCACAAAAAAAAAAAAAAAATCCGCTATTGGCTACACCCAGGTCTATTTTTCCAAAAATGGATTTATGGAATGGAAAAGCTCGATTGTTTTGACACAAAGGCAACCTGAATTCATGCACGTTTGTACTGTACGCTGCTGCTGCTGCTGCTGCTGCTGACGAGGACACAACTTATTGCCACTCACTGTGGTACTGTGTGCTGCATTGCCGATGGGAGCCCGTCATACCGCTCCACTAGAGCCCCCTCACATCAAAGGGATAGTCTGTGCAGAGCCAAGCATGCAGTGGAGGGGAAGAATTAAACAGCCTGTTCAATAAATAAACAGCTTAGCGCTTCCCATAACTGCATCTCCACAGAACAATACAGCTGATTAAGACTAAAGATCTTCACACAGCAGAGGGCAAATAGAGGAGGGACTTTCAAAGGAGCTACAGTACAGTATGATGCTGTGATGTTGTTCTCTATGACTCCTCCCTGCGCCCCCTGAGTACTGCCATATTCTGAAAGGGGCCTTGCTCTCTTGTCAAGAGTTTTGACATTTTATGTACATTTTAGATAACCTTTAAGGTCAGCTTCCATTTCAGCATTTAAGCCATTTAGTGTGAAAGTCACATCTTCCTGTTTCTTTCTGTCTGCCTGTGTGTGTTCTTTTCTTTTATCTCTCTCTGTCTCTGTAGAATACACATTGCGATAGCTATCGCTTTGTATATGTGTACATGGTCATGCTGTCAACTGCTGTATGTATGCACATGTGCTTGACCCATTTCCACACTTGAATTGCTGCAAGAAAACAAATCCTGTGGCCCCAACATTGTGACAGAGAGGAATCAGGAACAAGTTATCCAATGCTTTTGTGCAGAGAAAAACAGATTTGTCAGGAAAGCTAATGCTAATTGACACTCACTCTCACGCCTCCATATTCCAGAAGACTCAGTCACCACTGACAGATGATGGCAGAACAGGGAGGTTGGGTGTAGTAGGGGTGCGCAGGGGGTACCTTAGACGCTTGGAAAGAAAAATGAGGGCTCACACTGCGCTGACAGTCCAATCCCTCAGTCCGGCCCATTAGCCACAACAGAATTTCTGCACCGATTGTGTGTCGGAGGTACCACCCATAAACAAACTGGTGCCCACCGTGGGCCACGAGGTCACCCAGCATGATAGAGGTTATTAAGTGCTGCTCCTGTTTGCACATCAATCACAGCCATGCTACCCGGGTTTAAATGGATTATTCCTTCCAAGGAGGAGACACCTCTCAATGTCTCATAGGATCAGTGCCAAGAGTCCAACTGCCTCAACTTAGAGAGGTCATTTGCTCTTTTTGTACCCCTTCCCTTTCTCTTCTCATACATTCACTTGTCTCTTGTTGTCCCTTTTTCTCCCTCAGACATATTTCTTGTAGGTAAACACATAAGCAAAGCCATATACATCAAAATCCCATTTTAAAATGCATTGTGGACAATTTAGCCTTGTGATGATCACATCTTACCCGATGCTAAAAGTGCACTTTCCAACAGCCTTGTAAAGGGGTGCACAGATTAGAAGACATCTGCTAAGATCAATCTGTGCATGGAGCAGAGGGCTCGCTGGCACAATATGAAAGCAAGGACATGAACATTACAGCTACTATTTGCCTGACAGATGCCATCACACACATGCATTTATAATCCTATCAAAACAATCAGAGGTGCTCAACACAGCCAAGCTGCTGCTCCTCTCTGGACAAATAACTCCCTGTTTACTGCTAACCCTCCACCTTTGGCTCATCTGTCTCTGTGACAGATCTGAGGATTGTTGACAAAGGAGTTTTAGCACTGACTGGTGGCTGTGGGAGATATGCGGATGTAATCCACCCAAGCTCTACTGGTATGTCCACGCTGCCATTCTGCTGTACTGTCCAGATCAAAGGTGTCAAGCCGCTAAGATTTTTTTCCTCTCACCAGCATCTTGCGCTGGCTCTCTTCATCCCTGTTGGGATTAAGAAGGTTGGAGACGTTCATGGCACCTTATCTCTCAACAGCGATGACTTGCTGCTAGCTTGCCAGAGATGGCCAGGGCGAGTTCCCCCCTTCTCTTAAAACCTAGGGTTTACTACATGGAGCTCAGTGCAGCTGGGTTAGGTATTTCAAGGTACATAGGAGCAATATGCTGTACCAGTGGGCAGCAGAGTGTGTGCTCAGAGGGAACAGGAGCTTCATAGCCCATTTAACTGAGTCACACAGCGTGCATTGTACTCAACACTAGCCGTGCGCTACCATTTTCATGGATGATAAGCCAAATGTAAAAATACTTCCCACCCACAGGACAATAGATTTAGGCCTTTGCAAAACTTGGTTGAGCATTAAAGTTTTGCATATCATACACTCCTCAGAATGTTTTTATAAGGGAAAATGTCAGGTGTTAATTTTAGCATGTAGGACAAAGCATGGTATCACCTATATGGAATGTTTCCAAGGAAGGTCATCATCTGTTGTGCCATGGAGACTGCTCTCTGTCTTCTCACCTCTTTTTCAGCCTCTCTTCCTCACATAGCACCCTCCCATCCCTCTTTGTCTCTGTCTCCTTCTGTGGGCTGCAAAGTCGGTCATGGTCACAGCCCTGCTGTCGTGTTCCCAGCGTTGGTGTAGGAGCAGCTCCGGGCCATTTGACACCCATGCTTTGGCGTCTAGAGTCCTGGGGCGCTACTCTGTCCTCCACCCCGGGTCACCTCACCTCTCCTCTGGGCCCTGATGGGGTGACAACCCTGTTTCCCCTTCGCTTTACAGATGAACACACAGCACTTCTGCCCTCAACTAGAGCAGCCCTCGACTGTGCTGCACTTAATGGTTTCCTCCTGCTGCCCAATTTAACCACAACCATCTAATCTACATTTCATTATATTGTGCTTAAATGATTCCACCCTGTCTGTCTGTGAAAACAGAGTGAAGATTGATGCCCTGGTGATATTTTTATTTAAAAACAACAACAAAAAAGCTTCAAATGAAGAATTTCCTATAAAATACTTGAAATAAATTGTAAACAATGGCTATGAAAAAGCAGGATGCATCGGAAAACTTGTGAAACTAAATCGTTGTTGACCTTTCAAAAGCAGGTACACATTAGCATTGTCAACATTAGAATATTTTTCAATTTGTTTTTTTTTTCCTCAGGCAGATAGTATGTTTACTGCCATTTCAACGCCTGTAGTGAATTCACCAGTGCCACTTACCACAGCCTCAGGCTATGTGCTGCTTCAAGGTACACAGCTCATCAAAATGAACAGTGAGTGCTGAGATATGAATCTGACCAACTACAACTGTGGAGAAAGAGAATAGGGCTAACAACATAATTTCTGCCTCAAGGGTAGAAAAGCTGTGCTGTATATTTTTGAAGAATTCAGTCATATATGCTTATCAATCTCAGGCCACATACCCTCACAGAAAATCTGTAGACTGTGTGCACAAACGGGAAGAAAAAGGAGGACTGGAAATTACAAAGGCCTGAAATAACAGCAGGCTGTGGTGTTCTCCTCGCAGTATAAGCCCACTCAGGAGAAATAAAACTGGTGTCTGCAGTATGTGCCTACAGCCTACCCATATATTTGCAAATAAAGAATGAGAATGTATCACAGCACAGGCATGTATTCGACTTGTTGACATCCTTTTGCTCACTTTCTCAGGTTATGCAGCTTCTTTCTACCACAGAAAAACACCTTAGCTACACAAGTTTTTTTTGTTTTTTTTTGTGAAAGTTGACTCTGAAAGTTAAGTTAAAATAAATTTAGGATATGAAAGAGCTGCCATGCTGGCAAAAGTCAGAGCAATGGGCTCGCTTGTTCTTGAAGCCAAAATTTCCCCTAAGGCAGAGTACACATTTATATTTTTTTCCCTATGTTACAGTTCAGTGGATATTTTTGAACATGAACTTCTCCCTCGAACTTTCACAGAGTCAAGGCAGAGTTGTCTGTGGTGTAGAATGCAAACGTTTTTCATTAAGAACGAGTAACTTAGAGCTTTGATATCCAACACAGTGGCTTTTCTCTGATTTTCAGTTTTGTATAAAAGACATAAAACCATCTTTCTAGTCACCTGGAGTCTGGTGCAAGTGTTAATAAAGGTGGTTTTGCATACGACTAATAGATGGGCAGAGACCCTGTCTCTTGGTTGCATCAGAGATTAGAGCGGGTCCTTTTTTCTTCATATTAACAACGGCCTACATGCCCAAGATCATAGGAATAAAATATGTGAATTCTGTTTCAAGATGAATCTTTCCTTTGGCGTAGCTCACTGGACATGGATGAAAATGTATCTTTTAAAGGAAATTAAATCAAGTCATCTCTCTCATATAATTTAATGATGCTTTTTAATTTGGCTTAAAATTAGTCAAAGGGATGAAATGATTGAATGGACACTAGCTGAAAAGACGTGCCTTGCAGTCCTCTGCGGTCGGATTCACTGATTATCTAACTTGCTTCTCTCCGACCCCATTTCCAGTTTGTTGTGGGTACTGAACCTGTACCTGTTATTGACGTCAACATTGTTGGCTGTGCTATGCAAATGTTATGTAATGATTGTGCCACTGTACACCTTTGTCCGTATGGCATGTGCCGTAGTTCCCCCACCCACCCTCCTCCCCTCTGGATGCTCTGCCTGGTGATGAAGTAGAGGAGCCTTCAGCAGAAATAACACTGCACCACCTGAGCCCTCATCAGTGGCGCTGCGCTGCACATATCCCATCAGTGCAGCTCACTAAGACAAATCTCTCTGAGCCGGCCATATTCCCAGAGAGCGCCGAGCCAAGCAGTGCAGGGACCCTGGAGGGCCCACCATCACTGTGCCTGATGCCAGCTCCCCACGAGCTGACGGATTGGCTTTTACCGAACCCTCCACACATGGAAAATCATTGTAATGGCAAAGAATAAGAAGGCGGTTTTGAGAAGATTTTGAAATAAAACACTGAACTTCTTCATTTTGTGTGTACTTGAGCATATAAAAGAGTCAACTCACTCAATCCTGTTCTGAACATCATTTAGAAAGTGGATTGTGTCAACAGCTCTGGGAGCCAAGCGGGGTGGTGGAACTGAGGGCGGGGAGTGTTTTATTATATCTGTTCACAATATAAACATACTGGGGCAAGCTGACAGGGGCAGAGAGGCGAAGAGGGAGGAGGTGAGGAAAGTTAAAAGTGGTGGATACTGTGGAGGAGACAAATGATGTGAGAGAGCTGCTGATGCACTCAAACCGCTGCTGTTGACCTTGTGCCATTGATGTTACTGTCAAGCAGGGTTCTTCTGCCAAGCTGCCCCCAACTGCTCTAACACCTTTTTCCAGCTTTCCGTCTGACTCTGTCAACTCTTTTCCAGCATTGTTTGTCTATCATTCTATTTTCCTGTTACCTTTTCTTCCGTCTCTAGATCACCTCTTTTCACCTCTCTCTCTCTCTCTCTCTTTCTCCTTTTTCAGCTCTGCTATGATTAATAGGTCTAGCTCTCAAATCAATAGGGCATTTGTAGGAACTTCACTCTGAATAGATTAAATGTACTCAGTGCTATCCACTCACTTATGGTGACCAGAATTTTCTATTATGACATAAACCTGTTTTTAGCTGGAAATCTGATGTTTCTCTGAGGGCACAGAGGCAGGTCCTCATATCTCTAACAATTTACTTGTTTCATTTGTTTGTGCGCTTACTTCTCTGCCACTCTCTTCATGTGTGCTCCTTCTAAACAGCAGGTCCAATCTCATGGGATCTGTTTTCCTCAGCTTTCTCGTCTTCTGCACATCTGTTTGCCTATGTTACTTGATGTGCGAGTCGGAGTGTCGATACACCTGCATAGGTGTGGAAACAGCTATTCAAAAAGGAAACATCAGCAGAAAAAGTGATATCATTGTAAAGGTTAAGTGTGCTTGGGAGACCGGAGGAATCAGGTGACCTGCAGAGCAATTTGGCATTCTGGATTAGATTCTGAGCACACAGCTAATGGGACAGCTTCTGAAGGACAGGAGCCGTGAACACTGTCTGCAGACGCTGTCTAACTCAGGCATAGGAGCAGACAGACTGCCACTGCTGGCTGGTATGCAGCTCACATCTTGCTTCACCCTGAGCTTGAACAGGAGCTCAGCCAGGGCTCAGCAGCACCTCAGCCTCTCTTCTCTCCTCACTATAACCCCTGTCAAGCTGAGAAAGGGGAGGAGAAGAAAAACAGAAAGAGAGAGACATCAACTGTAGTCAGATAGGTGAATGTGAGGGGCATAACACTAGATACAGTATATCTTGACTGTCAAGGCAGGTGGCTGTGGAGCATTTAGAGCATAGTTATAGCGAGGCTTTGACAGCAGGTGGTCTGAGTGAGAGATGAAAGAATTCAGGAAATGTAGGTTTAAAGCTGCGTGGCTTTTCATTTTTCTTTACATCCGATTTAAAGGATAGAGGTCGTTGCGGTACTTGTAAGGCTGTTTCATAGGTCATAGAATGTTATAGCTGTGGCAATGACCCAGGAAAGGAAAATATTTGAAAATGTGACCCATGCAATAACCAACAGGTTGCAATTGTGGCGTGGCCCTTGTATCGGTAGATGTGTGTTGAAATTGAGGTCTTGACCTCTGTGGTTAGAAGAAGAGACTGTCTGCCGCAACCTGTGGTCCCTTGTGGAGGTCAGGGGTTAGAAAATGGATGAGAGTCTAGTTTTAAATCCTGAACTGGGTCATCGTGACTGAGAAAATAGGCCATGTTTGTTTGTTGGCTTCTGCTCTTCACTTTGCATAGGGCACACGGCGTTAAGGTTGAACTCGCAGGGCGACTTCTAACTACCTTGAGGGCTTGTGCAGAGGCTTCAGAGTAAAGTGTTTGTGTCAAGTATTGTGAAAGCCACCGAAAACCAAACTATAATTACTTTGAAATGAAGAGAGCTGAAATGCAACTCTGTAACAGGTTGTCAGCGCTTTTGCTCATGGCATACTCTTCAGCTGTTAGTTAGGCTGGCCTCAAAAGTCAGTCAGTCACTGTAAGTGTCTTTTTTGGTCATGGAAAGTTCTCTACAGTGGAAGCAAATGATTATGAGATCAGCATCCAGCAGAGATTTTCCTGAGATAGTTTTGCATAACCAGATTATTCTACAGCACTAAATGGTCTATCTGTGCTTTATAATTATTATGCAACAGAGGGAAAAAATCTCTGGCTTGTTTGTTTTTCTTTAAACCAATCCAGAAACCAATGAAATCAAGTAAAGGATGTAGCAACTGTGTTACTTCAAAATAGCGGCAGGGAGGAATGTTTGTTGGAACAGAGTATTAATTTAACTGAAATGGCTAATTCACTGGGTAAAAAATGTCTTACAAAATTTAAAATTTTGTGAAGGGTATTTCAAACTGTAACATGTAGATAGCAGGAGAAGGGAAACATCTGCAATCTAACGTCTGGCAAGACTGTCTCTTAGCTGGCCTCATTAAAAAGTTAATCAAATCACAGTTTTTCATTTTCCATCAGTACATTGTGTTTAACACATTGTTAGGGTTCCAGTGCTGGCATCACTGCTGTGACTTGTATGGTGGTTTGTCAGACTGATTTTTTGCTATTTTAACTTCACTGCAAATTCAATCTGGCAAGCTGATAAAATGCAGTAGGTTAGTGTGAATAATCACACATCTAAGTGTAGTTTCCTAATAAAAACAAAACATTAAGCATTTCTGCTTGAGGTGGTAATGAGTTAAGGTGTGAAACAGATGTGAGTGTGTGTGCGTATATGTACAAATATATATGTGTGTGTGTGTGTATAATATGTACAAATGTGTGTGTGTGTGTGTGTGTGTGTTTGCATATATGTACAAATATATGTGTGTGTGTACGTGTGTGTGCGTTTCAACATGATTAGCTAGCACAATGCAGCATTAGAACACGGGTGATGGTTGCTGGAAATGGGTCTCTGTACCCCTATGTAGATATTCCATTGAAGATCAGCAATTTCCAGCGAGAACAGTCATTGCTGCAACTCCTTTTCTTTTTTTTTTTTTTAAAAAGGACATTTCTAAGTGACTCCAAACTTTTGAACAGTAGTGCATATTTACACAAAAACATATATATGTACCATGTATACACACTTGCCCCTGAAATATGTCTCTTTGTGTTTTCACATTACTATGCATCTGGCAACACACGTCTACGGCAGTTTATCAGACAGCTGGTCTCATCTACCAGAGACAAGCAGCTTTCCATTGATTTAGTAGAAATGCTGTTACCTGTGGAGATATCAGTTAGTCTGTCTGTTTGCTTGTCTGTTTTTGTCTCCCTCTGGCATTTGCATGTTGGATACAAGTGGTATTGACCGTGTTCTTTCTCTCTAGGCTTTCCCAATGAGCCTGCAGCTGACATTGCTCTGAACACGGTAAAAAGCTGGATCGAAGAGAATCCTGATAAGGTAGGACATGCCAGCATAATGCATGTTCAAAACAGAAAGCTGTCAATCTGAAACCACTTATCCATGTGTGAAGGCACAATCTATTTTGTGCTTTTGTTGATTTGCTTTGAGCAGAGATGATTAGACCACAGCAGAAGCACAAAACCCTAATTGTCATGCATCTCACCATCAGACAGACATCTTATCCACCTGCCTTGCTTGATCAACCATTTAGTTTGTGGTCTGCATGCATATCAAATTATAAAGCAGTCGGACACTAATCAGGCCTTAAATGGTCTGTTGACTGTTTAATTGGTCTATTCTGGTGAGAGCTATTAAACCCAGAAGAACATAAACACGTAAGATGAAATTATCTAAAATTGTTTTTTGTATTAGATAAATTATAATTATGACTTCCAAGGACTGAAGTCTTAACTATCCAGTCATTCATGATCAAAACTGCCGGTTTACCACAGCATATTTGGTGGAAAACACACACAAACATAATCATTTTATCCGACAACCACAAGGACGTAATCTAACAGCCAGATGATCATCTTCAATTTTATCTATTAGGTAAAATAATCATCATTTGAAGTGACCACTGGAAAACACAATATTTTAGACTCAACTAGAGGAAACTGACATTAATGTGAATATTTTCATTTCAAAACCACTTTCTTTGAAGAGCTACATTCTGCAGATCTTCAGCACAGAGATCACTTTTCTGCAGACAGTGAGAAAAACAAACCCTGATGTGCTAGTTGACAGAGCTATCGTTTCCTACTAGTTTCTGTGCTGCATCGCCTTGAAGTCAGATTAGAACTGATTATCGAGCAACTCTGAAGCTGTCAAAGTTGGGAAATTGTTTGTTCTTCACCCACTGTGTCAACACCTTTATATGGTATTATCTTGTAGTGTGTTACCACTAATTAAGAGGGTCAAACTCCATGACAAACTGTTGTGATGACTAAATTAAAGCTTGAACAAACTGTAAAGCAAGCAATTATGAGTTAGTTACATGAGGCTTTTATAGCAGCACTGTTCTATCCATCATGACTTTTTTTTCGGCTCACGATGATAGAATTTTGTCTGGTTGTCAGGAGGCTGTTTAAGGCGTTACAGAACATTTATCAGTTTTTGCGTCAGTAAGTGATGGTAGCCTTCGAAGGTCATCTGTGTTTACTGTGTGCTGTTTTTATCTGTCACTGTGGATTGAGGTGTTTTATAAAGCTCACAGCTTGATGTGCTACAGCGTCCCTCAGCTGGGTGTTATGGATGTTGCGAACAGGCAGCCAAATGATACAGTTAGATTACTTTGCTATTAATGTGCTATGTTTGCAGCGCTTGTTCTCTGCCCGATGATCCCTGTAGCATGTAGCTGGGGAATCCATCAACTCTCTGGCATGGAGAAGGTTTCATATAGCTTATTGCCGTCTGTAAATAACAAGCTAATGTGCTAGGCTGACTTTTGTAGCTGTGTGGTTCAACATCTGAGGTTGCTGTTGCTGTGCAGAGACTGCACTGTCGCTCTGAACGCATTATTTTGTGATGCATCGAATGATAAACATATCTGGTGTGGGGGGATCAAGTGAAAAATTTTACAATTCATGGAGAGGGGCAGACATCTGTGGAGGCTTCCCCGAACACTGTTTGGCAAAGCTCCACCAGCACAAGCAATGGATCATCAACTCTAACTAAACCAAGAGTGATAAGCTTTTAACAAGATCAGAGAGAATAAAGTGATACATTCTACCCAGAAGCACAGCAGTATTTTTGTTACATTGGAAAGTGTTCCAGTCAAACCACAGGATAACATACACTGGAGCAGGAGGTCTTCCCTCCAATCTTCAGTTCATTAGCCATTGCTTAGTGCTTTGTTTCTCTTGGTGCATCCCAAAACAGATTTTAATACATGATGTTAAAATATCCCTTTTAAGTAATTATGTCAGTTTAGCTTTAACCAGATTGAACAGAAAATTCAAGTAGAATTCAAACAAGCGTCTAATGGAATTTAATAATGCCTGGAGGAACGGCACGATGCCTCCAGTGTTTGCTCTGTTAGCATTTTTCGCACATTAAATGTTAAAATGAATACTCCTGGCTTTGTCAGATATGTTTCAAAATATAATTTATCATTGCAGTTTTATTCGATTGACACTGTCAACATGATTGATAGCTGACATGACTGTGTTTTTCTATGTCAACCCATGAAAAAATTATAAGCCGACAGTTGTTTACTGCACAGAGCCTAAGAATTTATAAAGACTTTCTGAATAGAAGCCCTAAGTGTACAGTATTGTTCAAGTTGTTTCTTTTCCTTCACATTGGAGTTTTTTCATTTTCTCACTCTCCAAAGACAATCACAAGGTGATGAGATGCAGCATGTGGTATTTCAAAAGATCTGCCTTTCTACAGTTGCACATAACACAGATTGAGCACAGCTTTGCAAAGATGCACTGAGAATGAGAGGTTTGAAGCCCAGTTTGTCATGCACGGAACAATAGGGTTAGATTGCTCTGCTCACTCACCTTCAGCTCTGTGCATTCAGCCCCAAGGAGCCTGTGTTGTGGGCGTCCATAGAGACGAGTCATTTGAAGGCCATGGTAAGGACCCTGCTTTGGGGAAGATATTGTGCTATTATGGCTGGATGTTAGCACAATGGGCTGGCTGAGGATCTAACATATGGAGGGTGTCGGAGTACAGGCCACAGTCCCCCCATTGCAACCCTCTCCACAAACACACATGATAGCATCGTCTGTGCACGTCTGGCTCTGTATGTGTACGTGTGTTATCCATTTGAGATACATTTGAATCTATCAAGGTGTAGTCCCCCGCACAGCCGTTTGTCTGTAATTGCCCGCTGATTGAAATGTGCACACAAGAGGGTCTGAGGTCAGAGGATACTCTTACATCCAATAGCAAAATGCTTTGTGTGTGTAACGTGTGTGCAATACAGGACGAGAGAACGGAAAAAACACGTTGGTGTGTGATTGATTAGCAGTAAGTTTATCTCCCAGGCCAGCACAGTGTAGCCCTGATACACTCGCCAGCACACAAAGGGCCCCAATGCCAGCATGAAATTCACTCTTAAAAGCACCTAGACTTCCATTGTGGAAGAATAAACAGCCTTGCTATGGTCAGGAAGAACAGATCCTTTAATCTAGAGAGACTAGAGTGCATGAATGATCCTTCAGATCACAATAGATGAAAGAATAAGGGAGGTCAGCCTCTGCTTCCGTGTATCCTCCTCACGAATAAATGAAATAGAATATGTGGGTATGTATAAACAACAGACCAGAAGGCTCTAATCTCTTCAAAAATGCATAAGGGGTTGCAGATACGGAGGCAGTGACAACACAACACAACCAGTTCTCCATATGGCACTGGAGCAGTTTCCTCCTGCTCACGGCACACATGGCTCTCCGCTCATCTGGCTTTGGTTTATTTCTCATTTTCAGATCTAATTTGGTTTAATTCAGGCTTACATAGGTTTAATCTGCAGATGAAAAATGTGGTCTGACACTTTATTTGGCTGCCACGGATGTGCTCTGGATGGCCAAGCTTTTTAATGAAGCGTTTCGAGGGCCCAGCAGCCCAGCATTACTGACACAGTCTGAGCACTTGAGACAGATTGAGAGTCTGTAATAAGCTCTGCTGCACTGGGCTGCTCAGGACAAAATTGATGTGTAGAGATTTCACCTTTCAACATCACTCTGGTTTGGGCTTTAGCATTAAGCACTCCACTGTGCCAATGATGCTCCCCAAACAGGTGTTTACATCCCGTTTCCTTTTCTGTCAATGATCTGTTTACCTTAGTAGCATTTGTCATTTAAGACACCTGATAATAAATTCCATCCCAAGCCAATGCTGGAGAGTTTGTGACAAATGTCAAGTGACTATTAGGAATAAATGCCATTTTTGTATGCTTTGTATGATTGTGTTTTTCTATGTGAGTGGATATCAGTTTAGGAGGCTGTCTGCATTTTGGCAGATGGAGCTATAACATGACAGCATTGAGGCATTTATTGTCATTCAGCTGAATAAGATGGATGGCTACCGTTACAATGACTTTATTGTGTGGTTCCTCTTCAGAAAATGTGGATTTCATTTTTGTGCACTGTGACCACATATGTGCTGCTTGTTTATCCCCTACTATACATGGTGGTTGAAATTATGATGAATTGCTTGAGAGGTTGCAAAAAGACCGCCCCCTTTTTAAGCCTGTTCCATTAGTTTCATCCAGACAGTGTCATTTCAGTGCAAGGTTTATTTTATTGGTCTTTCAAAAAGGCTGAAGCAGGATGCATGTTAAAGTGACACATCATTCTGTAATGAACAGCAAAATTGGAACACTTTATCATTAGAATGAAGGTAAAACTGTTATTTTATTTTTTATTTGTGTACAACATGTTTAAAGTGTAAAACATGTGCAGATTTATTTTGATAGCAATTTAATCCTCATCAGGACACCTGAGGTCCATGCAAACTGCAGGTGTATATAACTTGTCAAATTGTTTTATTTGTAAGTTGGATTTTTCAGTCTCAGTTGCACTGTTTCATTTCAATTCAGGAATTATTATACTAATATTGTAAGCAATACACATCAGTAATCATCAATAGTAATTTCATTGTTTCTTTCATATTTGTATCTAGAGACGACACATGTTTTAGGAAAATATATATTGAGAGGATATGGACAGGTACAGAAACGCGGAACAGATGAAATACTACCGGGGTCCAGCTGGAACCCAAGTGTACGGATTAATAGGTTTTTTTTCAGGTGTACTGATGAGGGTTAATTTCATAGCAAATAATTTTCCATGGTGCATATTGACAATTCCTTTTTGTGTGTTGCATTGCACTCACCTACATGTAAGGTACTTAGAATCATCAGACCTTTGAGCTCAGAAAAACATACATTAAATCTGGGACCTGTAGCGGTACAAAGGACAAACTACTTTAAACAGTTCAACATGTGTATTTTATTATTGGACCTAATCATCAATAAGTCAATCAATCAGTTATTTTCTGTAACAAAAAAAAGTACAACAAAATTCCAGTCACAATTTCCTGAAGCTGACATATTCAAAGTCCTGCTTTTGTAGACCAGCATTTAAAGATTTATAGTTGAACAAGAAAATATTCACATTTGAATTTTTTGCTATAAAATAAACCATTATCTAAAGAGATACCAGTTTCTTTTTATTGTATTCAACATTGTATTAATCTACATTCTATGTTGCTTATAGATAATAACTTGGTCCTGGTGACTGTTACTCAGTCTGTTAATGACCAGAAGTTTCTTCATTCCTTTCATTTATTTCCCTATTAGTAGTGTTATTTTCTTGTACAGATTTAATTTCCTTTCTTTTGTACATTTATACATTGATTAACCATAACATAAAAATGACCAGCCTAATCACTAGCTCTTGTCATGCCGCTAAAACAGCTCTACCTTGTCAAAGCCTGGACTCTGCAGACCTCTGAAGGCACCCTGTGGCATCAGGCAGCAAGACTTTAGCAGT
This sequence comes from Acanthochromis polyacanthus, assembly GCF_021347895.1. NCBI lineage: Eukaryota > Metazoa > Chordata > Actinopteri > Pomacentridae > Acanthochromis > Acanthochromis polyacanthus. The sequence continues at coordinate 15,676,325 of NC_067127.1, read as the reverse complement.
TAGATCCTTCCTGTAGTTGCAAGGTGGGGCCTCCATGGATCAAACTTATTATTCCAGATCATCCTGCAGATGCTCGATGGGATTCAAATCTGCTGAATTTGAAGGCCAAGTCAACGTTGTGAACTCTTTGTCCTGTTCCTCAAACCATTCTGAACAGTTTTTACAGTATGGTAGTAGAGGGGGGCTATAAATGCCTTTTTGGAGGAAAAACACCCTGGAATGAGTTTAAATAAACCTTTATTGTACATAAAGAAGCTATCTAAATGTTATTACTCTCTGTGATTTGGCTTCTTGTGGCTACTGGCATTTTATGAAATACATGACTACATCGTTATTTTGCAGAAATATTCAATATGCATCCTTGTATGTCTGACACATGTAAGGCTATTCTCATTCAGCTATTTGATCGAACAAGAGGGAAGTTGCTCCAGGGACAAACAAAAGTCTGACAGTGTCACTGTAGATCTGTCCTTGGTCTTGCCTAATAGAACCTTAAGATTGTCACCAAACTGTTCAGGAGTCAACATCTTCCACTTTCGACCTTCAGTGTTGAACATCCTGAAGACAGGGCTTGTTGTGGGTAGTGATACTGAGGTATCTCTGGCATATGTAACTTCATCTTTCATTCTCTTGGTCTTCCTCTTTAGGTCATCTGCTGTATTCTGAAGATACTCATCAACATGTTCAGCTGCCGTGAATGGTCCGCCTTGGTCCTTCAGTCTATTCAAAATACTGAATTTTCTGTTCTCAACATGCAGCAGATTAGCTTCCTTCTTAGGACTGTCAGGGTTATACTCAGGATCTGCAGGGTCTATTGTGGATGCATCCTCTTCACTTGATTCATCAGTCAGTGTAATTTCTGAAGAGGATACAGCAGCAAAGGACTTCTCACCATACTGCCGTTTAACATAAAGAGCCTCACTTTCTTTTTTCTTTTCTTGCTGATTATGCCATTTTTTGTCAACCTTTGCCTGACATCTTGCTGAGCCATCAGTTCTCATTGACTGGAGGTACTGATAGTCTTCTTCAAGCATTGGGATTCCATATTTCTCCTCAAGTTTAGCCCTCTGATGCTCATTTTCACAGAATATATCAAAGAATTTGTCTTGTTTGGCCTTAAGATTCTGAAAGCGCTTCTTCCATGTCTCACCCTGCTTGCTTTTGTGAGTTTTGCTGATGTTACGAAACTCTGTGACTTCTGCCTTCAGTTTCGTTTTGATCATTGGCCTGGAAACTGTATATATGTTTCTCGAAACCCAGTGTTCCAAGAGAATAGAGGATACATCAGAAATAGCTTCATCATATGTTTTTTCTGAGCCTTGTTCCTCACTAACCCTATGACTTCCTTGTACGTAGGCAACTTCTCCTTTTTAAACTTTTCAACCAGCGGAAAAACTTCTGAAATATTAGTGTCATCGACATTGCCTCTGCTTCTCAGATCTTTTCTGGTGCTTTTACTCTCCATGGTATTAAATTACTTGAAAATCTAACAAAAATCTCAAAGAAGGAATGATATGAAATAATGCAAATCACCTTTTCAAAAAAGTGTAAAGAGTAAAGATTTCAGGTTGAATTACCCTACCCTAAGTGACTGCTTCTTTTGGTATGTCAACGTGGTTAATGTCAATATCAATGATGCTGCAAAGCTAATATGATGTTCACAGTGTGACCTGCCTGGAGACAAAAAAAATATGGCAACTTGTTCATTGTATCGACAAAATGTTAAGAAAATGTGGTTAAACACAGTCATATGTGACTTACATCAATGCAAACATTATACTTGGAGAATTGTGGTTTTGGGAAAGGTCAAACGGTAACCTGGTATTGTTAATGGTCAATCAAGTGGTAAGTTTTCCTTTAAATCTTGTAGACCTTCACCAGTCAAATAAGTAATTGAATGCATGTATTCAGTTTGGCCACATAATGGTCTACATGACCTTGATGATAAACTCCCAGTGTGTTATTAAGGCAAAAATGCGCGAATCTGCGGTTTTCACATATGTGCCAGTAGCCAAGGGAAGCCAACTCTAAATGCAAAATAATTTTGAAAAATGTAGTTTTTATGGATATGTGGTTAATTTGAATTCATTCCCGTCATTTTTTAGAATTATAGCCCCCCTCTAATGGTAGGGGGCATTATGCTGCTGGAGGAGACCACTGTCATCAGGGAATACTGCAGGCGTGACGGTGTGTACGTGGTCTGCAACAATGCTTGGTTGATGGTACGTGTCAAAGTAACATTCATATGAATTCCAGCACCGAAGGACAGGTGTCCCAGCAGAACATCACCCAGAGCATCACACTACCTCTGCCAACTACCCTTCTTCCCACAGGGCATCCTACTGACATCTGCAGCTTCACAGTCCCATACACAACAAGCTGCACTGTGTTTTGTGAAACCTTTCTATCAAAACCATCTTTGCGTTTTTTTGTTTTTTTTTGTAATTTCTGCAACAGTAGGACTACACGGGTAGCCTCCACTCCAAATGCAAATCACTGAGCCTCGGACACCCATGACCCTGTCATGTGTTCACTTGTTGTCCTTCCTTTGACAACTTTTAGTAGCTGCTCGCCTGTCTACTAACCACTGAGAACAATCCAAAAGACCTCCTGTTTTGGAGATGCTCTGCCCCAGTCTTCTATGCATCATAATTTGACCCTTGTCAAAGTCACTCAAGTCCTTACACTTGTCTACTTATACTAATTCTCACACATCAACTTTTAGAAGTCACTGCTGTTTGATGAGTTGATGAATGTTATTAACTTTAAATGTCAATGGTTTTATTGTTGAGTGATTGGTGTATATTTCCTCTCTTACAAATAGTATATAGAGATTTTAAAAATCAAGCCGACCAAAACGTGTGTAGTTTACCTCAACTAAATCCGTACAGTGGCAGGTTTCAAATGAAATGAGGCTATGGACTGAAACCTCCAGTGAGTTCGACTGAGAGTGATGAAAGAAGCCCTCCACAGGAAAATACTTTGAGAACTAAAAGCTACTGGAACAGAATCTACCACTAAGTGGGGCAGTACTTCAGCTCTCTCTTGCTGCATTGCCTCTTCATGGTGTTTTTATTGTCTAGTATCCAGTGGAAAGTCTTTGCCAAGTGTTGCATCTGTAGTCAAGAGGGGCACAAATTTGCTGTGCGCATGCCTTAAGGATGGTGATGTGCCACTGATGGTTTGTGCAACTGGCATGGTGTTCAAAGCCAGAACTGGTCTTTTGAAGTCAGTGTCTAGCCCTTTTGAATTGTTTGCTGTGACTGAGAGCATGAGGAAGACATGGACCGATCAGGAGACTAGAGTATGACTAAACACTCGACTCTGCATCCACATCCTATACTGTCTTATGTGGATCTAGATGCATAATTTGACCTAAGAGAATTGTATTCTCTCTTCAGCCTTTCAGTCAAACACCTGCATATTTGGCAGTGGAGGTGCTTTAGAGAGAGTGTATGAATGCCTTCTTAGTTTTCTCGCCCAGAGAATTACTTTTCTGGCACCAGTGCTAATTCATGCCATGTAGTCTAATACATTAGTGGCAGCCATTTGGCCCAAGGCAGTAGAATGGGGTTTTTATGGCTTTTATGATGTGACGATTTTATTATCTGGCTCACTCTGGATAATATGATGTGTGCTCTTTGATTCCCTTGACCTCAGGTTGGTGTAGTTAAATACTACTAGTTTCAATGTTTAAATAGATTTAAGATGATTGATCCAGTTCTTGAATTGACACTAGTGAAAGTGGTTTCTTAAGCGTGCAACTTTTAGCTCTGTTATGTTATCCTTGGAGGGAAAAGCAGTTTTGATTAAGTGCTCATGCTGTCACAGATAAAGAAAAGTTTATCACAAGCATCAAATGCTACAGTATTTTCAGTGTTTATCTGAATGGTCCGATTGAGCTCTTGCCTTCAGAGAGAAATCCTTTCTGCTCGAATGGGGATTAAGCCTATCGTCTCTATCTATGTCCAAAGACCAAGGTGTTGCTTTACTCCTGGTAATTGTCGAATGATCACCTTATTCTCTGATTTAAGCTGTCTGTGAGTCTTCTGCTCTGAGGAAGATTAATATTGAATGCTCTGTTCATGTTCTGTTACTTAGAATGAAAAGAATTAATAACAGAATAAATAAAACTCTTCTCGCAGAATTGATTACATCGTTCTCGGGGGGTAATTGAAAAGTTGTTTGTGATAACAAGGTAGAGCACTAAAATAAAGCTTTGAATGTAATCGCTATGGGTGTTATTGAGGATTACAGAACTAGCTGACAAATACCAAACACTTTGTTGGGTAATACAAATTTCTGGCATTAGTTTAGAGCAATGTTAAACACTTTATTCATGGTGAGAAAGACCTTGATGTTTAGTTGTATAGTTGTAAGGAACTGCTGTCTCTCATACGCAGGTACTCTTGTACACATGCCCGGAGCCCACCAATAAACACAGCCCACCGCATTCTGACACATGGACACAAAGATATGATGCCCTCTGAGTTCAGCTCTCTCTGTTCCTGTAGATACTGTAGTCCCACTCCATGCTTACTGTGCTGGAACAAGCTATCTTAATGACATGCTAATTGATTTAGTGTAGCACAGATAGCAGTAGGCTGGCACACCGTGATAAAGCAAGAGTGGGTCGAGCTATTGGTTTAGAAGAGGACAGGAGACTCATCAAACTCCAGCTAGCTCATTCACTCTGTTTGAACACAATTTTACACTGCGGTACCCCACGCTGAAGCATGGAGACCTTTACTGCGGAGATGTTTTGTCAGTGTGTGTGTATGTGTGTGTGTTCACGCTGTTTGGTGTATGCTCTTGTAAGTACACGACCCAGCAAGCTCGTGTTCGGACTGTCACAAGTTCAGACAACACACACACACACATACAAAAAAAAACCTCCGCTGTGCTGTCACAAGAACACTCATCACAGACATTAATTATGTAGTCTATCTATGTCCTGCAGAAACAGATGAAGAACATTATGACCACTGCACTGTCCTCTTTTTCACTTGTGCTGATATTAAGCCATAAAGTCTGGGACACACAAATAACCTTGGTTAGCATTGCCACTGTAATGAAGTACTTACTGGTACTGCAAAAGAAAACTGTACACACTTGTTTGTGAAGTGGATATGTACAGTGAAGTAGTCAAGTGTATCGCTTGTAAAATAATAATAATTTGGTTTTCCCAATCACATTGTATTTTATCTGCAAACCAGTATCCAATCAGACTCCTCTAAGTTACATATAAAAATATAATATAAAAAAATCCTTTATCAAACAAATTAAAATTTAGTTATTAATGTTTCAACTGGAAAAACTTTTTAATAATGATAAATAATTTAACAAACTTGAAGGTTTGAAATTAATGGTAGACTGTATATCTCAGTATTGTAGTGTAATAACATTTTGTCTTTGATATTCTGCAAGAAGCCACAACAACAGTTGAAAATGTTCTGGCATCTGCAGGACAAATAGTTATTAAGCAAATTTTGTTGCAGCACAGGTTAGACACACCTTCCATTTACACAGTATGCAGCATGATTACTAAATCACCAGATAGAGGAGGATGATTGTTGTGTAGTGAACAAGCCTGTCAAGGAGTTTGCTGCAGTTTAAGTATCTGTACTCATCAGATTCACATACTTTCGTGTGTCCCTACCAGTGTGTGATGTTCCACAAACAGAACACAAGTCATTTTATTTGCTGCTTGAAAAAATATCTCAAAAATGAAGCAGACGATTGGTTGCATCCACCATTTAACATTTCAAGTTTTCAAGTTTAGTGTTCACTCACTGAAAGGTAGAAATCCAAAAAATGTTCAACCTTCTTGAAATATTTGTAGCTACATGAGGTCACTGCTCTTCCGTCATTCACAGTTGGTTATTATCCACCAGCCCATCAACAAACATGCTTTCAATTTGAATACTGCACAGCACAACTGTTGTGTGTCTGTTTCTGTATGAGGAGCACATATGCAGAACTTCCCAGCGTTACCGATGTTGTAGGGTTGAGGCTCAGTTCAGGGAGAAAGGTGGAGACCACCGCAGTGATTACTTTGGCTGTTGCTATGTGATTGCACAGTCTCTGGCATGTGATTAGGGGGAATGGGCCATATCTCTCACCATCTCAAAGGGGGATCAAATCAGCCTCAAAGCCTGGCTTCAGGCGGTGGAGCATTTGAAAGTCAATGTTTTATTTCTAAGCATAAATTACTTGATCCGGGGACTTTTTTGCCCAAGGTTGTATTCAGAAGTAAGGGCTGCCATAGTTAAAGGGGTGAAAGATGGTCTAATGTTTGCATATGTCATGTCACACATGTTCCCGTCAAGTCCTTGAGTTTTAAATCTGCATGAGTTTTGAACATGGATGAGAATTATCAGGTTGGCCACACAGAAATTTTGTCTCAATGTTAGTCACTTGTGTTTCTCTGATATTCCATTCAATACCCGATATTAAAATCCTGTAAAAACCAACAGTTTGCAGAAGGCTGCTCAAGATGAGACTTAAATGTTCATATTTCCAGTAAGACTCCATTGATTCTGTGAACCGGAAAAGGGTGTGAATGCTTTTCAAAATCGTGTTAAAGGTTGAACCGGTGGTTTAGTTTGAGTCATGCTGAGTTGTGAGGAGCTAATCCCCATGCAGTTTACCTTTTCTGACTGAGCTTTCTGTTGAGCTGCAGAGGAGAGATGATAAAAGCTTCAGGTCAGTGTCCATAATTACTACGTATAATTATGGTAAACCAAAGCCTTCACCTCCCGTCTGAATATTAGGTCTCTAAATTATGTCATTGTTTGACTGTTACCTTTTACATTACTTATGATCTTCACTGTGCTGATTGACAAGGGCATCTGTCTCTGTGGGGCTCAGCCAGCAAGGCTCGCACAGTAGGTGTGGTACATGTTGTAACTCAACAGGGTTGCAGAGATAAGTCTGGGCACTGAGGTCAGCTACGTGGTAAAGGATGGTGCAGGGGGTGATGGAGAGAGCAGGAGACACAAGCTGTGTGAAGGCTGTAGAACCAGAATTTGGATAGAAATAGATTCAATGTGTAGCACCTCTACTGGCTGTTCTTTTTGTCCTAACTTCACACCTTATCTGAGGTGCTAAAGGAAACTGCAAAAAAGCCAACCAGATCCTTACAGCCCAACGTAAGCTGTACTAAATGTGTTTAGAACCTTTCATCACTGTGAATTGTAACATTAAGCGCAGGAAGGGAGATTTGGTGAAGCTGTGGGCAGGGGTGACAAGGCCTCGAGACAACCAAGTCTGTTTATGCCACATTACTATGCAAATGCAGAAATAATTAAGCAAAGCGGCTTATTTTTTGTGATGTTTATAAGGGCTGTGTATGTTAACAATGCGACCCAAGCTTGAACCTTCGTCAGAGCTGTCTCCTCTTTACCTTGTGCAACGTTCCCGGACTGCACAGTATCTGCTGGCCCGCTGTATCCTCAGGCTGTCTAAAGTAATCAGAGGAGGGCAGCTTTAATTGCTTGACCCTGGCAGGAAGCCAGGTGGTCTGGGCTGGGTCATCACCTGCCCAGGGAAAGGTTGCCCCTCATTCTCTCTTCACCCATCCTTCCCCTCCTTTTCTTTTCCTTCACCTTCTGCCACTACCAAGCGCCGGCAAGTTGCCGTTCATTTTCGCGAGGGGTACTGCAAAGTCACCCCAGCCAAATGCCCGTCTCATTTCCAAGCAGCCATGCATCTAGCCTCAAAGAGTAATAACATTCCATTTGGAATAATAGCTTGGATTGGAATTGGGCCTGCCCACTTTCCATAACCCTATTTCAGACAAAGGTCCCATTCCTATTACACATTGTCTGTCTCTGTACCCTGGCATAAACATCTTAGAAGGTGCTGTTTCACGAAGGGAAGGGGTTTGTCTGACTTATGGCTGATACATTCATCAAGCTCGTGCCAAGCCAATATCACACTGTCAGGAGGGAGCATGTGGCATTCTATCACCATGAGAGGCTGTGACAGAACAAGTCCTTTTCCATTACACTCTCTCAGGGCAATCTCTGATATTGCCTCTCTGCTCCTCAGTAATGTTGTATACTTCAGTTGTTTGCACTGGTTGATTCTATATTGTTGTGTTTCCCCACGCTGCGACCTAATCAGTGTGAACCGAACCAAATTTGAGTATTACAATATTAGAAATGTATTGAAGAGTATAAAGCTGCTCCTTTCATTTCTTGAAGTAACTGTAAGCTATAGCTATATTGTATTATCGCTGTTAAGTCTAGGTTTCAGTATGAAGCATCTTAATGGGGTAATAAACTGCATTTCAATTTTAAATCAATAAAAAGGCCTGCATAAAAACTATACTCTCACCTGCTTTCTCGATGCAGGCACACTGCCGTTCAGGGCGCAAGGTTCTTCGATTTGTAACTGCCTAAAGTCCTCTTTCAGATTTAATAGGCCGACAAAGGTTTTTCCCTCCTTATCCCAGTTATATTAAAGAGAACAGCTGATGCACCCAGCTTTTCCTATCACTCTGTATTCTGTGTTTCCTATTTTTTATTCAGAGGAGCCCGTTAAGAAGCTGTCGTCCTGTAGAGTGGTCCCCAGTACACTCCCGTGTTCTCCTCGCCTGGAGCACTGAATTACTATTTATGTGCTGAACTTTGACAGTACACCAAAGTCTGTCCCTGCTCAACCAGCATAGCTAAAGCAGTGCTGCTATGAGGTTTTTACTTGTCTTCTGCTTTTATTACTTCCTCTCGGCTGAACAAAAGTTGGACTGGAGTGGGGTAGAGTTAAGTATATGAAAACATACTGTTGAGCTGCTTATCAGAGGCTCCTTCAATCTTTTCCCCCGGTTCCATCTTTGAGCTTCGGCATTTTATAAATCTGGTGTCCAGTGTGAGCGTGTTTCTACAACTGGAATAAACCAATGGGATTTGCACCTGTTTTTTAATCACTGTTAACAGTCTCTCCTGACTGCTAAAATGAAAATGTACCCCTTCATGAAGTCATCGGATTAGATTTGTTCACAGTTAAGGGATAAAAAGCACTCTCACTCTGTAATGTGAACACCACAGATAGAGTTTTTCATAAGAGCTTTGATGGACATCAAATCTAATCTGAAGGATACAGAGCTAAAGTATTCTGGCAAATCTGGTACTACTTTCTGCCTTTGATGCGCAGTAATTCTGCTTTCTCATCTGAAGAGGGCAAACCTCAAACTGAGCAGACAAGATTTTCTCAAAGAATGAGGTTATACTGCAGACATTCATTCTCCAATGGGAACTCTATTGATTATCTCATATGTCTGTCTGGCTCTGGGATTTTTCAGCACTTTCATGCCAGAGTTTTCTGTCGGATATTTGTCCTTACTCGTAAAACCCAGAAAGTTCATGTCATAAGTTGAATGTCAATTGCCTTTTCCTCGTTGCTAGGAGGCATTAATGCAAAATGGCACAAAGCCACTTTTTTTCAAATTGTCATCAGCTTTTGAAATGTCACAAAAATAAAATGTAAATTAGTTTAATTCCACTCAGCTGCATTAAAGACATTTATGTGATTACTCCCTTTATGAGAAATCACAACCTTTGTGAAAAATGCTGTCTCTGAAGTAAATATATTCCATTAATTTCACTGGTGAAGCTTTTAATGATGTTTGAAACCATTTACATAAGTCCCGTTAGATTTCCTAAAGATACTTTGTATCAGCAGTGCTGTATGATTTTATTTTTAATTATGACCATCGCCATAAATACTACTTCTTTAAAGAGTGTTTTTAAAAGTGCTTTTCATCTCTGTTAAAGAGTAGCCCAAGGAGCAAGGTAGGAAACATATTCTGTGATCATTTGTTTTGCTGAGTTGTTGAGCTGTTGGAAAATGAACTAATACTGTGCTTCGAGCAGAATAACAAGCTTTAGAAAAAACAGCTCCATCGTAACAAAGGCAGTTCAAATAAATGGAGCCAAATTGGATCATATGCTATATTGGGTATATAGATAATAATATAAATTATAATGCAGATTTAAATTAATATTAATTAGAAATGCCTGTATTACCCATAGTCAGCAGGTAAAAAAAACTTTCAGCATTTAGTCTGTTGATAATTTACACCTGCTGTTATCATTGCTGCATTATGTTGTGACTGACTTTCTGTAGAGTCTGAGGTGTAATCAGCCATATGTCCATGTCTAATATTGTTACTGAAGTGTAGTGAAGACTCCTGTCAACACCTGTGCTGTGTTTTGTGAGCATCTAATGGCTTCTTGATGCAAACTGATGAAACAGTGTAGGAGGTTTAGCTTGGGTTAGCTTCAGGCGGGGAGTCTGAATGCTGCCTGTGCTGTACTTCAAAGCCTAACAGTTATTAAATAAGCTGTCAGCTAGCCTCTCACATCCACAGCCAAGCTCTAGGTCTGATATGCTGTCCTGTATATCATAAAACAAGCCTGGATGTAATGAAGATAGACAGACTGTCTGAGCGATGACCTTCAGAACATGCAGAGTACACTTGAACTCGCTTCGCTCTCCAAACACTGTGTTTTGAAGAGTTCTCTCCATCTCTGACATATCCACTTTGCATCTGATATCCTCGGATGTTTTCATAACTCACCGTTTATATAACGCTGGCTCCAGACTGTAGAGAAACAATTTACAGAAGCCTTGTTTAAAAAAAAAAATGCTACAAACTGCAAAATAATTACCCACTTTGTGTCTGCCGCTTTCAAGACAAACGGAATGACATTAAAGTATGAGCACCAGGTAGCTTTAGCACTGGCACTTTGTATCCCCCATCTGACAGAGAGATTGAGAAAGATCTCTGGAAGGCTTTGAGCTTTTTTGCCATTTGAGGTTTCTCAACATGACCTGATAAGACCCAATTCATCCTCGGTCCCTTCATCAGCCAGCCAGGGCTTGTACCAGAACCACATTTAGCCTGTCACATCATTACTGAGACTTTAGATGTACTGTTGTCTAAACATGCTGCTGACAGAGTGTTCATAGTATAGCTTTATCAGGGAAATGATGTCTTTATAATGCAGCTAACAAGGATGCCTGTCAATTCTGGGCTGAAGTATGGCCTGTGTCTGCATGTACAGTATGCATATTTATGTGCATGTTTGTGTGCGTATGCGTGTTCACACACAACAGAGCAGGATCCTGCTGTATTACATTACATGGCGTTCATTGATTCATCCTTTTGCAATAGGAGTCGATTCTAAATTGGTCCAAGCAAGCGCAGCATCAGTTTGAGTCATGCAAACAAATTGTGTATTTCTTTCTCTGAGTGCATGCTGGGCCTTGTATTGTAGGCCTGAGAGGGCTGCAGCTGACAGCTTTGTGGTTTCGCCTGACAGAGGAGACTTATTTATGTCTCTCATCCTCTGTGCAGCCTCTCTGAAGACCCGTGCTACAAACCACAGAGACTGCTCAGCTCTTGACAGGGTATCACACTACAAAGCCCTCACACCCATTTTTGACTGGCAGCAGCCAACCTCCGATTTCCCCGTCTCTATTGCCATGAAATCTGGCTCTTAGCAGGTTCTTGACATGTTTGATGTCGGAATTTTATGGTTGTATTATGAGTGTTCAGCTACTGGGAACTAATGTTTCAGTCTGTGCCCTTGAATTTAGTAAAGGCTCTGTGGACCAGCAGGGGATATTTCAAACTGATTCAAAAATATGCTTTTTAATTTTGTTTTCTTCCAATGCTCGACTTTACAGCAAGGACACAAACAGTAAAATTGCAATAATTTATTTTGTTGGTACTTTCCTGTCACAATAAATAATTTGTACGCTTGTTAAAACAGTAATTACCTCCTGATACGGGTTTCAAAGTCTAATATTTCAAACACACTATATGATTTGTTAAAACTGCTTCATAGTCCACCAATAATCGTGTCACAAAAGCAGACACACTGAATGACTTAAGAGTAATACATTTCGCCTCGCAGCTATACCTCAGCCTACTCTTCGTCTTGGGGTTGCAGTTCCAGGAGGGATTTTGAGGAGAAAATTAAAAAGAAAATTAAAAGAATTTCAATTAAGTGATTTGCTGAATTGGAGGGAAAATGGCAGTGATGTGGAAAAGGCTTTTCATCTTGGTGAGCCACCTCTTGTTCCATTAAGTTCATATCCCCTGCTTATCTCACTAATCATTCCTCCCAATGCCAGCAGTCTTGGCGATTTTTAATGAACCCATTATGTCCTGATTCAGTCCACCAGGACTGGCAGGCACACCATATGCTCGTGAAGTGGGCTGGAAACAATCAAAGTACAATCAGGCCCTTGCATTGATGCTGTTAGAAATGGAGAAATATCACATGAGAGATGCCCAGCGTGCCCGGGAGGTCAAAAAGCCTGCAGCCACGACAGAAAAATAAATACAGCGTTAAGAAAACTCTATAAACTTTCTCTTGCCTGTGAGAGGAGGTATAACCTCGGAGTCGTCTGTGTCAAGCTGTTTGCATCATTATAATGTTGTTACTAGAAGATTGTCAGTTCTGGAGATGGTGTTATGAATCATCTCTGAGAGAAACTCCAGCTGAATGTCGACTTCAGTGTAACAGAGTTGATAAGAATAGTGTGTCATATAGATATGATTAGATGGATACCATGAAGGTACAGGAAGATAAAGGACTGGCTGTTTTTATTGAATGACAGTAAGATGAAAGTGTTGTAATACTTTATTAGGAGAAATGAAGAAGAGGTCTGTACTATGAGTGCTGACGATGCAGGCATTTATTCACTGATAACGTGCTGAATTCAGGGTTGCACTGGAAAAAATACCCCTCTCAAAACAAGAAAAAAGAATTATTTCAAGGAACTTTTACCCTGAAATAAGTGAAAAACAGCTTGGTAAGATTTCTTGAAATAAGATATGATTTTTGAATAATAAGATCTTAAAATTAGCTGGGAAAACTTATTTTAAGCTTTATTTTACCAGGATTGTCAAGTCAGGTGTCTTAAAATAAGCCAGACATGCAAAAAAATTGCAGTTTTTCACTTAAAAACACATTTTTGCTTTCATGTAACCACCTAATTTGCAATGTGTTAACACTCCTGCTGTCTTCATTTACAGGCACCAAAAATTATTGTTTCTTTGTCTGAAAAAAATCCAAAACATCAGCAAAAAAAATCCCCAAATTTCTGAAAATTTACAAAACCTTCAGGAAGAAAACTCCAATAATTCCTTAAAAGTTTCCTTCAAAAGTTTTATTTAAAAAAAAATCCTCCAAATTTGGCAAGAAAATTCTTGTAAATATTTTCAAAAAATGAGTAAAAATCTTCCCAAAATATCTAGTGTTTACATATATATCAATGAAACTTCTAATATTTTCTTTAAGAACATTCACATAAAAACATTTTTAACATTTCTTTTTTCCACCAAAAAATGTTCAAAAATTTCCCAAAAATGTTGAAATTGTGAACATCAGAAGTTTCAATGTGAACATTATTTTTTTTTCTACATTCAAACTTTAAAACGGGTCAATTTTGCCCTGAAGGACGACACCAGGGTTTAACTTATTTTGAGTTTTCTTGTAAAATTCAACTCAAAACAAGATAATTTCAAGATTGACTGAACAAGATATTTAAGATGCATTGTCTTAAAACAAGTCCTTCCATCTTGCTGAAATATCACTAGTTTAGAGAATTTATCTTAAATCAAGTGGGATGATAGCCTAGCCGTGCTAGACAACCCACGGCAACGAATTTAATTCTCTGCCAGGGTCGACAACAAAAACGACAACAGTTGTTGAGCTCCATTAGCACCGACTCTGAATAATCTTTCTGTTAACTTGTCTGTAATATACTTGAGCTTCACCCATTGACTGTATAAATAAGGCTTCACCGAACTACCACATCCTCTACGAACTACGTCAGCCTATTCGTTGCGCTGATTGGTTGTATACCTACCCAATTGCTGCAGAGTGATTTGAAAGACAACCTTTGAGCCCGCCTCCCTCCCTGTCGAGAGTTCCTAGACCCTTGTGTCTTTAGACCTGGGTCTAGCGCGGCTAGGCTAGTGGGATGAGACATTTCGACTAAAAATAAGACAAATAGACTTGGTAAGATTTTGAGTTTTTGCAGTGTGTGTTCAGCAGTGATGTCCGACTCTATCTTTTCAGTTGACTGTACTAGTCACTCTCAGCAAGCCGACCTCTGTTTGTATGTGGAGTTGTGTGCTGCTGTGTGGGCCAGCACACTACAGCCCGCCATCTGCACTACAGAGGCTAAACATACTCTTTGTTTTATTCATTCAACTCTTGTCTCACCGGACGGCCTGTGTGGGAAATTTTTGTTTGTTGTTGTTTCAGTGTACATTGAACATGTTTGATTCTCTGCTCTGATTTGTATAGATAAGTATGGCAAACTTCAAAAGACTTTGGGTGATTCAAACGGCTCTTCCAGCACAATCAGGGACACACAGCTGCTCGCTTATGTTTTAAGGCTCAATAATTAAGTAGGTGTTTTATGAACATAAAGGCTGTGTGCTTTTATAATATGACACAGTCCAGGTGGTGACTTAAGTCAGTGTTCTCACCTCTTGAACTTGCAGAAGCTATTTTTGATAACGCAATGCACATCTGCTTGCATTCACAATGTGAAGTCTGTGTAACAATATAAGCTATGGTAACTCTCCAACAAAAATGTCTTCAATTGTGTATGTGCACAAAACAGTCTCAGTCTTGTTGAATTGATACACAAAGTGATAAAAGTGGTAAATAGCTAAGCACCTTTTGAAAGGCTGTGAAACCTAAGAAATGTGCATTACTGCAATACAACAGGATTTTTAACTACATTCAATCTGTATATTGTACTTCAATAATATTTTTTCCAACTAATAGTGCATTAAAAAAAAACCTCCAGGGAAAATCAAGTATTTTCTTTACCTTATTTTTATTTCTATACCTACCTTTTTTTATTTGCTAGAAGACATACTATGATCAAAATAAGTAGTCAACACCACGACTCATTATTTCTACCTTGAAACTGCAATGTACTAATGACAGATTTGACTACTGGAGGATTCAAATGTAACAAATTTAGGAAATCAGTCTGTTCAACTTGCAATTTGGAACTTTCTGTGTTATTGGTCAGGATCAAACATGTATGGCTGAATTACTCCAGTTTTGCAACTTACCAATGTGTCATGTAGAGTAGTTTTACAGTTTTTATCAGCATAGGTCATAGCAGTATAGAGTGACATTTGAACTATTTTAAGGCAGGAATTGATTATTTTCCTTATTTTTCATGAGTAAAATGACTTGAGACCGCATTAAACCGGAGAATTTATTTGTTGATTCAAAAATTATTTCTGATGATCTACATTCGACAAGGCCTTAAATTGCTACAAATGTTTAAAAATAATCGTGCATACAGTGTTCCGGCGTGTGGTGGACTGGAGTGCTTATTTGCTTTGCCCCTGACATGGTCTTCAAGCTGATAGAAAGCGGTGCTGTGCCCTTTGTCATTATGCACGCTTCCCAATCGATTCTCCACTATCCCATCCAATCGGGTAACTTGACTTTTATTCATAATTAAAGCTATCTAGATGCAAATCAGGGAAAGTCAGAGGGCATATTGTGCTATATGCATATCAAGTCTTAATATCCAAGGATGCATCATTTTTTTTAATTTTTGATACAAACACAAAGTAATAAAATATGCATATGCCCACATACACAAATGCACTCAGAATCCATTTACCTTATTATCAAGAGATCAAACAATCATCACTGATTAAGACTTAATGTGAATTTCAAATGTTAATGTGATTACTTTTTTATGTTAATGCTCTGTTTTTTCCGTCCATTTCCATATTAAATAGTATTCTGTTATGCATCACGTCAGTAATTTTCTGGGAGTTTCAAGGGGTTTCCCTGTTTACCAAGCCACAGCTCAATAATGGTAAATATTATTAGTGTTAACTATGTTTTGGTCCCTCTTTTGTCTGTAGTAATTACAATAAATTTACCTCATCAGCTGAGCTTCACATGTCTGTGACCTGCGGGACAAAATTGTGGATTGAATTTATCAGTTCCAAAGAATATTTATAAATAAAAGTAAGACAAACTATGTGTGCATATTCCAAACCAAAACAATACTTATGTACTGTATCTTTAAGAAACGAAAAACATCTCAGTCACAGCTCTGAACTTTTTCATTTCTTGCCACTGGATAACATGCAAGATAAACTGTTCATCAGCTTTAGCCATCTTTCAGACACTGACATATTAGGGCTCAAATACAGCAGGAACACGTGTGAACGGACAAGAAATGCTACTGTGATGATATCAAAATGATGATATTTCTTGAAAGACCAAATGTATTCGGGTTGGCAGCAGAGCTCACATCATGGGTTTCGAGATGGAAGATTGTGCAGTGCAGTGAAGAATGAACGAAACCCGCCAAGCAGCCAAGTGTGATTGGCAAGTAATAACCCCACATGCCAAATCGTGCCGTTGTGTCAATCCCAAATGTGACTGATTATTTTGACAAGTGCATCTTTTTCCCACTGTTTCAAGCCTAGAATTTCCTGCCTGTCTAATGGATAATAAGACACTTTGCCATGCTATATGTTCCAGCTTTCAAATGCCAGCTTATTTCAGTGTATTTTTCTCATATGAAATTATAGGCCTTTTCAGTTAGGGTACTTGACACCATTTGAAGCAACAGCCTCATTTTCAGCTTCCATGTGTGAAAATCAATGTACGCTGACCAACAGGTTGGTGTTAGACATTTTATAGCAAAGCTACAAACACAGGCGGCATACTTCTGAAATTTTTAAAACTCTAATTTGATACTGTCATATTTTTGTGTGAAAGTTAACCTTGTAATGAAGAGAAAAGCAATTGATTTTTCTGCTCATGAAACCTGGAACCTTTGAAACCTCCAGTGTTCACAGAGTCTATTGTGAGATCTGTATCTCCCCTGGTGTGCGCGTTTGTGTGTATATACTTGTGTGTCTCCCTTATCAAGTGTTTACTGTCTGTGGTATCCATATTAATTTTTGGTAGTTGTTATTGCAGCTCGTTTGAGATTGATTGTGTGGCAAGGGAGAAGGCGCAGGAGGCAGTGTTTGTCTCTGTGTGTGTGTTTGAAAGTGGCAAATTCTCTCTGCTCACAACACACACATCATTAGAGGCATCAAAATAACACAACATGAGTGCGGAAAGACAGTCATTAAGTGCGAGACTTGAATGGATTAATGAGTCATTTTCCTTGCCATTGAGGTATTCTAATTATTGTGTCGGTTTGAAACCTGTCCTAACTCAAAACTCTTTTCACACGTGCGAGCACATGCACTCATCCGCAGTTGACAGGGCAACAAGGAATTATGCTCCAGCAGACAGCAAATACAGCACTCTTCATTTATTCAGTTTAAAGGAGCAGTGCACGCCTGTTCCAGCTTCATTTCTGTCCCGAGCACATCAATGTTTTCGCCACCATGCAAAACTCGGGTGAAGAAATGTTTTAAGAGGTCCGTGACCTGAGATGAATTACTATGAGGGCCTGAATTAACAAGGCAAAGGTTAATGTTATTGTAATTATCAGTGTGGAGTCTTACGGGAGATGATTTCCTCATCACTGAAGAGCCTGTGTGATCACATCTAATGCATTAGACCAATAATTAGATTCGAACACTGCCTTTTTCATACTTTAATAACACCAGCACCACCCAGTTTGTCATTGCTATGGCTATTTCAGGGGTCAAAGATATTGGCGACCAGCTAAATGGGAATTGAGTAATGACAGACACATCAACACAGACACACCAACATGCATGCGAAAGCACCACGCTTACTTAGCAGTGTCCCTGCAGCTTGTTGAGTCACACCTAATTATCATGCATGGATTGTCTCATCAGGCCAAGGTGTCGAGGTGTAAAAATGGCCTTGGGTGAGTCACAGCAGTGAGGCTGAGACTTCCCATTTGCCCCAAGGGGAGATGGAGAGGAACTAGAATTACTGTCCAACACAATACATCATCTTGTTATGTTTACCTATCACCCACAACCGGCGTGTATGTTTTTGAAACAAGCCAGCCTCACACTCAGGAGTATAATAGAATATTTTTGGACATATCTGTCATCGCTAAGAATTTATGGCAAGGTGTTGTTTTAAAGGTAGCTGAACAAGATTAAATCCTCGATATTTACTTGACAGTCTTTGGCCAAGCCAATCTTTTTTCCTAGCAGGAACACACTTTGTGGAAAACTTATATCAATGTCAGGGTAAGAGTGCGACTGGCCCCACTGGCACTGCTCTCTCTGTCGCTGACTCTAGCCAGATGTGCATTATGCGTTCGTCAGAGTTGTGCTGTCAGGGAGACTAACTCTGACTGGATGGCTTGCAGTGTGTTTGCTACAGATGCCCTGACTGGTGCGTCCATCACTGCCTCCCCTCCCTGTGGGCAACTTTAAATGCAGAGTCTGCAGGAAAAAAAAGCCCTGCTGTGATCCAGAGCTGCAGACAGAAGCAGCTGTGATGAATGAGGACTGGGGGCCCAGACCTCAGGAGTGACCAAGACCACAGACATTGTGCTGGACTTGCTGGTGGGACTCTGGGACCAGCCGAAAAATGCATGAAATATGTGTGCATGGGCTTAAGCGTGTGTGTCTGTGTTTGTGAACTCAAATGAGGATGTCACATATGTCTGATGGAATATCCAAAAATGCGTGGTAATGTTGGCTATTAGACTAGCAATCCTATTAACAGGTGTCTCACCAAGAATATCAGTGTAGTAGCTTGGAGCCATTTCTCTTAAGCTAAATTTATTGGTTAATAATTCCGTGGAGGTGGGACACTATCGTGAAAATAATCTCATACACTGTTTTAATTTGCATCACGCTGGGATTTGTCACTGTTACAGACGATGCTGTGTGAAACCACCAGAGTCTTGTTAGGTGGAGCTGTGTGAGGGCTGACATGATTTGCATTATTCAGAGCATGCTGCATAAGTGTGTGTTAGCTCTTGTCACTCCATGAAGGCCCAAGGTGCTCTCCCACGGTGCACAGGAGGCTCCCCATGCAGAGCCTCCACCAAGGCCTTCTCCGGTCTGCTAGACAATTAGAGATGGCTACTGAAGGAAAAGATCAGTTCCTCTGCTTCCTACAACTCCTTCACCGTGTCACTGAAAGGCTGGTTGTGGGAGAGAGAGTACTCATGGCTCTCCTGCCCTCAGCACTGCTTTCATTTCTGTTTTTTCACATCATCCACCTGCTCATTTAGAGCCCATTTAAAAGTAAAAACAAAGTTAAACTGCAAAGGGCAGTTGTTTTGTTACTTATGTCTTTCTTCCAAAAGAAAACAATCAAAGGAAAGGAAATGCATTTACCAACCTTTCTTTTCCACTTGAATCACTGCATTAGCATGATATTACCAGCTCTCAGTGCTCAGCAGTGCTCAAAGACAAAGCAGTGACGGAAGATGGAACCCTTGGAGCTCAATCTGTCACTGAAAGCAGTGTGATTAACCAATCCCAGCTTCTCAGCAACATGACCCTTGAAGTCAGCGGTGGCCCTGTGGCTGATCAGTCCCAAGTCAGACCCAAGATTGTGACAGAAGGTGCTGTCTCTATGCTATGTATGTAGCTATTCACACCATCCTTTGCTCCACCTGTTCACACGCCTGGCCATAGCAGGAACATATGCCAAATCACATCCCTGCAAATTTGGTGAGAAACTGAACCAATCAGGAGGTGTGTATGTGTGTGCAAGGATGTGTGTGTTTGCGTGGTTGTGTGCATACAAAAGAGTGATCTCAGGTTGGTCCTTTTTTTCCATCACCATGTTTCCCCACTCAAAGTGACTACCGGTAAATTAATACCGGAGCCAAAGCGGAGTGCCCTCCTTGATGTAACTCACAATTGACAATCATAATTACAATGACTAGAAATCTATTAGTGCCAGTGAAAGTGATTTGTTGCTACCTTTGTTTTACTAATTGCATTGTTAAAAGGCGAGGATCCAGCCAGCATAAGCATTAACCCCTCATTGAAGAAAATCTATACAACTGTCAGAAGAAACGGGTGAAGGCAGATGTCTTTCATCAATAATGTGTTATCGGCTTCTTCTGTGTTTGAGTGGAGGCATCTCTGCATAGACTCTCCAAGGACTGAACATCTGCCAATGCTTCATTTGCCAATTTTCTCCTAAACTAGCCTTCAGGTTGGAAAAAAAATACTGTTGCTTTAATGACAGCATGACTGAAAGCTCCATGGACTCCACTAGTTTGTCAGAAACCTGATAACCCTTGTGTTTTTTGTTTTTTTTTTTATACGTCAATGTTCCAATATTCTTATGTCAGGAATGTTTGGCCTTCGGAGTCTTCGAGTGTCTCCATAAATGTTCAAATGCAGTGAGGTCAGGGGACAGTGAAGGAAGGACTTCTTTGGTCTTCAAGTAGTTGTTACGAAGCTCTGAGGTTTGTTTGAGGTCATTATGCCTGAAGATAAGATATAAACCAGAGAGTACAACATGTTTTGGAAGATTGAAATGATACTCCTCAGAGGTCCAGGTTGGGTCATTGCAATGCGGATGTCCATTGTAGGCAAAAGACCCAAGACCCTCACTAGTGTGTTTCTCTATGGGTTTTATACACTGCAGTATCACTCTCTCTCTTTTTTGTCTCCTACATACACCTTAATGTTCCTGCCATGTATTTTGGATTCATTCGTGAGCAGGGCTACTGTGGAATATTGGTATGTCTTAGCTTTCTGAAAATATTTTTCCAGGTTTACATGAAAACGCGACATGATAGATTCTTAATGAGGACACCACTGTATTAATCTACTGTTGACCCAATTTCACTTTGGCCTCATTGTTACTTACTGCCTTTTCACTAGCCTTGAACTTCCTCAGTCTATGTCTTGGTCTCTCACTGTGACATTGAGGAGGGGAAGAGAGAAAAATCCCTTAAAGCGATGCTGTTTCTAATTGGGCCGCTAATCGAATGTCACTGTGGAAAGCCACACAGAGCTGGATGGATTAAACTGTCCAAGACACAGGTGAGCTTGTGATAAAGAGAAGATGGCTGGCTTGACAGCAGAACCTACAGGACTGCTCTTGTCTTGTCCTTTACTGTTACTTGTGCAAATTCTAGGACAGAGTGCAGTATAATGCTCGCTGAATGCTGTTAGTATGGAGAATACAGCTGGAAATGCAAAACAAAAATTACAAACTAAACAAATTTCTCACCAGACCAAGTGCTGGGTAAAAGCTTCTTGCTCTCTAAACAGTGCACATCCTACTCACCTCATCCAGCCTCTGAGCTTCTTTCAAACCACCCTCACAGTCATACTGCTGTTGAGTGCAGAAACTAAAAATCAGCATGCTAAACACACACTACTCACAGACTTTTGTCGACATCTAAAATCAGCACTGTTTGCCCCAACACAGTGTTTGCTGTTAGTCAAGATCCCTCGATAGCAGTTGTGAATGCAGTATTTGTACATCAGTGATTAAAAATACACCAATTTGAAGTGAGCGCGACAGCATACTGTGTGAAGAATTGGATTTCCAGTCATGTTTTCCTGCCAAGTCATGAAGTGTGTTAAGCCCTGTTTGAGAAAACAGCATACACTACATTTCATTGCTGCATCTCTTATACATGCTTTTATGAGATTATGCATTTAGTTCTCTTTGAAATTACACAGAGCATGCCTGTAGACATGTCCTCACAATTATTTCATTTTTACACAACTGCTTTGACAAAAAGATAGAGCCTGATTTTCATTCCACCTTCAGTTTATTTAATCAAGTGGGAAACTGGGCAAAATGGAATGCATATAAAATTCAGTCACTCAGTTGAATGTCAAGAGTGACGAATGTGCTTTGAAATATCATCCCCTGCCTTCATCACAGCAAATGCTTTTTCCCGTGAATGTCATTTTATTCCCAAAGTTTCGCCTTTCGCTCACTGCGACTTGACCAAAGCGACTAATTTTGCTCTGTTGTTGTTTTCCTGTTTGCCACTCTGTGCCCTGGCACTGGGTGGTAATGTAATGTCAATTCAAGAGCCTCAAGAGCCGAGCTACTCCATCAACCAGTACACTCCTCCCTGAGCTGGAGTGCCTGTTCAGCCAGCTTCCAGCATTACTGCTGATAACTGTATCAGAGCCACAAGAACTACTTAATCACAGCAATATCAGAGATAGTGACAGACGACATCTTCTCCTGCCCCCTTTTATAGCTACAGAAAGTCTGATATAGAACAGACAAATCTCATCTACAGTAGCTGACAGGATACAGTTGTTTTTTTCTTTTTCCATCTAGATGGACAGGAAATTTTAACAGCCAGAAAACATGCACCAATACAAATGGCCCTTGATGGCATTTTGGAGAAATACAGCGAAAAGCAGATAAACCCAACACATTGGGATGAATTCTGTCTTAAATGGCTGGTAAAGTGTTGAAGATTGCTGAGTTTCCCTTGACCAGAAAATGTCACTGGTGGAGGCATCTAAGGAATTTTTTTTCCCACCATCTTTCCAAGAGTAAGTTGTTACGCAAATTGTTTTTAGGAGGAAAAGAGTATGGATCACTAGAGACAACAAAACCCAGTGTTCCACTACAAAGAAATGATCCCTTGTAATCTCAACCTCAACTACCAACTCCAACTACATTATAAAACAAAGCTAGTTTTACTGCCAAAAGCATAATAGAATCATTGCTTAGAGTTCATTCTGGTTATATAAAATATAAAAATATTAGAAACAATGAGAAGAATAAGATGCTCACAGAAAACTGTTATGTAACTCTCGCTGTATTTCACTGTCACTGGAGTTGACCCAGGGCAGCCATTTTCCAACTCTCCACGGTTACAAGACATTTACAAGCAAGCAATGTCTCCAGTTCAAGCTAATATTCTAGGAAGCACACAGAGCATAGATGTGTGTATGTTGTTCAATTTTGCCATTTTTTTCTAAATATCCATTAAGCTGTTTTTCAGTCCTAATAAAATCCTTCAAGAAATATTTTAGTGATTTGTTTCGTAATGTGGCACTATTTATATTTCAGTATTTCTCTATGTAACTTACAGCGCTATTATACCTGCAAAATAAGCGCCTTCGTCTGACAATCACCATAGAGTTTTTAATAATTGCATGGTAGGGTTTTGCCCATAGACTCCTTCATCTTTGTGTGGTCAGTACTAAGCTTTTATTTTCATAGCAAACATTAACATACATTGTTACTCTTGTCGTGTTTGGACTGGTGTTGTTTAGAAGTTGTGTGTGGCCTTTTGTTTGCTTAGGCTGAGGTGAATTATGCGAGAAATGATTGTTCGTGCCGTGCAAGAGTTTGCTGTGAGTCAAGTTTGATTACCTGCATCCTAAGCAGTAGAGCTGTGTGGGATAACCCATAACCTGCGGATCCTGTGATCAAGCAGGCTCAGGTGAGTTCAGGTAAGCTTTATAGAAAATGTCATGGGTTCAGGCAGGTCAGGTTTAGAAGTGAAAAACCAGCATTATGACCAGGTTCTAAACTTTAAGAGAAAAATCGTGTGAAATATGCAATGCTGTGATTACAAGTCCACATTCTCTACACTTCTGTCTACAAATGCACTGGATGGTGCTGGTCCTGTTTGCCCTAGCTGTCAATTATTTGCATTACTGAACTATAAAGTAACCAACTGATGCAGTTTTTACTATAACTTTTGGTTTATGCTGTGAATGGAGCAGGTATTGTCACTGAAGGACATAACCTGCCCTAATCTCACTGCGCCCAGCTGCCAGAGTTAGACATAGTTGGAAATGATGTCATTTAAAATGGTCCTGCTTGAGTGTATTATGAGAAATATAAGAAAACCCTGCAAAATAAACGCTGTCCACTGCATAAAGTGTACACAAGGTGCATTTACTCATTG
Organism: Acanthochromis polyacanthus; assembly: GCF_021347895.1. NCBI lineage: Eukaryota > Metazoa > Chordata > Actinopteri > Pomacentridae > Acanthochromis > Acanthochromis polyacanthus. Next base: position 15,652,484 of record NC_067127.1, on the reverse strand, counting down.
GTTTCGCACACACCAATTCAAATCAACTGTAGCAGAAAGAGAACAAAGACAACCCAACTAAATGTAACAAATCAACTACAATAGCATACTATCCTAACAACTAAAATAGGAGAAAACAGTTAAACAAAAATGTCTGTCTACCCCTACAAACTCCTCTAAGTAACCAAAAATCCATCATCTGACAGAGCTGCAGGTACAAAGCCAGGATGCCACTGAGGCCAGTTGGGAGATAGGGCAGATGGCCAGATTCCCCACCGTGCCACAGTGGCGCCATCTTGGCCCTCAGTTTATTCGGCCGTCATCAGTCCGGGGGCCAATCACCTGCAGGCTGGCAGCTGGTTAACCAATCATGGGCTGGCAGCAGTACGCTCCAATTTGCATCTGTGAACACAGTCACACCTGGCATGCATGCACTGTTTCAAATAGGAGTGAACACAGAATGTAACCACAGTAGTAACAGTGGAAAAAACAGATTATCCGTTGTAAAATTAGAAATGTCTCAGTTGTAATTGAGGTGTCCTGCAGTGGGTGTTCTGTGTTTGACTTCTTTAACAGTACAGACCCTACATTTTTATTCTTCTTTTAACATGAATCCTTAGTATACAATTTTAAACAAGTATAATTTAGAAAATTAAATTATTGTAGTTGACTGAATATAATGGTTAAACTAACTGAAATGTAATAAAATCAATTTGTTTATCAAAATAAGATGTTTTTTCATTGTATTCTAACTCCTAAATGCTTCTAAAGGCCTCTCATGTGTATTACATTTAACAATACCTCCAGACATCTTTTTCATGACTGTAGAGTTTGTAGGTCTGCCTATGTACCAATAGATGGCATATGCTGATTCTTTTAATACGTGATATATGCTGCAGGCACCCATTTAGAGTAATATACTGTGAACGTTATGCAGGGTATGAGACACAGATGTATAAATATCTCTTTTTCTTACTGGCTTATGCCACTTAAACTCAGTCTTCTTTGGCCTGTTTCCATGTTAGCAGTTAGGCTTCAGTAGCCTCTTTGGCCCCAGTACAGCTACAGATGAGCTTTTACCACAGTGATCAAGGGACCAACTTGGTGCCCAGGGCAACATGGCAATGATGACAGCCCCTTCAGCAGCAGGAGTCCAGCTGGGAACCACTCTGCCCGTCATCTCCTGGACGACCCATACTAGTGGGCGGCGCTGCCCTCACCCTCAGAAGGGAAGCAGCAAAGAGAAACAGGCTCCTCAGGCAGAACAAACTCTGTGGAGCATGTGGTAGAAAGTGGGACAACTTGGTCACATCTGCAAGAGTTGCTCTGCCTACTAATGTCTTATGTTTAGTCTCTCCCGCGGTATTACCAGGACAACATCTCCGACTGGCAGGTGTTCAACATTTTAAGGAAAATTCTGGCTGATTTCTTCTTGTTGCCACTCTGTGAAATGACGTTTTCCCCACCGCTTCTCCAATTCAAAGGTGAGGAGGAAAAGGTAGGGATGATTTATCCCTACTGTTGTCATCCTCTGGCGGCAGTCCTGTCAGAGAGTTGTAAATCGGTGACAGCGGGGAAGGTTATTTGTTTGGATTTTGTTCAGGCTGACCAACCAGGCCTGTGGACTGTCCTTGGGAGTTGATGTGTTCCTGAATAGTGGAAGCTGTATTGACAAAGTGCTGTGACCAGGGCAAAAAGGAGTAAATCAGGAGGTCGTACTCCCTGTGAGGGGGACACTAGACCATTTCCTAGGAGGAAGGAAACCATCCTTAGGAGCATTTCTTGTATGTGGTCCACTCAACAGTAAATTTCAACATATAGTCAGTTTATTTGTGGTGGCTATTGGCCTCTTGTACAAAGCAGAGTGAAGATCACAGCCTACAAACAGAAAATCCAGAAATCTACAATGAAACGTATCACTGTGAATTGTGTACACTCAAAGCCTCACATGACAGTGTGTTGATCCTTTGTGTCTCTCACATACAAATATATACACACAGACACAGACACAGACACACACACACACACACACTATATAAAAGCACAATGATCCTACAGGGGGAAACACTTGGTGTCACACTCACACATCGCCATGAAGGTCAGTGAAAATGGCACAGATGGCCTTTTGCACTAAATCAGCAACTTTTCCAAAATGTGCTCAAACACCCTCACATGGAGCCGATTCACTCACTAACCAACTTACGCTTTGTTCCTCATGTCATGCACATACATCAAGAACCGCTCGAAAGCACACGGACACACCGTCTCAAGCCTTCCTGTATTTCATCACGATTTTATGAACACACACAGAGTGACAGTTTGTAGAGGAACATTTCCAAGTAAGATAACAAGGATTTTAAAAATGCTGATTTAAAAATTGGCATTACAAGACACTTTTCCTTTCGAGCTGAATATTCATGTATTCGTATGTGGGGCCAGAATTACTCATGTATTTTTTTTTTCACTATTGTGGAATACGTTTGAACATAATCCTTAATTTCTCTCCAGCTATAGCCACAGATATTTCTTCTGATATGCTGTCAAAAATGTAAAATGAAATGAACATTAAAACCTCCTAAACGTAGCTTATGCATTTCATCTACTTAAACACATAATTGTACAGCATGCCCTATATTGAAAACAGTGAGAATATTCAGATGCTATGATGACTTGAAAGATTCAGGATTCAACAATGAGTCACATAATCGCATTTTCATGGTGTGCAGTGAAACGCAGAGGTGGCATACTCAAATAGATGTGCTTTAAAGATAGTGTGGAATAAAATTCATCGTAAGAAATAAGCACAATTTTTGCATTTCAACTAGTTAAACAGAGTAATTCACGACTATAATTGAAATCAGTAAGACTATTTAAATGCTGTGATGATTTTCAAGAATAAAAATGCAACATTGTAGGAAAGGTGTGTAATAATATTACATGAGTTTTTTTTAAATGGAACAGAAAGAATAAAAATTCAAATACATATGAATGAATGACTTTGTTCAGTTTTACCGCTTGAATACGTGCATGTACAGTTTAGAAAGCCAAAGAAATCCTAAATTATCTTTCAAATACACACGAGAATTATGAGTCCAAAGTTTCCCGTGTGCTTTTCGTATTATCGTGCTGCGCGTCAAGCCTCACCCATCTGGCACGTAATTAGGATTAAACAAACCAAGAAATTGTGAGTGCTAGTTTAGCCAGGCCTGATTGCTTATCCATCAACAAAGTGATGTGGGTGTGAAAAATCAAGCAGCTTTTGATTTAGGCATGCTGAGGTCCTGCGAGGCCTCCAGGTGAGGAGTCGAGCCGCTGTGGTTGAGCGCTGGTGTCAGGGGAGGAGGCGTCATGGCGTCGTGGCCGTGAAGTGAGGTGAAGAAATGGTGTGTGACTGGGCGGATATGACAGAAAGTCTAACTGTCACCTGGGGTCCCCGAGGCCCAGCTGCTCCACAGCCAGAGTTTAGGAGAGAGAAACAGTCATTAACCCTGTCACATTGATTCAGCTCTGTTAGTTTGTTTCTTCTGACCCATACTGAGAAATAAAGCGACTGAAAGACTGTAATGATATCCTTTTTGCTATGATTGCAGTCTCCACACTCTGTTTTGCTCAGTGTGCTTGTTTATTGTATCGTCAAAAGCCCAATATATAGTGTTTTGTTATTACTGTGACATATTTGAATTTCACTTCCCTGCATGCCTGCTCAACTGTCTTTTGATTTTCTGACACCTGGGATTGTTCGGCAATACTGATAGAAACCAGTGCTGTGTGATAATGAACGAATCTGCTGTCAGTCAGCGTTAGATCTTTCCACTTTTGATGTATTGCATGTCAGTCAGGATGTGTACACGCAAAAAAAAACATATTTACTCTTCCTCTCTGACTACCGCTTTTCTTATATTGTGAGGAAACTCGATTCTTTCTAACTGTTCCATCTCTGCCCGCATGTTGTTTGTTCATCAGACAAACCATCTGCTGAAGTTGTGTGTTTTTCTCTGCACGCCGTCCCCTTGGCACACAGCTTCATGTGGCGGTGCTCTACCAATTATCTGATGTGTGCAGGGCGCCCAGCGTGAGCCGCTGCCCACTGCTCAGGCATGAAGTCTGTGTGTTCACACCAGGTAGCCTCTCTGCACGTCACCGGATAATGGGAAGAGCGAGGGGGTGTCCTCTCTTCAGCTCTCTTCATCATTCATTTGGCGAGCCGATTAACTCCTCTCTGTGACCAGCAATAATCTACAGTATTTCATGGCCCATTTCAGAATTAGTGCTTCCTTTTTATGTTCAAACCACTGTACACTTGCAGCAGTGTTTATACTGTGTAATAACCGTTGCTCCCTGTTTTTGTGCAGTGTACCATGTAAAACAGTAAGCCTGGAGTTGTGAGCACTTGTAATTACACTCATTTGTCGTTGTTTTATTGTGCAATATTTGGGCAGCCTCTCTAATGTTATATGAGAAGAAATAAGGCTGGATTTAGTGAATATAAAGCGAGCAGAAGGGCCTTTGAGCCAGAACATGACCAGTAAATCTTTCTCACATTATGTTTGATTTATAGCAAACAAAAATAGAAAAGTATAGCACTGAATGTGCAGCAGTTTAGCACAGCTTCTCTCTCAGACAAAAACAATTAATTTATTCGTAAATAATTCATATTAAGTGTCTAGATCTTGCGTCTGTCTGACAGGAGTCACACAGTGCAGCAGATTTTCATGGGTTCCTTTGTGAGAGAAGATGAAAACATCTTTCCTACATCTACTGCGATACTTTCACATGCCCTCTGTATATCAGTCACCTCAATTCCCCCAAACCTAATTGTTATCAATACTTGATCTAAATTCATTTAAATTTTGCTTCAAAGTCTTGAGAGTGTACTGTGTCAAGTCCGTCATACAGCATGTCAGTAATTCTTTATGGATTGATCTTTTATTTAGTAATAATTGAGAAAATTGAACAGGGGAGATAAGCTCAGCAGTGTTTTTCAGAAGCTTTATCTGGCGTGCGGCTCGGCTCCAGTCAGTTCACATGTGGTAAGAGTTAGAGGGGTGAACCCATGCAGCCTACTGAACACTGGCTGAAACATACAAGTGTTCCTGCAGGGCACAGTGGGGAGAGAAAAGCCTGAAATTGAGAAATGTGATATGGGGTGCTCTGTGGAAGAAAAACAAAGTTATTTAAGCCGCAAGCCTTTCCTCTTATTAAAATAGTATCAAGCTTTTATTGAATTAAACATGTTTAAGGTAGGAGCAACATAAAGGGCCTGTGCGAGTGCAGATTCTGCTGAGTCTCTCAGATACCATCGTTGTTCACATTTTAATGCAAAACGAGACTTAGCTTGTGTTGGTGTGCGTTTGTAACTTTGCCCTTGTCTGAGTGTCTGTGAACATATGTTCATGAAAAGTTTGTTTTTTCCCCTCCTGCAGGAGGCCTTCAAGTGCAGCTTTCCTGTTACTTGTTGGCATTTTTGAAGGTGTTATCAGCGAGCCCTTTCTTTGGCACTCCATTACATTCTCACTCTGTATCTAATAATCTTGTCATTTTCCACCACATTTCCTCTGCTAAGCAGTCAATTAGTGATGCAATACTTAGCCGCCTTCAAAATCCTCAGAAAATTGTGTCTAAAAAGGTTAATGTAATTTCAAAAGCATAAAGTGGATGGAATAGCCTGGCTGTAAGAGTGTCTTTCTCATTAGAGTTCATCTCCACACCCACTATCCCAGACTGGAATCTGATGGAAAACAGGCATTTAAGGAGTCAAACTAGTGTGAACTAGACAGCATTTGCCCTATGCATAATTTATATTGAGGGAAACAGACTTGTGGTAATTAAAAGAAATGTGGATTTAAACTGGGGATTGTAAAATGCATGTAGCAGTGTTTCAGTTCACTGCTGCTCTGACACACACTCATCTTGCTGGGGTGTTCTGTTGTTTCGGCAGAGCCTGAGCGACTGCAGCCATTATGTTCACTGCAGTTTGTGACATTTATCAACATCGTATCTGACAATAAAAGTCGAAATGTTATGAGGATATATAATTGAAAGGTTATGAGGTAACACACTTGAGAAACCATGTCTCATATCTTATTTGAAAGTATCTTTCAGCAGTGTGATATCCCTGTAATGGCTGTTACAGTTTACAGTAAAAGCTTTGAGTCCCTGTAGGCCCCGTGTCTGTATTTGTTATTTTTAAAATGGCACAGTTTCTTTAACCTGGAGAGACCATGGATTCAGGTTCCATGAAGAAAAAGGCATTTATTCTTTTCTATTGCAACAGTCTTTTATACTCTACAATAAATGTTGACAGTGGGATGTCGAGAATGACACTCGGAGTCTTTATGTGGTAGATTTGCACATGCAGTATAGCCCATCACAGGATGGACTACTACATTCAGAAAGCAAACATTGGTAGTAATTATTCGAATTTTATGTGGTGACACACTGCGCCTTTTCTGTCACTTCATTTTGTGCAAGAGCACTTATGAGAGTTCATATAGAGACCGTTTAATGGCTTTTCATATGGCGAAGGCACTTTTCAAGAGGTTAATTTTCAAACTCGGTTCAAAAAAACTGTTTGGCTCGGTTATTTTCATAGAAATCCATACTGTACCTCTCAGCACAGGTCTTGCGAGTCAAGCCGAAATGAACAAAACCACATGAGCTGCCAGCTGCACATATTTACGTCAGGTTTCCCCCACAATCCACTTCTAAGGACTGCGCTCGCGGCCATCTCTCAAGGAACCAGTTTGTGATTCGTGGCATTCAAGAGGGATCTGAAGGACAACTTTTTAGTTACAGGCCGAAAGCAGAGGCAGAGCCAGAATCTCCCCTTAATCTTTGGAGTCACTGGTTTATGTCTGAATGTGACAGGTCACAAAGCCTGGACCCAGGCTGATTCACTGCATCCAGCCCATGCTATCATCAGTACTGATTCATCTCCAGTGTGTTCTTTTGTACTCCTCCTGAATGCCCATTGGTTCAAGGGTATAACCTATTATCCATTGCTTGCAAGAGAATAAATATTTTCATCCTCTGAGCTCACATGTACATCCAAACAGTAGAGATAAAGGCATAACATTTGTGATAGGTTTATATAGCTTCAGACAAAAACTGATAATAAAACAAATTTATATTTGGCACGTTCTAAATGCATCTCAAACCTTTGACTCATTGTAGCCCTCTCTTCGCCTTCACTGGAGTACAGCGATAAGATGTCTCATTTCCTTTTACCTTTCAGCATTATTCATGGTTGTGGAGATGTTTTGTAGTTTTGTTCCCAATGCAGCCTCAATTCGTCTCTGCTAAAGGCTGTAGAGACACATACAGTGATCTAAGAGAAAACATTTCTCCTCAGTACTGTTTTTGCTATTCTCTTTTGAATTATGCAGGCAGAAAGTTTAGTTAATTTCCGTAAAGAGCAGGAAAATATAGATCATTATAGTCAGACATTATGTCAGATGTCACTACGTCACACATGTGAGATGACTGTCATGGATACTAATTAACCTACTAACCTGGGTTTTGGGGTGGGGCAGCGGTGGTGCTCAGGGATAGGTATCATACAGATGTTTTCCTGACTGGATAACTGGAAGTTTTTGATTTGAAAGACTAGTTCCTAATGAGTTCCCTGATGTACTCATGTCCAAGCAGATGAAAGTGGTGACACTTCTGGTTGTCCTGCAGCAGCACATGCCCAAATTCAGACAAGCACTGACAGTTTTATTTATCAGTGCTCTGCGCATATGGTTGGAATTTCAGCTTGTTAGGGTTTTTTTTTCCTTCAGATTGTCGAGAAACTTCAAAAAGAAGTACCATTTTGATCTTGTGCCCACTGCAGTGAGTTGCAGAAGCAGACACATGGGAGTTGCTCTCTCCTCAACAGAGCAATAAAGACCCGTGTAACATCCATGAACTGATATGAGGTTGCAGCCCATCCCAGATAAATTAGTTACCAAATTAGACCATGTAGGATTCACAGTGGATGTGTGATTGATGTGATCCCGGGTCTGACCTCTGACTCCTTAAGCCTGAGGCTGTTGTGGGGACTGGTGCTGTAGATATGATGTCTACCTCTCATCAGCCAACAGCCAATCAGAGGGAAAGAGCCAGCATCAGCCCCAGCCTGGCTCACCTCATGCTGAAACAGCATGATGGTGCTTTTATTAGCTTTTAACGGATTATAATTCTGTGCTAAGTACTCGTCTGTCCGTCACACAGATGGAAGTTGAACCCTAATCCTTATTCTGGAAGCTTTCCTGCAGTTTTAGGTGGAGAGGTTTTCATGCCCAATTTTTTTGTCTCTTCATGAAACTTCCAAATCCTCTTTTCCCTCACAAAGCCTCTGGGAGTCCAGTAAATGTCTCCTGACACCTGGATAGCTGGGCATTCTTATAACAGGCCATAACCTGGGATGTTTTAACGACACTGTCCAAAGTACATCAACCATCGACTTTCTAAATGTGTTACAGATGTGTGATTTTTCTCTCGGGAATGTTGGCAAGCCAGTCCGCTAAGCGCTAAAGCTGAACAACTCCAAAGTGTAAAACATGTGAGACGATTTATTATTCCACAAAACATACACAGTCTCACATATGGGCTCTGGCCTTGTGCCGATGGGACATCAACAGCCCTTTATGCTGAATCTGAGCCTCTCATATAAACCAGCTAATTAGAATTAGTTTGACTACACTTAAGCTCGTGAAAAGCATATCATGGACGTTTATCCAATGCCTAATTGACACCGTAAAGGAATACATATTCATAAACACACACTGACTGCTTAAAGCTGCCTTATACAGAATGTCAGATTTAATTGGGGTGTGCTGAAAGATAGATGTGTCTGCTGATTTGAAATATAGTATATCCTATGGTAGTTTTGTTCATTCATATTCATACAGTTGCCACAATTACTAAACCACGCCAATTATAGCATACCATTGAGGAAAGATGAATTTCAATGAGCAAAAAAATGTAAATTTGTGTTATCATTCTATGTACTGCCTCAATACTAATGCATTCTCAAGGTAATAACATAGGATTCTTTCTCCCTCAATGTTCAGACAACTCATGCAGCTCCCCACAATGTGTGTTATATATAACATGTTAGAGGTCACTTTTGCCCTGCTATTGCACCACCTCACCCACTTCTTTGTCAGCTTTCTTTGTTTTGTTAGCAGTTTTACTTGTAAGCATGTGAAACAAAGATTGCTGAATCTCTGCTGAGCAGCACAGAGGAAGAATAAGACATTGTGATTGTAGTTTTGAAGATCAATGAGAAATTAAATTCCTTCCTGATGACTGCCCTCTTGTTCACAAAAACTCAGTTTCATTTTTCAATAGACTCGCACTACAAAAACAAGAGGATTTCAATATGTCATGGTGAATCATAATTAGAAAAAATACAGTGGAAAAACAAAGGGATGTTATCCACAAAAAGCCATTAAAGCTCAATCAAATGAAATAAGCAAGTGGCAGAAATGAAAGTGCTGTCAGACTTGGCGCCTTATCTGGGTAAGTGAAAGCAGGAGAGATATACCTCTCGGGTCTGCGTTCCCCCTGTGCTGCTGTGATCTCTTCTCAGCTGCTTTTTCAATATGTCTTAGTGATAAAAGAGTGACCTGCTCTCTTCCTGTGTGCGCAGCATGGGCTGCAGCGGCAAATCTGTCTGTTGACCCTGCCGACCTGGGGCACCCCAAAGCAGGATGTAAAGTCTGTAGTTGAAACTCTCACATCCTGCCATCTGCACTGATTTTTTTAATGTATTTTACCCCACCCGACCATCTCGCACCTCCATATCAAAAGCTCTGGCCATCGGCCAAAACAAAGCGACAACCCAACACAGAGACTGCACATGAATTAAAGATTTAGTTTCAGCACACAGGACAGCATGTTTCCACTGTGAGTGCACGATTGTCAACATGCACCTCTGTACGTTTAGTTTGTAAAGCAGTAGGACGTTGATGCACTCTATGTCAGTACAGAGCCACAACCACATCCCTGTGGAGAGATGCATATCACAGAACACCACTGTTACTCTGAGCTATATATATCTGATAAAGAACTATGCTGCCGTTACTTTTTGGCTGTCAGAGTTCCACTGTTTATTTAACCTACTTAAGTTTTCTAGAAACCTCTATTTTTAATCATTAAAACGGAATTACATTGTGTCTCCGTCTTGCAAGAATTAACAATAAGATTGAAGTGGAGATGAGCAGACGAGATAGGGCGAGCAAAACAAAACCATTCCAGGAGAGAAAGGGTATCAGACTGGAGATGCATTTGTGGAAATAATTCCATTTCCCCAGCACACGAAGATAAAGCGAGAGAGTGTGTGGAGTACAAATGTGTCATAGCCCTCTCATTAGCTTGCCATGTTTCCAGTAAGTATCTTAATTAGATTATTGGAGGAATTATAGGGAACTGGTGGCTCTGTTTGCCTTGGGCTTTTTTTTACTTTTGGTACAGACTGTTTCCAGCTAATTGTTTTGTTTTGTTGCTAAATCGGAACCGCCGAATGTGGTATAGCGTTTCTGTGGTCAACTTTAGCATAAAAACGGTTATTTTGTGTGATTTGATTATGTAGATTTCTGTTTTTTGAAGGGATGTAGGAAAGTGGACACAGGCTCTGTTGCAGTGGAACCAAAACTGGCAGGCAACCATTTTTCACAGCACACCAGGAAATTGGCCTGGGGGGCTGACAGTAGAGGTGCTACTTGGAATGATCACCAGACACATGAGAGAGATAATTTAGTCCAGTTAGGGTGAAAGTATTCAGATCCTTTACCTAAGTGAAAGTACTGATACTGTACTGTAAAAATACTCTGTTCAAGTCCTGCATTTTGAAATGTATGAAAAGTATTCAGGGCATAAAAATGTACCCTGTGGCTGTTGTACTATTATATTTTCTGTCAGTAGATTGTTGTTTTTCATGCATCAATATAAAAACAGAATTTTACCATTGTAGTTACTGTACTTGAGTTGAGCTCATTTTGAGCTTTTTTTTTGTATCCAACTGTAACTACTGATTATCTCCATAGTTGCAGTTGGAGTAATCTAAATTAATTTCTTCATTATTTGATTAATTGTTTGCTTTGTCATCAAAATTAAGAGCCCAGTGTGACACTTTCACAATGCTTGTTTTGTCCAACCAACAATTCAAACTTCAGAATTATTAGAAATACATTAAAATTACACATTTGTGAAGCTGGAACCAAGAAATAATATTCCACAAAAGATGGCAATTTGCAAAACGGATGCAAATTAATTTTCTGTCCGTCAACTAACTCGTAAATTAACTAATTGTTCCAGCCGTACTTATATAAGCTGTTGAAGCTGTTTAACAACAAAAAATCTGAATTTATAAGCTCTCCATATGTTTTGTTTGCAAAAATCTTAATTGCTGGAGTAGCTAATAACTCAGTGTTAGATAACTGTATTGAAGTTAAATGTAGAATGCTTTACTGAAGTAGAAGCATAAAGCATCAGGAAAAGAAAAGACACGAGTAAAGGATTAAATTTAAACAAAAATAAAAACGCTAACTGAAAACAAAAAAGATTCTTTGAACCGATGACTTATAATATTTTTAGTTCCACGAAGGGCCTTTTAGTTAAAGGGCTCTTTAAACAACATGCAACGGTGCCTTAAATAACCATTAAAAATGGCTTTCAAGCAGCATAAATGACAATCCTAAGCATTTTGTCAGAAATAAGGACTTTACAGAACCATTTTCAAGCTAGTTCTTTGTGGATCCGCTTGGTTCTATTATGATAATAGGACTTGATAATTGATTAAGGTCACAGACGGACAGACAAACAAACTCCGGTGATTACATAACCTCCTGGCGGAGGTAATAATTGTTAGTTGATTTTCATTTTAAGCACCAAACCAAATAACTCCAATTACTGTGAAGAGCCTTTACTATTTGAAAGGGCCACATAAAGCACATGAAGGACTATCCCATAGAGAGAGCCTTCTGAAGAACCATTTAAGATACATATTAAGAGCAGTATTGAAGTAAATATACTCAATTACAGTTTAACACTGTTCTAGTCCTCTTGTTTCCTAATTCATTGTTGTCTCTGATTTCCATCCTTTTCTGGAGCCATTTATCATCTGCCATTTTCTTAGCATTATTTAAGCAAACTGGAGGCTTAAATATCAAGCTCTCAGTTTAGACACTCATGGTAACAGCATTTTATACCTACATTTTCTGTCTGGCTTGAACAACCTTGCTGTCAACACTCCATCAGTACGTCTTTAGCACATGTATTTCTAGAGTAAAGAGGTGGTATTTGTACTAGATCACACAATTTTGATGTAGTATGTCTGTCATAATAGAATACACCCAGTAGATATATGCTGGCAGCAGAGAATCTAGAGTTATATTCCTTAATATCAGAGATAATTATTAATTTAAGTATGAGGGACCAGTGAGAGTTCAAATAAACTGACTCGGCCCCATTGTAATCAGTGACCAGTCTTGGCCTTCGCCCAGCCTTGCGTTTCATACGTCCAAGCGCAGACATATCACAGACTGATTAAACTTTCAGTGGCTCCTGAATACCATTTTCACCTCTCAGTGCAGCCAAGCGATACGCTTCCCTTTCCGAGATCCCTCTAACCAATCGTGCCTAAAAAGCTTTTCAAAGTGCTGAGTGGAGGAGCACTTGAGTTTGAGGAAGGGTTGTGTTCTCCGTGCAGCAGGTAGAACAGAGTGGTGTGGAGAGCGGTGATAAATATGGTTCTTTTAATACAATAGCTTTGTAGGTCACTCCGTGGAGAGGCAACGTGCGCTCATTCGGCCGACTTCCCTGCAGAGCCCGCGCAGCCCACAGACACAGGAACACGCAACCTTTAAAGAGGGATTTGAAAAGGTCAAAGCACAGGCATGCAGAATGGCAATATAGGAGTGTGCTTCCAGAGGTCACAGGGTCAGTGTGGGATTTATTCCTTCATGTCCTCCTCGAGATGTCTGGAGTATAAAGATTCGCTTTAGCAGTCTTTGCCAATGCCGTTTTACATCATGAAACAAAGCAGCCACTTTGCCGATTGCCTTACATTCAGTATCTCAAGAGTTTTTACCCTCTGTGGTACTGGGATGACCCACTTCTGAGGATATTGGCGATGATGAGAAAGTGAGAGAGTCCACCTGGACCTGGTTAGAGGTGTGGTTAAGACGGGCTTACTGGAGGCTGGTCTCTCCCAACACACCGTCCTGACATTTTTTGTTCCCTCCCTCAACGGCTTTGTCCCTGCCGGTCTTTACAGCTCAGATGCTGTTTTAAGTGGCCATTTGCCACGAAAGGACGAATCACATTTCATTATTTTGTTCCTAGTTTATCCGCTGGTTGTTACCTCTGGATCTCGAGGTATTATGTTAGCCCCTGGTTTCCTCTTGATGGAGCAGGGAGGATTTCCTTCAGACTGAACCAGCTGGGTCTTAGCCACATGACAGAGTGGGTGCTCTCCCTCTTTACTCCGTAGTCCCATGTGATATCACTGCATGCTTAGTGAGTCTTCTTGCATTGATCTAATTAGTCCCTCGACACTTCCTTAACGGTCTGTATTTATCAGGAACATTAATTAGCACCTAGACTGGATGTATTACTTTGGAAGCAGTGGACGTCCTTGTTTATTAAAGTATTAGCAATAGGAGGGAAATACTCTCTGTTATCCCCTGGTATTAGTCACTTAGTGAGTCTGCTCATTCATCATACCCTTTCTGCAGTGTGTTTTCTTCTCCTACTTATCCTTGTTTGTCTTTTTCTAAGTGCACATATAAAGTGATGTTGGATTAGCATAATTAATTATAGCAGCACTCTGTGCCCTATGATACACAGTTGCACAGTTGTTGCATTAACAGAGTGTCGCCCATCTCTTGTGGATAGTAACTGAGGTATGAGGCCCCAAGACAACTAGCTCTCGCTTCGGTTCCACTCAAGTTCAGGGAAGATTACAAGAGACAGTGTGGAAAACAGTTAACTAGAAATGGGGAGGTCATTGATTTTCTAAGCGACAGCAAGACCAAAAACAGGCACTCTATCGATTAGAGACTTCCCTGGGATAGTTGGAAAAAGCTGGAGGAGAGTTAGGAAGGTGGGAAACACTAGTCAGTTGAGCCATGTTGTGTGAACGTCCATCATGCGTGACACAGACTAGCTCAATGCCTTGAGCTAAATTGTTTGCTACAAAGAAATAAAACATCTTCTGCTCCACAGCTCTTTCTCTTTAGATAAAAAGTACCTTGCTGTAATTGAATTCACAGTGTAAGGCAATCATGTCTCTTTAGCATGACCTCTTTTAACTCCCAACATGGCAAAAAGATGTTGAGTCTAACAGTACTGATTAATATTGTCAGTGCGGATATACAGCTGCTCACATTTCACTGTTTATTTATTTCATATTAGCCCACAGGTATCCCACTTAAGTCAAGAAGTCATTGGATTTATTTACATTTTAGAGGCTTTTATTTGATCAGCCAACAAGTGAAATGGTTTGATTTATATTCAAGAGTTGAGCACAGAGCTTTCTTCCATGAACCATGCTAATTAGACCCACTTTAGCAATTTTATTATTACTCAAGGGGTCTTTTGACTGCTGCATTTGTTGTGGATTGGTGTTTGAAAGGCACAGTGCTACCTATTTTAGTAACAATCAGCATTTACAAACGCTCTGATCAGTCAGACTGAATTGTGTCGCATTTTTTTCTGTTGAATTAGTATCACAAACCTGGATGCACATTTACATACAGTATTTAGGTGTTATATGTACACTGTCTATTATTATTCGGTAACCAAAGGTGCTATTTATATATGTATGTATATATATATATATATATATATATATATATATATATATATACATTATTATATAGTCTATATTTGTAAACATGGGATCAGATATATTCATTCACACAAATGCAAAAAGAACCTTGTCTTTTTCCTAAGTGGTCTTGTGTGTTAAAAATATGTTGGTCAGCCCTGAGGTGCTGCACAGCATGCAAACGTGCATAAGGACACTGACGCTAATATAGATATATTACTCTCTAAGGGAAATCATGCAAATCCGGGAGACGGGGGAGAATTACCTTTTCTCCCTCCTCCTACTGCACTGTTGTGACTCTGTGAGGCTGTAGATGATGACAAAACCTCTCCAGATTTATTCAAAAATTAGTTTTAAGACTGCCTTTTTATTGCATTTTGTCTTAAAGTCCTCTGAATTTAAGGTTAGGTAGTTCAACAGGATGTTTTGTTCTTATTAATGTTTTGTTCACATTGTTCTCAGCAGCTTTTAAAAGCTTTTCATCTTCTTTTATGAGTTGTTAGGAATACAGCTTGACAGCACTCTGAACTTTTAACAAATGGTTCTCTCATAATGAAACTGCTTGCTTAACAGGGCTCAAATAATTAGAAGTCTTCTTCCTACAAAACCTAATTCTGATCTAGATGAACTTCCCCAAGTTACATTTTTGATCTTTGTTGCACCTGTATTGGCACCAAAATTGCAATCAGAGAATAATTGTATTGAGCAAGGAAGCTGCAAATCAGATTCAGAATGAGATGTGTGTTCCTGAGCTAGTCGCACATTGCAACCACACATAACAATAAATGTCAAAAACTCAAGTGCAGTTATTCTTTCCCATGTAAATCAAGCAAGTCAGACAGAAACTGACCGACTGATATAAGGACAAAATGTCATATGTGTTCATTTGTTCAGTTACTTAAATCCACATTATCTTCCCTCACAGAGGTTTCTTGTCTTCAGACAATCAAAATACATTGTTAAAGCAGGGCACTTCTTAAACAATAACTGAGGCTAATGTTCAGACATACTGCAGTGCTAAGATGTAATCTGCCTTTAGCAATTTATGTGAGGAAAAGATATATCAGATTTCATGGTTTATGCTACGATAGACTCGTTTTTATCTCAGATTTACTATTAATGGAGTCCAGATATCCAGATGTGGGATGTGCGTGTTAAGGCCAGCTGTAAAGGTAACCATTGTGTCATAATATAACAGCCCGTAACTGGGCCTTTGAGTGACTAGATCCACTATAACACAGCTGTTTTTCATCGAAAACAGAACGGCATCAGTGGGTGACAGTCATTTGCACAAATCTCCTTGGTTTAACTCTGCTTTAGTTGATTAACCTGCTATAAACCTTGTGAGCCACTTACATGTACAATATCTAATCAGCCTCCCATCTCTCGAGCAAACACCTTCAGGCACCTCCTATCAGTCTGCTGCTGCCAATTACAGCAACGCAGAGGAAAGCAAAACCAGAAATTTTTAGTTTAATCACAGACTGTGACTGCTCTTTCTGTGAGAACTGGATCTTATTTACAACCAAACATCAACATATGTGTCTACTTTGACATTACTTTGCTGCATTTACTTTCCAGCTGAGTAGTGTTAACTGCCTTTTAACATGCTCAACTCTCCAGCAAATATTCTCTCATGTTGTCTCTATTCATTAGTGATTTATGTGTCTCGTAATGTTTAACCATTTTCTCTACTTTTGTGGTAATCCTGATCTACTGCCCCCTCAATAAGCATTTCACCTTCTGCCAGGCTGTCACTGTATCGAAATATGCTCTCCACAAATTCACGTTGAATGAGAGGTTGTAAATTTGCTCCATGCATCTGACAAAGTCCAGATCAGATCTTCATTCCACTTTGTATGTTATGTCAAACAGCACCTCTGCTCTCAGACTTTTCTTTCCCGTTTGATGTCGCCCACACGGCCATATGGTACTGCTCTCAGTTTTTTTTTAAATTTCCGTTACACTCATCCCATGTTCTGTTCAGCAGTGTATAAATCTCCCTCACAGTGGCTATTGTGGCATTTAAATGTGAAAAGGATCCGTTTTTCATCGCAGCACGTGTTCATTTACATTTTTCCTTTAAATATCACAGGTATTTCTTCATCCTTTTTTGTCATACCCTGTGAGACAACATCATAGGATGATTTGAAGAATATAATGAGAGAGTTTAGATTTTAAGCTTGGCTCTAATTGGGTGACAAATGGCAGACGGAAAAAAAATAAGCCCATTTCCAAAGTTGAGATTAAATAACCGAGTATTGAGTACTACTCAGACTGTGTCGTTGGATGGATGTTAGAGCAAAAAGTGCTTTAATGAACCTTTTCTTTGAGAGTTCAGCCAGCTCTAATGCAGACACTGGATATGTAGGAACAAAATGAAAATAATATTCATATTTCTGCCTGAACATTGTGTTGGCATCTTGTATGGACTCTGTTATGAAAGTAACACGGGGGTAATAGCTTTGACTGGAAGAAAGTGTGTGTGAAGCCGAGTGCTTTCTAATGAGTGTTCCTTTTGACCTCGTGGCATTAAGAGCCACAGGAAAAAAAAAAAAACTTCACGTGTGGGTAAAACCTTAGAGGACTGAAAAAATTATTAGCATTTCCATGTAGCGAAGGATAGTACAGCCCACACACTCTCTCATCTGCATCATCATGTTCAAGCACTGACTGTTTTACAAGGCTACAGAGGATGGTTAACAAGGATGCACAGAATGAAGGCACAGTCTGTTAGTGCCTTTAGTACATCCGTTCTCCTGAAGAAATGGAGATAGGTTTGTTAGATAAATTACAGATTGCCAGTGCGTCCTCCGTGCCTCATTGTGGCCCCCGTGGTCTTTATGTAAAGTTCATGGCAGCCAAATCCAAACTTGTATGCAGTTCAGGGAATTTTGCCTTGGGGAGCTGTGATTGGATTCCCATTCATCTGGCAGCTTTTGTATAGTACTCAAAGTGGAGAGGACCTGGCTGGATCACACCACATATTTCCTCCAAGGAAACCCCCCTAGAACTAGTCAGGCCCAGACAGGGCAAACATGCAGCTGAAAAGGAGAAGCCGGACATGCCAAACAATCACTCGGAGCCACACACTGACTACTGCAAACCCTGCATACACTTGAGGAATGGTATCCAAAATGATTTATCTGAGTAACAGAAAGGAGATTTTGTTGTTTTTCTTAGTGCGCATCAGTGGATTTCATTTGTTTAACACTGTGTTTTCCCTATAGCCACTGCTTCTGGACCTACAATGCTTTGCCCTTGTTGTGTGAAAACTGCCTCTATCCGACAAGAAACACACTGTATTATGGCTTCATCAACATGAGCTGGGTAACAGGTTTACAGGATGTCTGTACTTGGCCGCACACAGCAACCTCCCTCAGAGAGGACTGAGTTGGCTGTTACTGGCCTCTTCCCAGAGCATGAGCATGTATTGACTAAATAGTAAAGGGGAAATGAAAATATTAGTGGATTTGACAACTAAGCAACATGACCCCTGCATGATCCTGGAGAGCTGATGGGAAGACTCGATCCTGACTCAAGCAGTCATTCAATTTAACATCTAATATTGCCAGTTGGTGATCAATATGGGAATTTGAAGCACAGCAAAAATGTGAAAGGTTAGTCACTGCTTTAAAGGAGCTCATCGGGAAGGTTGAACTCACATAAAGAAGAGATACGAGCAAGTGAAAAAATATTGTGAGGCAGTGGTATATATGTATGTATGCCTACGGCTCTGACAAGAGTTTATTTTTAAAATACAAGATACATTTACTTTTCAAAACTGTTTTCAGTTTCTGAAAAGTTCTACTTTGAGTGTGTAAAGGTCTAGACCACCAGTAGCACTTGGAGCAACGTGTTGATGAGGGGGCCACCACGTTGCTTGCATGTGGTGACGTGCACATAATGTATAGTAACAGTTAGTGGGCAGTAAAACTTGTCAACGAACCAATAAAAGAACAGAAAAGGACCTTCAGAACATTCAAATGACAGACTCATGAGGGAGGAAATGCATTCAACATGCTCTCCCCTTGTGGAGACAAACAATGCATTTTTGATGAGAAAAGTTGAACGTAAACAGAATTATGCGAGTTGAAAACTCCGCAGAATACCTTTAACAAGAGCCAGACAAACTTCAGTGACTTTCTCTTGTCTCTTCATGCAGTTTGAAGGGAGCTAAAAGTTGACAGCAGCAAACCTCAGGTACTGGATGTCTATTCAAACAAGCAGCAGCATTAAATAAAACACTTCATTTCTGTAGAAACTGAGCTCTGATATTTGTGGACTTTTTAAAGAATTTGTTTTTCACGCTACAGACATCTACTAATTGAGATGTTGAAGGATGTGTTTATTAAGCTCTGCATTCAATTCATTTGTGGTTTTGAAATACTCGCAGAGACATAAAAAAAGAAGAGTTTTTTTCTGACTCAACACAAGGCGAAAAATAGACTGAATCTTTTTTTTTTTAACTTCAGCTCTAAGTTGGACCTCATAAATTTCTTGTACATTTTATCAAGTTTTCACGGTAGCACTCTCTCCACCTTCTTTTAGACACTCATGCCTCATCAGCAGAGGTTGTTATAGGCTGGTGGCTGTCCAGAGGTCAGATCATTACAATGCAGCCATGGATCATAGATACAGGCCTCATATTAGTCCTTCCTTCATCATTCCCCTCTGACCTCATCCGCAGCTGCACTACCTCTCATCTTTATGATTAGAAAATGACCCAATCCTTCTCCTTCACACTCCCTCTATTCCCTATAGACTCAATATAAGTATTCCATCATTATAATTATTTGACCATCCATATTAATTGACAAATTTATCAGTGGAGCCCATTACACCATCACTCACATGCCAAAGCTATGTTGCAGTATTGTGAACTGGAAAGCTCTGGTGGGATTGACTTTTCCTTAGATTCTCTCCAAGGTAATTACAAGTCCTCTTGTTGGTCAGGAAGGATTTTCATTACTGCCACTGGTTTCATACTACTAAACATTTAGTTGGAGCAAGGCAATGTCACTCAGTGTTCCTGTCTGAATTATTGACTTTTTTTTCTTCACATCAGACAAAGTTGAACTTAAACAGCCACTTTAGAACATCTTAGCTGTTGTGTTTGTTGTTCTTATTGACAAAACATATTGAGAAATTTAAAATCCATAGAGCCTGCCCTTCGCTTCCTGAAAGACTATATATTAAAGTAATATAAAATAAAATACACAGGGTGAATTGTGAGGTTTTCCTACTGAAATTGTGTGTGCCCTTTAAATAAAAAAAAATCAGATAGCACAGCGCTTCTGCTGCTGGCAGCAGGAGTTGGCAGGAACGGCTCAAAGCCTGTGAAAGTCAAATGCTGTCTCTTTCGGTTTGAGAGAACAATTTTTGAAAATGTGAGCTAAAATGCGAGATGCCTCAAGCATGCTGTACTCCAATTTTCGTCTACAGCGCCATGCAGTAGTGAAGCCTGAATATACAGTAGGAACTATTTGTTCAGCTCTAATGTGTAAAATATGTGAGGCACATGCAGCATTTGTTGAATTAACATACAAATTGCTGATATATTATCTTATGGAATTTTCCAAATCTAGCAAGACAGCATTTTCCTGTCAAAATGTTTTATATTCTGCTCTGCATACGGCCTGAGAAGCAGCGTGGTGATGTTTTACACTGATGAAATAGCCAGGCAGCTTACCAGAATGTTATCACTTCTGTTTAGTCACACTGTGCTGAGCCCTCATGCATAATTGTGTACATAAGCATTTATCAAAATCTGTGGTCTGTATTTCAATATGAAGCTATTGCCCTTATCGTGATATAGTGGGCATCTAATGTCGACGGGCTTTGAGAAGTAAGAATTTTAGGTCAGCATTTCTTCCGAGCTTTGGTCGTAACCAGGCCTTCTCAAAGCCCAATGTCAGGCTCGTCCTTTGATGTATGGATAGAGGCGTTTTGTTCAAAGGGATAACCTTTTCTGGGCACTTCTTTGAAATGATAATTCACCAGCTTGCTGCAGGTGGAGCCGGAGCATTCGTTGGAGAGGTCAATCAAAGTCAAATGGAGGGCCGCTCACAGCTTCACCTGAGCCAGTGCCAGTGCCTGGCTGTCAGCCCTGCCACCAACCTAATCTCTACTTTTGGTAAAAGGAGAAGACACGAGGGATGTCACAATGACGAGCAGATTTTAAGCAGCAGAAGGTGAGCTGAGGAGTTGTGCTTTCACGGTCATGAAGGATCCAGGAATGTTTATATGTGGCTGAGCTGTTTACACAGCTCTGACTATAGATGTCAGACCCAAGCTGCGTTTTCCTGCACTATTCCAAGCTGCAGGCTCTGTGTGCTATTGGTAAGGAGGGCGCAGCTGTGTGTAATTACGTCAGTAATAAAGCTTGGATATGGTCCACCTGCCACAGAGTGAACCCTCTATCCAATCCAGCGCTTTTGACAACAAAGGAGACGAGTGCTCACTGATTATGGCTTTGATGATGCAGCTAGAAGGCTGTGTTTTATGGGGAGATATTTCTGTCTCAGGAATAATTTGCTGGAATTATTCAATCTCTTTTGAACAATGACATGTACTAACAATGTACGATCACAGACACAATACTCATATGTGACATATGTCATGTCAGAGATGAGTGAATCATAAACAAAACAGACATAGTATACACATATTTACTCTCTATTTATGATATATACAGATCATTATGTGTAGACATTGTGATGTGTTTTCCATCAAGTGCCTGCAGGTGTTCACTTACTACAGCCTACTAGAACATGAACAACTAAAGTGAATGAAAGAATTATTTCAGCTGATAATAGTGCAGTCTATCAGACTCCTGTCACTGTTGTCCATCTGGATGCAACCATTCAGGACTCTACATCAGACAGTGCCTTGGTAACGAGGCAGCACAGGACACAGATCTCCCTTGGGTTCGGGCTCCAGCTGGAGCAGACATGCTAGGGCAACCTGTCCCTATTATTGTTTGTGACAGAATCAAGAAGGAAATGCAAGTAGCAAAAGTACGTGTTTGGAGTCTGCACGTCAGATTCTGCTGGCACTGCCCCCAATGTAATTATGGGCATGGGTGGCCAGCTATGACAGCTCATCTGTTAGCCAGCCAGTAGGAGTCTGGGGCACCTGGTGAGCCCTGCACCAGAATGATGAGCCACAGATACACACAGATTAAAAATCATATACAGATTTCCATGAAACAGGAGATGTGAATAAAGGAGAACTTCATATTGTTTCATGTTGCTCATTAGCACGGTGACACATGCATCTGCTACAGACTGACAGAGCGGCCCACTCCCAAATCTTGTTTCTCTGCATTTTATGTGTCATGCACATTATCATTTTAATTAGTCTCATCTTATCATATATTCAGAACACAACTACAGCAGCCATCGCTTTTGAATTGATTAGCCGAGACGAACAACGTGTTCTGCAGGTGATTTATATAAAATAATTTAAATGAGATCTTTATGTAATGAAATATGTATTTCACAGTCCAGCATTAGTGTTGACAAAAAGTGTCTTCACTGTAAATAATGTATTTTCTTGTGTCATAGAAATTATAATGTGCCATCATCACCATATTGCAACACAACAGTGTCTCAACTTCTTCCCATATTTTCATATATTTTGTTGAACTCATCAGGGATGTGAAAATGATTAAAAAGTTTTTCAAAATCTAATTTTGATTTCTTCTAAATTAAATTAAAAGATTGCAAAGTGTCTTCTGAAAATCATCATGTTTAGCTCTTGCATAATGTCCAAATGATGCCGTTTGTACATTTTAGGTTCTTTTTATTATGAAAGTCCATCGAGTTCTTAGGTTTTCCTTTGCTGGTTGGATCTCCACTAAGTACAGCTCAGAGAGCGAGAGGTCAGCCCCCCTAGACAGTCCTGTATCTTACTGTCCAGAATATATTTCTGTCAATACAGCCATCCCTCATCTATGCAACCAGGGCACCCAATCATTTTATGCTCACCCTTTGACAGAGGCCCTCCAATCAGGGATGAGTAATGACTGGGCAGGTTAGCATGCAGTGATCCCAGCTTTCTAATTAGTCTTCCATTAACTTTTTCAACCTTGGCAACTGCAGGGTGCACACTCAGCGCACACACACACACACACACACACACACACACCTCCCAGCCTCGGAAGAAAATATTGGGCCCAAAATCTAAAATTGAAAATCTAAAATGAAGTATTTAGTAACATTTTCTGCTCTTCAGTGCTCATTTAAATCATGCTCACTTTCACTCTAATTGGCCAGAAGAGTCTGTTTTTTTTCCTGTTGTACCAATGTATGTTTTCCACCATGCAAAATAATAACACTCATAGTGTTATGCCATTATGTGCATCATCATTTCTGTGTGTGTGTGGTTGCTAATTCATATGATGTGAATGATGAGTTTTAACGTGTATATGATTAAACATACCAGGCACTGGGGCACATCACACATGGGTGCAAATGCCCTGAACCGCAATTTGATTCTTAGCTCGTCTGACTATTTCCTGCAGATCATTCCACTCTCCATTTTTCCAGTTACTGTCTAATAAAAACATAAAATTCTCACAAAAATAATCTTTAAAAGTAAAAATAATAACATCTGGTGCATATGATCTTAATTCACCCTGGTATTTGGGAATATCCTTTCCAACTTTTCAACTTTTTTTCCTATGACTAAACAGTATGGTATGTGTGCATACAGGAGATAAGCTGTCTCAGGTTGGCTTTGAAAGGATTGTCGTTTTAAAGTGTGGTGGAATTTAGTTCTACAAAGCAAAAGGCACAGATCACCTTCTCTGTTGGATTTGATTCGTTTTACACTATTGCGAATTCTTGGCCAACACTGTTTGTTTAGATACAGGCAGAATGTCAATGTTCTTCTCTGGTGTTGCTGGTTTCATTTGGCATCCTGGTCTGGCTGATATCTGTCAAAGACCATACAATGTGTTTCTGATCTGAGGAATAAAAGAACTTGCCTGAGCCTTGTGCAGAATGTGGACATGGTGTAACAGAAACTAGA
Organism: Acanthochromis polyacanthus; assembly: GCF_021347895.1. Taxonomy (NCBI): domain Eukaryota; kingdom Metazoa; phylum Chordata; class Actinopteri; family Pomacentridae; genus Acanthochromis; species Acanthochromis polyacanthus. The sequence continues at coordinate 15,628,651 of NC_067127.1, read as the reverse complement.
CAAAGAGATTGAGGGAGAGAGAACTGGGAAGAGCATACATGACATGGTTACTAAAATTTTATATGTATTTTTTTGGTTTTAGCCGAATGGCGCTTCGGGAGGATTATTTCCCCTTGCTTTACCACAATAAATACAGCATAGGACAATCATTATCGGTGGTATCTGTGTGTGTGCAAATGTGCTTTTCTGTGTGATGCAAAGAATGAATTCGTGATTCATCCTGTTTCACAGTGGGCAGTCAGTTTTAGAATGGCGTGCCACAAAAGAGTGATGGAAATTCCTGGGGAGCCGCTGTCCTGTGGTCTTCCAACACCCAGTGGTACGCACTATCTTGGCGTATTATCGCTTTTTCTGTTTGTCAGCAAGCCCATGACTTCAAAGGGGACTTAAGGCTTTCTTTTACTTTCTGTCAGGGTTGAGGGGTTGACAGGGTGTCTACATTTTATGAACATGCCCCCCCCAAGACATTGAGCAAAATAAAATGTTGCTTTCCTGGATACAGCGCCTAACATTTACTCCAAAGCACTGATCATAAACTATTAATAGATGTATGTCTGTATGAGCACCAGAAGGGTGCCTCTTTGAATCGGATTCTTGTGTTGGCCAGAGTTAGGAATAGGGGCTAAAGCTATGAGCTCCCTTTATTCCCCCAGAACATCACCGTCCCGCATGGAGGAGAATGGCAGGCGGGTAGCTGCCATTATGGCTGTTGTGTAAAATTGCCATTATTCAGTCAAGCGATTATCTGCTGCTGTGGTGTGTAATGCATCTCTGTGACTGTGACTGATGCCTGCACATCTAAGACTCCACTGGAGAAGGGTGAAATGGGAAGAGGTGACCTCTTTCTCTGCGGTCCTGCATGAGTTCTGTGTGTGGCTCTTTTTAGACACATTATCACAGTCTGGCAAGTTTGGTAGGGTAAGTGGATGGCTTTATATCAATGTTTAATTGAACCAAAGGTAGTCCTCTTATTCACAATTGACTAACAGTGACCTCTTTCCAATCATTTTATGACTGTCTTACTTCAAAAACAAAAGTACACAGTGAAAATGTTTTTGGCATTGTACATGTTTAGACTCTTATCCATCATGCAACTTCATGAGGGAGACAACTGATTGATTCCAAAGTCATTCTGCAACTTGACAACAACCCCAAACATTCAGCCAAATTATAGACAACTATCTTTAGTGAGAGGAACACAAGTTCTGCAGCAGATGGTGTGGCTTAAGAGAGCCCTGATATGAACAACATAAAGAGACAGAAGCAACTGAAACAGCCTAAATCCTCTGGCAAGTTCTCCAAGATACTTGGAATAACCTGCCTGACAAATAACTTGACAAACTGTGCAGTGTAGAAGTGTAGGAGAGCTGGTGCTGCAAATATTGATTTGATAATATTTTTGTCAAGTTCATTGGTCAATGAAACTGTTATTGGCTTTATTTTAGGAAGCATCCTCACAGTACTGTGTTCAAATTCCATTCTCTGTATTGACATTGAAACAGTAAACAAGTCATTTTATTGTTTTGTATTAAAGGTTTTTGACTTCAACAATTGTGTCTTTATGACATTTCAGATTTCAATATCAAATGTATTCATATTGTGTTGTATTCAACGTTGATTTAGTGTTAGAATCTTTAATAGTAGGATAAGAATAATTATTTTTGTAAAAATAAGAATTTTCCACTTTCTTTTGTAATTTTCAAGTTTTCCATTGCTTATCTTTAGTTTTGTCCTTTCATTTTATTTAACACAGAAGTGCATGCTTTAACTAAAGCACCCATTTCATAATGTCTGTTGTGTTGTAATGTGCTGTAATATTTTCTTAAAGTTCTCTCTGGGTGCTATCATCAGATCTAAATTTGTCCAGTTTGTTTTCCTGCCTTAGTTGGACCTTCCTTATCTTATTAATGATTTTGTGGGGCTGGGCATTGCTGACATTAGGTGAGAGGCAGCATGTACCTGGATAGGTCACAAGTTCATCACAAGGCTAACACTAAATGACCAACGCACACTAAAAAAAAATCCTTACATAAGACCCATAAAAACATGCAAGCCCCACATAGAAAGGTCTTAGTCGACCAGCAGGCTCCAACACAAAACCCTGTTGCTGTGGAGTGACAGCGCCAACTACTGCACCACCATGTGCTCATTTTTTCTGCCATGTAATTCACAAAAGGGACCTTTTTGCAGTAAGCATTCTCACTAATTGCTTTTCCATCTCTTTTCTTCCTGTGCAGATCACACGGGTCATTTTCTGTGTCTTCCTCGAGACTGATTTTGCCATCTACAAGAAGAAAATGGCTGTCATGTTTCAAGGTATGTGTGTTTACTGCAAACTGACTGGACAGCAATCACTACTATTCACTGCATTTGTTCTGCTTCCTGTTGCTGTTTTGAGTTGAATTGATCAATGATTATCACACTGACTTTTGCAATACCTCCTTTCCAAGATTTATGTCATAGTTAATGTGACTACTTACCTAGCTGACCATCTGTATACAGCTAGATAGCTTTGCTACCCCATGTATTCTAGAAAACATCTGCAGCAAGAGATACTTTGTTGCTGGAAGCAGTAATATACGGATGTGTCAGGCTTGGATGACACCTTCCAGTGTAAACAAATTTAATTCACCCACAGAACCACTGGGAAGATTAACAGTGAGAATTTATGCTGACAGTGTGTAAAACAAGTGTCAGGTTCTGTACATGTTGCCTTCATAGTACTGAAATACTTGTGTATCAGAAAGTATCAGAAAGTTCATAATTCTTGATATTCATAGGAAACTTTAATGTCAGATTTGATTAACTGAAACAATAGCCCACGATAGTGAATGTCTGCTGCAAGAACTAAAAAAATTCAGGGATGCATAGCAACCACTAATCATCCTTGGTTACTGCTCCTCAATTCTGTGTGTGAAATAAACAAACATCCATTATCTTCTACTCCCACTCTCTTTTCTGTCCCTCTTTCAATTCCCTCCCCCCTTTCATGCCATCATCTTTTTTCGGGGACCAGGAGCAGTCACCAGCTCTGATGGGGGCTCCATAGAGGATTGAGTTGAATAGCTGGGGAGCTGAAAGAGGCTGGCTGGCTTCGCCAGCCTAGCATTACCTCCCATTTACCTCACTTTTCCCTCCTCACCTCCCCAATGGAATACCGGCTCTCAGGCCTTCATCTCGCTGCTCCCAGATGGAGAGTGTTTTGTTCTCCCTGCACTCCCGTCATCTCTCCTGCTCCCCGCCCAGGCTCTTCCTTGAAAGATTACATTCTGAGGAGAGACCTTAATTATACTGCCTGCCCCCATGCACCCAGCACCCGTCTCATCATATTAGTGCTTTGAGATGAGAATCTGGAGCTGTTGTTCTCCAGTTATCACTCTCGCCATTTAAAAGTGCTGTCAGTGGATAAATACCCTGTATCGCTCCATGACTGGGAACAGGGAAAAAACAAAATGACAGGCTGTGAGTGTGTATGTGTCTGTGTCACAAAGGGCAATCAGAAAAGTTCTGAGAGTTACATTATTGGAAGATAATTCTTCTAAAAGCTATTGTTTACAAAGATGCAATGAGCTAGTAATGAGGGAGGCAGAGGTCAGTTTTGATTAAATGTTGGGTGGTTTTCAGAAAGCTACTCTTGCATGCGCCATGATGCCAGTGCTTTTCTCATCAGTGTCTGGCTTGTGACATGTTCTTTGACCCCTGAGGTCAGGCCCACCTCTATTGCTGTGCTGTGTATGTGTGGGCTTGAAGGGATATTAATTCTCTTATTGACCAAATGTCTAAATACATGTGACATTCCCATTCAGGGTCGTGTCTGGTCTGAGGCAGGCATCTTCCCACCATGCTCACCTACACCTGTTCTCGTCTTTCACATTCAAAGTATTTTCCACATTCTCTCTGAAAACAAACAAAAGCTCTTTAAGTTGTTCCATAAGGAAAAACTGAAAGAAGACATGATTACTTATAGTGTGAATGTAGACTACACACTTATGAAAGGGAGTGTTTTATCTAGCCAGGCTGCATAAACTACATAGATGGATTTCAAACAGTAGTGGAAAGGTGCGCTGTAAAGAAAGAAATGCTGATTGGTATGATTGCACCATGTAGGTAATGCACAACCCCGTAGTGTGAAAAGACTTGCATTTAGCCTGCACAGAATGGCAGTAGTGAATCAGAGGCTGTGAATTAGCTCTGCAGGTGTGCTCCAGCACTTTCAGAACATCTCATCATCTTCACTGCTAGAGATAGACAGTCGGGTAGATCTTGCGGTAACACTGAATGCATCACACAGAGCCTTGAGACCATTCTGTCTCCTGCAACATCCTCTCACATTCAATAAGCCTCTGTTACATATCCCCTCCCTTTTCTCTCTCCCTCTCCTCAGTTATTTTCACTTGTGCCTCTCCTTGTTTCCAAGCCACATTCCCATTACCTCATTCGTCCACTTTCTATCATTCTTCCTCATTTTACCAAAGAGGAGCTTCTGCGTCGCCTTCTTTATCAGGATGCTGCTATAAAGCTGCTGTGGATATTAGTCTTGAACTTTCTGTAATTTGTATGTGTGTGTGGTCATGTGAAACTCTGGATCTTTCCTCTGACATCAGTTTCAAGCATGTCTACAGCTTAGAGCAGGTACAATAGATTTTTTATTGAAGTCTTACTACTCTCATTTTTCATCGTATAGCTGCTTTCCTCATATTCAAGCAATCTGTCAAGTGACAATGACTGGAGCAGGAATGTGTAAACAGGACATTTGCATACAGGAAATTGCTTTATTACAATGTGCATTTCCACAAGCTGTCACTACGGGAGAGCCAAAATATGGTTACTTCTCTGCAGAAGGAGGGAACTGAAAAATAGCCTGTGCTGACAAAAATACTCACACACACCTGCATATAGGGACATCAACCACGGCACACATGCGTATACATATAAAACAGGAAGCTGCACCACGTCAGCTATCGAATTTTGACTAGAACAAATGACTCCAGATTTTGCTTTGCACTGGTGTGTGCCCAATGTTTGAGAAAACTTACCAGTGGAGGAGCTTTTAGCTGAGTTACGATGGCGCTCTCACAAACAGACAAAGGTCTTTTATGGAGCACCAGCTCAAGGAGCACTTCATGTATTTAGAGCCATAAGTTCTGTCAAAGAGGCCTCTCTAATACACAAATACTGAAATATGCAAATAAGCAAACAAGCTAATGCACACAGCAACTAGCTTATGCCTCTGTAACACCATTTTCCATCCATTACCCACTTCGACAACTGAGCTAATAACCACTGATATAATGACCTATTCATTATTTGAAAAGCCCCACACTGTACACATCTCAAAAGCGCTGGGACAGTCTTGCTGTCTGGTTTAGAGGACCAGCAGGGTTTGTACGCGGTTGTATTTTTAGAGAAATAAAATATAACCATTAATTGATTAACACAAGAGCTCAATCAATGCAATTAATCATATAACATGATTCTATTACATATTCCGATTGCCGTGATTGACCCCATGCTTGCCTTGGCACGTATTATTTGCGAGCATGGAAGCAGTCAGGCAGCTGTGGTTGTAGAGAGTAAAAGCATGTTGAAATTGATTCTGGGTACACTCCTCCACTAATATGATCCGGGTGGCTGCCCACAAGCTGGGCTCCATCTCCTCTTCTCCTCAATCAGCCACGGTGCTGACAATATTAACACAGCCCACAGATCTGCAGAGGCTGCTGCATTCTCTCCAACTGTTTCACTGACTTTCCAATTGACATTTATTTACATGGCACTTAATACACTCCATACTCCCAGCCCCTCAACCCACACACACACGCCTACCCCCAAAATGTCCATTACAAAAGCATCCCCTCAACCCCCACAGCCACCGCTTTGGAAGAAGTGGAAGCTGTGGTATGCAAAGGCTTTTATCACACACATGTAATTTGTTGACAGAGGATGTGAAGGGCTACGGGAACCCTGTGAGGGGTGAAAATGAAGTCTGTGTTGGTTTCACAAGGCTATCCCTTGGGGCAGGGAAATGAGGAGACCATGGTGTGTTAGTGATGTGATTGTCAGAAAAAGCACACAGAGTCTCTCAGTCAGCTTTGGCAGATATGAGGATTCCGCTTTAGCTCATCATATGTGAAAATATTCACGTCTGTGCATAAATCAGACACGTACAAAATGTGCAAATACATATCCCGACGACCTGCTTATCACCATGTTCGGTTTTGGCTAGACATGGTTACTTTTAATAATTTAGAAGGTCGAAACTTGCTTGGCTTTAGTACAGTTCAGTTTGAAATTCAAATCTGACTGTGTCCTAACATTTCTAACAAGCTATTCCAGTAGCAAAAATGTAACCTAAAGAAATAGCTCTTTCACTTTCTTGTCAAGAACTTAATCAAAAGGTCAATACTACTTTCCAAGACTTAGATGAGAGGATCGATATCACTCTCGTGTCTGTCTCTTAAAAGATTAAGCTGGAGCCAGAAGACGGTTAGCTTTGCTTAGCATGATGCAGTAACAAACAGCCAGGCTCTGTCAAAAGTTTATTTTAAATTGTCAACAAATCCGTATGGTGTGTTTTACATGTTAGAAGACACCACAGCTGAGTATTTTCCCTTTGAAACTGCCGCGTGCCAAAGACTCAAGAATACGGATCCGATCCTCCGAGGTTTCATACATCATGAGCATAAGGAACCAATCCTGTCAACTTCCATATCATTAGTCTTCTGTAGAATCAGATTCCTTTTCAAATATGCATGACACAGTAACTCCAGTATTACAATTTGCTATTTTGTAGTGTGAAATATTGCATTTACGCAGAGTTATTGGTGAGCTGGTGTGTTTCAGCACTGATGAGTTGGGAGAGCGGTGACTTCATAGGTCGCCACATTTTAAAGCAATTAACAGTGTAGCGTTACATTTAAGTTATTTTTAAGCATGAAGGGCTGTTTTTTAGGAGTTTATAAAAAGGACTTTCTAAAAAGTCATCAGTTTTTTTATTACTGTTTCTATTTATACAAAAACCAAAATGTAACAGGGAGTTTTGGTTGGTTTAAGTCTTGTTGTGACCGTGAGGCTTAACTAGTGAATTTTACATCAGTGGAATTATGTGGATGTTTTTACCTTCGGTAAGAACTTGGTAGCTCCATTTTTCCCGTCTTTATGTTATCCTTGACATCTCCTGGCAGTAGTTTTCTATTTAACGCTATGATATAAGAGCAGAATTAAATCCTGCTTTCTAGTTCTTGGATACATGAATGAGCTTATTTCCCAAACTGTTGAACAGCTGATAGTTTCTCATGAGTTTTCATGTTATGCCGTCATATATGAATCCATTGTAAGTGTAACCTCCACCTATGTCCTAGAAAGAAAACAGGAGCAATGCGAAGTTGTCATATACTGTTATTCTTGAAGGAGTCACAGTTTGGAGCCGTGATAATAATCTAACAGTATGTGGCAGTAGCACAGACACTCCATGTTTCCATTCTTGCTCTGTTGTTGGACTGTATCAGTGGGCCTTCCTTTGTTTCCCCAAGCAGGGTTAGATTAATGCACTGTACCCTTTTATTCAGTGTTATACAAAAGAAAAGCCTGTCGCTGGATCCACAGGGAGCTCTGATGGTTACACTTCTACAGAATAGATGACAACAGCCTTTCATCAAAGCTAACACTTGCTTTTGCTTGTTAACCACGGTGCAATCATTTCACAGACCCATGCACAGCCATACACACGTATACAGTCATATCTGTGCCCTTGCAAACACTGTGTATTCCACACTACGAACTGTGCACATAAAAAAAGTATCTATACTGGCATGACACAAAGCATTTGAATCATCTTGAGGCTAGATCTCAGTGTGTATGAGTCTGTGTTTGTATGTGGATCCAGGAGCTGTGAGCAGGCATCCACAGTTCCTCTCTCCCCATGTCTCCCTCTGCAGTTCCTCCTAAAGCACCATCCGAAGCCTTCTTCTCCTCTCCCACTGTGCAACTCAACTCATCCACCCAGAAACACCTCTCGTTCATTCAGTCTGTTTTGCACAATAGACTTAAAGAAGAGAAAAGAGGAGAAAATCAAAGGGTTGTTTTTTTTTAAGGCGCAGTTGTCCATGGCAGCCTGCAGTCTTTGTAATTTGAGGAAATTGGAGTTTTTGTGTCATTTATGCTGAGACTACCGGTATAGATTTAATTGAAAAAGAATGTCTCATGAATGTGACCCCCCCTAAATACAAACCCACATACTCAGTCATTTGGTGTAATAACTCTCTAGATCCAAGGCCGTCTGGTGGGGGAATTGAGGGAGGTTGTTAAGGGTTGTTGGTAAAATTTCAGAGCATGGCAGCTGGTGTGATGAGGAAGGAGGAGGTGAAAGAGCCTCAGCTTTCAGCAAGCTTTTGGACATGCGAATGTGATCATATTTCAGTCACATTCTGAGGAAACTGCAATTTCTGGTTCCATTGTTTGGTTTAGGCAGCCAGAGCAGCATCAAAACACAGTGCTCTAACATTATGATCAAGGTGTGATGACTCGTTGTATTTTACATTATAAAACAGCATTTTTTGACACACTGTCGTTTTCCCTCTTTGCCAGACAATGACATGGAGGTTACAGAGGAGCAGCTGAAGGGAGGTGAGTGACAGAATATTTCATGGTTGCCTTTTCACCTTAACACCTCCATTAAAGCACACAGAGGGTGAGTGAATGGTGTAGCTTCCGCTCATGACAGTGATTTGCGAGGTTTTATGCAGCACATGAAATTGAATGTTTATTCGTTTGGTGACAAGTTGAATCCCAGGCCTGACTCATTGCAGTTAAAAATACTTCATGTCAGGTACATTACGTTACAAGAGCTTATATCTGCAGCTAATTCCCAACACCATTCTTTTCATCCGGCTTACGGGCACAATGCCTTCAAACCACCTAAAGCAAGTGACAAAGAAACAGCAGAGCAACATCCCTCCGCAGTGTGCGCCAGGCGATAACACAAACACAACTGTCGGTGCATAATGCTTTTATCACCACACCATCTTGGCACACGGCCTGAAACTCCCACATACTGCTTATCAAGATAAACTATTGACATTTGTCTGTTCACTGATGTCCTGAATAAGCAATGGCACGAAAAGAAAGACTCATGGAACTGTGGATATTGTTCGAATAGCCGAAACAATAGATCCAAAAGAGTTTAGCAGCATTTTTTTTGTCCTCACTGGCGGACAAAATATTCTGCTTTTAAGAAAAGTTTCATAAAATGTCCTGCCTGTGGCAGTTTTAGCCATTGTACAGTAGGTCTTGGAACATGAATTTTTTTTTTTTTTACTACCAAAGAACTCGCACACAGAGTTTCCACGTCAAACTGCTAGGTCGTCTGATACGGTCATAGTACACATGCAACCAACTGAGCAGAGAACAATGTTAGTTTTACTGTCTGTCGAAGGAAGCGTTCCGATTACAGTAGATGTAGAATCCAGGGTGCTATCAAAATGTTTTTCCTCCCAAAGTCACCTCCATGATTTGCCAATTACACGCATCTGTGTTTTCAATGAGATTCCATTTTGGGTGAACATAAAAGGGCTGTTTTATAAGTGCACTGTAAAATGTGATATTCCAGAGTGAAACAATGTGCACGTAATGGCTACATCATAAAGATTTGGCTGAGAGGCACTGCGTTGGAGAGTTAGGTCAGACCAACTGCTATTGTTTTCTATTGTGTTGCTCAACAGCTTTTTCACTGCATACTGTATAATAGCATAGCATCAGACCACATCTAGCCAACTGAAACAACCCCTGATAATTCCTAGCTCTGTTGTATCATCATGCCAGCCCTACCCTAGTCCAGTTTGGCCCTGTTTGATGGTTTTCTGCGCCAGTGCCAAGGACTGGCCTTTTATTCTGCTCCATGTGCCAGAGTTTGAATCAGTCAGCCTGGACTCCATTCAAAGGTTCGAATGGCTGCCATTCCCACATGGAATGGTGCTTTTGTCCCAGACTGTGGTCTGGAATTGGTCTCAAACCCTCACATTCTTCCCTTCTCTCCCACTGGAGTCATTTTTTTGTCGGGCAGGTATAAAACAAAACGGCATAAGAGCCATAGAGCTCTCCCACAGGCTTCTGTAGAGTAGTCAGCCGAGACAGAATGTTGAAATCATCACTGCTAGGATGGATTTATCAAAAGTAATCTTTACTCACAACAGCTCATTTAACAGTTTGCATTGACAACATGGTATGCCCTTTGCATCCCCCAGCATCAGTCTCACATCACTGATTTACTGTTTATTTTTATTTGTTTACAGATAACACACCGTCATCTACGAAATCCACAACCAAGGAAGAAAAAGACGACCGCAACAGAGGTGTGTCTGTGTCTGACTGTGCGTCTCTGCATGCATGCAGTGTTTCTTGTATTCTAATTATGACTGCTTCTTTTCAAAATGCCAAGCAGCATTAGCGGGAGAGGCAACATTTTGCATTGACATGTGTTTACAGAAAAAATTGTTTTGTGGGTATGAAGTAATGAAGTGTTTTCTTGGTCAGTAATCTCTTGCTCTCTGATGCCAAGTTCCTCTTTGGGGAAATGAATACAAGATGAAGCTTGGTCTTTTTTAAAAGAATGTTTTCTTAGAGGCAAACTTGTTTAAGAAGCCATTATCTGGCTATTCTGCAGTTTCAGCCCCTTTGGATGTGTAATATTGAAACAATTATAGGCTTCTCCGATACGATGGACCAAAGATAATTAGATTCTTACACTGGAGGGTGTTAGTAGGCAATTAAAATTGTACACCATCAATTTGTCTTCAAGCCTTAAGGTTGCGGGGAATTTTTGAAGATAGCAGTCATGCTTGTTTTCTTTAGGGAAACAGTTCCTCTTACTGATTGTGAGAGGCTGGACTAGATAGCGCAGTCACTTCAAGGGCGTCAATACATTCTGTGCTGTCAAACAAAGCGCAATAAGTCATTTCTTCTGCCTATTCAACATACCTTTCCATAATCCACAACAGTAATTCAGTATGATTCACAAATTCAATCACCAGCATTAGAAGGGCATAAGTATTTTGTAATAATCTTTATAAATCCTAATTTATCAGGCCCCACAGCTTAATAGTAACTAATCCATTCACAAAAGGCCTTGGCACAGCTTTCTAGCATGGGAACAGTCAGTCCTTGAGACAACCTCTCTCACAGGAAGGGAATGAAATGATTTTGTGCTGCTTGCACTGTAAAGGTTAGGTCTGGTTCGATGTAGCACATAGGAAGGATTAATCATAGAAAACACTCAGATGTCAAGATAGCACAGAGCAGAGGAAAAGCGAGCTGCAAAAACACTGCCAGCTATGTGAGACAGACATTACAAGGCGCTTGAGAGTCTCATACCACCTCTGAACATCGATGTAAGATCTTCTTTCTGCAAAAACACACTATATTCCATCTTGGTCTTTCTATTTGATATAGTCAATGTGTGAAGCACATTTTGGAATAAATTACAGTCTGCAGCAGAACTGGTGAAGTGTGTCTGTCAATATGCCTCAGTGTGATCTATCACATCCATCATACTCCTCAGGGGATTTACTCTCCCCAGTCCATGGGTCAGGCATCAGGGGCTTTTAGCCACAGTACCAATGAAGAGAAAGCATTAAGGTCTTCTCCACTGATTTTTCATGACAAATACACTGGTTAGTGGACTGAAGGTAATTATAGGGCTCCTCTGCCTCACATATAATAACTGCAACACTTACAGTTGTTTTGTCATCCCACAAGTAAAAGGCTGCTTCATCCTCAGTGTACTGAAGTAAGAAAACTGTAAAAAGCACACAATTAGCACAAACACCCTGCTGTATAACAGAGCACATATTATGTGGTACAACTAAAAATTCAAACAACACAGCAGCTTCTTTATCTTCTTTTGAACATCAGACAACATCAAAATATTATTTTTATGTGACACTTGTTTTATTCTGTTTTTTAAATGTTTCACTATGCTTTTTCTTGATGTGAGATTTTCTATGCACTTGCTGTCTGATAAATGTCTGATAAATGTTTCCCATTCACAAAACAAGGCAATTTTAAAGTGCTTCTTATATTATATTATATTATATTATATTATATTATATTATATTATATTATATTATATTATATTATATTATATTATATTATATTATTTTGGACCAACAGGTCTGATGATGAACAGGAGAGTTGTTTACATTTGATAAACAACATTTCCTGTTGAAAAGCAGTCAACACATGTTCCCTCATCATCTACAAATAAACTAAGTGTATTTGAAAAATAGGGTCACAGATTAACTCTATGTGTGTTTGTGTGTGTGATGAGCTGTGCTGTGATGTAATCCACATGAAACAGAAGCACAGCATGCAAATGCTCCAAGCTATACAAAGAAAAAGAGAGCGAGGGGAAGGGCGGGTGAGATACTGAGGCGAGCGCTGGCACTGAGGTCCAAGGTGGAATATAACCTCTTCAGAGCACACCTGAGTTGGCAAGCAGTCCCACAGTGTCTATTATTTGATATCAGATTGGTATTAGGGAGATTAGTGGATGTCACAGGGCACAGTAAAATGTGAACATTAAGCCAGAAATCAATGCCTGGCTGGGTCTGTTTGCCTGGCATGCTTGAGCTTTCTGGGAAAAGCCCGAGGAAGAGAGCGGGAGACGGTGAGAGATGGCATGGAGCGTGGATGGACATGCAGATTAATAACGCTATGTGTGGACAGACAGTGAGCCTCTCAGCGGGATGCCATCTTTTACACCGCGGCAGCCTGTCAAGCATTGCTCATAAACGCACTTGCACTTTGGTTGCGCACATTTCACATGCAAAAGGTCTTTGAATGATTGCTGTTGGTCATCTCACAGCCCTTTTTCCTTTACACATGTCTCATGAATTTTTCAGGTTCCCCTCTTTTTTCTTTTTTCTTTTTTATCTTTTTCTGTCCTTTGCTCCAGTTGGCTTTAATAAAAGGAATAGCAGACAGGGCTGGGGGAGAGATAACGCCTTGTGTGCGTGTGTGTGTGCGCGTGAGTATGTGCGTGTCTGTGTGGGTGTATGCGTTTCTGAATATGAAATGCTACTTTTACTTCCAAGAAAGTATCATCTGCAGTTGATGTTTACTCAACAGTCATGCAACTAGGACACACCAGGATGGTTGCATATCAGCTTCTAAATTGTTTATGTCCTTGTAATACTGTACCCCTGAATCTGATGTTGACATAAATAAATCATATAAGTGTGTGTGAGACAAGCATTTTATTCAGAAAAACACCACGGTGCTGTTGCTCAGTCAACACGAGGGCAGGCGAGTGCCTGCAATTTCCTTTTTCCCACCATATTTCTCCAAGTGAAATTCATGGGAGTAGTGACACTAAAAGTCTTGAGGTGTTTGCTGGACCCTTCTGTGTGAAGTATGTCAGACCCTGATTCTCAGTGATGACAGTTTCAGAGAATGAATATTGTGTAAGAAAGCCGTGACAATGCTGCCACCTGCTGTTTGTAGCACATGACTGAGCAGCAGCCGGGATCTGCTAGTTGGGCTTTTACTTTCCGGAGAGACGTTGCTCTAATTGATCTAAACTTGGAGACGTTATAAATCACATCTGCCCAACTCTGATGCTTCTGTTTTGGGTTGGTGTGTGTATTGTGGGTTTATTCACTGTCTGTGCCACAGCATCCTTTATCACAAAGTGAATACTGTTTCATTGAATAAGCCAAATACAAATGATCAAATAACAAAGAGGAAATTACATTCAGTCTTTTGTCATATCTGATATATTGTTGTTTGGCATCACTTTAGACAGATACAATAGCCATGCATGATTTTTTAAACACAGAAGAAAGGTTTTGTGTGACCTCAAGGCTAGTGGAGCATTCCTCTTAAGCTGTTTTTCCCCAATGAGGTATTCTTTTCAGCCCCCCTCTGTCTGTGACTGTATCTCCAAATGCCAGTCATCATTAATAGAAAGGGTTGCCATCTACTGTGTGTCACCAGTATTCTGCGTGATGGACAGAGGTACTTGAGACAAACATGCAGCACTGGTAGAACTGGCCTTTTTCCCTTTTAATAGAGGCTGGCATTTTTATTGTTCTGAGTGCAGGGCAAAATTGCATGATATGAAAAAATGGTTTCTCTCTGCAGCTTGTTAAAAAAGCAATTATAGAAGCTGCACAATAGCCATTGTAAAGCATGTTCTCTTATTGGTGTCATGGCTTTCATTTACTCAATTTGTCCCAAATGTCATTGGTTTATGTGTGTGCCTGTGTGTATAAGAATGTGTGAAAGCAAGAAAGGGGCTGAGGAGGGTGGGATTAACAGATATGACGGAAGGATTAGTTTTATCAAATTAATTTCAACGTTAAATTCTGCTTTTCGAGCATACATTAGACCGCTGAGATTCTGAAAATGCCCTCATGACCCCTGATGATGATCTGTGTTAAAGTATAAGTATCAATGTATGTATTTTTTATATATAGTATGAACGTGTGTGTGTGTGTGTATATATATATATATATATATATATATATATGAGAGAGAGAGAGAAATTAAAATTGAGTAAATGAAAGTGAACTGAAGCAGGAGCTAGACATAAAGTTGTTTTAAAATGTGATGCCTGTTCTCTCATTTGCCTGGGGAAGATGAACAGTTGATCAGTGATCATGGGTGTTTGCTTTGTTTTTTTTAAATTAATGACTGGCATTATTCAAATGCATGTTTGTATTTAGCTGATGATTCTCCTCCCTCCCTCTCCAGGTAAAGAGGAAACGGGTGATGAAGAGGAACCTGACAACGGTATTGTACCTCTATGTTCCAAGCCTCTCAGCTCAACCATTGCTTCTTGATGTCATTTGTCATCAAAAATTGAATTTTCTATTCGCTTCGGTTCTGTCTTTCCATCCTGTGTGCCACCAGTCTAACAAAAAAAAAAAGTTCTCTTATCACACACGCTTGGAACAAAGAAATCCCTCAATTATGTATGGCTTTAGAAGTGACATTCTTTTTCCCTTCTTTTTTGTCACTTAATTTATGCATGTCTTTGTGGTTCCATTGCTCTCATAGTGCAGTACAAAGACAATGCTACACAAAGAGATGGAATGAAAGGCTGTTTGAGGTGATATCGAAAGCCAACTCCATTCAACTCCGGGCACTAGCACTGAACTCAAATGTTTTCCACTCTTTTAAATTCCTCTTCTGTTTCCAGATGCTGGGGTAAATGAAGATGTGGAGATGGCAAGTCAAAACCCAGGTACAGTCACAAGTCAAGGCTGCAGCATGAGCGGGTGTGTGATTACATGTTGTCACTGTGTAGATTGCCACCACCCTACCCATCACTGACTGAGAAGGAAGAAGCACACAGTGGTCTCGCTCTTATCTCTAGAGCAGATGGGAAATGTTGGAGCTGACCGACGTGCAGCTACTTGGTCTGGTTTTCACTTCAGAGTTTGATTAGAGATCCATCCTGAGCAGTCTTGTTAGCAGCAGAGGAATAACTAGTATACAAAACTGTAAATGCTTCTGTATAACAGATCCCAAAACTCTGATGCATTTTGTGGTGCTGACAGCGAAGTGAGTGCCTTTAGTGAACTGAGGGTGTGTGCGTGCGTGCGTGTGTGTGTGTGGGGGGGGGGGGGTACAAAGGGGCGACCATTAACGCTGAGCCACAACCATTTCTCTTTTCTGAATATCCTCTGTGCTGCTGCTGTATAATTAAGATTCTGCATTTGCATACTGGCAGCGAGCAGCGCCTCGCCTCTCCTCTCCTCTGTTTTTGTTTTATTCAAATCCCATCCCATTCACAACAATTTGACAGATAGAGCCTCTCTGAACATGAATTTTGTAGATATTCTATGAGTGAGTTATGGCAAATGCTGCCCTGGGATGCTATCCAAGACCTGAGATATGTAATTACTTTCTCATGAGACATAAACAGAGAGTTAGGGCTAGGAAGAACAAGGATATACAGTTTAAAACAGCACCTGCAGGATAATTCAGCCAAAAACGCAGCACTTACATCATTCTTGATTGTGTGTTTGTATTGCAAAGGAAAACCAGATGCCACTGATCAATATGTTGTTCAATTATTTGCTCTTGGTTATTTTGTAAAATGTAATTTTTGTGCATGAACCAATATTAGCCTGTTTATCTACAGCAAGTACTCATTTCCTTCACATTTTGCACTATGTACCTTCTTTTGTCCTTATATTTTGTTCTCAAACTATGAATGCTATATATATTTTATCAATGAGACTGACATCCCTTTCGAAGTTTGGTAACCACTCTGTACCAAAAGCCAAGCACCACCTAGTGAGACCTTTATACCCCCAACGATTATAACAATTATTGTCAAGCAGACTTACATTTGAACTAGCTTATACAGCATAAAGCATGCATTTTCTTCATGAAATTTTGCTCCTTTTTTTAAAGTTTCTGACAATTTTTCCTTCTTTTCTGTCAACCTCCATTCAAACTGAAAAAGAGCAACCTGTTCTGTCAGCAGTAATGAAGTATGGGCTTGTTTTCTGCCACGTGTTACAGGATTTAATGTGAAGGCTTTGACTCCCTATGCCTAATTTAATTCTTCAAAATGTATTCCCTTTTATTTTGTGTGCCTTCAGACGAAAATATAGCCAACGAGGAGCCGACTCAAGAACAGTGTGAAGATGAAAATGAAAACCAAGACAAAGGTGAAGATACAGGCAGTGACAACAATAAAGACAACAGTGAGGAAAAAGGCATTAACAACGAGAAAGATGAAGACAAAGGTATGTACATAGGGGCAGTTTGGCGGTGTGTTTTTGTTATCTTTTTGCATCAAAACCTCTGAGCAATGCAGGCTGTCAGACACAAAAATCGTTACAGAACTGAAAATGATTCCGGTGATTGTGTTCTTTCCTTGTGTTTCATTTTATTCTCTCACTGTACATGGCCAAATATCCACAGGGCACAGAGGCAGACAGGTATGAATAAGTCTGTCCAACTGAAATAATGGCAGCATAGCAAAATAGAAACACAGATGTTTACATTCCTTGATTTGCCCGCAGTCTAAAATTACAGCACATGGCTGGAAGATGAAACACTGTAAGGATGTCCTGCTCTGTTTTTTTCTTGTTATTATTATTTCTAGTTCTCTTTGTATTATGTAAATGTTATCCACCGGCAAAGAATAAGCTGATCCAAGTGTGGCAAACTTGGGGCTCAGACTGTGGGCAGCATTACAGATTGGACATGGACACAGTATTCTATCTCTGGAGCCTCACAGTCCATAGCACATGTACATTTTAACAAAGCTGATTTGACTGATGAAGAGGGAGGTCATGCTCTTTTTGCAGGAATATTGTGGCAGTCACTTGTCAACAAAGACACTGATGCAGTGCAAATGTAGTGAAACAAACATCCCAACTTTGCTTCTTTTTCCAGCAGATGAGGAGCAGCCTCCTGCAAAGATGGAAGATGACGACACAGCAAAGTCCACTGTGGAGATGGAAGGTAAGATTCGATTTGCTCGGATCTGATTGGATGTGATTTGATTAAAGATGATTGAGGGTCTGAATGACTGACTTTCTATCAATGTGATTTTCTTGTTCAGTTTGATGTATTTGTATACATGTGTATTGAATTAGTACGGCCGGCGTTGTTTTTGTTGTCTGGTATTAGTAACACTAGTTTTCCTTTGGGATCCATCTCTGCCTATCTGAGATCTACTTCATCACCCATGTAGCATCGCTCTGTACATGAGGAACAAGGGTTTACCGGGAGCCTCAGGCGGCTTCACACATCTTATAAAGCTATGATGGAGATGCTGAGAACGGCAAATCATTTCAGATTCTAAAATTAATTTCCATTGTAGCTAAGCGAAGAAGGCATTGTTCTTTTCTCTGTAGATTTTGTTTGCTTTGCTTGTTGAAGGTGAGATATTTCTGTCTTAGTTATTTCAGACGTACTGCACGCAGTCTAATAATTCTTATATAAATCTATGACAAACTGTAGGAGACTTGTGCCATTTCACCCAAACAGGCTGGTGTTGCTCTGATGTTATTCCTGTTGAAGTCTGGTGTGGAACTGCTCTTTGATGCATCAGATTTGTACAATAGATAGCTTAGCATAATGAGTTGCTAGCACACAACTGATACAGGATATTGCAATGATAGCAATGAGCCAAGCCATTGCACTGACTTATATTAACACAGGAACTATTTGTTTAGAGTTATTCCCACATCCACCACCCTGCTGTTGTAAATACTCACTGGAGCAACAAATATGTCTTAATCTACTGATGATAATAATCCTCAATAAATTCGCTATATACGCCTGCTCAGTAAAATGTATTGAAAGCTAGAGTATTTAGCTGCTTTACAGAATTACTTGTCATTTTTTAACTATATATTTGTGACCTGTTATAAAGGATTTTACTTTCCTGTAGGAACAAATGGCTAGGGGCACAGTGATACAGACAGGGTCGAAGTGTCGTAAAGTGTTGAGAAAGGGAGTTTGATATTGTTGGTTGTTTGCATTAAGAATTTTCTTAATGCAAACAACCAACAATATCAAACTCCCTAAAGGACTTAAATGGAAAAAAAAATGTTATTTCCAAGAAGAATCTATCTAATAAGGTAGTCCGTTTCAATGTGGTCAAATCAAATCTCTTCAAGCTAGATTTCCATACATCTGGCCTTAATTAATTTTCACTTCAGCTCAGTTTTGTTTTATTTATGCGGTGCCACTTCACAACACAAGTCATCTCAAGGCACTTCACATAGCAAGGTCGAGAGAGAGTGACCCCAATGAAACCAATGACTTGTTTCACGAGCTCTAAGGAACAAACCATTGTGTTGTGACATCTCTTTCGGTGTAGCCCCACTTTATGTTTCTGACCACGTTGGATGTCTGTCTTTATTTATCCCCATTTTTCAGTGGCTTCTCACTTATTAAGTGTACTCTCCGGAGAATTTAAGGGTAGAATTGTGAACCCCTAGCCACCTCTCTCTCACCACTTTACTAACACAAAGGTCTGAGTCCTTCTCCTACCTCCATTTCACTTTCTCTTTGACTGACATTCAATTAATTTAGGGTGAGAGTGGACATTCCAGATAGATCCATCTGAGATACCCTTCTCCATCCTCTGTGAAAAGCCGTTTGAATATATCCTCCAAGCACTACAGGCTTTCCTTCCCTGGAAAGCTTCTCTCCAGCCTGTGTGTTTTGCCAGAGCTGCCACACTGTCTGTCACTGTCTCGGTCACACCATGGACCGTGTGCTGTGTGGTGGCAGAGTCAGGCTGTAAACAGTGGTGTCACTCCTGATTGCAGGCAGATTGCATTTTGTGTAGAGGAGCAGAGCCTTAGACAGAGTGCAGACCCAAACTGTCTCAGATATTGAATCTCATGCAGGCCAACGCACCCTGGCTTAGCCATGCGTAACTAGCTATTCACAGGACAAGACCAAATGATTTCAGAGCCAATACCTTTTATTAAAAATAATAACTGTAATCAGGCCGCCTGCTCATGGCCATAGAGGTGCTTCATTGAAAGGAGTAATAAAATGGCTCATAATGATAGGTGGATTGAATAATGAAGCAAACAATTTGAGCACAGAGGACTGTGAGGTTGTTATCTAAGTGCACACACATGTGAGTCAGAGGATGAATATGTGTGTTTGGTGTCATTGTAAGCCTCCAGGTTTTATCTTACACCATTTTTTTAATGTTACTGACATTGTTTTATTTCACAGTCAAGCTATTTACGGGCACAATTAATGAGAAATCATGACATAAAGGCATTTATGAAACAAATGCATGCACCTAAAACAAAATCTTATAGATCAATGGACAAATATTGCATCGTTTATGTTGCTTAGTTTCCCCAGGAAAGGATTCACTCATTTAAAAATACATCTCTGATTATATTTCCTCTCCTGTGTCAAGGTGACAGAGTCATCTCAGACATCACCATTTTAGAAATGAGCCATCATTGCCAACTTGTTAACGGTGGCCAAAATGAAACATAAATCTGATCCTCCTAAATAGAAGTTCAAGGAAGAGCAATTCAGAGAGAAATTCTTGGCTCTTGTTGGGGACTGTTTTCTAGATGATCGATTAATTGTTTAGTCATGTTAATTGATTCACAGGACTTTAGCTGACATCAAATCTGGTAGACACCACCTGCTGTTGTGGATGTATTGTATTTGAAAATTACCAGTTTGGTACGTTGTCGTTATTTGAACGTTATCCAAGCAGGAGACCTCACTGATTAACCTCATGATGAACAGGTCACACTGTACACAGTAGTGATTACACGTTGCAGGATGTGTAAAGACAGATATGCCTCTACCATTTCCTGAAACAGCAGCCTTGCTTTGCGTTTGCACGTTTATATCCACATGCTCCCATTTGTCAGTCTGTTGACACCCTGCTGCTCTCACATAGCTCGGTATGGCACATATGAAAGTGTGTATCACAGCTAAGTATCTCAGTTGCAGCTCTGTCACACTAAATAATACCAAGCTAAATAAAACAGCTTTGTGTTTTATTCATTTTCACTGCCACCATCATTATAACTTGTTAGTGTAATAATTTATTCACTCCACACACACTCCCTTAAAGATCTAGGATCTACTGAACAGGTCACTTGCAAATGTCTTATCAGTTCAAATTACCATCTGTTGTTTACTTTGCAGGTCTGCTCATGTAAATATGCATTTAGTCCTGCGCTTCTTAACTCCATAGATGTTTTTTGTTTGATATTGCAAGCAACCAAAAGCCTTAATCCAAACAATATATATCCAATATAATCTGTGGGTTTTGCTCTCTAGAAAATCCTCGTTAAATAAAGGCATGTAAGGAGGAAGGCAGAGGGGAGATTTTCTACTTTAAATCCGGCTGCAAGCTCCACTATACGAATTGTGTGTGTTAGATAACCCTCTGCAATGGCAATAAGATTCTCTGGCTGATAGTGAGGATGTTACAAGGCTCCCTGAATTGAAGCAGCCTATATTTATGAATATTCATAACATACTTTAAAATGAAAATGGGAGCTATATTGTTATTGTGTTTGGAATATCTGCTCAGCAAGTCTTGTGTTGGTGACTTGTGTGAGTGGGCACCCGCTTCAGTGAGCCCATGGAACACCCATAAATTAAAATAAGACTGTCTTTGCCTAAAGCAAGGAATAAATAAATCTGAGTTGTGAACAGAAATTGTTTTTCCTTCATGGAGTGTGATTCTCCTACAGGAGTCGATAGCTATTGTCTGAGCTCCAAAGGTAAGATTTAATGGCTGCACAGACTCAATGCCACTGAGTAAACAGCAGCTCATCTTTCTTCCCCATCAACTTTTAAGCAAGTTTCCCCTGTAAAGCATTTGCATTTTCTACAATGCATAGACACACATCTGACTGAGGTTTGTGACTATTCTGTGATAATATTTCCTATTTTACAGCCGTTTTAAGTGTGACCAGCAGTGTTACTTTGAGTTCGCTCAATTCTTGCCTAAAAACAAAACCAGAAGCTTCAGTGTGGAAGTGCTCCTTATATTTTCTTGCCTTTGATAAAGCTGGACTTTAGTAGAGGCTGACCATTGGGTGAAAGCAATTCCTTGACTATGGAAGAATGTTACTGAGAATACTTTAGAGAGATGGCTGGATGCACAGCAGACAGACGAGTACGGGACAGACTATAATGGCATACTAAAGCCAGGCAGGAGGGACCCTGCAGGGGAGATGAAGAGACAGACCCAGCAGGCCATCACAAAAATCTCAGTCTCAACACAGCAGAGACAAGGCACTATTACATGAGCGCAGAGCTGACATCCCCCCCCTGCTCCTCTTTCCCTTGATTTTTCTTTGTTTCCTTTCCTCTCCTCAGACCTGTGGTGTTAGAAACATCACAACAACTCAACTAAACTC
Organism: Acanthochromis polyacanthus; assembly: GCF_021347895.1. NCBI lineage: Eukaryota > Metazoa > Chordata > Actinopteri > Pomacentridae > Acanthochromis > Acanthochromis polyacanthus. The sequence goes on along the minus strand of NC_067127.1, from coordinate 15,606,758 downwards.
CACTCCATCTTCACTCCCTGAATTTTCCTTTGTTTGGTTTGACTTGATTGCCTTCGTTTTTTTTAAATTTCTGGCTCCCAAGTGCTTTTTGATGTACCCTGTTGGTCATGACATGCTGCACATACATCGCCGTGACCGCTTTATTTAGCACTGTAGCTTTGCCACAGCCGCTCACAGCTCGCTGTATGGGAGTTTCTGAGCAGAAAACCCAGCTGCATCCACAAGTGCCATATGGTTCCCAACCATACACACATCATGCGTTCACCTCTCTTCCCTGTAGGATCCACAAACAATAAAAAAAATGCTTCAAAAATCCCCTTCTAACAACTGTCTTGAGAATTGACGTTATTCTCTTGTTTGTGAGGGTTATTTGGGGGATATTATTGATTTCTATGTATTTTACTTCCTCCGAGTAACAACTTGAGTGTAACAGAACAGCAAGCCCACACAAATGGCTTTTCTGAAAGCCAGAACACTTGCCACTGACAATGTGTAGGTATACGCAAAAGTATCACAGCACAGTCACTCTGTATGGCTGCTTTTTTATCTTAAAACATCAAGTACAAAGAGTGGAATTTCTCAGTAATCCTTTGCAAATCAAAAGGGATTTTTTTTGTCCCTCTTCCTTTTTTGCAGCTTGAATAATTTATCCCAGAAGTCATTGGTATATTCAACTCAGAATTTGTTGTTGCATAAGTGCACTTTGCATTTATGTTCCCTTGTCTGCAATAGCAAAAATGATTTCAAGCTATACTTAATTGGCTGTTTTGTGCCCTTTTGTCTTGGTCTTTTGTGAGCAATGGGATACTGGTGATGTAAATCTAATTCTGGAGAGCAATGCGGTCTTTCCTGTGGCTAAGAGTTGTCAGCACACAATTAACTTTTGACATAACATTGTATGTTGTAGCACTGTGTAGCTCTTGAGGGAGCAGGCTGCCACTGGTTGAAGACATTAGGCTATGCTTGTATTTTATTGCTTCTTCTGACTGTGAAAGTTCTGTAACAGCAGCTACACCAGTCACTGCCACACTGAGGCTTTGTGCCTCAGTGCCATGAGCGGATACCCACAGTCTTATCATTATCCTTGTTAATGTAGCTTTTATTGCTAAATTCCATTTGGCTTTCCTCCTCTTTCTTAAACTCCATTTGACTCCTTCTTTTGACTTGCTTTGTTAAATTAAGGTCACTTGGTACCAAACAAGCTTCTTTCTTTGGCGAAATAAGGAATATTTTTCAGAGTCTGTTAGTCTCTTGGACTTAGCAGTGTGGATGTGCACAAAATTCACTGTGTCATGGTTTTGGGGTCACATTTTGTTATACTTTTTTAATACAGCAGGAAAAATAAAAGGAATGCATGAACCTTTTTGTCAGCTAAAAAAAAACAAAAAAACAAATAAGACAAATTTCAGCATTGCTCCATTGTAGGACTCTCAAGTATAAAATAAATGAAAATTTAAAATGACCATTAGTATTCATATTCAACTGGCTTAAATTAGTTAGCCCTGCAGTTTCAGCTTTGGAACTGCACAAAGTAACTCCTTTCTCCCTTTGTGGTCAACACTGAGGAAGCAACCATCTTACTGTCACACTGAGAGCTCAATGGACTGAAGAGAACACACAAGGAAATAAACAAACCACACGCAAAAAACAAGACAATGTCAGCACTTATGTTGGAAAGTGAACACAGCACAACCAAATAGGGGGAAAACTGCAGGTAGCAGAAACAGCTGTTTTCACTGGGCACTAAAAAGGGATGAACATGGATGGGACGGGCTTGTTGTTGCCATGATGACTCACAAAGTTACTGACTCCAGTATCTGACAGCGGAAATGTAGGCAGTTCTTTTGTTTGTTTAAACACTCTTGCATGATTAATATCTTGAACCAGATGGCACCCTCCATCATTTTGTAATGTCTTCCTCTTGATGAGAAACATGTGACTCTGGTCAGCTGAAGATGGAGAGTAGGCCGATGCGCACAGTGTCCATTATGTTGGTCACCTCTGGCCCAGTAGCCTGCTTCAAAGAGACAGGGATTCATCTAACAGGCTACAGGGGACACCGTTTTTTTTTGTTCTGCTTTGAAGCTCCTCTTTTGATCACTTCTCTTATCCTGTCTCCACCCACTGTTTGCTTCACAAAAATGGCAAATGAATCAACTCTGAGCAGAGAGAGAATTTGTCAGGCGGCACAGATGCAACAAATGTGTTTTTGAAAAGTCTGGAACATATTTTAGTCACAGTGACACACACACATAAGTTCTGTAGAAACACACATGGAAAGAATAGGCACTGTCTGTGTGATGAGTGATCTCTGCATGGGTTGCCTGTCTCCTGGAGGTACTGAGGAAGATTTGATGGTAGAACTACTTCAGTAAGAAACGGAAGTAAACCAAGGCAAGAAACTGAAAACAATTCTCTGAGACTCACACCTGACAGTTGTGATTTTAAGTGTTTAACCCTCAGGATTGTAAATGTCAGTGGGCACCTGACTCCCTAGTATTTCTCAGATATTGACCATTTTCTCTTATCTTACAAATTCACTCAGAATGTAATGAGGCAATAAGACACCATGCATGATGAAAATGGAGCTGCAATGTTTAGTTGATGAATTGATTAGACAAAATATTACTGACAAATTGTTTTTCTGACTCCAGCTTTTCAAGTATGAAAATTCTAAAAAAAAAAAAAAAAAAAAGTGTGTGTGTGTGTATATATGTGTGTGTGTGTGTGTGTGTGTGTGTGTGTGTGTGTGTGTGTGTGTGTGTGTGTGTGTGTGTGTGTGTGTGTGTGTGTGTGTGTGTGTGTGTAGTAGATGGAATTGGGGTTTTGGGGGTGCTTTTTTTAGTCAAAACAAGACATTTCATGGCATCCGCTTGAGCTCAGAACGTACGGTGACTCAATACAATATGATAAGCCTTTATTAATCCCACAGTAGGGAAAATTGCATTATTACAACAGCAAAGGGGATAGTTTAGACATAGAAGTTATGTAGACTGCAACCCCTGATCTCCTGTTTACTGAACACACATTTTAACCAACTAGGCCACAGCAGTACAACACCCTTCACAGTTTCTACAGTTCTTATTGGCCAAATAATGAACTGAAAAAAATATCTGACAAATTTATTAACCATAAGACTAGTCATTAGTTGCCTCTCTACATTATTTGATGTTATATATTTACCATGATATCGATCTACTGTATTGGCAATCGTATATTATACAATCATAAAATATCTTTGGGTTTTGCACTAGCTGCCTTTACTGTTAATTTACAGACCAGACAGTTAACCCATTAATCAAAAACTGTATTCAGTTATTATGGATACGTTAATTGATCACATATTATATTATTGGATGGATGGATGTATGGATGGATCAGCTAAAAGGTGAAACCATGGAAATAATGCATAAAGTCTGATGCAACATCTTCATTCTCCATAACTCTATCTCTATCAGTCACTTGTACATGATGCTTCTGCTGAAACCAACCAATCAAGCTGCTCCCTTGCTGACCTTTCAATGATAAACAACTGCTCCTGGTTTCATTGCAGTCTAGACAAGCACTGTGATTACATTGATCAATCCAATCCATGATCTACTGTGGAAAACCTTGCACTGCCCAAAAGAGGCATCGCTTAATAACTGCAAATCAATGCATAACAGCAGCGCCGTCCTGAGCAATGTTCTCGGCACCTCTCAAACATCCAAGCTCCTCCTCTACAAACACGCTGCTTCTACACCTCCTTCAGTTGTAGTGCGTCTCATTTTAATGTATCACGGGGGTCAGCCAGAACGCCAAGCGCCAGATTCACTGCTCCTCTGCAAGGCTGTCTGTGCCTTGATATAGTAAACCACAATAGGTATTGAAAACAGCAGCGGGCAGCTTCATGCAGCAGGCCCTCTAGCAGCGCACAGAGAGTCTAAAGATTATGTAAAGTAATTCAGTGAGTGATGAGAGAGGAGCAGGCCACCACTGACAGCAGGTTTAGCAGGTATGTAGGTCACACAGGGGGAGGCCTCTTTTGCATTTTTCCCTTCCATGTCTATTTTTGTGTTGTCTCTCCTCTCTCACTTCTTCACTTAATCAGTTATTCACTTGCGCCTTTCATCTCTGTGTATCTCATGGTTCTGCCTCTTTTTTTTTTAATCTCCTCTTTTGTCTTCTGACAGACCACAGTGACTGTCTCACACTACCTTGGCCAAAGTATGGGGTAGAAAAAGACTAAAAAGAGAGATTAAGAGTGGGAGAAATTGCCCGTGAAGACAACATTTTACAGGCTTTCCTCATTTTTCCCCAACTCTGTGCCTTATCAAAAGGTTAGCCAGTGGTCATTTTCCCTTCATTTTTTTTGCAGCATATGCTGTCAAGCTTTACCTCCATTTTATGCTGCCATCGCTCAGTGCCTTCTAATCATCTTCAGTTTTCTGTGAGTAGTAGCTTAACCCCAAAGCAGATGGTGTCCTGTTCTCTTTTCACTCATTCAGAGTACTTTGTGTTTTCTCGTCTTGTCAAGCATGGCCCTAGCCTGTGTAATGAGCTTGGGCCTTTTCAGTCTGTTTAGAGGACCCTGACCCAACTCAGAGCTGCCCCGCCACAACCACCACCGCAAGGTTACCCAAACCCACAGGGGAGCACAATGCTGCTTAGTGTCCACAACCCCTTGGCCTTTTCTTAGGGAGAAGAAAGCCAGAATATTAATGAAGACTCTTGGCTTTTCGGGAGGATAGAAGTAGAGAGGGGCGGTCACAGTGTTTACTGAACAGGCTTGTTTTCATCTCTCTAACCCGCAGGTCACAGCTCAGTGCTCTTTAATTGGTTCAGATTGTCAGACAGCGTTCCATCTCGTAGAAAGAAAACTCCAGCTATCAAATGCTGACCCCCCCTCTTCCTCACAAAATTCTCTTTTTTTTACTGTTTTGAGAGTGGCAGCTCATGCGGCTAAGCTATTTCCACAAGCCTGCTCTACAAACTTAACATTAACATATGAAAATAGGCTGCTTTCCACATTTACCAGCTCATTAGTTCTTTTGGTTGGGTACTTGTTGAGGTCCACCCGCTCTTGTTTTGCTGTAGCAAAGATGTCTTTAATTATCTTTGCAGTAGACATATCAGACCCAAAGCTATTAGTGCAAGCAAAGTTCAATGAGAGGCTCTTTGATACTTGTTTAATATACATGGGCCAGTACAGACTAGGCCCTCATAGACCACCCAGTTTGCATTCTGACTTTAATCTTCCTCTCATCTCCTGAAAGGAATGGGTATTTGCTAAACACTGCTACAGACCTTGACATTTTTAAACCTTATTCTCTAAAGGTGAAATGCTACTGAACAAGCAGTAGCTCTTCAACGGCTTCATGAAAGCAACACAAAAACAAAAAATAAATCCAAGCAAAATAGAAATTCTTTATGCCCTCAGTGAAAGACATTCATTTCGCGAGTTTTTCCACTGAAGTGTATTTGATTTTGGTGTCCTCTAGTAGACCTTTAACAGAAGGTCCTATAAAGAAGATAACTATTGAAAAAAATAGGGTGCTGATGGTTTTCAGCAGACTGAGGTTGTGATAGGTTATGTTCATTGTTCGAGTGGGAGCAGCTGGACACCTGTGTGATCTGTCTGGGATCAAACCTTCTAAGACCTGTTTGGACTCAACAGTCCAGTCTGCCACGCTACGGTTTGGGGATCAAATGAACAGAGGAAATTCTCCTGGGGAACTGACACTGTAGGGAACAGACACCTCCACACCTCCATCGATTTTTTTTTTTTTTTTTTTTTGTACTTCCACTGCTCAGGAAGAGAAGTGGAATAAAAGACAGTGAGATGTCCTGTGGCTGGGAGACAAAGGGAACCTCCTGTTCTGCCCAAGGCTCCTGTCTGGAACATTAAGCAGAGACGGTTCCCATGTTGCTGTGTGGGTGACCCACAGGGACTGCCTCCCTTGTGGGCTGACTGAGCTGGAATGACAAGACCATTAAAAGTGAAGTGAAAGCAGAACTGCTGGAGATCATGACAAAACGCATTTGGACGATGATGAGAACTAATGAGGGAAAGGAACAGCTAATGGGACATGTGTCATTTATTCATGCGATGCCTTGAAACTTTACCTTAGCGTCGCTGTCCAGTTCAAACTCACTTTCTATCATGTCTGAATATTGTGTTGCAGCACACTAATGCTGACCAACAAAACGCTAACTACCTCTTGTCTAATAAATGAATGCAAGGTGGGGGGATGTAATTTTCTGCTTGTCTGCATTCAAGGGTGACTTATGCCCAACTCTCTTCCTTCCTCTGCCGTCTCTTAAGTGTGAAAATGTGGGCACATGCGCATTTTTTCATCCTCTGTTTCAGTGAGATTTCTCCTCAGGATGTTTTTACTGAACTTCTGAAAGGCTGAAGTGACAAAAAATGCTTGGCAAAGATTTTAGATGTTTTTGATCTTTTGGGTGACCTCTGCTCACTCGAAAATTAATCTGTCTTGATCTCTCTCTCTTTCTCTTCGCCAAAACCCGATGGTATCATGACAGATAATGAAAGATAAATTGGTTACGGTTCAAATATGTGGAATCAGATCAAATATTCCTTTGAAAGTCTCATTACCATTCACCTTTGCTGAGTTTATGCAAGCGTATGTGTGTGTGTATACATCGATCAACCGCAATATTAAAACCATCTTCCTAATATTGTGTCGGTCCCTCCGTGCCACCAAATGGACATGGAACCTCTGGGGGAGTCCTGTGGTGTCTGACACTGGGATATTGGCAGCAGATCATTTGAGTCCTGGGGGTACGGGTGGGATCTTCGTGGATCAGGCCTGTTCCAGTACATGCGGACATGTGATTGGATTGGGAAGTGTAAAATTTGTAGGCCAGGCCCTGGGTTTTTTGCCATGTAGCTCTGACAGTTTCTGAGCAGTCTGGCTGTGTGTCAGGGCACAATATGCTGCTGGGGAAGACCACTGCCCCCTAAAATATAGATAGATATATAGACATATTAAGTTGTATTTATGCATATAGTAGCTAGTATGTTGCCCTGGTCTCATTCTATTGCATTTGCTAATATGTATATTCTGTCACCATGCGCACTGGCAAGTAACATACCAGAATGCAGACTAGGAGACACGGTGAAGGACCGCTCAGTTCCTCGGTCCCAGCTTTAAGAAGCATTGGTTAAAGCTGTCCAGTTTCCTGCTGAGGGAGTCAATTCAATCACGGTTTTTCTTCACTTTTTCTTATCTGCCCTCTGTGGACTGTGCCTCTCCTTCACCAGAACCTTGACAGAGGCCCGTTTTCCTCTCAGTCCCCCCCCCCCATCTTGTTTATGTGTTTACCACAGCACACTCAGATCCTCCCCTAAATGATAGTCCCTCCACTGTCAGCTCACAGGAGTCAAATTAGAGAGCGAGACAAACTAGCATTGCTGTTTCCCCTGAGTTTCGGGCAGGCAGAGGGCGGCTGGACCCACAGTCCATTGAAATTCTGTACTTTTTGCTTTGTTTTAATCAGTGCTGGGTATTAGATGAAGACGATGCTACCTTAGCACAAAGACTGTTGTTATTACCTGGGAGAGAGGAAGAAAGGAGCATCTGGAATGAGGCCAGAGCTTCAGTGAGCTCCTGCTGCTCCACACCGATACTACGTTAGCTTATATTGTGGAGGCTCTGGTCCGACATCAGGCACATCTCACGTTTCCCGCCATTAGCTTTAATATGCATAAAGTGATTATGGGGAAACGTGTTAATGAATGGCGTATCTTTTCATGTGTTTGCATAATTCATGACATTACTATAGATGCCATAAGGCTTCTTCATGTACAGATGTGATACAGTGTGTATGCACATGCTTCCTGTCAATTTATTCTGTTATGGTGAGTCTGGAGGTAAATCTGCTTCTTTGATTCATGTATAAGAAGACATTAATGCATAATTAAGGGATTTTAATTCTTGGTTCATTTTCTTGTGGCTATTTTTGTTGGTGATGGTAACACTGTATTTGAAGTGACCTGAGAACACAATGGCATTGCTTTAACAGTGAGACAAAAAACACAGATGCTCGACGAGTCAAGCAAAGTTATTTAAATCAGTTCTAATTTGGAGGTAAACAAAGCTGTTAGCATGCTCAGGTTAACCAAGTGTAGTATGCGGTAGGTTTGTTGTCATGTTGCCGAGTACAGTGCTGTTATTTGTGATATAACTGTAACCATATATTTTACCAAAACTATGAAAATAAGATCCTAGCTATAAATATTAAAAGAAACATAGTGTTGTTTGCCCGCTGGACAGTCCCATGCTTCAGATCAAAATTTAAAAGTGGGGTGTGACTGTTGCTTCATCCTTCCTGCTTTTTAGCAGTCGTTGAGTCCCAGCGGTGTCTACGAGCAGAGAAATTCATTCCAAAACGTTGCAACAGATTAAATCACTTTTATTCCGAAAAAATAGTGTAATACATGTCCTTCATAGTCGGCAACCTCCAGGTCAAATTAGCAGAGAAGCAAAGGTATTACAGGGTGCACAAGCTTTCATACGTTGTTTCAGAGCCTTGGCAAACCTGACACGTGTATTCAAACTCGCAGTTACAACTGAGGAACCGGCTCTCCTCTAAGAGATTGCACAACCTTGACCGCAGACTTGTTGCTGTAAACACACGGAACATTGGCACCGCTTTGGATCCTATGCGCTCTTCTATCACGCCAAAGCAGTTGTATTTGTTTACATTATCACGGGACTGCCTGGGGAGTGCAGTTATTTTCATGGTGTGCTTTGTTTGGATGATTGTTGCTGCAAAGTGGGAAGTGTGAAGGTTTGCTCGGGGAGTGACGAAGAAGGAGTTGTGTGACTACAGAGGTAACAAGGGGGATAAAGAGGGAGAAGGATGTGAGTAGGGGGGAAGGATGTGTGGGGGAGGGGGGGTCTCAGGCTGCCTTACGGGGATGACAGTCTGTAATTAATTTTGCATGCATCTCTCTCCCTTCTCGCACTTGTTTTGTTCTTCTTTTTCTTTTCTTTTTCGAAGTACAACTCTTTAGGAAGGTGCTGAAATTCTAGGCATGCGAGATTAAGCATCAGGACAAATGGAAATTTAAGGCCATGAATATGAAGCTGCTCTGAAATTCTCTGACTGGTCTGAGGATGATCTGCGTTTTGGAGCGTAAAGTCATTTCATCACTGCGACTGCTACTACTGCTAAGAGTTAACTTTGAAGAAGAAGCAGAATGATTACTTTCACTAATACCTAAGCCTTTTATCATCCACATCTTGGTGAGTAACATGTCTGTCTATATGTGCTCCTCATTACAGATGACTCTGAGGTCAACGACACTGGCACCAGCAATGGAGGTGAGTGAAGATCATGTTTCTCCCCATGAACTACTCTTTCTGGGGGCTGTAACGCATCACTGAAGTCCTGCTGCTAAACACACTCCACCCTGCTGTCAGTTACACACATCCTCCCTCCATTTCTTCATCATCATTCATCCAACTCATCCTTCTCTGCCTGTGCAGCTCACTCAGCTACATTCATAGCATGTCACAGAGTGTTCTGCTTAAATATTAGATGCACTTAAATTTCAGAGGTATGCAGCTCTAGTCAGCTTCAGAAGTCAGTACTGCAATGTATATTCTTAAAGTTTTAACAGAAAGACTACTATTAGATACTGAGATGCTCCCATCAGCTTAAATCCTGCTCTCAGACAGTGCTTGTTGTCTGTATTGTAGCTAAAAACCTGCTCAGCTTGACTCGAAAGCTTGGCAAAGAAGAGGTTGTTTAAAGTGACGTTTTCTGCGCAGGATGAGGGACAACACATTCCCATTGCCTCTTACAATCTTATTTCCCCTCTTCCTTTCTCTTCTCTACTTTTCTTCTCTTGTCTAGAGGAGATGAAAGATCATGTCGAGAGCTCAGAGGAACCTGATTCAGTTCTAACTGACAGCATTCAGTCCAAAGGTAAGGGCACGGAGGAAGCACTCACCCACTTATCTCACACGCATCTCTATTTATGAGTAGGTTCTTATTAGTGGCCACAGCTGCTGAATTAAAATTCACTTCTTTCAGAGAATCCTCAGCGCTGTGCAGCCAAGTGTTACCCAGTTTCACCCTCCTTGTCTCCGTTTCCCCCCCCCTTGTCTGTCTGCATCTCCTTGTCTCTATAGGGGGAGGCGGCAGGCAGGCAGTTTGTACGTGCTCCTGGAGGGCCAAATGCATTTGTAAACCCTCTCTACCCATTTTAGGTCTGCAACTATAACCCTGATATTTTGGTATATACGTGTGTCAGCGCGTCTTTGGAGATTGAGTGTGATGAATTACCTGCAAACTCAACTATCAGACATTTAATAAATCAAGTGTGCAATGTGTATTATTTTAACACAGCCACCAGCCAACACAGACTGTAGGGGCAATAATCATGCCAATAAATCATATGTGATAAGGATACCACACTGTTGTTATTCTCAGGGCTCCTTTGAGATTTAGGGTAATAAGATGGCATGTAATTGGAATGTAGACATCTATGGAGAGTGCGCTGAATTTCTATCACGGCACTTGTTTTGTGCCTGTGGAGTTGTTGAGCCAAAAAATGGGATTCAGATTTGGGCATCGTAGAGTTTCCAGGTAGAAAAAATTCATTAAGCAACTGCTATGAACAGATTGTCAGGGTTGAATAAATAGGACAGGCTAGCAGCATATGAAATAACTTGGCAAAGACAAACGGGTTGGTGTTGAAAGGAGAGAGCTTAAACAATGCCAAAGAAAAGTGCCAAAGAAGAAAAAGCTTGTTGTCAAACAACCGTGTGGATCAGGGTGGGATGGTGTATAAGAGAGGTGCTTAGCACATAGTGTGCTGTTAAAATTAGACAGAGTACAGTATCAAAACATATGATATTGGAGAATCACACAAAAAACTGCCCTGTTTTCTGAACAAAGTCGATCGGTCGTTTTATCTTCATGTTGCTATTCACACTGAAACGAGAACCGAGAAATCGGCTCAGCCTTAGTTTCTGTTTATCCACCTGTCTGTCGAACACAGTCTTGAATATCACAGATTGAATTTAGACCAAATTTGATTTGTTGCACATCGTTGGTTTTTATTGGCATTTACATATGGGCAGTATAGATTTCATTTAATTTTCTCCAAGCAGCCACATCATTAAAACCACCTAACTAATATCATGTAGGTCCCTCTTGTGCCGCTAAAACTGCTTTGTCCCATCAGGGTTTAAAGACAGGACCTTTGGAGGTGTCCTGTGGTGTCCGGCATTGAGACGTTAGCAAAGAATCTTTTGAATCTTGTGGGTTGTCTTCAGTGGATTGTACTTGTTCTGGTGCATCTCACAAATGCTCAATCAGACCAGTAATCTAAGGATTCAAGGACTTGGGCTCTTGGTCATGTTCCTTGACCCATTCCTGAGCTGTTTTTTGTGGAGTAGTGAGGCACATTGTCCTGCTGCAGGAGACCACTGCTTCACTTCACCTGTCTGTGGTTTCAATGGTGTATGTATGCTTGCACAGGATCCTTCGTAGGAGATGACACTTTTGGCAAATAACCAGCCCATCATGTCTCATGACATTCAGTTCCCAGTATGTGGTGTTGGTATCCACCAAAAAAGCATTACTGATAAATAGCAAATAGTGCTACCCGCATGCTACTGTACACAAGACAATCTATAATTTAATGTCCTGGTGGCCTTTTCCAGAGCCAGTAATCATTTTACATTTAACCATTGCTACTGGTAAGGCTTTAGAGAAGAATATGGTATTGTTGATTAATCTTGGAATTACTTAGTCAGCCAATTCATGATTCATTTATAAAATGTCAGAAAATACTAAAAAAAAAAAAAAAAAAAAAAAAGCAGCACACCCTCATCCCTCTCATTTTTGTTGGTGCAATGACTTTTAACCAGCAGGTCATGAAAAGATGTGAAGGACAATCTCTAAGGGCTTAGAAAAAGACAGCCATGGTGCTGAAAGAATCCAACTGCATTTATAGAATGCTGTGTAATTATGCAATGACCCATGTTCTTGTTGTGAGTCTGCCATTGATGGTGCATCGCTTTGAATGTTGCTGCCTTATGAATTGTGGCACATCATCTATTTTCTCTCCTTAAAGGATGGATCAGTGTGTCCTGTGCTAAAGCAAATAAGAAAGGAGGCAAGGAAGAAGCTTTGTTAGTATTTTATTAGATTTTGTCCAGCTGTTTTCATGGCTGTCACCTAGATACTTGCAAGTCAGTTTGCCCAGTTAGAAATCTTCCTTCTCCTAAATGAAAGAGTATTCGACTGCAACCTCGAGCTTTGCATATTTGTTTTTATACCACTGTCTAGTCAACTTGGAGTTCGCTTGGTGGACATTTGGAGCACTACAGAGCATGTGCACTACTGCAGACACAAATTTCAAGCTGTGTAAAGACACCCTGTCATGTGGAGAAAAAAAAATGCTGTTTTGTGCGACAGTATTCTCATGTCTCACATCTGTTTTCTATCCAGACACTGTTGAGAAGAAAGAATGACCAGCTGAGGGGAAGACAATCAACCTCATCTGACAGCCAGCAAACTGTGCGAAGGCCAACCACTCTGGTGTCAGACTGGCCCATGTCAGTATGGGCTCTGACACTGGCCCAGGACAACCAGTTACTCACTCAAGATGCTCACATTCCCAACTCTACTTAGCCTCCCTCCCTCTTTGTTAAGAAACAATTCATCCCTGAAGTATGTATGTACTGTATGTATATGTATGTATGTACAAAACCTAACTATAGGACTTGAACATATCAACCAGAAAAGATGAGCCATACCTCACTGTGTGTTAGAGTCATACATCATTTTGCCAGCTGGGTGCAATGAGATAAACCAGGTTCAAGTCTCTTTATTTGATAAACCCACTGTGAGAGCATGGTGAAGCTGTCAGAGGACAACCGCCACAGCTCCTGCATGTTGACACTCCAGGCTGGATGATGCTTAACATCAACCATCCTTTAGTTTGTGCAACTCAAACAACGACACTAATAACAGTCATAGCAACATTAAACAATGGGATATCTGACATAACACCCTGCATTTGTAAGACTCTTTGGGGTGTGACACACTGACACCTGCCATGTCTCCTCACACACGGTTGCAGCTCGAGCTCCATTATTTAGTCAAATCAGCCAATACCTTGATTCAGAGTGTGGTCTGTTAGGCGATGTGCCACTCCCAGGCCTTTCATCTGCGAACATCACTGATATCCTCTCATCTCCGCCACTGCCATAACTGCAGCTTAACTCGTTTTACCAGGAAACTGTTCATCAACGCCCGTGACCACAAACCAAGATGTGAGTGTCTTTTAACAAATCAATTAGTTCTTTTTTCCCCCCATTGTTTTCTTTGGCATTTCCAGTGCATGCAGGAAAATTGCTTTGAACTTCACAGACATAAACAGGAATTACAGTCCTCTTCGCTTTCGCTTGTCTCCTTACCAGATTGTCTATAATTGTATTAAAGGAATCTGCCTTATTTCATATCAAACTACAAAATCACAGTCACAGACCTGAGGAGGTGGTCCAAGTAGGAATTCTTGGTTGTGCATTGCTCGCAGATGATTTGTATTTTTAAGTACACCATGTAATGGCTAATACCTGTTGTTAATCATTTCTTAGTTTTTCCTCAGTTAACTTTTAAAAAAATGGTTTGGGTTTCTTTTAAATGTCGGTATGAATCATTAATTATTTTCAGTGGTGCCATACTAAAGATCAGATGAATTACAGTTCTATGAAACGATGCCTTCATACTTTGATGTTTGCTTTGCTAAACTATAACAGAAACAACTAATAAAGTTTAAGGCGGAAGCCATGTGTCAGCTTTTAATGTTGTGTGTGTGTTGTTTTTACTTTTGTTATCACTGCAGCTAATGTTTTATTTCATTCTAATAGCAGCCAGTGCAGTCGATTTCCCCTCAGTTATGTGTGAAATTGAACAACTGTAACAGAGCGATCAGTCGTGTGTCTCTGGGTATACAGAAACAATTAGTCTGTCCTGTGATCTCCAGCATGCTCACTCTCTGGCCCTCAGGCTCTCTCTTGTATCAAATGAGACAAGATATCTAGCAGACCCTCTAACCCCACAGCCCTCCTCCCCCTCTGAGACACCCACTAATGGCTGGAGACCTCACAAGTTTGTTATCAAAGACTCAGCGGCTCTCCAGAGCAGAACCTCTCTAATAAATCACCTCTCTTATCTGAAACGAAAACGCTTCCTTAACTGCTTTTCAGATCTTTGGTAAATGTTTGCTTGTGTTCATAATCCGTAAAGTCACACTTCATGGGTTGAACTGCTGCATGTCACAAAACCACTGTATATATTTCAACTATCACTCATTACAGCTACTGTACACAACTTGAAAAGTGATGACTCTGGTTTCCCTGGTGGCAGTGCTAAAACACAAAAACTCAGTTTGCCTTCACATTCGACAACCAACAAACAGAATAAAAATGGAAAACGACAACTGGAGACGAGCCAAATCCTGTTAAAACTGTTCAAAGTGCAGGTTTTTTTGGTCTTTACATCCAGTAAAGGAGCACATCTGTTGTAAATATTGACGCTACAAGCTGGGCAATATGTAGGATGTAATTACAGCTGCTTTGCTAGGCAACTGCCAAAATCCCACAAGGACACAAATCCTTGCATGTTCCTCTCCCAAACTGAAATGGACATTCATCAAAAAGAGTTTGCTTTGCTAATTTACACTGTAATCCATGCGGAAAACGGAATGAAAACGAGGCAAGACACACAATTTAGATGAGATGACTTCTGCAGAGATGAGGGCAGCGCAGACTGCTGCAGCGAGCAGGAGGTGAGAAAACTTCATCAGAGTGAGGTCAACTAACTCCTGAACTAGAATTAAAAATAATAGCAACTCTCTCACTCAGAGCACATTGCACTAGTTTGCTATTAGTTTGAAATTTTCATCCAGCTGTGTTTGTATAATTATAAACACAGCTGGTGCATGAAAGTGTGTGAAGAGTCTTGATTTCAATTGTAAATATCTTCTGAGTTGTTATTTTTGCTGCATTCATTCTTTTTCTTTGTCAAAACCTGATTCCTGCAGCTTCCATGATGCATTTATTAGGATGCAACCAATATAACATTTTTGGCTCCAATTCTGATTAAAATTTTATATCAATTTTATGTATTTGTTACAGCATATATACAGTAAATATGGTCTGTAAATATAATATATATTTCCAGCTGAAACATATTCATCACTGCAGTAATTATCCAATGGAAGGTTCTTAACTATTTGTTTAGTTGAATCCAGATGGCAACTTTTTTTTTTTTTTTTTAAATGCTGATTTCCATCTATCTGCGATAGGCCTAGATCAGCTGTTAAAATAGGCAATCCGATAAATTGGTTGGGTTCTTGTCTTCACCCTAAGACTACTAAAGACCAGTCCCACAAAACAAGTTTAACATACCCAAGACATTTAGCTTTGTTATTGGGCTTAACACATTTGAAGAACCACAGTCACACTAAGATGGTTACTGAGTCAGTCCAGAGTTAATCTAATTTAAGTCTACCTATGAGTGTGTTCGCAGCCAACAAGTTTAGAGCTGCAACAAACTACAACCCTAAACCAATATAGGGAATATATAAATATAATACAGACTAAAAGCAATACAGCTTCTGCAGCTAAAGCAAGAAGGAGGGGGGTTAAATTAAAAAAACAGGAAAATGTGTAAGTTAGCAGGCGTATTAATACCACTGCCCCATCATTAAGGCAGGAGTAGATCTGACTACTATAATTAGCATACGGTTGTCTATTCCAATGAATGTGCTGCTTAGACGAAGGTTATTCTTATGGCAAGTAAGATAATTTTAGCCTTATTTTTTCCAGCTGCAGCCCTGAAGGTGTTAAATGGTCTTGAAAGCACATTAAAAATCAGATTTAAAAACACCATTCAAACCAGTAAGTAGGCTTACTGCAAATCTTATAACAAGTACAAGGCTTTAGAGCTTTAATCAGTCTCTGATTTGGGATTATTTTTCCTGTACAGAGGCCTATAGAAGAATGGAATGGCTTTACATTTCTTGCATTCAGCAGAAATCCATAGAGAATCTATATCTGTCATATTTATGCTCATCAAGTACGGAAAATGGTTCAGACGGTTTCTAAAAACTCTTTCCCTCCTAAAAGATCACTCATTTGTGCACCAAGCTCAGCTTCTACGAATGACGACGTCATTTTCGGAGAAACCTTGGTCAGTCTGCATTGCTTTTATCTTTTATATTGAATATAACCTGCATAGGAGGAGGTTAGATATACAGCATAGGTTACCATGAAGATGTAACCTGGTAAGAAATTAATTACTGTCCTAACCCTGAAAATGCCAAATCCTGCTTCACAGTACAGGCCTCTTGATGCCCCAAGACTTCTCTTTACAATAGAAACAAATGTCACAATATCATCAGCTTTTTCAGCTGAGCAGCATCCATCAAAAATGGCAACAAAATGTTTTAAATATCATTCTGCTGAAACAGTTGTTTATTTTCAAGCCTTATCATTTTTGAAAAACGTATTCACAAAAAAAATAGCATCAACAACAGGTTTCTCATCTGTTGATGTGAAAAGCCAAAGAAAAACAAGTTTCCCATCGCTTCAGCTACCATGTTTGCGTTCCATTAACTTGTCGCATGCCAAGCAGATGTCAGGACTGATTGTCCCTGGAATGGAGTCTGTTTAAATTTTAATGGCTTCATTTAAATGTTGCATGTCAGAGCCGAGGGTTCCCTGAACTTGAGTGGTAGGTAATGTCGGGGGAAATGGCTTCATTGCACAGGCTTGCTGCTATGCACCAGCTCCTTGGCATACAAAACACTTAAACGCTAAAAAAAAACAGGCTGCTGTCCTATTTTAACATGTAACAGTGTTGGATTTTCTGCTTTTTCATCAGAGCTGTGAGGTTGAAATTGCCCCCTAATATCCTGGCAGGTACTGTATCTGTATCTTCACATTAGAGTAAACTGTAAATACATGACAGGACGTTTGACTGACACATGTATGAGATGTGTTTTCATCTGCATCTGACAAGTCTTGTCAAGCAGCTGTGGACTGATGTGACGCGCTCCCTTTATTCCATTTTCTAAATGAAAGCTCAGAGGACCTCTTCTTATATAAACATGCATTACCTTGTTCCCTCGCCTTTTTTTCAGCTCCTTTTCCCCCCACTATTATCCTCCTGCTAACTCCACCCACTTCCTTCCACAGCAGCCCATGCACCACACTGTCTGTTAGCACAGCACAAATTGGAGAAAAATAATTCCAGCTCTAAAGCTTTAAATCCCAGCGCTAGATAAGCTGTTTTTATCTGAAGTACAGTGTTTGTCCTTCATGAAAATTCATCGCCCCCACAAGAGGCAAAGGCAACACTATAGGTGAACTAAGCCGAGATAAACACTCTAATTGGGATGAAAATTGATGCCATTCATTATGGATGCCTGTCTTCAAAGGCAGCGAGAGCCACTGAAATGTTGAAAGGAAATTGACTTGCAGCGTCGCTAGTTTGCTTTGAACAAGTGAGAATACGTCGATTAAATTCCACCAGCACAAGACGGTTATGCAGATTACATTTGCTGTCGGACTAAAAAAGCATGTTTGTCTCATGCTGATGGCCCCTCATGACAAGAGAACAAAAGAGAAAGAGGATTAATAAACTAATTCCATCTCTCCCGCTCTCTGTTGTTGCTCTAATTATCAACTTGATAATATGTTTATTCAGGTGATATGGCAAATTCTCGTCATTATTGTAGTTATAACACAGATGAAACTGCTGTGTTCTGAACATACAATAAACTCTTTTGCTGAACAGTAAATTAGGGCTGAGAAGATCATTACGCTGATGATTTTTTTCCCCCCATCAACTTGCTCAGAATAACAACTCGGTGATAATTCACAAGAGCGGCATCCACACCTGAATTAATTTCGCTGCTGTTTCCAAACAAAACATTGCTAAGTTAAGTGTAAAATAGGAAAATTCAATGGGTTATGAAACTAATATGTGTTGCAGTAAACTTATTTTGCTGCTTTATGGCTCTACCTGTTTCCCACTAAGACTGGCAAAAATCAGCCGGGACCAGTATAAAGCCTTGTGTTTGACTGGAGACCCATCAGCAATGTCTGTTAATAAACCTCAGTTAAACTGGCTACTGTGAATTGTCCTCATTATCCAATAGGTCAAAGCTTTTATGTACGGAAACAGCCTTCCATTTGGATTTCATCTATATAAATGCAAGCAATTTGTTTGTGTGCAAGATGCCCTTTTTGGGAGGGATATAATTGAGATGAGATTTAAATGATAACATTTCTGTATAGAGCACCGATAAACAGTGAGCAGTTGGGAGAGCAAAGATGAATGTTGCTCCCCTTGTTTGCAAATTTACTTCAGAAGTCATTAGAATGTTTCCATGTTGTCTTTTCAACAGGAGAAAAACATCCAGAAAGCCTAATGAAGGAAAATGAAAAGCTCCAGCTCTAAAATGCTCAGTGATTAAACTGGACATTAATAAATGCATTAGCCTTATTTAGCTGTAACTCTGTGAGCAGCTTGATTATGCAGATGTTTTCGAAGCTCATCAAAGCAAAATGTCACCTGGATCTTGAGGTTCCGGGGACTGCTGGAATGAATCAGCATTTAAAGATCAACAAGTCGCAAGTGAAGGTGAGGAGAGAGCGGAGTTGCTCACGGAGCCCTGCTGCTTTTCGCTGTGGTCGTCTAATATGAAGTCAACTAACCGCAAATGCTAAACAGGATTTTAAAATTCTTTCAAATAGCAGAGCAGTGGGGAAGCTGGAGTCAAATGTAAAAGTGTTTTTCAATTTCCCCATCTGCATAAAGCCAGATGTCATTTATACATGCAAATAGTTTTTAAAAAATACTAAAAGGAATAGGTATTTATGTAATTGGTGTTATTCAGCACTGTAACTTATCAGGTGGAAATGCAAATACTGACCCTTTACTGAGGTGTATCGTCAACTGATGCTTGATCCAAACTTTCTAATTGTGTCGCCTCAGAATTCTAAAGTTTAGATTTGAAGCTACTGGTTGGTTGTTGCCTTTCTACGAGGAGTTTGGATGTTCTCTTTGTGTTTGTTTTCTAAAAGTCCTCTGGCTTCTTCCCACAGTCCAAAGACATGCATGGTGGGTTAATTACTGCTTCTAAATTCAACTCCGTCTCCACAAAATGATGTCCTTAAACAACGATATTGGTTTCTCATTAAAGTTTTGAAAGAAAAGTAATTTAGGTTTGGAACAAACATATTTCCTCGCCTATGACACCGCAAGAAAGACTTTCAATTTCAAAGAGCATAATGAGGTAGAAGGGGAAGATGGAGGCAAAAGTTGTTACAAGACAACATTTAGACTACATAGAAGATCAGGGTGTGAACATTATACTAAGACTTTATTCTAGTTTTCAAGCATCATTTACTCTTTGGTGAGGTTTAGACACCAGAATATTTTGGTTAAGTTTCAGTAAAATATCACTAACACAATTGGTAAACACAACAAGTAGGAGCTTGGTGAGGTTTAGGTACCAAAATTAGCTGGTTAGGTTTCCAAAAATAGCACTGTTTACCTCAAAATATACCTTTTGACTACATATTTAAAGCTTTTCCTCCATTTTCTTGGTTGCCATGGTGAAGAGTCCCAACCCACACTGAATTATTTTAAGTCATTTTAGCTTAGAAATTTAATTTCTACTTCTACTTTAAAAATATGAATGAATTGCACTTAAGTTGTAAAATCAGGTTTAAGCTGTCTGATAACTTGTGAAAGTGTAAAACTACCTGAGGTTAATTAACTAAATTTGAGACAAGAAGTTCAATAATCGTATAATATTAGGTTGAGTCAACTAGTCAGACAGACAGGCTTGCTTTCATTTTACATTTCCGAAGTTTAAAGAATTTTTTTATTTGTTTAACTTTGAGAACTTACAGCCTCGGCCGTTCAGGTCATTTTTCTTTACCAGGGTCAGTACAAAGACAGTCTGTGAGGCTGCTCCCAGTTACATTGAGATAAATTGTAAGTCTATAGTGCAGAGACTGAATTCAATACTAGCCTTTATTATGAAAAGACACAACCGCAACTTAATTTAACAAAGACACATGGCAAGTTTCCACCATCTCTGAAAGAAGAGTCTCTGGGAAGCTGTGTAGCAATAAATCTGGGGAAGTCTGTTTATGTACTAGTTTTGCTTTAAGCTTAATTGAATGAGTTGAGTGAACTCTCAACTGTTCATTTGTTCAACTCATCATTTTAAGTCAGAATGTCACAAGGCATGAGAACTCATGCTTTGAAAGTTAAAAAAATACACATTTAAAGATCAGAAATGATATACATTAGCATTAAGTAAACAAACAAATGAGTATATTTCACTTATGATGCTTTACAGTGCATGATTGCATGCTATATATACTAAAATACATGGGAAAGACGACTTGATTTACAATTTGTTTGTGATTTGAACAATTACAATTTCTGGCGAAATTTTAGTGAGAATGCAGTTTAGTTATATAGAAACATCATTTTGTGGAGACAGATTTGCAGAGTTGTGAGCGTACATGTGAGTCGTTGTCAGTCTCTTTGTGTTTGCCCTGCAGTGAACTGGTATGATCCCGTCCGTTGTGTACCACACTTCTGGCCCAGCGTCTGCCGCAGTAGGCTTTAGCCCCCCCCCCAAAAGACTATCTGCATTTAGCTAATGGGTGCTTAATCGTGTGTTACATTTCAAGTCTGAAAACTATACCTTCCCAGCGGTTCTTTCTGGCCCTCTGCCACACTGTGATGATATATTATTGAAAAATATGCCAGCAGTTTAGGTAAGGTACCACTTGAGAAACGTTTATCAATTATTCAGGAGAGAAAAAAAACTCTTTAATGCCTCCCTTTGCACTCCTGTGATGAAACGTATCTATCCAAGCATAAAGAAAATAAGTACATTTCCACAGTGTCAGCCATGTTGGCTGCCTCCATGCTGAAACACATGGAACCACATCAGCTGGGGGGTGCCTGAATTTTAACAAAATTTATTCTCACAGGAAGAGCTGTCCAAACTCCGAATCTCTGCCCCCAAAGCTCTGATTTATGCGCATTCATATCTGAAAAAGGGCAGCAGCAACACCACTCCTCTTCCACTCATCCAGTCATCAGCAGCAGGTAGTGCAGGAGAGCAGTTTGACTGAGGGGTTTCACCTGTGATCAGTGAACGGCAGCGAAAATATGGAGCTGTATCATTTTATTCAGTAATACAAGGCTTCACTCTCTAGTGGGTCTTACAGAACTTAGAGGTTGAATCCAGATAACTCTAATGTGACACAAAACACACGACCACTACAGGCACATCTTGTCGGTATTTCTACAGTCCTGCTCTGATGTGGGCATCTGCTTTTTGTTCTCACCTAAATCTGAGCAGTCGTCAGACCTCATTTCCTGAGCAATGAACAAAAATTACTGCAGTTGTTTTACCCAAGTAAGTAAAAAAAAAAAAACTGGTGCTGTAGTTACAAAATTCACAATGACAGTTAAATACCGTCCGGCTTCCTCCCATAGTCCAAAAATATGCTGAGGTTAATTGGTTACTCTAAATTGCCCGTAGGTGTGAATGTGAGTGTGATTGTTTGTCGGTATATGTAGCCCTATGACAGACTGGCGACCTGTCCAGGGTGTCCCCTACCTTCCCCACATCCACCTTAAAAGAATATTCCACCAAAAATCCCTGGACATGCATCTAAAATGTTGGTTTAACCAAGTATTCCATCCAAAATCCTCAAAGAGACCTGAGGGGCTGGTTTAAAGGAATATTCCACCTAAAATCCCAACTAGGGCAGCATGTGTAGCAGCAACAGCAGAAAGAGGTCCTCTCTCGGTGGAAGAACCGCGTCCGAGTGGCAGCTCCCTTTCTGCTCTTACCTTACTCACTAAACTCAAGTCCCATGGAGGACTGCAGTAGTTGACGTTTCCTGCTGCAACCTTCTCTTTTTCAGCTTTCTTCCACGTCTAATAACTCCTGACCTGGTTTTTGTTGACGCTTTTGACACTTTTGACCCTTTTTCCGAGCTTTGACCAGTCCGAGAACATGAAGTACATCATCGGCATCGGCGGCGTAACCAATGGAGGGAAAACCACCCTCACCAACCGCCTGATCAAGAACCTGCCCAACTGCTGCATGGTCCATCAGGATGACTTCTTCAAGCCCCAAGATCAGATTGAAGTTGGTGAAGATGGCTTTAAGCAGTACGATGTCATCACTGCTCTGGACATGGACGCCATGATGAGTCAGATCTACGCGTGGCTGGAGAACCTGGTGAAGTTTGAGAAGTCTCATGGCGTTAATAACACCCTGGACACAGAGATTGCCCCGAAGTCCGACCACAAGGAGGAGAAGGAGACTCACATCCTCATTGTGGAGGTTTTCCTGCTTCACACCTACAGGCCTTTGATGGACGTGCTAAACCAACGTTACTTTAGTTCTATCCCATATGAAGAATGTAAAAAGAGGAGGTGCTCTAAGAAGTACACGGTGCCAGACCCCCCAGCCTGTTCGATGGCCACATCTGGACCATGGACCTGCAACACAAGAACATCTGCTCACTGTGAAAGATTATTGAGAGCAGCTTTTTGTGATTTCTATGCAGAACACCATGATGTTTGCTGAGCTGTGCACTAATAAATGACTGAAGAATATGGAATATTGCTACGGTTTATTATTGTTCTCAGGTTTATTGTTAAATGTACAGAGTGTTGCTTCTTGTATTTTATTGTATTTGATTTAAGAATATAGAGTATTTTTTCTGTTTATTATTATTCCCAGGTTTAGTATTAAATGTATAGAGTGCTACTTACTGTATTTTATTTTAAAATTTACATTGCTTCACAGAACATTTAAGATTATTTTACTACAGATCAAGGGTACAGATTGTTGTTATTTACTGTGTATTGGGTAGTACTCATTTTGATTTAGACTGATTAGCATACAGAACCCTATGATGTTTCTGGTTTACAGTTGAGAACTAGTTGCTAAAAGTACAGAATATTATTTCTTATTTTAGGTGTGATAATTGTCAGTAAACATTCTAAGAAGTGGAAATTGACAGGGTTGTATATATAGTGCTGTTCTTGCACAATATTTGTCACTTAACTGCCCTCAGGATTCTGTCGTTGAGCTTATTAGTTTTACATAACAGGCAGATACTGCAGCTGATGATGTTGTAATTCACATAAACAAGGAAACAAGTCCATCATAATTTGAATGTTAACAGTTCAAAATGAAAAGGTCATATACAGCTTTCCCAATGGGTTAAAGAGCCAAAAAAAAAAAAAAAACATGAAAAATACTTTGTAGAAGCAAGAGGTTGGTAGCAGCTTTCATTTTTTCTTACAATTTTTCGGTGGCCCCCACTAAAATTTATTTTGGATCTGCCCTGATCTGCCATCATGATGATGAGCTCTGAGCTCAGCTAAAATGTTCGATATCTTAACAGTTTAGAAAGCAACGAGGTATAAATGAAGTTATTAGTATGCTGATGCCTTCTAGCTGCCAGTGGAGTCGACAGAAACTCACAGTGGAGGGAGTCTGCAGTAATGAAGCGCAGGCTGCTGTAGTAGAGGGCATCCACAGGTTGAAGGGTGCTGATGGCAGCATGAGTATCCAGCACATCTCCATAACCCAGAGTGGACACTGTGCTGGGTTGTATAATGATGTTTGCTGCTTTCTTAGGAGACACAGGCTCTGTTGCAGTAGAAGAATCAAACTGAATCTTTCATTTCTTGACTTACATCTACCTACCTACCTATCTATCTATCTATCTATCTATCTATCTATCTATCTATCTATCTATCTATCTATCTATCTATCTATCTATCTATCTATCTATCTATCTATGATGTACATGGGTTTAGCAGGACTATCTGCAAATCAAATTTCCTATATATTTATAATGCCAGACTGTATCAATCTGATCACCACTTAAACTATGGATGGGATTGGGAGCATCAGTGATTCATGGTCTCGTGCAGTCATTACACATTTAGTCGTTTTTGGACTTCAGTAAAAGCTTTAAATTCAAGAGAGAGGCAGCTAGTTAAAATTCTTTAATAAATTTGTAAAGCACTGCATGCCCCTGAACCAAACTACCTCTGTGAAATGTTATTGGTCTACAAACCAGGAATACCCTTCTGATCCTCCAGTTCCTCTTTTTAGCCGTTCCACACAGCAGAACAAAGATCTTTTTTTTGGTGATGCTGCTTTTAACACTCTGAGCCACTGCAGCAGCTTTTCAGACTATGTGAGAGGAGATGAAAACACAGAATCCATCTATTCAGGCTGGCTTTTATTAGGTGTTTTATAACATATGGTTTTAATATTTATGCTTATTCTGTTTTAATCATTTTTAATATTATTCTACGTAATGCACATTTATGGGAATAAATGTAAAAATACAGGAGTTCCCTATTTTTCCAAAATACAGTTAGAATTGAAAATCTGACACTTTCTTGAAGACAAAAACAAAAAAATGGATCATTAACAGCTGACTACTATAAAAACTGACTGTGTGAATTCAGCAGTAAGTTTTCCGACAAGTGTTCACAAAGCATGTTTTATTGTAGCAGCTGGATTTAGCAGCTAACTTTACACGGAAGCCTTGAGATAGGTCACTTTTACTTTTATTTCATTTTTCAAATAATTTTTACTTGGTTTCTGAAAAACATTTCCTGGACTACAATCAGTCATACATTGTCTTTGAATAAATCTTACCGATCCATAAAAAAATGTAACTTGCCTTGTGTTTTATCCTTCATTGTTTGATATGTTAAACAGAGTTAATAGAGCTCATTTCCAGATAGTAAAGATTAGAGGACATATTGTATTTTGTGGTTTATACATTTTAATAGCAGAAAATGGAATGAGCAATTAACTATAGTTAATGTCAATTATTGTGCCAATACAATATAAATACAGTACATTATCGGAAAATGTAGATACAGTGTTCAACATTAAGCCTCATTCTGTTCTAAAACGATGTCATCAATTATAGTGATTAACTGTTTAAGTAAATTACTAACAAAAAAATACACTAGAATACTGATGATCACAGCTGCCAGTAATCCGCTGTCATCTTTCAGGAAAATTTGTTGCAGTGCACATTTATTTTGCAATTTTATCTTTATTGATTCTCCTACCTTTTTATTCATCTTTTATCATCTAAACCAGTGGTTCTCAACCCTGTTCCTCAGGACCCCATGTCCTGCATGTTTTAGATGCTTCCTGCTCCAACACACCTGACTCAAATGATCAGCTCGTTATCAGGCTTCTGCAGAGGCTTGATAACGAGCTGATCATTTGAATCAGGTGTGTTGGAGCAGGAAGCATCTAAAACATGCAGGACATGGGGTCCTGAGGAACAGGGTTGAGAACCACTGATCTAAACTACCCATCAAATACTTTGTCTTATTCCACTGTTTTATTTTAGCAGTCTGTGAATCTATTTTTTACCATCCTATACTTTGTGAATCGCTTGTGAAGCACTTCGAACTGCATTTGATTTGTTTGAAAAGTGCTGTATAAAGAGCATTTAATAGATTGCATGACTGATATTTGTGCTTGCAGAATCGTCGGGGTTGTGCATTCTGCATTAATGCAGTATTCTGTGCTGCACGGCTCTCAGCGGAGTGACGAGGTGAAATTAGTCTCAAAGTTTTGACGTGAATAGGAGATGCTTTGTTGCAGACAGGCAACTCAACACTAATGAACAAGAAGAGTCCCTGTCATAAGAGCTATTCAAATTAATTCTGGCAGCAGCCTTTGCTTGTGTGATTATTTTAACCAACAGAGGAAATTTCTTGGTCACCATCACTCATTACTGTTCCCAAAAATTCTCCTGAAATTCAACAGTCAACATAGATTCCTGGATGTCGTGCTGTGTAAAACCCACTGGAAGGTTTGCTGTCCTTGTTGTTGTTATTGTTGACAAAGGGTTACATTTATTTAATCATTTTCCCAACGAATTTGAGAGCACATCTTCCTGAAAAAAACAGATAAGCTTGATTGATTTTGCATTGCAACATCCTGCCTGTCAGCGCTGACGGAGCCTTTGGGGCATCTCCAGTGCATCTGAGAAGTGTTGCCGTAGCAACAGCCTGTTGTAAGTAAGGCCGTGAACGCATTTAAAATCAGGTGAATGGAGTTCGGCTAAAGAAAGGGCAGAAGTGAACGGGTCACTCGGATCACTGTGTCCGATTTATCTCAGGTCCTTTAGGTGAGAAAATGCATGAAAAGGTTAAGTTCTAATGGGTTGATGTAAAAATCACATATTTTATAGCATGAGACAAAAAAAGAAAGAAAAACAGCTGTAATGATGCAGTGCTAACATTTTACAGGTGAGCCAGTGTTCTCCAAATAACCCTGGGAGATACAGGTGCTCCTTTTGCTTTAAACTATGTGCCAATTTGCCTGGTATGAAAGGCAGAATAGAGATATCACACCATTAGGTGGTTAAGGTGACATGTTCCTTTTAGAATTCACTGCCTGCAAACCACCTTTTTCTTTCGCATGGCTGCCATTACACTCAGTTCTCAGGGAAGTTAACAATGAGAAGGCCATCCAGTGTGGTGAGCATATGTACATGGTGCAACCCTTCCATACTGTATGAGTATTTATTAATTCACAGATAAGGGTGGAGGCCGCCGTTTCTTCTCACCAGGATTCATTATTTTCTGTTCCGAACTCCTGCTGGTTATGTTAATGTGTCATGAATTTCCATAACAAAATAGGCATCAAGGTAGGCAGAAAAATCACTACAGCACAGCATGCAATTTAAATGTGCCATTTCACAACCAATCATTCTGCGGTGAAGAGTGCTCGGTTACACATAGAGCTGCTAGTCATCCCTCCAAGGTACTGCTGGGTAGGGCGGAGGGTAAAAGACAACAAGTCAGGAGATTTGTCAGTGTTCCCTTCCTTTTTTAACTGCCATTAGTCCTCTGCTTTGTCCTCTTTATGACCCTCTTTCTCATTAAGCTGAATAACTCATAATGTATTCTTCACAATTCATTAAAACTGAGAATTTTAACTCGTGTTTACTATGACAGTAATGGGGAAACAATTCAGAGCGCTTAACACTGGTGTTGATTCATTTTGATAATACATAGCATTATGAACTCCATTAATAAATATGATTCATTTAGCGTCATTGTCAAGTTGCCTGCTGGAGAGGTGCTAACAATTCAAATGAGCTGATAGAGATGAATAAAATTATGCCAAATGACACTTTTTAGACTTCTCTGCCACAGAATGTCACAGTTTCTCTGCATGCATCAACTCATAAAACACCTCACGCTGCAACATACAGGGAGGTTTTCTCATTCACTGTTAATTGGCTCATTTATTCTCGAGTCCAGAGAATAAATAAAAGATGCAACAACCTTGGCTAACAAAGTTTTGGAGCATGTCTGCGTTGAGCTGTCTGGATTGGAACAGACACTGACATTAATGGAGGGAGGCTAGAGTGTGTGCAGACAGTCCATGCCACCCGTCTCTCTCGTCACCAGGCTAAACGCTTCTTGTCACAGCTGACAACTTTTGCAATTGATTAAGTCAGTCTTGCTAACAGGAAGACACAAGGTTACAGTTATGATGAATGCTCTGCTGACTCTGTGGATATTATCTTTGCAAAGGCTTGCATTCATATTCCTTCAGCTTATAATCATTAGACTGAGCCAGTCAACAAGCAATAACACCATGGTTCATGTGCCAGAGTTAAAAAAAAAAAAAAGCATTTCTGTGCAATGCACTCAGATGAATCTCAAACACATTACAACACAGCAACAACTTTACCCACTTTCCCTCGCAAAAAGGAATGAAATTCAATTTCTGGTGCTGAATCGGTTTATTCATCGCACCGTTCCGTTGTGCATCTATCAGTTCACCAATCTATTAATGTAGCCTGTCAGATATAAGCTTGGGTCCCTCTCACCTTCAGCATCTGTGCACCTCGATATCTCCCATCTTTCTAGCTCTTCACGGCTCAATACTCTCTGCTCTAATATATATGACCGATCCTTTCAGAAGCCAATTCAGAAGCTAACCACCACATTCCGGACTTCTATCAGGGCCTGATAACGTGAGGTTTGACCATCTGTCAGCGCTGTGACTGCTGGCTATAAACTTCACGCTCTGTCTTTTTATTCATCTGTTTCTCGGAGGAGAGATGCAGCCAGCGCCCGAGAGCTACTGCCGGAATCAGAGACGAGAGAGAAATCAATTACTGCCTTTGCCTCTGCCTAAAACAAGCCGTGTCGGAGACCATCTACAAAAGGGAGGACAAAAGGGGCCGGGGCCCCTCAAACTCCCAAACCTCAGGAGACGGGGGCGGAGAGCATCCTGTCACGAGCTCTGACACGCAGCCATCACTGCCACCAGCGCAAAATAGGCCCCTGTCACACCTCAAAATGGGATTGAGCCACTTCATGTGCAATCAGGCCTATATCAGTGATTGATGACCACAAAGTGAAATATGAGGGAAGGCAGCAGAGAAATAGCAAAGATAGAAAAGTGAAGCCATTTTGAGGAGTAACCTTTACAAAGTCCACACAGTTTAGAGCCTCTCATAGCATAATAGTGAATCAAAACTTTTCTAAGTGGAACAAGTAAGTTAGAAAATGTGCTGCTATTGTAGATATAAAAGAAATATGCTGGCACAAGAGAAGATAATGGTTGTGTGTGTGTGTGTGTGTGTAGAATGTGTTTGGCCTGACTAGCGACCAGCTTCATGTGTAATAATTGAAGCTACAGTGCATTTACCTTCAAAATGATTATCTGCCACAATTACAACCTGTTTCTATCTGGTATCCATAATGATTCTGTTTGTTTCAGCAGTAATAACGTGGAGTCAAACGTCTGGGGCGGGCTTTGACATTCTGTTTGTAAGCAAGTACCTTCCTTTTCATATGATATGGAAATTCTCACGAGTAACTCTGCTTTGCATATTATAAAAGCTTATGTCTACGCAAGTCCCTGAACTGCAGGTGAGTCAGATGAAATTAACTAAAACCCATTAGAGAGAGAAAATTACTTCAAATCACTATTTTTTTTTACTTGCTGAAAACTCAAAATGACTTTGCACTGTCACTATTTACTAAAAGACTTTTTTCACATCACATCCCATGAGTGATTATAAATGCTAAGCGAGTGACTATGAAGCCAGAATGCAAAACGATTTCAATAATGCAAGCAATACATATTGAAATAGTCAACACCCCTGTTACAGAGTTACTAGTGAGGCCCTGATAGCTTCAAACACTTTGAGTGATACCTAATTGTTTCAGCTGCCTGTCTATAAAAGCTAGAAATGTGCTTTGAGGGAGTGAGAGTTGAGCAGAGCCATCCTCACTTATGTCAAGCCACTGAGATATGAACTCAATAACACACTGCTTTATTTTCTCCGACCATTCGCTCCAAAGCAGCTGGTGAGGCCAGACACAAAACATGGCATCTGGCAGGGGAGACTGTGGACGCCTCGCCATGGCGTGCATGTGTGCATCTGTCCGTCTTGCTATGTGTGGATGGGAACGGTCGTGGATGTGCGTGGCGTCCACGGAGAGGAGATGCGTCACAAATCGCTGCTTTCCATCCACGAGCCACGGACAGTGTGCCCATCAGCTTAGCATGATTACAGGCATGAGAGAGGCTCTGATTGTGGGATGCTGGAGCGTGAAGCCGCTGGAGAGGAACAGAGAGGGGACGTGGCAGGGCCAGAGAGGAGGGATGGAAGAATGGAGGGGAAGCCCAGCTGGCGGCTGCTTCTAATTGGGCTGAGCAGGTTTCCATGGCTGACCAGACCCATATGCAGTGTGGATCTAAAGAGAGGGAGAGAGAGGAGGCCCCAAGCAAAGTAGCAGGGCAGGCCAGGCTGCAGGGGTGGAGGAGGGGGGTGTAAAGCGGGCAGGCGGGCGAGAGGCTGGTCACACTCCAGTCGTCACAGCCTCTTTGTGACAGGGGGCAGAAAGAGCCAGCTGTCACCCCCTGACAGGAACACACACACAAACCCCTGCCCTGATAACACAGGCTCAGTGAATGCACAAAAACAGAAGCACAACACTCGAGAAACAACTACTTTAATCAAGGCCCCCGGCTGAGGCAGTGAAAGAATGAGGCGAAACAAAACACACATGAAAAACTAGAAAGGGATCTGATGAGAAGAACCGGCGTGTATGAATGTAATGCACTTCTGTATGCAGGTTATTTACCGCGTGCCATTGGAAACAATTAGACGTGATTAAAATGGAGGTGAACTGACAAGGGGAGTGTGGATTCCCTCACCATCACCACCTCCTCTACCCCTGCTACCCCCCACCATGCCTGTTAGATGGGGGTGCTAGTGCGTGTCGTGCTCAGGGGGCGAATCGATTCACTTCACACTCTCGGCAGCATTAATTAATGATCTGTTCTCTGTATTGTACAGTGACTGGCTGTCACGCCGCAGTTTCTTTCCTAACTTCACTCCATCCTCACTCGGCACCAACTTTCCCCGAGTTCCTCTCCTTTCCCTTCCTCTCTTCGTTTTTACAAATACATAACACAACAACACAGCTACACTTAAAGCATAAACGCTGACACAAACAATAAATGTACCAATAAGGATTATAATATTGAAAGGGAATATATGTGTGCATGGAACATAAATTCTTGGAGCGTCATTCATAGGCCTTTGTTTTTATTTATTTGTTCCCTTTACAACCAAGCAGATGTCTGGAGGGCAGACCACAATCCTGTTTATGAGAGAAGAGAGGAAAGAAGGAAGGAAGGAAGGAAGGAAGGAAGGAAAGGTAGCAAGTCAAAGATGACACTCATGGCTCACTGCTGCCCCCTACTGTATGCATGATGCTCAACACATAGTATACCGCATTCCCTCAAAGAAGCTTTATAGCTGTCAGCAAGACAAAAAAAAAAAAAACATCTGTATTCTTAATATTTTCTTATAGCTTAAGGTCTCAGGTTTGATGCCTCTGTGCACAAATCTGTCAGCACTTTTTGTGTGTGTGTGTAAAATACACACTAAGGGAATACGCAAAACAGTCCTCGGACTTTCTTGTTATGTCTGTATCCTGCAGCAGTTTGACATTTTCGTTGGGATTTTTAAAATGTCAATAAATCTGAAAATTTTAAACTACGACTCGAGAAGCTTAATTATATGCACCTTTCTTCTCAATGTATTTCTCACACCCACTCCAAGTGATATGTGTGGTTAGGCAGAGAGGAGTTAGAGCAATAGGAGTGACTGCAAGGAATCTCCAGGGGGCTGAGGGAGACAGTAAACTAAGCCATGAGAAAAATCAGATCACCTTGAATTTGCATAAACAGCCTTCAAATGGCTGCGCAGAGGGTATAAGTGTTAGCCATCCAAGCCTGAATAATTCCCAGCCGTGGATTAGTATTGGGTTCACCCAGGTCATTTAACACTTAAGACAGTCTCCGGGGAGCCTATTCATGTTGGACAAATTGTTTTGCCTTTACGGCAGCTCTGTGCTGTACAGGGGTGTTAGTGGAGTTCTGAGGAGTAATTTGCCGCCTGTAGTGAGGGACACTTTGCACCCCTGTTCCTCCCCATTCAGAAAGTGGTGCCGTATCAAAAATACTAAATGGCAACAGCAGCAACATCAGCACCAATTACATGGAAATAGTCACTGTCTGGGTTAAGGTCCTGGGGATGGGCTAAAGACATGGGGAATAATGAGCGAACGCTTCCTCTTTTTGCTGCAGGCTGAACAGACAACTCGGATGAAATGTGGAACACAGACCTCAGTGAACCTACATGGAAATACTAAAACTTTACAAAAAGCTGGGCATAGCTTGTCAAGTTAGAAAAAGGAATCAGAAGGTTATCAAGAAACTCTGTCTCTGTGACCCAGAGAAAATTGCTTTTGTTGGCTAAGAGTCAATTGAATGTGACTTTATGACACTGCAGAGAGCTGGGACATGCTTCCCTACAGCATCCTGCCAAGTGGGATTCACTGGGTGTGAACGTCCTTCCTGTTCTACACGATGCGCTCGTTTGAACACACGAGGCAGCCAAAGAGATGCAGGATGGTCAACCATGTGCTGTTCTCTTTGTCCAGAAGTAGATTTCTTTGCCCTCGCCATCATCAGGTGAGCCAGCAATACTTCAGGTCCAAAGCAGTGATCATTATCCCTGCAGAAAAACATTTGGAGGAAAATGCAGCCCCATCTGAATACAGTATGACTGTAAAATAGATTTGTTGCGAACTAATTATGCCTTTCCCAAGCAATTTATAACACAGCAATGCCTCCAGTAACACTTAACTTCTGGAGCTTGATTAATGGCAGCATACTGGAAGCTGGAAGCCTCGAAATAGTAGGTGTGGAGAAGGAGCTCACAACGCCAGCATCAGCAGTCTGGACCCACTCCTTCTGTCACCGCTCTCACCTCCTTCCCATAAAAGTAAAATGCAGCAGGTTTGGAAAACAGCCTTGTCCTGTTTGTCAGAGGGCTTGTCGTAAATATCATGTTTGTCAAACCCCAGAGGAAAGAAAGCGTTGGTGACAGCAGTCATCACCGCCATGGCACTTCATCTGCCAGTGCCAGCTTCAGTTAGTGCAAACGATTGTTTCAGAATGCGCTAATTTGTTGCACCGCAAGGTGATAATCATTTACTTTTACAGCTGCAGTGAGTTAGATTTGTTCCCAGTCGTACTGCACAAATGACAATGCTATCTCAGCACAGCTTTGATGGAGGTGTTGATCAATTGCAATTCTAAATGATTGCTTTAGTCTCTTGGATTTGAGGCCTTCAGAAGTCACTCCGATTCTGTTTTGGTACAAAAGCTTACCTGAACAGTGATGGAGGTTGATGCTAGAGCAAAGAATCAGCATCAAGAGAAATTTTGTCAAGCTAAATTAGAATGAGTATTTTTTATATAGTGTATTGAATTTGGATACATTACATCTAATTAAGGTGGATTCTCAGTTAAGTAGCTTACCCATCTCCTTTGCCAATTTATGACCTTAATATTTGTTTCAATTATAGGCCAGTATAACCCATGACAGTGTGCTTGTAGTTTGCTGGTTGGTTACTGATTCAGAAATAATACTTCTTTCTACTATACTAGTGAAAAAATGCAATTCATGTACATAATTTAGCAAAAATCTGCTGTGATTCCTCATTGCCCTTTCCTTTCCATCAGCAGTAAGTCAGCCACTTTGTGACTTTAAGATCAGATCAGTACAGTTTTGTAAATCAAATTAGTGAATCTCTCATTATTACATGAAGAATGTAGTTTCTCAGTGTACATTTGGAACTGAACCAGCCGAACGTGAGGATCAAAAAGCCAAATGGTACTTGATATGACATCACCACATACTGTGAGCATGCCCTGTACTAACTACAAGCTCCCACCATCAGATGTAACAATTGAACCCATGAGAGTTGAAGAAGCCTCTAAATGGAAGCGACAAAAAGGACACCTCAGACTATTCTTATGGACAATTTACTAATCTAAGTGTGCTCCACTGACTGGAGCCCAGATTGAATCGGCATTAACATGGCAACGGCACAATCATTTGCTTCATAATGAAGTGAGAATTTGAAACCCAGCTGCTGCTACAATAGAAGCCTGCTATCTTTCTAAATGAAAGATGCTGACATGATGTGCATATACAAATAGCTGCACCATCCGACTGTCAGCCATTCTTATCGTTCACTAATCCTTCAGCATGTTTACAATGAGCTGACTTTTTTGACTGGAGACCGATAAACCTCTGTCAGGGGATCAAGCTTTACTGAAGGGCACACAACTACAAAGCACATTACGGCTGGTACCGACCACAAAAAAGGCAAATCCTGCAAAAAGAAATGGAACGCATTAACAATTCAATGCATTTTATGATCATTTTAAACCCATATAATTCAGTGAACCAAAACATTTTATGTCTCTTATTTACAGAATGTGCCGTCTTTAACTCCTTTACAAGTTTATTTTGTGGAATGTGTGCAAAGCTTTTAACTTAAGCACTCCTCATGAATATTTGAAGTTCCATCTCTTTCTCCAACTTTTATGTGAGTCTTAAGAAAATTATGTAAAAGCACAGCCTCTCCGAGCAGTTCCTCGTCTGTGCGACCTGCTGCATGGCACCTCTATCTCCTTTTGTTAGAACATAATCAGAAATATTTCAGGTCTCAAAAGACTGCAGTGCCAGCAGCAAAAGTATGAACAGGGCTGCTTTTTTTTTTTTCAAGGTGTTAGCTTGTACACTGAACATTCAATTTATGAATAAAAGAAATACAGAAAAAAGCAGCCACACAGGCAAATCCTTAAGTTAAAAGCTAATTAGTGGTGGGTGTCACGGAAACAATCTTTTTATGTGAGTTTTTAAAACGAACTGAGGTGGCTTTCCAACAGAGCTGGACCCCCAAGCAAAGTAAAACACGGCTGAATATCTTAACCAAACTTAGTCAGAGCTCACGTATAAAGAACAGTTCTCAATTATCTCAATTCTTTCCTCTTTCTTTATTCCCTTCCCAAACTCCTATACATTTCTGCGCTGTTTTCCATCTCTCTGGATTCATTCAAGAAATGATTCAAAGATCTTCACGTCACCAAATCAGACGAGCTCAAAACTATCTCTGCCGTTCATCCATAATCAGTACAGTGATGCCCAAGCTTGGTCATTTATGTATCCAGCAGATTGTGATGTTTCCCCCTATAATCAGTCTACAGCAGAACGCCTTCAATACTGCCACTATACACGCAGGCATTTTACAGAAATCAAATGTTTTCACTCGCCTGCCAGTTTTCCAGACTTATATTATTATCAGATAAAGCACTGACGCGGAGTAAAAAAAAACTTTTTAACCCAAAAGTCAAGGCAGCAGAATAAACACTGAAGTTATTCTGAAGATAAAAGTGTGATACTGACAATATTTTAAAATACAAACTTTCAAACTAACTTTGACGTGAAATAAGTTTATAATGTATGTTGGCATATTCAAGAAAAGCTTTTAGTCTCTTTTGCCTCAGTTTCCAGGTAAATCAAATCCTAATTCAAGTGTATTTCCAGTTCTTGTGTGTATACTAGAATTGTCATTGGACTGTTTGCTATGGCAGAAAGGCAGCCTCTTATGGAAGCGCTGGGTATATTCACAATCAACAGATGGTGAGCACTGCCTCTTCCCCCCCAGGGCAACAGTAAAATTGAGCTTGTGAAATCTGTCACAATCCATGGTGGTAAATGTCTCGCAGTTCCTGCAAATGCTAATGAAGCTCATGTGAGGTCCAAAACTGAGCAGGGGTGGGCAGGGAGAAATGGAGCCCAATTTAAAAATGACACTGTGTGACAAACTCATTCTTCTAGAGGGCAGAGACTTTTCTCTGGCTGGCAGACAGACACTCACAAATGAGCGCAGCTGAAAGATGCCAGTGACATTCAGGTCACCATTGTGTCGGTCTCCTTTGAGACTCACTCCCAACACGTTCCATCAGAGGCCTGGATAAAACCCGCCACTGCTGGCAAACGCTCGCCTTCATTAGGCAGGAACATAGTGATTAAGTTAATTATGTTGTCCTGCTATTTAGCAAAATGAATTTCAACAAGTAGGGATGCACATATTGGACATTTTAAAGACCTCCACTCAGCTGGAATTAAACTTGAAAAAGTGCCCTTGACATGCCTTCAAAAGCAGAGTTTGCGATGTGGCTTTGGTTTTAATCTACTAATGAACATATTCAGAAGCCCCACTGCTTCACATTACACTTTCACACATTGAACTTTTTAATAATTAGCAGCATCAATGTTTCAGTCAACAGTTCAAAGTTTAGGATCAACGCAGAATAGCTGATTAAATCCTGCAAGTCACTACAATGATTCTAAAACTGCCTGCACTGCAAATGTAGCTTATTCCTGCTACAAAATGAACGACTGCGTTATCGTGTTTACAGTTGATACCTGGAATATATGCTCTGACCTTGCTGCTCTCCACAAAAAAATTACCACACTCAGAAAAGCAGATATCAGAGAATGACAAATATCACTTCTAGCTGAAAACGTGTATTAAATGCAGAGCCTGATGGCAGGCATTATGTGGAATCTAGTACATCTAGGTGCAGCTAATCCCCTGCTACTTCCTCCACGAGGGAAATATGGCTCGAATATAACATCTAGTAAAGATCAATCTAAACCAGGCAACCCCTCCGGCATGCAAAGTACATCAGCAGGTACTTACAGTGGTTATTTACACAGAGACTATTAGTCACAAATTAATGGGTTGGAGCAGATAATCTTTTCTTATTAACAGTTATACGCTATAATAAACATAACCATTAACGCACAGGTATACTGGCTAAACTTGGTAGCGACTTTGTGCAGCCGAGTGTTTCAGTGTAGGAGCAGCAGCTGTGCAGTAAGACATGATTGGACCGAAGCTCCTTCAAAACCTCTGCAAAAACCTTCAAAACCAAGGCGCACATTTAACCTAGAGATAGAATGTGAACCTGAGAGTACAATGCAAGTGTCCAGCAACAATAAAAAGAAAATTAGCTCTTCCAATAAAAGTAATTCCCTATTAATATCATTTATATTTTAATAGTGAGCAGTTATCTTGAGAGCAAACGAGCAGTCGGCAACAACATGACATTGGCAACAAGAAAATAGGCAGAATGTCCACAAAAGAGAGCAGTTTGCTGTGAAAATCATTCAGCAATGCACAGACGTTTATACCAGATGACGTGTGCAGGTGACAACTGCAACCACAAAAACGCTGTTTGAATGAAGGTGAGCACTGCAGTAAACACATGGTAATACTACACATTTCAGACACATTGGCTTCTTTCCATTAGATTTTAACTCAAGCATCTGCCATGACGTCTTAGGGTCCAGATTTGATCTTTGCATGAATGTACCTGTCGTTTTCCTGCGACATAAAGAGCAAAAAGTCATGAGAATGACATCAAGCATCATTCTGCATTCTTCTGTCACAAAAGAAATAAAAGTTGGAGAAAAACTCCCTTCATTCACATCAGAAGGTGCGAAAGTACCAAAACAAGCAGCTCAATGATTTAGCACTGCAGAACATGTCTGGCTGCAAGCATCTCATGCCTGCTGATAACAGCCACTCATGAGCACACAACCAACAGCCCCACAGAGCCTGCAGCTACTGAGCTTGTTGAGGTGAAGTTGTGGTCGCCTCACATCCCAAAAGACTAAAAGTACAACCAAGCTGACACATCAGAAAACTTCAGTTTCCGATCCTCAGAGCTGCTGTCACGATACTGTTATGACCATGTGCCTTTGTAATCTGAGCAATGGCAGGGACACACCTGGAGCAGCTGCTGGACAGGTAACACACAAATCTTTCCCTCGGCCACAGCGCTGTTCGACACGACTGGACTGTTGGCAGCCGAGAATACTAACAGTAGCTCGAGATTTTAGCAGCGTCTGCAGAGCTTGCCGAGTATCCGACTGCAGCCAGCTTGGCTGATTGAGAAGAGTGGCTTACACCATTCGATTACAAAGGGCGCATTGCAGCCAGAGGATATAATGTGAGAGAGCAGCAGTGCTCTTGAGTCACTCTTCTCTCTCAAATGAGTGAAGGCTTCTTTTTGTTTTCCAAGATACTCAGTTTCCTTTCAAAAACTGTTGTGTGAAATTTCAACCTAGTACACTGCAAAAACTCAAAATCTTACCAAGTCTATTTGTCTTATTTTTAGTGAAAATGTCTCATCCTACCTGATTTAAGATAAATTGAAATTTCAGCAAGATGGAGGAACTTGTTTTAAGACAATGCATCTCAAA
Source organism: Acanthochromis polyacanthus (assembly GCF_021347895.1). Taxonomy (NCBI): domain Eukaryota; kingdom Metazoa; phylum Chordata; class Actinopteri; family Pomacentridae; genus Acanthochromis; species Acanthochromis polyacanthus. The sequence continues at coordinate 15,568,935 of NC_067127.1, read as the reverse complement.
CAATCTTGAAATTTTCTCTTAAACCCTCTTGTCGTCCTATGGGTCAAATTGACCCATTTTAAAGTTTAAAAAAGTGGAAAAATATATATATTTTTACAGCAAAAAAATTCCACATTTTGAAAATTTTGGGGGAAATTTTGAACATTTTTTGGTGGGAAAAAAAGAAATAAAAAAATGTTTAAGAACATTCAGGGGAAAAAAATCAACCAAAATCCAGCGAAATTCGCGAAATTTATTTTTTTAAAACAAAACTTAAGGAATTTTCATCCTGAAAGGTTTTGCAAATTTTTATAAATTTGGTGAATTTTTTGCTGAATTTTTGAATTTTTTTCAGACAAGGAAAATATTTTTTGGTGCCATAAAGGACAACAAGAGAGTTAAGACACCTAAGCTTGACAATCCTGGTAAAATATACCTTAAAATAAGTTTTCCCAGCTAATTTTAAGATCTCAATATTCTAAATATCATATCCTATTTCAAGAAATGTTACCAAGCCATTTTTCAGTTCTATTGGCAGATTAAAAAAAAAAAAAAGATCAGCTGTGCGTAGTATGGGAAATTAACAGAATTACAGACTGTCAGATTTGTGTACTGAAATTAAGTTTTTTGAATTTGGAGTTTAGAAGTGGACTTTAAAAACTGCAGGCAAGATTTGCATTGTATTTGGTCCAAGGTTTTAGAAATTGCTTTATGCACACATTGGCTTGTCATTGCAATATAGGGCAAACTCACTACCAGCATAATAAATGTTCTGTGCTGATCTGCTGGCCTCTTTTTCAAAGGTCCTGTGTTAGCACCAGGTTAAATTGGGAAGCCAGTTTCTCTGAAAGATTACGTTCTGGCTTAACAAGATGTTTGTTATTCTGAAGGAGTCTGATATATAACCGAGAAACTCTCCAGGCAAAAGAAACTAAAGGAGTTGGGATAGTTTAAAGTTTGTCAAGCAGAAATTAATTTAATTATAAAACATTATATAAACATCTTCAAGACCAATTTACACCTACGCAGCAGGCTGTAAACAGGACTTGAAAACCTCGGCTGAAAACATAATTGAATCATTGAGTTTTTGGGGCTACTATGGGCGGGCAGAATGATCACCATCGACTTAAAAAAAAAGATCTAGTCCATCAATGGCTAAGCAATGACAGAACTGACTAGGTCACGTTCACATGCTTCCAAAGGAGGAGGTAAACAAATTATCCTGTTGTGTGCTGTCAATGACGGTGCATATTAGGGCCAGAGAACCCAGTGGGAAATCACACAGTAATGATTAGAGATTCAGAGCCTGCCAGTGGGTATGTGTATCAGCTGTCAGAGAGTGAGCACTTCCCATAACCAGGCTGTGCCCAACAAGCACTCCTGTCTATTTCAGACACAAACCAGTCAGCGACAGAACATGGGATAGAAGACTAGCATTTTTTTCCCCCAACAGAAAAATAAATTCTGAACTTTAATTTACAACCACTAATTACATTTTCATGGTTCAAATGTAATTTACCTCTAGTACAAAAAACTTGCCTATACAATAATTCGCATTCCCAAAGAAGCATTTCATTAAAAACACACATCATGGTACTGCATGGTGCAGAGGAGTCAGGAAGGTTGCTGATGTTAGCCAACTGCCTCGAGAACAAACAGCTCATCAGCCCACACTGCACATGGCAACAGCGAGAACAATCACTCCAGTTTCTTCAAACTAACAGTTCTGTGATATTGGATAGAGAAAGTCTGTTGAACTCTGCTACTAAATACTGCCACAATTTAAGAACTTCTCAGCAAAAGGACTCAGTCTCATTCTGCAGTTTATATTACACTATTCATAACCTGCAAAACTATTTACAATGCATTCGCCTCGATCTAATCTGAAAATGTGGAAACTAACCTCTGGAAAATTAAACCCATAATTCTAATCGTTGTCTGGCTCATAAGACTGCTAGCCTCATTTTGGTGTATCAGGTTAGAATTTGTCTGCTTCTTGTCTTTAATTCGAGGTACGTTTTGCTACACAGAAGATGGTATGAATGTTAACTCTCACAAAAAGGAGAAAAAACAACCTTTCCACATCCCCGATCTCTCATCCTGGCTCATACCTCATCGCTACAAGGTGTGATGTGCTTCTTCATTTGAGGCCAAACCTCCATCCTTCATGCTGGAGCAGACAAGGGTATTGATTGCACTACATTGCCCCTGTAATTTTCCATGTTGGAGGGGGTCACTCAGCCAAGAAAACGGAGCAGACAGCGTTTGGCTCCACCTCTTGAAATGTGAATTAAACTAGAACTCTCTCAGAAATGCAGCAAAAATCAACTTAAAAGTTCTCCCATCATGAACAAGTTCCAAAAGTTCCTCTGTAATGAACAAGACTTTTCCTGGAATGCACAGTGCTGACTGGCAGGAGTAGATCCACTGAGCAAACACAGGTAGTAACTGTAACTTATCCTGAGATAAGTTCAATGCTAACAGTTTCTGCAGTTTTACACAGTGAGGAAAAGGCTTAAAGTAAAAGGGGAAGAGAACAAATACATAGCCTATGTCAACACTAACAGAAAATGTTGCAGGGACAAAAAGTCTGGCAGAGATGATGGGAAGAGAAAGCTGTGCATCAGGCCTTAAATACTTGGCTTTCTGAAGTTAAAAGCTCAACTATCAGAGCGTATCTGCATTTTAAGTAGTAAACAACACTCCAGAGCAGCAGTGGATTTACCTTTTATTTTTTTACAAACATATTCAAACATCCATTTCAATAGATCTATTTTTATTTACAATATTTCAAATTGGCAACAATGTCATACATATATAAACATAACTAACTGCAACAGCGAGATAATTTGGTCCATTTGGTTATCTAAAAAACTTTCAAAAATATTACAATAAGCAGCTCTGGTGGAGACATGTTTTTATCCTCAGTGCTAGACCTTCAACCCATAATAATTAAAGTGACAAAAATAATGAGAATAAGGTGGGAAAAGAACAATGCAAGAACAAAGTGTTATCAAGATAAAATCTTCAGGTGCTGATGTCAAGTAGCATTAAAATGACAAAAAACTTCTAAAAAACAAATCAATACAGAAATTTCAAAATAGGTTATAGTTTTTGCTGTCATAAATAGCGATTTCATCCTTTACTCTGTCTGGTTGGGATGCACTTTTGCCATTGCTCCGTGTGAGTGAGAGTTTTCAAGCTGGGCTGTTCATTACTGGTCGTTCAGTCCTTGATCAGACATTTGACAAGTGATTAATCAGGGAGGCTGCCTCAGCGGAGCAACTGAAAGTTAATTTCCACACTTCTGCATGCGGGGATGAATTTAAAGCGTGTGCAGGCGGAGCAGTGGCCTCAGTCACGCTTTCAGGGTGACCCCTGCGTCTCGCATTTCCAAAGATTATATCCAGTCTGACAGATCCACTCGTGTGCTCATCATGCACCAGCATGCAGCGCACATCTGAGCACTGACGAAGACGCAAGTCATGGAACTGGGGACGGGAAGGTGCTATGGCAGAGTGTGGAGCTGGGCGATAGACAATATCCTCCTGCACCAGACCAAGGTGGGTGTCTGTAAGTAAAAACTGAACTAGGTGTTCACAGTGGGCACTGGAGCTGATGTGCACTGCTACACTCGTGTACAGTAATACCTGCACCTCTCCTAGAGTGACTGATTCTTTATCCATGTTACAATAAAGAAGACAAATCAGATCAGCAAGACTCTTCTGGAACTGACAGCAAACCCTTAAACCAGCATCAAGCAGCAGGTCAGGTACACAAGCCTGCCAATCTAGAGACATCTTCAGTAAATCTCCATTGAACAGTGGGTGCTGAGATACCCGGCTGTCTTCAGGGCACAGAACATTAAGTATGGCCCAGCACAGCTCTTTGGTGTGATCCTGGTTGTGGGTGTAGACACCTAGGATGCTCTCTTCGGTAGTGCCCATCAAACGCAGACTATAGCCTGCTAAACCTATCTGAATGTCCTTCAGCTGCAATAAAGGAAGGTGATGAAACAAAACCAGGACCCCAGAGTCCATGGTCAAGGCATAGAGGCCAGTTTCCATCAGTATCAGGAGGGCAGGCTGGGACTCAGGTTGGCTGCATTTAGCCACATTCAGCCAGCGGAGAGCTAAAATCCTCTGCAAGCTAGGCTCTGACATGGGAATGACAGAATTTAAAGTGTCCATCATGTCTTGCAATGGCAAACTTTGTAAGCCCAAAAGGGAACCAGGAAACTCCATCAGGGTTTGAGTGGCATTTTGGAAAGTCCTCTGGTTTTCCGAAGACTCATCAATGTCTTTAGGTGCACAGGCAACCTCTTTCTCACCGAGTTGTTCCAATGGCAACAGCTCTGTAGTACTTTTGTCTCCTTGCTTTACATGAGGATCAACCAGGTTTTGCTCTTCTGATGACAGCGGATCCCTGGAACTCCTATTCCTTCTCCAGATGTCCTGTGGGCTTAGCTGCGCATCATCTACCTTGCTTAAGGTTTGTGTTGGTGTCAGAACTGGGAGTTGTGTGTTGCCAGGATGAATGGATCCCTGAATCACCTGAGCTGCTCCATCAGGCTGAAGGTGTTGAGTGATATCCATCTGGATGTGTTCCATGAGAGACAGTCCTTTCACCATAGAAAAAATGGGACTGTCCCTGAACAGAGAGAAGATGAAACTCCTTCTAACCATGGAGAACACCTGGCTGTCCTTCACCACAGACAGAACATTACTTTCCCTGACCAGAGAGACGACATGACTGGACCAGCGGACTCCAACAGGCTGTAATCTTACTTCTATGACTTGCTGCAAAGTTGTGGGAGAGTTCCAAAGGACCCGTCCTGCATCCTGCACAATCCAGGAAACTCTGTTGAACAAAGAGCCGAGCCCTGAGCTTTGAGCTGACGCTGCTGCAGCCTCCGTCACACACACTCTGGAGATCTCCTTCAAACCTTTAGATTCATCCATCTCTCTGCAACTGAACTGGTCCTCGAAGGTGGTTTCTTTGGGCGAACAGCATGCTGCCTCGCTGTCCAGAGGCTCTCTGTTGGGCTGAGAAGGAGTGCTGGTCTGTGGGAGGACTGACATCGAGCTACTTTCTCCTCTGCTCTGCAGGTGGGATGTGCCGCCTAATGAGATCCCACTAGAGCCAGGTCTCCCCTTGTAGCAGTCAGTCACAACACCTTGGATCTCATTAGCATTCCCTTCTGGCTTCGTGCCACATCCATCACCCGGGCCCAGGACACTTTTCTGCTGGAGGCTGGCATCCCCTGACCAAACCTCTTCTGTCTTATAACTCGCAACTTCAGCCCCAGTCTCAGCTTTCCTCTGTGGCCTCTCAGACACAAGCTCTCGCCCTGATTTATGACACAAGTCCCTCTCCTGCTCCTGGCCATCCCTGGTGCTTACTCCACCCTGTAGTGTCTCTCCATCCAACTCAAAACTAGTGTGAGGGACGAGATCTGGTCCAGGTATGGCCTAGTTCACATTGTGCAGGTGGATGAGAGGAGGAGGAAATAAGAGGAAATAAAACTTTTAAAGATTTCAAAAATGTACAACACATTGCTGACATGCAACCAAAACAAGTTTCATTCAACTGTGTTATAGACATACCTTTATTTATGCATTCAATTATACTTGAACACATAAAGGCACGCATAGGAAAATGAACTGAATAAAACACTACAGTACATTTATAAACAGCATTTTTTCAAGTGTGCTCTCATTGCACTGTGCTTTCACAAAGTGAATGTCATTTTCTTTGAAACCCCTACAGGAAAATGTAATAGGGTTTAAATATGTGCATAATAAACAAACAAGCCAAGGGAAAAAGTATTTCATGGCTCATAAATATCTTCATTGGGCATGGCAGGAGAGTGGGTAGGTATTGACATTTGCTCTGTTTTGCAAAGACAAAAGGGACTGGAACTTCAGCTGCACAGTGACAATATAGAGCCACAATAAGCAAAACTGCAGAACAAAGTGTTTTTGCTTTATTCAATTTACTCGGAAACAATGCAGCCCTATCTAACTGCACACTGGCTTATTGACTGAACCCATATTTCTGTTATCTTAATCAACAGTGCCATTTGTTGTAACTGCAGAAAAAAAAATGAATACATACTGTAGTCCCAAACTCCAATTTTGGGGAGGAGGTGAGACAGACGCACGGGCCTTTAGACTCTGTCTGTGCATCCATTTGACTGAAAACGCTGCAGTGAAAATAGACAAATTAAATAATATATTTTACATTCTATCAGAAAACAAAAATTGCATCTTGATAAGAGGTGTGAGCACAATGCAGCTTTGGTTATGGGCTTGTACGTGTTGCCTGGCTTTGTTTTCAAGAACAAATTTAATTATTTGCTGTGGTGTAACACTGGAGACTTCAAACAGTTTGCAGGCAAAAGACAAGACTGCAATAACCCCCACCTCCCTCTTCAGAAAAACCATCCATTAGATTTGAAAAGCAAACAGCCCAAATGGCTGGATGAGATTAGAGACACTCTACTAGCTGTGAAATTAAATAGAATCTGTGCATGTTGATTTGAGGATTTACATACAATAGTCAGCATTCCAGAGGGGGGAGCCGAAACCAAATATACAGCTCAGAATGATTTCTGACAGTAAACAGCGGCTTTGGTGGAGCTTTGCGTGTAGCAGCAGGTTGACGACGGGGGAAAGCGGGAGCAGTAAAGCATTGACAACATCAACAAGAGGGACACAGCGCAGGTCCTCGTGACGATTAAAGGATTTTTGCAGATCCCGTGGATCACCACAGAGGATGTCCTGTACTCAGCGATGTTTGTCTGCTCACATGAAAAATGGAGAAACACTGATCTGGAATTGGCAGCCTGAGAAGCTGACCACATTTCCTTGCATAATTTTTTTTTTCCCGTTTCACACAGAGCTCACATCCAGAGTGTTCCTGCTATGGCATGACTGCATGAAAACTTGTACATGATTAGAGATTCGTAAACGCTCCCAAATGGAACACAGTTCACCTCCCTCTAACTTACCTCTCTGCAGTCTTGGTTTTCTCTCCTGCAGCCCCGCGGTTTTCCTTTGGAAGTGTTTTGATGTCCTGGTTGCATCTGTGCAGGCTTTCCAGAACCTGTTGCCGTCCCACCCCCTGCTGGCTGAGCTTCTCTTCTATCCCCCTAGTCATTACGTCACAGAAAGCACACATGATATAAGGCAGCCCACATCCTTTCATATGCTCCTTAATATACCTTATATTCCACTTTCACATGTCCTGTTTTTTTTTTTCCCGATTGCTGCTTTATAAAACTCAAACCCAGTTATTTGAAAGAGCAGATTTAATGTTGCCTAAAAAGAACAACTTGACGCAAAATGGCAAAAAATTATAGGCCTTCAGACAGGTTTGTGGTCAAACTTGTTCTTGCTGCACTGTGGCGAAGGGTGTTAAGTGGCACCAAAGCCGCTAAAGTGCTCCTTCTACACCGACGTTAACCAGTGTAAAGACCATTTCAGGAGATGCAAGCTCCTAATAGCAGCTTGTCAGCGGTCAGAGGAGGCAAAGAGTAAAGTTGCCACTTGGCCTTGTGGCCAGAGATGGAGGCTACTGAGAGGGTTGTCAGATAAGGGACTTTCAGAGCATAGGTGGCCATTAAAAGCTGCGTGGGTCAAACACCAGTTGGCCGCTTCCATCACTGCGAGCTCTCAGAGTCCTCGCTCTCTGGGGTTTGAAATAGCTGCATTTCAACTCTGCTTCAATACAGTGTCTATTATACAGTCCATTTAATAAAGAATGAATGAAACACTGTGGGCCACCCGTTACAAGGAGGTAAGAAGTGGGTCTTGTGGACAGTGGGGGATTTTTAAACAACGTAACGGCATGTCACCTTGCCTCAACAGAAACACAAACCCTTTCCTTACTCTTCTAGCAAGATCCATCTAATGTTTCTACACTTAAAGCTCAAGGCTTGACATTATTTTACGCTGTCCCCTGACAAATATTGTAAGTAGTTTCACCATCAACCAATAAAAACCAGGTGATAAAACACAGCTGATTTAAAAAAAAAAAATAACACTCATTTTTATGCTTCTCTCAACACACACACACTCCAAAGTCTGCATTTCAAGTCTTGATACATCCTAATTGGCTAAAAAGACATCTCATTTTAAAGGCTTCTTCAAATAGGCCTAAAAACTGCAGAAGCCGGTTAATGGAATGACATGATTAAATGTTTCACTTACAGAACCAGATGAATTAAAATGTCACGTTAATACATTATACAGAGTTGGTATGCAAGTGTTACACTTACTGAGCAAATAGATATTTTACTTTTTTGTATTTATTTCTATTTAGCTAAAATATTGTAAGTGTATGTGAATATCACATGTATACAAATAGAATGAAAATTAAGGACAAATACAAAAATGTGAAGTGAAGCCACACCTGAAAAGCAGGTCAGACTTTGTCAATGCAGTTACCCTTTCTTTGTCCCAACAGTCAGCTCCTAAAGATCTAAATGATGGAGTCAGTAATGGACAAGTTGTTTTTGTTCCTATGAAGCACCTCCCCAAGCAGCTGCAGGTCATTTCATTGATGTCTTGTGTCATTCCCAGGGTTGAACAGATATCCACAGCCAGCATTTGAATTCAAATTATCTGCTCTTATTTACTGCTGAGGGTTATTTCCAGGATGATTGAGCAAAGATAGATCAATTCTGTCCTTGCTGCAAGGGAGTTTATGCTATGCAAACAACAGAACAAGGCTGGAATACATATCTGAGCAAGAGATGAAAAAGACCTTCCCTCACTGCCCATCGTCAGCACACAAAAAGATAATGGCTGAGTGTGTGGGGTGAGAGGAGGCAAAAATAAATAAATACATCATTTAATATTTTATGGTGCCTGTTCAGTAAGAAACTGACACCCACAGAGGAACCAAATAATCAAAGTGTGTTTTGCAATGTGCCAAATTTTTCTGCATGTTTTGTTTGTATTCTTTTCTGTATAAAGCAGTCGACATTCTTACTGCTGCTCTGCTATAAACACCTACAGACTCAGTCATCCCTTTCTTCTCCCAGCAGCAAACCAAATGCGTCTGACACAGGATAATGAAGACAAAGACTGTGTAGTCGGCTAATAGCAGTCTTAGAGTAATCCTGAACATACACGGGTATTCACCTTTTCATATTTAAATCAAACATCATCGGATCGGGAAGAGGGTTGCAGGTGTCAGAGTGAAAGCAGTATTAATCACCTGAGCAGAAGCGCTGCTTTTTGGGCACATTGCAGTGTGAGGGGAAAATTAGATGTCAGACAGCTCCACATGCTGTAAAACATCAGAGTTAGCAGATCATAAGAGACCAACGGGTGTGTCTCAAGTTGCTCACTACTTTAGGTAGCGGTGGTGAATCACTGGAGAGTGAATTGGATTTTGGACATTAATTCAATGAACACTGACAGATCAATGAACTGTCACACAGTTCCAAGGCAATGGAGGAGTATAAAGATGTCACATTATCATCATGTCTCTCAGGGTTTGGTTGGATATAGTGTAGAAAAAGAACACAACGTCTGCTAATAGATCAATAGTGAAGTTTGATTCAGGCAGACTATAGAACTGAAAATGAATTCCTGTCAATGTTTGCCGAGCCTTAAGGATTTTATGTGACTGAAGCATCATTTAAGTTATCTTGATGGCACATTTTTATAGAAAAATTATCCACTCACGGTGAGAACTTTTGCAGTCTAAGATTTGCTTTCAGAATACTGATTATCAGTGTCTGCATGACAGGTTTAACAGTCCTGGATCAATTTACCTAAATCAGACTTAGCCATCACTTAACGAGATACAGCAGTGCCCATCTGTTGTGTCAGCAGGCCTTTCTCAAGACACGATATGCTAAAACTGGGCTGACACCATAGGAAGTAAAAAAAAAATAAAAAAAAAACAACTATCAGACTTTGAAATCAGGCTGTATCACACATAAGCAGAAACTTCAGTGACAATCTTCTTCCTAAACTGAAGATTTGAAATCATCCAATCATCCATACAATGGATGATTTTATTAAGATTACTGCGCCAAAAAGAGCTAATATTAGCTTAACATTGGCATCAAGGGCTATACATTTAGTTTTGCTTGGCACTGCTGCTCCAGCTGATTATATAAGCTTAACCATCCCCATAAATATCAAACATGTCTGGCCTTAATTAGAGTGGCCCATATTTAGGAGGTTTAAGGCTGAATCGGTAAACCTCTCAGATTACTATCGGTTCAGACCAAGATGTCAGACCAGATTTTTCCTTCAATAGTCAGGAGAAATGAAACGTTAACCGCCCTGAAATCTCTGTAGTTTGAACCCAGCTAATTTTACATTACCATGTTTGGGAGTTTGATCTTCATGACATTTCACCATCAATATGTTGACAAAACAATCTCAAATCTAAAGGCTCAATTAGCAAGGCTTTATACAGCTTTCATGCATCTTGTACCTTTTCAATAAAATTACATGGATTTATTATTTTGTGTCACCAGATATGAGGTGCTATAAATACACAGGGGCAACGCTACTATGCAACAGCCTTGTACAAAACATGAACCAAACTATCCTGAGAAGCAACAAATGCTACATTTTGGATCTGACAAGCATTATATTTTTTATGTTTAAAATAGTACAGAGACAGCAGTAGCAGTTTCTGAGGCAACACCATTTTACATAGGGTGACCATAGACATTTTTCATTTTGGAGTTTAAAAGATTCAAGAAACAAAAGAAAGTTTAAGTAGGCATCATTTTTGGTATATTGTCAAAGTCTAGATGGTCAATTTCTCGCCTAAAACTGTGTCAATATTGTCCAATATCACAGCTGGTGAAGCAAAAGGAACTGCTTCAGAATCACTGATAAACTGAGGGAAGATTAAAAACCCATTCATGTATTTGGCCTGTACTGATAACATTTTATCAATACAGGTGAGAATACAGACAGAAGACCGAATGTGAAATATTCTGCTGCAACTGTAGTACTACAGTGCATTGTGGGAATTTTCTGGGGAGCTGAACTTGAAGTGCACTGCAGTGCCTTTGGAAATGGAACACTGGGCAGTTCGCTACCTACTGAACTAGGGGCCATTTCGGGACATGCCCTTGGTTGTAGGAGATTTGCCTGTTGTGATTTCCACTGGCTCAGCATGAAGCACTACAGAATGTTTTCTTTTTTTTTATTTTGCATGTTCCCACCTCTCCTCACTGAAACGCTGCCATGATTTATGGCTTTGATTCGGTCTAGGTGCCCGCTGAACGCTGCTCAATAAGCAGGCATGTTGCAGAGATTGTGGTGGAGTGGGTTCAGTTATGCCGGGGTCACAGAGTGTAGAGAGCTATCAGACATGACTGCATAAGTCTTACCCTGAATTTTGCAGCATCACCTTTGCAGGATTCTCAGTAGATTTGGATAAGTCAGTCAAAGACAGGCTGAAGACAGACTGCAGCCTACTCTGTAGACAACAGAAGGAAAGAGTGCTGTGAAATGAAAATCTGTCTCAATGTAAGAAATGAGTGACAGCTGCTGATGGTAGATTTGCAATTATACAATGGTGCAGTTATGGTATGCACTGTGTCATCTGGATTCGTGACAGTTTTACACAAAACAACAATGAGCGAGAAGAACTGTGACAGCATTTGGAAAGATACCAAAAAAAATAAAAAATAAAAATCGAGTCAATCAAAGTCTAGAACCAACAGTATTAACTAAAACTTATTTCTATAGAAAAGGATGGTTGTAGATTGTGACTGATTGGTAAGAGAGCAGCTGTAATGAGCAATATGCTCCATGAGTTTTTTAACAGCAAAATCTAAATGCAAACAACTCGCTAAAATTCAAAGAGACCACTTGAAAAATCCATCTTACACAACAGTTACAGGCTGCATTCTGGGTGTGCTGGCACACATTCAGACCGAATGAATGTGGAACTCTTGAGAATATCTCATTTAGAATAGATGTTAAAAATGAATGCTAAAGACTCTCCTTGGAACCACAGTGGGGCCTGGATGCCTGTGCTTCACTTGGCTGTAATAGTGTGCCGTTTTCAATAATGCAAAGAGCAAAAAGCTGTCAAAGACCAGAAGTACAGATGTGTCCATAAAATAGTGTGTGAATCCATTTTACAACATGAAAATGGTATAAAGCACAGGGTGCTTAAGGCTGCAGGTTTTGCAGTCTTATACAATAACTGAGTCCTTCCATATACCAAAATAAGTTCATTTTATTAAGGAACTTATAGGATATAAGATCATAACATTATTCTACAATACCATTCGTGTGATGATTAAAACAATGCTATCAGATTTCTATTACTATCAGTGCTCCTCTCCAGGAGCTAGTAAACTTAACATTTTGTGCTCTCTTCACGTCTTTAACGACTTAAAAACACCAACCTTGATGATAAATCCTGCTTAGTGAAAGTATTAATGGGCCCTTGGTCTGTTTATTTTCTTTTAGACAAACATTAAACTACGTGTGTGCTTCAGATGGTTTCGGATACCTCATCCTCCTGCACCTTTGCAATATTGAATTAGAGAAAGCAATTTGACATTCACTACCAGAAGAGTGAGAAAGTGGATAAATTTCTCCCCACAGCTCTATAGTAACAACTATATGCAGAACTTGTGTATACTTGATTGCAACATTATTCTAGAGAGAATGTCTGAGAACACACCCTGCAGTCCTCATTTCTTAAACAATACTACGCTTCTCCCTTGGCTTCATGACACTTTGCTTTGCCTTCAAGTGAGGCCCAGGCAGCATAACCCAAACCCAACTCTCACGCTGTTATAAAACAGTAAGTAGTGAAACACCTGGACAACAGCATTATGTATACTCAGTGTCTCAACATATCAAATGTCACAAAAAAATGCATTCTTTATACATATTTACAGATATACATCATTTTTCTATCATTTTAAATAACTGAAAATATATATTTTTTTTTTTTACTATTGGGGAGTTTTCAGTACACGTCTTGTACCAAAATAATATATTTCACCTAAAGAGTATCACCTGACACATCTTAAGTACATACAGTTCTAAAGACACTACAGTAAGAAAGTGATTTGCCTTTAATGACAGGAATCCTTTTTTCTGTTGATCCGAGCCAGATAAATCCTCATATCTATGATTGATGATGTAAAATGAGAAAATGTCAGAATGCTTTTCACAACAACTGTTCATAAGTAGACATTAAGACTGCTATGATCATGAAATTATAGTTGCGGATAACTTGTCACACAAATAACCACAATAAATTTCTTTTTCTGTTCATTTTATGCTTCTATTAGTTTTAGACTGGCAGTATTAAAGTCTTTTGGTGCCACCGTTTTGCTGCAAATCCTCTAAATTACTGGACTCTCCTCCTTCACTTGGCTTAAAACCAAAATGTGCCCACAGCAGAGCTGGGCTGTTTTTATTTGCAACTAAATCCATGATGTTTAATGGGCTTTATGTTAAGTACTTTGAGGTAAACCGTTAGTGCCACTAAACTGCAGGAGATAGAGGAACAAACAATGGAATATTACATGGAAGTATTGATTTAAATAAGACATTTCTGTTAGTTTTATTCAGTGCTTATTAATGTACAGCTCCCCAAAACTGCTACATTCGAGTTTCAGTTAAGTGTATCATTTTGTTGGACTTCAGCTGCCCTTTGCAAAATTTTAAATGAGAATTTTGTCATGCACAATTATTATTAACATTTATTTTCATTGATACATTTTCCCAGCAATACTTCACACTGACAAATTACTGGAGAGAAAACACTGCTGCAGCATCCTGAAGAGAAAGGCTGGATTCACGCAATGCTTCTTTAAAACCACATGAAAGCCAAGAGGGAGTTGCTTCAAGACAGACCAAAAGCAGGCAGCTTTGAAAGACAGTGCACCTGGCCTCCTCTCAGGAACAGCAGACAGCTTTTCTAACGTGGATAAGAGATTGTTCTGAATTTTCAAGTCTGCTTCTTTTCTGAGCCAATTAATCAGAATAAAGAAATGGAGTTTTGTACAAAATTAGCAAAAACAAAAAAACAAAAAACAAACAACCAGTACCAGCTAAGAAGCTCTCAGCAGTTCTTATTCTGAGCAGAACAAAGCTGCATAGATCCCACTGGTGGGTTTATGCAGCTTCTCATGTGGTGTCTGAAAGTGATTTCAATATGAGCAATGTTTGCTGGAAGTAGCGGGCATTACCAGCTGTAGTTATGGCAACTAAGTGCCTTACGCCGACTTGCTTTTACAAAATTACCAGCAGAAACGCAGCTGAGGCAAACGCTCTCTCAAACTTACCAAAAGGTGAATAGTACAAGAACACAACAGTCTCCGTTGTGGATACTGCATGTACCTGTCTTTTCTCTCTCAGCTGGGAAACTTCAATCGGGTGGTTAAACCGGAGCACAGGTCCTTCTCCTAGTTGTATGATTGCACCTACAGGAAACCAAAAGAAGTAAAGCATGAGAAAAGTGGCAAATTACCAACTAATTCACCATCTTGAACTTTACTATTTGGTATAAAAGCAGCATCAACAATGAATTATGCATTGTACGTGTTGAAGAAAGGCTGGCACAGGCAAAATCTGATGTATTTTGAGATAGAGTCGAGTGACAGTAATGGCGATGTCTGACTGCCAGGAGGCATTTGGAGGTGTGGCAGTATCTATAATGCATTGAAAAGGTGAGGGGACTGTGGCCATGGGAATCCTCTTGTCATTGTGGGATTGCAGTGAATTCAATGTGCACTGAACTTGGGAGAAACTTAAACAGCAAAAAAGTTCTCCTCGAAGCAAAATGAATGAATTGCCACGAGGAACGCAAACCCCAATGTGATTGGCAGTGACCTCAACCAAGAGGATGATTTACCACAGAAAATGGTCCAAGGAAACCTGAGAAGGTTTGTAAAGCTTTAGAATTGAAGTGATATTGAGGTTTATATATCAGGCTCACGTTCGTATGGCCATATCCACAGATTTTCTCGAGGTCTTCTCTCCGTTCTCCTCCCCTCCTCTCAGCACAGCAAATACTAATCTTGCTACTACTAATGACTTCTGACGAGTGACAAAGCACCTGAGAGAACAGTCTGTGATGGATTCCAGCTACTGTTGGACTGAAAATTACTATCATTTGTTCAAGAAAATAGCTTCAGATGCAGCCGTTTCTGAAGGGGATATTGGATAAATTGAAATGGTTATAAAAGAGACCAGCGTCGCCAGGCACTGTGCTGCCTGGTTCTGTACGTAGTTTGTTATCTCACAAAAGCAAAGCTATGTGGATGAGGAGGACGTAAGCGGTGAAAGTGCCCGGGCCCAGCGAGCAGGGCCTGCTCAGGGGGGCCAGAGTTTCAGCTCGGCTTGCCACTGTCCTTTGAAAGGTTAATGCGCTGGCCCACTTCAAACCTGTCGGCCCTATCAACTCCATCTGCCAATTAAATGGAGGGCCTGGGGCTTTGTCTGGAGCTTTGTCCAGGGCCTCTCGCCCTTCAAAATGTTTAGTAAGAGAAATGGCATCTGCCCTGTGGAGAGCTGTGTTCACAATCCACTCATGCCCTGAGTGTGCTGCTGTGGGGGAGCCAGGGACCTAAAGTGGATTTCATTTGCAGATGTGATGCAGTGATCTCATATAACTGCATTCAAAATGGATGAAAGTGTTATTGGCTCCCACTAGCCAAATAATTGCAAATCTGAGAGAAATCTTCATTATTACAGACATACTTTGCGTTTTTTTTTTTCCCTTCCTCCCCGTGTTCATTAAAGAATATCAGGAGCAAATTAGATTCTCACAGAACAGCTTACCCTGAGTCAGCTGGCAGGGATCAGTGACCACACAGCCGTTGACTGAACACAGTCCACCATCCTGAGGGAGGAGAGTCACGGTCCCAGCACGGTTCTCAATCACACAATGTTCACCGAGGAGCCCAGGCCCATGAGGCACTAGAATACAATGATGAAAGTCTGGGCAATGCAACAGCTGGTAATAAAGTGGAGGAACCAAAGCGTAGCAACCTCGACTTACCGATACCCTGACTGCATGGAACTTCTGCACTCCCAATCAAGGTTCTGCCCTCCTATGGTGAAAATTAAAAGATGATACAATATTCAAGCTGTTTATTGACAAGCAGAGCAATTTAAAAAAAGCACTGGACTTTGGCTGCTTTCAATTTCATTTCAGTATATAGAGTAATATGTGGATTAAATAAAGTTCAAATGGTTTATTTACTTTTAAATAATAGAGGATGACTCCAGTCCTGAGCAGGCCTTCATTGATGCCGATGAGATGAGGTAACTGGCAGTCCAAGATGACTCCACTTCCCGCCTTCCTCAGAGCCACAGTCTCCTCCTGTGGAGCGAACACACCGCGAGAGAGAAGAAACTCATTCGATCGCCTGTAGCTGGAATGGCACATGATATAAAATAAAAATGCTGACAGACATTTAATGGCAACCAGCAGAAAACTGAATTCTTTATGACTGCTCTTCCTTGCCTGAAGGCCAAGCAGGATAGCAGAATTCCAACCATGTGTCGCCATGAAGCGGCAGAGTGGCTAACGGCAAAAGAGGCACCATAAATCATTCAGATTATCGTGGCGAGAGTCAAACTGTACATTGTGTTCAGCGAGTGAAACAGACGCAGCGCCACCGCCCACACAAACACACACATACATAAACACAGGTGGTTGTATAGCATGCACCGTTTCCTTTATTGGTACACGGATATCCACACTGCATGCTGCTATTAAAATACTATAGAGCTCACAAAATACGTCAACTTCGGAGAACGGCATCAAACTTCAACTGCTTTAATGTCATTTACAACGTGTAAACAGCTTTGTATGGAAGGTCAAACTACGGAGAATGTCCGTGTTTACAGGCAAAATGAGCCCAGAATTTTCAATCATTTCCCCATAAAACATGGCATGTGTCTGCATAAAGGCTAAATAATGAAAAGTCCATATTTCACACACAACTGATGCATTGCTACTGCACTATAGTGATGCATAAAACAGAATTACATTTAGATCACAACCTAAAAATCAGACAGAAATTAATCTCTTTACGGAAAAAAGAAATCCGTGTTTGTCCGGAAATCCCTGCTAAATATGCATTTAATGGTGTTACAGCGCCGCTCTACAAAAATGCGATAAGAAGCAGAGAAATTGATTTAATCCTTGAAAGCTGTTTCTAAAGCTACACTTAAAACTTCTGATCTGCTTCATATACCGCTTGACTGCCTCCAACAATTGTTGCAGAGGAAATGTAACAACGTGACTCACGCCACCGTACAGTATGTGTCTGTCAAGGAGCAATATTCATTTAACTTTGCAGAAAATGGCATTCTGTACAACTCCATTCTCAGCTTGACTAAAAAAAATCCATGCTTCAGAAAAGACCAGACATTCTGCAGATAGAATAATTTCAATGAGCTGTGAATTTGTCAGCAATCAGACAGGAAATGAAATAGCCTCGGATGACCTGCAGGTTCAAACGGCACACATGAATTAAACCGCAGACAGAATTTTAACTCTCAGCAAGTGTTTAAGGCTGGTGACCTTTTTCTCAGGGCAATGGCTGTGGCTGTTCAATAACCCAGTCTACCAACATATGAGTGGCCATATCAGGAGCATTCTTCTGTTAAGCTGGTGGACTGACGCCTCACATTGCCACGGATTATCAAAAGTACCTTCCCAAGAGGCCAAGCAGAAAATCTCCTACACGGAGGAATCAGACTCTGCATAAACTAGTTCCCCTTGATTTCAACCCCCTCTTGTTCCATCGTATAGATTGGACTGAAGTGGGAAACATGTCCGCCGCCAGCACCACCTCACTCATTGGCAGTTGTGAGATGGAAGAAATCCTTTTTTCTAATGAAGAAGGAGAGGCATCGACCACAGCCCCGTACTTAATTAAAAGGGATTTTTCACAGACTTCATTAGAGGTGAGGAGCAGCCTGGCAGATTAATGCACTGTGACACTTTCCTCAGACACCAGGAACAGATGAGATCCTCTTACTTTCTCCTCACATTCACACAGAAAGTGGCTCCTCACCACACCCAGTCTATGTGCGCAATGAGGACAGGAAAAAAATTCTGCTTTCAGATTGTGGCAGCTGGTGAACATACTGTAATTAACTGTGGCCTAGACCAGCCATTATAAGCAATCATTTGTGGTTGGGCAGAATTTTAATGGATTTTCTTTCTCCAATCGGTCTGACAGTTCAAGTTCCCGACTTGGGCAATATACATTTCAAAACGCTGCAACACTAAGCCAACCAATCAACTCTCCTGACTGCCGATCAAACTCGTCCAGCGGAGCAACTTCAAAACAGAACATTTTCTGCATTTCAATCACTGTGTAACATTAAAAGGTCAATTTCCTTGAAAGAGCTGTGTTTTTTTTTATCCCAGATTGCTGGTTTTTATAAAAGTTAAAATGTCTAACACTTAATGAGAAAGGCAATTACATGGCAAGTTTTCAAAAATGGTATGAAGCCTTTTGCATGCAGTGATGAATAATATACCATTGTTAACTCACGAAAAAGAACTGGCACCTTTTTAAGTCATTTCTTTTTCATACTCCTCTTTGTGTTTTTTTTTTTTTTTAGTGTGTGTCCTGCGTGTAAAAGCAGAAACTCAACAAGAAACTTATTCTGGCTGCAATTTAAACAGCTCAATACACATTCCAGCAGTCATTTAATATAATTCACATCATAACCCATGTCAGGTAATGGTTGTTATTCCACACACATGGACGATATATGGCGACATTTCACAGGACTTTTATATTTTGGGCATTCATTTAGGTAAAAAATGTTGTGAATGTCAACTGGCGTGTTAACTTACCAAAATACAAAGCACATTTCTTTTTAGAGGCCCAGCAAGGACCTGTAACACACGTGCTGCCATGAGAGTTTAAAACGTAGCCAAATAATAAATTATCACTGATTAAATTAAGAAGAAGCCAGTTCATTTTTGAGCCAACCTTTACCTTCACATGAAGAAAGCCTGCTGCCGATAAGAATTCGTAAAGGTCAGGAAATGCTACAATGACTATAATGTATAACTGCTGACACTACGAGTTAAACTGACACTAAACAGAGCAAGGCTCAGAGCATTCAAAGCTTAAGTTGTGCCGTTGTGCTGATTGGAGCATGTTTGGGAAACGCTAAGACTAGTAGGATCAAAGGAAAGCTGTGGTTCATTTTATCTCACTGAAATGGAGGTTCCTCCCACCATACTGTCTGACAAGGGGACTTGAAAGGGTGGCTCGGGGAGCAGAATGCAACTCCACTTACAAACCCTTTACAAATCTTTGTGTGTGCATGCGGTTGTGTATTTAATAGATTGTCAAACATTTTTTAAAATGCCTCACATTGCATATACACAGATAAATGCACATATGGAATAAATATTAAAACACAAAATGAATAAATAATATATTAAATACACAAATTCATGCACACATACAAACTTGCATATTTGAGTCCCCTTGTGACACAGTAAGATGGGAGAATATATATATATATACACACACACACACACACACACACACACTGTATATACATGTATCTATATACATACACATAACCTAATGCAGTAGAACGTCATTTGCTTTTCCCTCTTCCTGCCTTTTGTGTTCTCAATCTGTTGCCTCCTCTGACTGGTAAGAGGCTGCTCTGGAATCCATCTCATATTAATTACTTTCTCTTTCCCACATGCCCTGTAACCAATCTGGGAAGCTGACGATGAATAACTTTGCATTCTAAATCTGCTTTGAATACGGAATTCAAAATTCTGTTTACACCGCTCTTGGTCAACTTGTCTCCTTAAGGTCCAAGCAGACAGTTTCATCTGGCTTTCAGCAACAGCGTCAACTGAATTAAACACAAAATATATGCGACTTTGAGTTGAGCAGAACTGCTTGGAGTTTAAAAATAACGCGCAAGAGATGGATAAGCATGCACTAGGTTTAAGCGCAGAAACTCAAACATGGAGGTTAGATCAGAACCCTTTCTAACAGACGTGTGCTGAAGACCGTCTGTTAAAAAAATAAAATTTAAAAAAAAATCTGCTTTAAAAAAATTCCACCTCTGCGATTACGCTTTTGTTTTGAGGTATGTGTGCTGAATTTTGAAATGGCCAACTGCAAGCCAAGGCTGGACGTGCTTCTCTGTACTGAACCAAATACAGACTCCATCTCTAATGTCTGTGCGACATTCCATGCAGGAATCCTGCTTATCATTTCACACCCAGGCAGAATGCAAATGCACAGGAAGACAAATGTCAAATCCATAAAGTCATTCATCAAACACTTAGAGTTTCAGCAACACCAGTGTGCCTACCAGTCACCAGTACAGCGGCCTTTTCGCCCAGGTGTCACACTGAATCATGCATAACAACAAATGTATCTACATGGATGGGCACAGCTCTAAATAAGGCGTGTTTTTCAGCTCTGCCACTGGAGATGAGCAATGTTGCCTGTGAGCATAAAGTCATCAGCGTCTAAACATGCAAACAGATTTACAACACTGTAACTTTAATTAATATGCTGGACGGTCGGAAACGAAAGTGCCATATGTCAATAATCAAGACCTCTTAATTAGGAGCTGTGACAGCAGCTAATGAGGTCCAATACACGCTCACGAATAAAGGGCTGTCAAGCCACTAAATGTCACCTGCTAACCACCATACAGAATAGAATGTTAATTATCCAATATTCTCATACAAAGCTGACATTCATGTATATGGTATTTAAAATCCTTACAATCTAATAAAATGTGGCTTCACTTAACCAAGCAGACGTGTTACTCTGGTGTAAGATGTTTGGTGCATGTTAGAAACACTCAATTGTGTTCAGATATCCGTCGACGTGAACAGTCAAAAGACAACAGTTTAACCCCATGTAGAAGATGCTAGAAACAATGTACTACCAGCATACATAATGAAGACGAGAAGTCGCTCCATACTTTTCATGACTGGCACGCTTCACTGTTCAATGCATAATGCAACAGGCTACTTGGCTGAACACAATCAGTCCCAAACAAATGACATTTGGTGTTATTTTGGAAGTTGGGCACAAATTCAACAGAGGAATTCTGAGTTGGCAAAAGCAGCATTTTTGGGGTTTTTCTGTTCCACCTTGGGGGTCTTCAGACAATGTGACCACACTGTCCCCGCCTCAGAAGCCATACTGGGACCATCTCTCTTCCATTTCTCTTTGTCAGACTCCCTAAGCACTGTCACACACTTCATGATCATTACAAAAACTCTATGTTTGGATGCCACTTAAATCCAAATAGATGGAAAATTAAATTTCAATGCCAGGTTGACTCTACTCTCAGCACCCCTTCCACTCCCAGCACCCCTTCCACTCCATGAAGTGGTTGTTCTCAAGACCTGCAGTGACACCAGCTGGCGGAAGGCCTTTACTGCAAGTAGAAACATCCACAAAACTGTCTCTGGGAGCTTGTGGCTTTGTTGATAGATATTGGTTAAACTTAATGGACTCAGTGACCTCCTCTTTTACTGCAAAATATGTGTCTGTACCAAACTTCATAAGGCACTATTATTATGTCACTAGATTCCAAATGGGAGCATAAAAACAAGCTATCAAAAAGTTGGACAACAAGGGACAAACACCTGTGAATGTGGCTGCATCGCATTGTATGCTAAAATATTTACCAATTCTGTGCAAATGAGAAGAAAGTGAAGGGATTTTGGTTGTCCTCATGATATGAGACTACTTGAGAGCTACACGAAACTTTGGAACACTGCCGATCATCAATTCAGTTCCAGTCTTTTTATCCTCTGTGTCTAACAATCTCACTGCACTGTACATTTTGATATTCACACAAACCCTCTTAAATTGGCCCCAGGACACTGACAGAAATACAAATTTAAATGAGCGAATCCCTGCTGTACCTGTAGAATACTCTGAGTCTCCCTCCATTTTCTGGTCCACTCCTTAGTCAGGGCTTCAACCTTGAGGGAGTATCAGAAATAGCTGGTGTTATTATTTACAGGAGGAGAACATCAAAACACATGTTTTCTTCAAAGGATGACTCACTTTTGCCTCATTCTGACGCAGTTTATCCTTCACCTTCACAGAAGACGACAGCTCCCCATGGAAAACCTGAAGTAGTTGTAAAAACAAACCTACATTATAAACTCTGAAAAAGAGACATGCAGAATGCAGCATCCTCGATGGTCTTTTACATGACACATGCAGGACCTGAGTGGCTTCTTCTAGCAGTTTTCGGAGCCTGGTGACCTCTGTCTGCAGCTCTCTGATCACCTTCACGCTGCCGTCTTCATTCACAGTGGGAGAGTTCATTATGTTTTTAGCTCGGGTGGCATAGCGCAGAGTGTTCAGGGACTCCCCATAGTTCACATCAGCAGGAGAAATGGCTGCCAGGAGAAGTCACCATGAAGGAATGTGCACAGGATTCATGAGAACTCATCAGATTAAACATCAAAAATCAAAGGTATCTTCAAGAGGAGGTAAGAATAAAAGAGTAGCATTTTTTTTTAAAACAGCCTGAAATGTGTGTGCAGTACATACTTGCTATCATAGTAGTCATGGAGTTTCCACCCAGGCTGTCTTTCAGTAGCCAAGTCAGCACAGAGTCTCTGTAAGGAATGAAGATATGCTTCTTTTTTGCTGACTGTCCTCCCACGCTGAGGTCAGCTGAGTCATATTGGGGGGTGGGGGGAAAGAACGATATTGACTCTGGAGAGAGCCACCAAGATATGAAATGCTTCATCCTAAAGCTCTATAGATCCATTTTGGCAACAAAAGTGTCATTGGCCAGTATTAATCCTCATAAAGGCCCCCGGTTTTCTAATACAATCTACAGTGAGTTTAATTCCAGCTGTAATTTTATCCGGGCAGAAGTCGATTTTTTCTTTCGAATGATGAAACACCAATTTGGAATTAAACCAAACACCAAATTGCAAAATCTATAGTACCAATTTGGGCTCTGTGAAACAGGCGGAGGGGTAATGACTATACTGTGCTGTATTGTGAAAGAGTAATTCAACATCAAGCAACATTACCATACTTGCATAGAATGTAGTCATTATTCACCGTCTTTTATCGATCTGATTTGGTCACTACGAGATAAAGATGTTGTGTCATGGGGCGTCAGTCATGCTGGTGTAAGTGTCTTTACCCAGAGCTGAGATCACACTGCCCAAGGTGACCAGAGATTTGTTGATGTTGGCGCTTTCCTTCAGCCTGACGCCTGTGGTGTGCGTGGCATCAGCTTGCTCACTGCCTGCCAGGTCTACCAGGTGGATCTTACTCAGAGTCTCACGTGGCAGCTCTGCATCAAACTGCGCCTGTGACATAAAAATAAAAAAAATTTTAAAAAAAGCACAGCTGAGAGAATCCTCATTTAGTTCAAAAGAAGCAACATCACAGAGAATACTTGGGCACATAGGTGGCATCATGACAAAAGCACTACTTAAGATGGAAAAAAAATTAAAAAACCCCCCAAAAAATTAAAAAGCCCTTTGAAGATGAAAACATGTTAAAAATTATCACTACACAAAATGGATAAACAGAGCTAATTAGAACTCTTGAGGGACGGCCTGTGCCAACACCCAGAGTTTCCTGGAAAACTTTACTTCTACTTCAATTTAAATGGCACAAAATGAGACATGGCAGCAACAATATGCTTAAGCTCTACTGCTCACCTGGGTGAACATGATGGTGAAGATGGCGTGGGAGCGGCTGCTGTAGTCATTCATGCCCGTGCTTGCTGTGGTGCGATTTGCGTTGCCAAGAACGATTAGGTCCTCAAGGTCACTGTGGTTGTGGACCAAGTGCTTGGACAGATCTACAAATGGGTTACACTTTTCTGTATTACACTTCATGGCGTTTCTCAGCTAACATGGACAATGGGGTGCAGAATAAATTACTCACTCTCTACATAAGGTCCATCCCTGGGGTGCTCCCTCACTCTCAAGCCTCCACCATCTGTGGGTGGTGTTCTCTTCCGGAGAAGGTCTTGGACGTGCTCATTGTAGATCTCCAGATAGCTTGTGCCAAGACAGAAAGCACAAATCCAAATTTTAAGCCAAGATTTCATGAGGCCACAAAGGCACAAATTAATGGCGGGTTCCATTGTTAATATGTGAATGGCACAACCCCAGATGGGAACAAAACAAGTTATTATTCACTGTCTATTATGGAAAGAGATGCACAGCAGGTTTAAAGCCAAATTATTGTCATTGCTTTGTTCTGCTTTTATTGGCAATGAATAAACAAATATGCAAAGCAGGCTTGGCAGAGCACTTCAATCAAAACTACAGTGGGTGTGTGTGTGTGTGTGTGTGTGCGTGTGTAAAAAAGCAAAAGAACTAGTCTGAGTAGCTGATTCAAAAACAAAGCAAGGCATGGTGCAATTAGGCTTTATGTGAGCATGACAGAAATAAAAAGGCAGGGACCATATCCTGTGGATGAAGCCATGCATGTTTGCTGGCACACCGACGCAAACTCAGACAGGTTACAACATTAGATACTTTCTACATGGCTACAGGCATAGCTGCCATCATTACAAAACAAAAGGAGAAGCATCATTAAAGCCAGATCCATGCGATTCCAGCTACCCCCGCGTTCGCCTCCTTACAAGAGCAAAAATTCAGATAATGTTGGGAGGAAAGATTGAACTGCCTACTCGACAAGCACAACAAAGACAAAAAGCAGTGAAAGGTTGGAGAAAAAAGGAAGAACTAAAGTTCTCGTTCACATCCAGAGGCAAGAAGAGACCATGACCTTAAGACAGGACAGAAAAACCTTCAAGTAGAAGGCAGCACTGTTGCTCTGTTGGCAAAGAAAACTTAAACTCTCTTCAGCATGCAGGTTCATGCAAGGAATATTAAACACATCTTACTGAATATTCCAGTCTGTTTGTTTTAAATCGCTTTAAACCATAAAATCGGGCACCTCAGCAAAATCTGTTGAGAATTTGAACCCCAGGGAGGATAAAACGATCAAGTACATTAAAACATACACTGCTATGATTAATAAATCTACAGTGTGTGTGCACAATCACACCTCCAATCAGTGGCATGTCCGATAACACTTACAATAATGGACTGAATTTTTTATTTTTTTTTTAATTATTTCCTTGAAGAGAACTCAGACTTCTGCTGCATATTTCTTCCAAAAATACAGCACAAATGCATTTGTCAAAAGTCATCCTTCAGTCATTTTGAAGTTATTCAACATTTCCAAAGCAAGGCCAGGCAGAGTGGATTAAATTAAACCCCAATTCTGAGGTTGAATTAAATCCAAATAATAGACCAGTAGCACACAAGAAACCAGATGGCAAAATAATGGTTTCACAGTAACTTAATAGGCTTAAAATCCTCAATTTTACCTCCCATCACCATTTAGGAGAAGAGCTGGGACATGAAACGGATATTGTGATGAGACTAGATATCATCTGGGATTTTGAATATTATTTGATTATAGCAATAAAGCCTTAATGTTGTCTTCTTCTGGCTTTAAAGAGCTACATTAGAGTTAGGTCATGCAATTTTCAGAAGTTATGTGGCTGTTCAAGCCAAGCCAAATGAACAATGAATGGCATCCCCTGCTTAACTGTCGTAGCTAAATTAATAATAAGCCTATGCCTCTGACCACTAGGGTGAATATTTTATGAAGGCACCAAAAATTACAACCAACAGATTATCGATAGAGGTTTTGGGCCCTGGGTTCTACAGAAGGTCACAAGATTTTAAAGTGCATCTGCAACAACAACTCATTAAACACAAAAGTCTTAAATCAGACTGGAGATCTGAATCACCGTCAGCTAAAAGGAGGCATTTCCAGCACAACGTGCACTTTTACCTTTTGTGTAATACTTTGTGCAGGTCACAGTGTCTTTAACGGCTGTCATAAAATATATTACAGTTCTCTGCAATTTTGAAAAAAATAAAAAAAAGCGTACTGTGCTTCCTTCCTGCCTTTGACAATTCGGATGATGCACAATCTCTACAGACCACTTCAAGTTAACACATTTCACTACATTATTACACAGTGGTTCTGAAAAACAGCTTGGAGTGAGAGTCTTCATCCTTACCTTTACAGATTGCTGGTGGCAGTTCTATAATCATGAAGATTGCCTCTATTTTTTGGCAGCGGTAGCACTGCTTCAGAGCTTCCAGTATAATATTGCTATGTTTTATTATTTTGCAGTAATTATATCAGCAAATGGCTCACACGGCGTCACCCCAACGTAAGCAATAATAGCTTTAAGGCCATTTTCCTGCCAGCTCTCTGGGTTTAGTCCCACAAAATAACTGTTACTCTTTTTTTTAATTTCTTTTTCATTTTCTTCCCTGAGCAGTAAGCACAATTAAGGATTTTCCCTCTCAGTTCTATAACACTGTGTATGCTGGAACAGAATTAGAATAAATACAAAATGCAAATTCTTGAATGCAGTGTGAAAACATTCAATAGGTCATGACCAAATCTAACCTTTTAAAAAAAGCTTTTTCTCTGTTTGCAGAAACAGAAAATTCTTCAAAAAGTAAACAAAAAACTTGTCAAAGAAGAGAAAAGAAAAAAAGTTACATAACATCTATGAACACTAAACCCGTCACGCTTCCCAGAGCTGCTGTTTCCAGGTATAATGCTGTCCACTCTCAGATCACCAATTCAAACGAGGTTCCACATGTTTTACATAGAGCTGAGGTCAAAAGAGGATAGTCGTCACACACATTTTTTCCCTCTCTTTTTACATTCATAGCAGTCAAAGAGTTAGTTGTGCAACATGGGTTGATGCACTATTCTGCATGGGAAACAAATAATCTTACAGAAATGCTTTTTTTCCCCCCATTTTTCTCTTTATACTATAGCAGGAAATAGCCCTTCAGGAGTTCTGCATATCTTTAATCAATAATCCAGCCCAGATTATCACTCCACAAGCTTCTTGCTGACCTCGTTTAAGGAGAGCACTCATTCACCAACCATTGAAAGATGAATAAAACAGGTTGAAAATTAGCTTACATATTCCTGAGCTCACAGGAAATATTCCTTATTATGAGCTTTTTGTTAAATTGAAGCTACCGTTTCAAAAACGGTCAGCTTCTAAACAGGAGTTAGTTTTTAAATATCTTCCTTTGTAACACAATTATCAGACAGAAACTTCTCTTCAGAAATCTTTATCTGACCAAATTCTCCGTGCCCTGAAACAAACTTTTCATAGTTATGTAATCTTGCTCTAGTTCTTGCCAAATATTGCACTATTCCACACTTTTCATCTTTGGAAGACTTTTCTTCCACCATGTAGAACTGTGACCGCAATGTTGAAGAACCTTTTAAAGTCAGTTCCCTTTCAATTATACATTTTTTTTTAATCAATTATACTATAAAATATCAATGAAGATATGAAAAAACAAACTTTGATTGAAAAAACACATTTTCTTGTAATTTGCATACTGTTTTGGCTCACAAGGTAATTCTTAGATCAGTGAGTCACTGAAATCTTTCTGAATGTTTCATTGTTGACTAAATATGATGATTTCTTACCTGACCTCTGTGTGGAAGGACACGCCATCACTCTTGCATCTGTGCGCTCTCTCTGTGAACAGTCCTTCACAGATCCACGGGATTAAACCTTTATCTTCCTGTTACATTAAAAGGAGAAACCACTGCATTTAGAACCCTCACTACACAATGACACAGATAGCGTACCTTAAAATGACAATTACATTTTGCTCTCATTATGTTCTCTTAATTTGGGGCGTCTATGCTGGGCTGTAACCACAACTCAGCACATGTGAAGGCTGCTGAACAACAGCTCGTCTGATCCGGAGCTACTGAAGCATAAAAGCAATTCCAGTCCGAGCTGCATGCCCTCTTATTTTAATTACACAGTAGCAGATAGTAAGCATTAAGAGCCATATATAATTATCTGTGATGTTGACAGCTGCTCTGCTGACGACCTTGCACCAGTCTCCTGACAGACATGCAGAAACCTCACCGGTAATGTGAAATTTCCACTGCAGTGTAAGGTGAGGAGAGGAAAGCGGTGGGATGCTGCACTCATCAAATTTTCTGATTAGTGGGGAGAAAAAAAAAAAAAACATGTCTGACGAGGCTGCCATCAGTCAGGTACAAATGTGAGGGAAAAGTCAGAGCGATGTGCACACTGGGCTGGCACTCCCGGGGCATTCTGCAGAGTAAGCTCTACAGGGTTGTGAATATTGTGCCATCCAGTGTGTAACTTCTTGTGGGACTAATTTACAAGACTCATTTAGTATGCACATTTGAAATGACCAATAAATTTGACAGGAAAGCTTCCTTTCAAATTACTCCTCCACTCAAAACCGTGTTTTCATCATTGTTGCATCTCTTGGACGTTTCTCCTTCACTGCGCAGGATGATGCATGTTGAGATTTTAAGATAGTTTTCAAATTCTTTAGCTGTAAGTGACAAGATGAATTAAGGGCATTAAAAAATGACTTGTATGACCTACAGCTAGTTTGCAATCCAGTCACGGCCTAGTGATTTGGAAACATGAAGCTTGTATTGCGTAGCCACTCAGAATAGTCTTGATGAACCCAGTAATGAAAACTAATAGCATATTGATGGCTTTTTACTTGGGGAAGGGTGAGCAGATGTCATTTTGAGAGTTTTTAAACAGAGTACTCCAACTTTTGACACAAATTATTCAAAGTAGAATATTTTTTATCTGCTTTAAAACTTGTCTGGAGTGGAACTTAATGATAAAATAAAAATGCCACTGAGAAGTTAGTCAAAATTAGAAAAAAAAAAAGTATGAGAAGGCCTTACTTTATGACCCATCATGGTGTACGACTTCCCTGAGCCTGTTTGACCATAGGCAAACACACAGGCATTGAACCCATCAAATGCAGCTTTCAAGACATCCGTGCCCAAGTCTTGAAAAATCTAAAGCAGAGGAGACAAAAACATGTTAAAATCTTTGCTTAAAAAAAATCAATGCAAGACTCTTCGGCAGATAAATCAAAGCCGCTGTTCTGCAAGGTTGATAATAAACCGAAGAACACAGATACCTTCTTCTGAGATGCAAACGTGGGCCTTCCTCTGTCAGAGGAGTCGTATGAGAAGTCAAAAGAAAAGGTTTTCACGCTGTCCTTCAGCTGGTCCAGTCGAACAGGTGGAGGCTGCAAATTCAAACACAGTCTCACTAATTATTCTTTCACCTGCAACGCAGTGCGTTTCGTTTTGTGACAACCTACCTTACGAATAGTTGTTGTGTTCCCTTTAATGTGAACTATCACCTTCGACGACAGCTGCTTTTCTCTGTGAAATGTGAAAGTAAGCGACACCATTTTTGACAGATTGGAGGGGAAATAAAAGCAGTCAGTCTACCTACCTTTTGTTCAGTGGTCGGACTCGGACCGCTACACGCACAGAAGACATTATTCGGACAAGAGAGAAAGAAGCAGCAGCTCAACTCTTTCAGACAGCAGTCTGTCTTCAGCGTGAATATCAGCAATTATCGCACCTGGGACCTGCCCCATTTTATCCATGCAGTGCACAACGTGACCACTGTGGTGTGCCCTAAACTTAAGTCTTCTCTTTTTTTCTCTTGGTGTGATAATTCTGTGAACTGAACCACTCTACATCATAGAAGTGAAGAGAGGATGGACTTAAAATTGAGAGTGCTGTGCGCATTTACGCACGTGGCACAGCAGCCGCAACTTCATTACGACAAGATCTGATGTTAGATCTGTTTTCTTCTACAACACCCAACAGGTGAGCTGTTCCACTGGGATTCCAGGTTTTTAAAGTGGAATTATTTAGATGAAAGCTTCTTTTGATGATTTCCGAGCTCAGTCAGATCTGTCAGGGATTTATTATTAAGATAAACCTTTAATTTTGCACAAAATTCTACATTTGTGTTTTGATTATGTCAGTGGACTGGGCTTAATAAGGTGATTTTTTTTTATATTATTATTTTTTGAAGAGTAATTACCTACGGAAGTTCACAACCCTGCAATTTTAGGTCTTCAAATGACTTCTTAATGGATAGAAAAGTCGTCTAAGCTTGTAAGGGTTTATTGTGCACAAAGGTGTAGGTTTTGTTTAAATGTTTAATGGGGACACATTAGGCAGGAGACCTTGGGGTTGACCCCAGCAGAGTTTTCACATCAACACTTCATTTTCTGCATTCCGGTTAATTGCTGATTGCTTTTCCTGGAATATCCATACCTAGGCTACATAAATAAAAACTCAAATTGAAGGTGCCAAGCCATAATACAGAATATAAATGAAGATGGTGAAGGACCTTCAGCATGGAGGAGCCTTAAATATGTCTTTTACCTGTATCCTAACTTTTGCCATTTAATGAACAGAAATAAACACTCTTGTCATTGATGTTTAGTTTAGTTATGGATTTGATACAGTCAACCATGTCTTGCTTTAAAAAAAAACTTCACAATATTTGCTTTAATGGGCAGACAGTACTGAGGAAGTATTTGTGAAAGTTGTAAACGTTGTTCCACAAGGCTCAGTTGAGGCCTGTACTCTTCACTCTCTATATAATATTGTTTTCTCTGTATCAGGCTGTAATGTACACCTTTATGCTGGTACAGTTTTGTACTATAATGGGGATTCTGTACATTCGGCTGTCAAAACTGTTCTATGATTTATGAATAATATCTGAATTTGTTCTTGTAAGAAGGCGAATGTAGGGGTAGCTGGAATCACATGTATCTGGCTTTAATGATCCTTATTGTATTCGTATTGTGATGATGCCAGCTATGCCTGTAGCCATGTAGAAAGTATCTAATATTGTAACTTATTGGAGTTTGCATCACTGTGCCAGCCAGCAAACAACATTTATGAAATTTAGGATTTTCACTGGAGCCAAAAATATTGCTGGTTATCTTTACAATGAGTGGCACAAATATTGGAAGAGTCCCAAAGTACACATATCTTGAAATTTAGATGAATGAGGATCTGACTTTTAAATATCATGCATCCAAACCAGTGACTAAACTACAACAATAAAAAAGTATATATAAACTGTGTTTATCATTGCACTGTAGATAAACACTTATTGAGGCAACTTATCTCTTCTTCTTCTTCTTCTTCTTCTTCTTCTTCTTCTTCTTCTTTCGGCTTTTCCCTTCAGGGGTCACCACAGCGAATCAATTGCCTCCATCTAACCCTGTCTTCTGCATCCTCTTCTCTCACACCAACTACCTTCATGTCCTCTTTAACCACATCCATAAACCTCCTCTTTGGTCTTCCTCTAGGCCTCCTGCCTGGCAGTGGGAAACTCAGCATCCTTCTACCAATATATTCACTCTCTCTCCTCTGGACATGTCCGAACCATCTCAGTCTCGCCTCTCTGACTTTATCTCCAAAGCCTCTAACATGTGCTGTCCCTCTGATGTACTCATTCCTGATCCTATCCATCCTGGTCACTCCCAAAGAGAACCTCAGCATCTTCAGTTCTGCTACCTCCAGCTCTGCCTCCTGTCTTTTCCTCAGGGACACTGTCTCCAGACCAAACAACATGGCTGGTCTCACCACAGTTTTGTAAACGTTTCCTTTCATTTTAGCTGAAACTCTTCTATCACACATCACACCTGACACTTTTTCCAGCCGTTCCAGCCTGCCTGTGCATGCTTCTTCACCTCTTTTCCACACTCTCCATTGCTCTGGACTGTTGACCCTAAGTACTTAAAATCCTCCACCTTCTTGATCTCTTCTCCCTGTAACCTCACTCTTCCACTTGGGTCCCTCTCATTCACACACAGATACTCCGTCTTGCTGCGGCTAACCTTCATTCCTCTCCTTTCCAGGGCAAACCTCCACGCCTCTAGCTTCTCCTCTGTTTCCTGCTCTCACTACAGATTACAATGTCATCTGCAAACATCATAGTCCATGGAGACTCCTGTCTAACCTCGTCTGTCATCCTGTCCATCACCATAGCAAACAAGAAGGGGCTCAGAGTTGATCCCTGATGTAGTCCCACCTCCACCTTGAACTCCTCTGTTACTCCTACAGCACACCTCACCACTGTCTTACAGTCCTCATACATGTCCTGCACCACTCTAACATACTTGTCTGCCACTCCAGACTTCCTCATACAAAACCACAGTTCCTCTCTGGGCACCCTGTCATAAGCTTTCTCCAGATCTACAAAGACACAATGTAGCTCCTTCTGACCTTCTCTGTACTTCTCTATCAACATCCTCAAAGCAAATATTGCATCTGTTGTACTCTTTCTTGGCATGAAACCATACTGCTGCTCACAGATGTTCACCTCTGCCCTTAGCCTAACTTCAACTACTCTTTCCCATAGGTTCATTGTGTGGCTCATCAGCTTTATTCCTCCGTAGTTGCCACAACTCTGCACATCTCCCTTGTTCTTAAAGATGGGCACCAGCACACTTCTCCATTCCTCGGGCATCTTCTCACTATCTAAGATCCTGTTGAACAACCCAGTCAGAAACTCTACTGCTACCTCTCCGAGACACTTCCATACCTCCACAGGTATATTATCAGGACCAAGTGCCTTTCCACTCTTCATCCTCTTCAATGCCCTCCTCACTTCATCCTTACTAATCTTTGCTACTTCCTGGTCCACAACAGTCACCTCTTCTACTCTTTGTTCTCTCTCATTTTCCTCATTCATCAACTCTTCAAAGTACTCTTTCCATCTTCCCATCACACTATTGGCACCTGCCAACACACTTCCATCCTTATCCTTTATCACCCTAACCTGCTGCACTTCTTTCCCATCTCTGTCTCTCTGCCTTGCCAACCTATACAGGTCAGTCTCTCCCTCCTTACTGTCCAACCTAGCATACAAGTCATCGTAAGCCCCTTGTTTGGCCTTTGCCACCTCTACTTTCACCTTACGCTGCATCTCCCTGTACTCCTGTCTACTCTCTTCAGTCGTCTCAGTGTCCCACTTCTTCTGAGCTAACCTCTTTCTCTGGATCCACTCCTGCACCTCTTCATTCCACCACCAAGTCTCCTTATCTCCTTTCCTTCCAGATGACACACCAAGTACTCTCCGACATGTCTCCCTGATCACATTTGCTGTAGTTGTCCAATCAT